>NC_044915.1:26916455-28116455 GCF_001633185.2 Quercus lobata | reverse complement strand
GCCAAGAAATCTCTGTAATTGATTTTTATCTTTTATCTCATCTGGGAATTTATCTGCAAATTGAATAGCTCTGTCAATAGGGCTTAAAGTTCCCTTATAAATATTATGGCCTAAAAATCGAATTTTATCTTGAAAAAGACTTATTTTAGAGGCTGAAACAACTAAACCATTTTGTTTGATTACTCTAACAAATATATTCAAGTGTTTCCAATGGTCATCTATTGTTTTAGAAAAGATTAGAACATCATCTATATAAACAATGGAAAAGTCTGTGAAAGGTGTAAATATGTCATTCATTATATTTTGAAATTCACTGGGTGCATTCTTCAAACCAAAAGGCATAACATTCCATTCATAATGACCAAAAGAAACTGTAAAAGCAGTTTTATATCTATCTGTCTCATCTATCTGTATCTGCCAAAATCCACTTTTCATGTCAAATTTAGAAAATATGGTTGCTTCATGAAGTCTGTCAAGAAGATCTTTCTTATTGGGAATAGGATATCTTATCCATTGTAATGCTTTATTTAAAGGTTTATAGTTTATGACTAATCTTGGAACTCCTCGCTCCAATTCTGCCTGTTTATTAACATAAAAAGCAGCACAACTCCAAGGAGACTTGCTCTTTCTGATTAATCCTTTAGTTAAGAGATCTTCAATTTCTTTCTTACAATGTTCTAATAATTCATTATTCATTTGTATTGGCCTAGCTTTAGTAGGTATCTGTCTTTCATTAAAATCTTTCTCATAAGGTAACTGTACTATATGTCGATGCCTGTGCCAAAAGGCAGTGGGTAGACTAGAACAAATCTCTGTCTCAATCTGTTGTCTAAATAAATTTATTTTATTATTTAGTATAGGGTCAGTTAATTGATCAGTTATTCTTTTGTATTTTATTTCTGTCTTTAAAGATTCCAAATGCCTATTCCTTCTGTCAATTCTTTCTCTATCAATTTCCTTTACTATGTTATTAAGTGAATAAATATCTTTTGGAATTGGTGGCAAGATAAATTTAAAAAGTATATCTTTCCCTAGGACATTAGTTTTAATACCTTCTTCTGTCGTTAAAAAGGGGTAAAGTAAAGTCATAAAGGGGTTTCCTAGAATGATTTTAGAAGAAAGGTCTTTAATTAAAACAAAAACTGTTTCAAAGCAAACTCCATCATTACATATGTGAACACTAGGTATTTTATAATTAATTATTAATTTTTCTCCATTAGCTTGAGCTAGTCTTTCAGATGATTTTTCATAATACTTTAAAGGTATTAATCCTTCTTGTATGCAGTTCATGTCAGCACCTGAATCTATTAAAGCAATTTTTGTCAAAGAAAACTCTTTATTAATTACCAAGGTAATTTCTGTATGCCATTTTTGGAAAATTACTCTGTCAATTAAACTTAAGAAATTCTGTCTATTGTTATTATCATCAAATTTTCTGTCTGGGGGATTAGAAAATTCTTTTAAGTTAATTAATTCTGCAATATTTCGCTCATTTATGTCTGTGGAGTTTTCTTCCTTAATCTCTTTAATTTCCTCTTTTACCATTTTTGCTTCTGTCATTAAGTCTTGTAGATTTACTTGTTTTATTTTCATTTTCATCTTTTCTTTCTTTCTATAATCCGTAACTTGGTGTCCATGTTTTTTAGATTTATGACAAATAGTATTATTACTAACATGTCTGTCAATTTTTTCATTATCTGAAGACTTAGTTGTATTTAGAACTGTTATATATCTATTTCTGTCTATCTGTAAGGGTGTATTTAAAATTTTCATTTTTTCAGTTAATTCTGTCAAACTGTCATTTTGGGTTTCTATTATAGATCTTTCAATTAATTTTAGTCTTTCATCTACCATTTCTTTTAAACCATTACACTTTTTGTCTACTTCCACTTTTACTACACTATCATTATTTTCTTTTAAATTACCATAATTATTTTTTCCACCATTGTTGACTTTTTCTTTTTGTCTTTCATGTTTCATCTTTTCCTCTATTTCTATCTTCCTACGTAGGGATTCTTCACTACTATTTGTTTTTGGTTTTTGCATGTCCTTTACTTTCCCTACATCTTTCCTATTTTGTTTTTCATGCAATTCTTTCAAACTATCATCATTATTTCTAAAACTATCATCTATCACTATTTCTTTTTCTAGCTTTCTACGTATAACACCTTCATGTTTATGTCTTTCAATTCTTCTTCTATCATTTGTCTTTATCACTTTCTCTACATCTTCACTATTCTGTCTTTCAAATATTTCTTTCTTACAATGTTCTAATAATTCAGAAAAGATACTGTTCACCAGCATGCGTACCTGGACAGACTGCCAGATAGACTTTTACTGTTCAAGATTCTACCGACAGATACCGACAGATAGACTTTTACTGTTCAAGATTCTACTGACAGATACCGACAGAAAGACTTTTACTGTTCAAGATTCTACCGACAGATACCGACAGATAGACTTTTACTGTTCAAGATTCTACAGACAGATTAACTTAAGTTCACTCTACTTAACTCAGGATACTTTTGAAGACTTACCATGGTTCACTTTATCTATAAATAAACAGACTTCGAAGACAAGGGACAGGTCCATTTCCAAGGTCCAAAATTTCAAGTCCAGTTCTGAGGTCCAAAACTTAGGTCCAAATTTTAGGTTCAATTCCAAGGTCCAATCCTCAGAAAGACTTTTAGCTTTCCTTTTCCCTTTCCCCGAAAGACTTTTGTACTCTCCCTTTGAAAGACTTTTGTACTTTATTTTCTTTTGTAATCTTGTAGCCTTACCTTTCCAGACAGACAATCTTGTAACCCTTTACAGATTTTACTTTGTAATCTTGTAACTCTTCAGACAGCTCTTATTTTCAAAGCTTGTAAGAAAGACAGTTTGTTTTCAAGTATAATCAAAGACAGAAGTATTTTCAAGTAAGATTTTATTTGTTTCAGTTTTATATTCCATACCCTGTTTTAATCTATTTTTGACTATATCTATTTTGTTATTACCTTCTTTATCAACTATTTTATCATTGTTTATGCTTCTATATTAAGCAGAAAAGTTACCTATGGCTATAGCTAATGTACAAGAGAAAAACAATCATAACTCGTTCACAAAGGCAATTACTCCTCGACCCAAGTTGTATCATACAAAAGCAAACAAATTTCACAAGAAAAAGGAAAGAAATAACAAACCCAATTACCCAAACTAATCACAAAATGAAACGGAAATGTTGAATCACCTGAAACCTGCAGACATAGTAATCATCTCCAAACAAAGCTTTGAAACTCTCCAAAGGCTTTCTTATTGGGTTCCTAGGACGATACGCCAAGCTCATGTTGACCAAGGCCTTGACCCTGTCAGGCTTGAGCAGACAAAAATACCAGGCCATCACAGCCCCCCAGTCATGGCCAACTAAGAAAACCTGGTCAATACCCAGATAGTCAAGTAGGCCAACAAGGTCACCGACGATGTGGAGCGCGGTGTAGGAGGCGGCGGAGGGCGGCACGTCAGTGTCACCGAAGCCACGGAGGTCAGGGGCGATGCAACGGTAGCCAAGGGAAGAGAGGGAGAGAAGCTGGTGGCGCCATGAGTACCAGAGCTCGGGGAAGCCATGGAGGAAGAGAACCACTGGACCTGTCCCTATTGAAGCTATGTGCATGTTGATGCCATTGGTGGGCACTATTGTGTGCTCTATCTTCTCCATCTTTGATATCTCTCTCTCTCTCTAGCTTCTTGTTGACTACTATATGTATTAATAGGTTTTTGATAATAATAGATAGATTTTTTTTTTTTTTTTTTTTTTTTTTTTTTTATGAACGATAATAATAGATAGATAGTATATATTTGTGGAGCTATAAATATATAGGGTCCGTTTGGATTGAGCTTATTGTTGCTGAAACTGAAAACTGAAAACTGAAAACACTGTAGCAAAATAATTTTTAAATGTGTAAATAGTACCGTAGGACCCATTTTTAATATTTTTTAATGCATGAACAGCTTCAGTACAGTACATAAACAGTGAATTTACTATTCATAACAGTAAAATTTGTCTCCCAAAAGTCAATAAATACAGGCAAAAAAAAAAAAAAAAAAAAAAGAGAAAACGTGAAACGCAGACGCACAAAATGCCCAGCCCAAACGCCCTCATAGTGTAAGTATTTGTGGGATTTGATTTTTCTGGCTCTCAAGTCGAAGCCCAATCGTTGTGTTTCAAGGTTGGCGACAGAACAGAAATATTATTGTACTTTGCTATCATGGGATTGGCTGTTTGGTCGTAGCCGACTCGTAGATGAGTTGATCTTTACCTACTTTTATTATATATAAAAAAAATTTCATTGCTTTTAGAATATAGGCTATATAGCACGGATTTGATATTTCATGTAATATGTGAGATTTGATATTTCCTAATTTTACACAAGTGATGGAATTTAATTAGTGTGTGAAAATAAATAGTATAGTAATATCACATTATTATATTTTTAAAAGAAAAATATTAACCAATATCCTTAAAGTATTGATTTAAAAATTATTTTTAAAAATATTTTATTAAAAAAATAATAAAATAATAAATATTGTTAAAGTCTTTTTATATTTCTTATAAAAGTTGTATTTGTACTTTATTATTATAGTTTATTAGCAATTGTTTTAAATGGTTAGATTAATAAAAAAAAATTCTAAAAAAAAAACTTATAAATTTTCACTTATAAAAAATGTGTTGAATAAATATTCTTTCAGACTAGGAGAGATTATGGGTTTAAGATAGAGATAAGGTTCCGTATGTGATAAAAAAATTAGTAGGATGTTCTAAAAATCTTAAACGCCCACATGGAATTAATTGATCCTAATAAATTTAGATTCAGAGTATTCATAAAATTTTGCCCACGTGCTGTTTTTAGTTTTTTTTTTTTATTAGCCTTTTGTATTTTGCTTTTTGTTTTGAGTGTTGACTAGTTACTGAATTTTCTGTCGTACCTACTGTAATACTAATATCTTCTTCTTTTTTTTGCTGAATTAATACTAATATCTTTTTGATTGAATGAAACTTTTATTCAATATAAAACCAAAATAACTCCTGGCTATAGGTGATTTGTCTCCTTCTCTATTTTCTCTTGCAAATTTGTCTCTTTTCCTTTGCGGTCAAAAGCACTTTTCGTGCACAGTATCAAGATTTTTATTCTAAGTTTCTTTCTAACCAAATTGGGTTGGAGTCCATGCGAGGCCAACGGGGTTTTTTGAAGAAGAGCTTGGGTTTGGAAGAAGAGAAAAAAGAATAGTGGGAATAAGAAAAGTACTGGGCCTGGGTAGAGGAATAGAGTACTGGACAAAGCCTCATCTCTATTCTCATAGAGAGAGAGAAAGAGAAAGAAAGGACAGGCTGGTGTTGCTCTCTTCTTGCTGAGCTGTGTGTACTATCTCAACCAAAAATATCACTCACTCCCCTCTCACCCTGGCCTGTACATGTACATCTGCTCTCTCTCTCTCTCTCTCAGGACCAGAATGCCATTTCAATTTTTTTTTAGATTTTGCCTGTCCTTGCGTCCTGTGGGATGAACAAATGGAATCGTCAACTAAGTTAAAGGTGTGGCGTAGATCAAACCTTGGGAAATGGAAGCCTTGGGGAAATAAAATAAATAAATAAATAAAAGGTGAAGTTGATGTCCTATCCAAACGTGATGCTGCTGTGGAGTGGCAGGTGAATGGAGGGTATCCAAATTGATGTCTTGCTATGGAGTGGCAGGTGAATGGAGGGAATAAAAAGAAAAAGATTTTAAATTTGTATTGGGTTAGAAATAGGAAGATTATGTCTATTATATTTTTACAATAAATTTTAAATAGTGAATTGTTATTAATTGTTATTGTTGAAATAAAAAAGTAATTTCAATGATACATTTAAATTTGAACTAACTTATAATTTATTGTAAAAATATTATAGACGTAGATATTTTAGATTAGAAATTAACGTAATGATATTTTTATAATATTTGTACAATAAATTCTTGTATTAGATTAATATTAAAAGTAATATTAATTTTCTAAATGAATTAGATTATTTTAGTTAATTTTTTTATTTTTTTATTAATTTAATGTTTTTATATATATTTAAAATAATTATTAAATTAATTATGACGTCATCATGATTCGATCCCGGTTCGATCTCGGTTCAACCTCAAAAACAAAAACTTTGAATTTTTTCTTTTACAGTTCAATGAACGGTCTGGATTTGAAAACCTTGCAAATAATAGTAACTAGTCGCTAACCCGTGCGATGCACGGGAATGCTACCAATTTTTAAAACTAAAAATAAATAAAAATTATATCCATAATTCAAAATTATAAAATCTATAGGGCATTCAATAATCAAATAGAAAATAACAAACTAAATCTGAGTTTCCAGCTAGTTATACAACTTAATTGGATGCTTACATAATAATTCAGCCAAAATACTTTGTATTTCAAACAATTGGATCATTTCTAATGTAGTTCAGAAGATGGTTTTTGTCTTCAAGAATTGGGTGCATAATTACTTATAAAGAGAAATAGAAAAGAGAAATGGACTTGACTTTAAAAGTCTTGACAGTCAAGCATGTAGCTATTATGATAAAAGGGCCTGGATTTTCAGTAAAGAAGCTCTCCTCAACTTGATTTGCAACTGAATCCCAAAATGTAAGCTTTAGTTCATTTCCTCTGTTCAAATTTTCCAATGTTACAGTGTAAATTCATATAATATAAGTGCATGTATTGGCTTATCAAAAAATGAATATGCGACCATATTCCAATTTCAAATTCTTTCTAGAAACATATTACCAATAAATATGCAATAAACAGTACAAAATAAAGGAAAGACTGGTAAATCCCTGACTGTCCTCGTCTTGTAGTTGTATTACCAAATAACTCAGGTAACAAAATGCCAAATCCCTGCCTGCAAAATAGTAAAAATCCAATTTTCAACCAATGTTCAAGAAACATTAATAGAAGAGAAATATTGCAGTGTAGAAAGTTTGAAACAGTGCAGTGTAGTGCAGATTTTAATGAAACAGTCCAGTGTAGATTTTTGTGAAACAGTGCAGTGCAGAGCAGATTTTAGTTGTAAAAAAGTGCATATTTTAGATGTAAAACACATATTTTATGTTGATTCAGATTTAAACTCACTAAAAATTGAAAATTCAGATTCAATTTCCCTATAATTTTTACAAAACCATCTCAAGCAAGGTAGTTCCAACAATTTTCCTGACTTTCTCATGAATAAAGCTGCTAAGATAGGATGGTATTAGACATCCAATTAAATGAGCAAAAACCCAAAATCAGTGTCCTTGTCAACATGAATTACAAAGAATTAAAAAACTCACCAAAAAATTAAGATTATCTAAATAGGTAGTCTATTGATATAAATCATGCTCTTAATTGCATATGGTCTCCCAATCAATTTAAACACTCTTATGCTTCTCACCCCTAATATCTTATTCTTTATTAGAGAGAAGTGTTTTAGTAAGAGGTAATTACCATAAAGCAATCAAACTAAAAAGAATTTGCAATCCACACTTAAAAATCCAAAAAGAAACCTAAGAAATCTAAACTATTCTAAGTTTGAACTTAAAACAGTCAAAACATAAACCATGAAGCTATATTTTTTCTGCAAAAAAACATTAATAGCTTTTCAGTTGTGTGTAAAGAACCTAAAATGAAATAAATTGAGATCAACAATTTATAAATTGCTTTTTGAGCTACTGTGCACTACATTAAATGGATGAAGAGCCTCCATTTGCAAAACTGATATAACTGATTTAGTGATATATGCCAAATGTGTTTCTGCTCATGTTCACTTACTTTTCTAACCAATGAATATTCATAATTGGGAGAAACCCAACATCAGAATCAGCATAGAGAAATTATAATCAACATTAACATTCAAACTCTCTCATGTTCCTTCAATCAAACTATAAAAAATAGAATATTGATTTAAAACAGCAACCATATATTTGCTGTGTGTTTAGAAGAGAGCATACCCAAACAACCTTTAACGATCCTTTGTTGTTTCTTGAAATAATCAGCTACCCGGTTTCCTTTTCCTACAATTAAATGCATAAGATGAATGAATGCATCTAAAATCATCAAATTTTGATTTTTTACTTTCCAAAGGAGCTTAACATCAACTATGTCATAGAATAAGAAATTGTTCAATGATATTAAAACTCTGTCCCATAAAAGAAGATTTAAAACAGCAACAATATATTTGTTGTGTGTTTAGAAGAAATTTAGCAATTTAGCATATACATATACCACCCTATTACTTGGATTACACACATATAAGAAATTTCAATAAAGATCCCAAGAAAAAAGAACCGAATTGATAGTATGTATAGGAATGTGTTTGCGGTTTAATTAAAATCACATGTTAAAGCTCATCTAATCTAATCACCAGCAAACCCTTGGATTTTTACTCATGTTCACTTACTTTTCTAACCAATGAATATTCATAATTGGGAGAAACCCAACATTAGTATCAGTACAGAGAAATTATAATCAACATTAACATTCATGAGGTGGCTACCAATTCCCAATCCCTGGTGCAATCCACAATCAACTTTCTCAAAGCCGCATATGTTTCATGAGACTATAAAGGTAATTATGTATGGGTGCACATATGTAATTGCTCCCCAATACTTATAAATAGTGTAATACCCATATCTACGGGTTTTGATATTCTAAGTTATTAAACCATGTCAAATAGCAAGTAAAATGAAAAATGATATTACCACCGACTGAATTAAACAACAGGCAATCAGATATAAAACAGTACATACCCACAACGCTCAGCACAACTTTTTGATATTATTGTTGATTGGGCTCCACTGTCAACAAATGCCTGAAACATGGTGAAAATTAGTTGGCAGACTGTGTATGTGATTAGTTCTCAATCAGCAGGGGCTAGAACTAACAATAAAATATAAAGAGGGATGCATAATTCAACATGATGGGGATATTAATCTGGTTGCATATCATATGCCTGCACAAATCTCATTGAAATGTGTTTTTAAACCAGGGCAGTCCCGGTGTGTAAGATGTTTTACATAGGATCACAAAAGTGACACAAGAAACCCTATAAGCCCTTCAGTAATTTCATATTACGCTGAACTGAATAAGTTATTCCTAAGATATTTTTCACCATCTAGTTGTTACCTTTAATGGGAAACCATTAACCTCCATGTCCACATACAACATAACCTGAAGAGTTGCATAAGAAACTTTAAAATCAATACAAAAACAAATATATATTTATGTATGTAATAGTGATAGCCGGGTTGAAGATAAATAGATAATACATACCACCCTTGCAAAAGCTTCAGGGTTATGTTCCAAGGCAGCGGCCCAATTTTCACCAATTCCTTTCTGCAAATAATCTAGAAGTATTGTCAACTTTTTGATACTATTGAGTTAAATAGATAATACATACCACCCTTGCAAAAGCTTCAGGGTTATGTTCCAAGGCAGCGGCGTTCGGGTTTTAGAAGAGCTCTTGCCGTCTTGCGTTTAGGTTTTTTTTTTTTTTTGGTTTTTGAAAAGTTTTTTTTTTGGGTTTATGTTTTTTTTTTTTTTTTAAACTATGCTGACGTGAAAAATTGTGGGAGCTTCAAAAGCTTTGGTTTTATATATATATATAGATTAAGTTGCACATTATTTAGAGTGGATCCGATACAATTGGACAGTTGCTTAGTGATCTAAATGGGGGTCTGGCCCCTTATGTTGTTGGTTCCAGATTTACCAGCCTTCTTGTTCAATTTCAAGCCCTGTTAGGCCCAGCTTGACCGGAAGAGGCTATGTTACACTCATATGTTGTGGCTATTGAAAGTGTAGGCCTGAACCCAGTCCAGCATGGTTAGACGAGCTCAATAGTTGGACCAGACAGAGCCTATTAACTCGGCCAGTGCTCCATAGCTACCTTTAAGAAGAGCCCAGGCTCTCAATTTTCATTACAGATGCGGCCCAAAAAGAAATTTTCGATTGGAAATAACATGCAATGCAGGCATACGAATTACAAAGTTGAGGGATTTTCATTTAGCTTTTTAACTTTTATATATATACTAGTTAGGGCAGCATGTGTAAGGCATGTGCTTACCATAGAAAAAAAGTACTGTAGTAATTAAGATCAATTCTAGATTTTATTTGTATTACAAAATAAAGATATGAATCATTTGGTTTTTAAAATATATGGAGATTTACATTAATTAAAAGATATATTAATTTTAAGAATTTTGATAATTATGTCGTAAAAAGTTAATCTCATTCGTTTAAGAATTTTGATCAACTACAAAGTTAGGGTAGCTATTTAACATATAAATATTTATTTAACTATAATAGTTTTTTAGTACCTACTTGCTAACGACAATATATCTATTCTCTAAAAACTTCTAAGAATGATAAAGAATATCATTATCTTCCAACAATAAATAACTAAGTTTTGCAAAGAGATTAAAAAAAAAAAAAAAGATAACAAAAGGCTTGTGTCATCGAATATCATCATTTTAACTTTATAAGAATTTTTATCATTTAAAACTCAAAATACGTAAAGAAAATTTTTAGAATGTTAAAATTTAGCAAGAGTAATTTAGACATTATACAATAAAATATTTTAAGAATCATAAGTTTTCATTAGGATTTAACTGAGAGAATAACAATATGACATATTTGCTCTTTTCCAAAATATTAAGGGAAAAATTGCTTGATTTTAAAGTTTAAGGAAGAATTGTAAACTACCCCAAACATAAAGGATGAAAAATGTTTTTTTCTTAAATTTTTGTTTTTGTTTTTGTGTGCAAAACTATGTGTTTTTACTTAAAATAGTGTGTAAAAAAAAATTATACAAAAAGTCAACCCAAGAAAATTGTATATGGAATAGTGAATTTTGGCTCAACAAAGTTGATTAAACCAACAAAAAATTTCTAAAAACACAATAGAATGATGCAATATTTTCATAATACCTTTATAATTTTGTTATATTTTATTTTAACTTGTAAAGAATTGACAGCTCAGTAGTTTTGAAAATATTGTGACAACATCAAGATGTTTTAACATTTTTCACACAAAAAAATGTTATGTCCATGACATTTTCACAACAAATTATAAGTAGTAGGTTACTACAAGTTGTTATTGGTGGGCAAAAAAGTAGTTTCATTAGTAAGTTTATATTAGAACTAATAACAATTTACCATATTTGATTTGTTATAAAAGTGTTGTGAAAATTATTGTGGACAAACCAAAAATAATATAGCAAATATGCTACAACTTTATGCATTCACAAAAAAAAAAAAAAAAAAAAAAAAAAAAAAAAAAAGGCCAGCAAAACAGTGAAAGTTAAAAAAACCAAAACTACTATAGCGAAATTACTGTAACTTTTTCCATTCACTCTTTATATATATATATATATATATAGAAATATACATTGCACTTACAATGTAAATTTATATGGTAAACACATAAAAATTGGTAAATGTTGTACAAATTTGCAAAATTTGTACAATTTTTTTTTTTTGTAAATGTATATAATATTTGCTACTTTTTGTGTGTATATAATGTAAGCTTACATTACAAGTAAAAAGTAAACATATAAAGATCCTTTAAAAGAAAAAAAAAAAACAAGCTCAAACCAAGTTGGTGAACTTGAAGGAAAAAAAAGAAAGAGGAAAAATGCAAGTCACTAAACCAACAATACTGTTCATAACACTATTTATGAGCCTATTCGCTCTTTTTATATATAGAAAAAAAAAAAAAAAAAAAAAAAGCACAAATTGATGACTGAAAAAAAAAAATTTTAAAAGCGATGAATAATATATATTGAACAAACTAAAAATACTGTAGTTTTTACACATTCACCCAACAAGTGTCACAACATTTTTAAAAAATATTTATTTTCAGTTGTAGTTGGTCACAATTTCATATTTTATTATTTTATTTTGACTTATAAGAAATTGACACCTCAATAATTGTGAAAATATTGTGAAATTTGTTGTGTCAGTATAACAATATATACGCAGATTCTTATAAATATTTAAAAGAAAAAAAAAGTACAAATGGAAGACTAAAAAAAAAAAATATGATGTAGCTATTGTAGCTACAGTGCCACTTGAACAAACCAAAGTGGCATTGTAGTAATTGTTCAAAACTTGGGAGAAAAAAAAATTTGCTCACTACACCAAAAGGGACACTATAGAGGCATTGCCTCCTTTTATATAGTTAGTAGAAAAAAAAAACAAAAAAAAAAACAAAAACAGTACATGTTGAAAAAACCAAAAGTACGTAGCTTTTACACATTCATCTAACAAGTGTCACAACATTTTCATAAAACATTTATTTTCAGTTGTAGTGGGTCACAGTTTATATTTTATTATTTTATATTGACTTATAAGAAATTGACACCTCAATAATTATGAAAATATTGTGAAATTTATTGTGCCAGTATAATAATATATACAAGAAAAAAAAAAGGTACAAACGGAAGACTAAAAATTAAATAAATAAAAAAATTGTAGCTACTATAGCTACAATGCTGCTTGGTACTCTATAGCTACTGTTCAAAACTTAAAAAAAAAAAAAAAAAAAAAAAAAAAAAAAAAAAAGACAAAGTGGCTCAATAAACCAAAATGGCACTGTAGAGGCAATGCCTCTTTTTATATAGTTAATATATATATATATATATAATAGGTGAAACTGAGAGAAACTCAAATTAAAATTCAAAATTAGAGTTTCAATTTTATGTCATTTGTCCTATATTATTTATTCTTAAAGAGTTTTTTTTTTTTTTTTTTTTTTTTTTTTTTTTTTTTTTTTACAAAATAGAATTTCTACTCTAGCCTAATCTAAGTGTATATATGTGTGAAATATTCATAAATATTCTTTTAAATGAGTTATTAAGTACAAAAATTAAAGAGTCTAGAATGAATCGTACCAAAAAAAAGTGCTTCACAGTAATTAAAAAAATAAAAAATAAAAAAGACAATTTACATTTTATATCTAATAATATCCTTACAAAATTTTTTAAAGAGCTAACAAAATATAAAAATGACTATCAATAGTATTTAAATTATATATATAGGAATTGTATTAAACATCTTATTGTATATCTTTAAGTATATCCATGTATATGCATGTGGTTACAAGCTAGTTTTGTTAATACATAATCTTTAATAAGTCTTAATATTTTTAGGTAGAACTATACTTCAGTTCATTTTCAACAAAAATAAAAGTAAAAAATTTAATAAACTAATACTTAACGGACATTTAGCAAAGAAAAGTGGTTAAAAAGCGTATACAAAGAATGGAAATGAGGAAATATTCAACCATGTTTTGTCTTGGGTACAAGCCAAAACATGGTTGAATGTTTCCTAGAATGCATACAGCAAGCAAGTTACGCATTCATATGACCATGCACCTTAATCTCCTTTCCAAATGATATTTGAAAACCCCCAAAAAAGGGGGGGAAAAACCCAAATTATATTTGATTAGCTTCAGTTGAATTACTATGTATCCTAAAAGTTTAAATGGAGTGAATTTAATCCTTTAGTTATTGGGTTAAACTCCCTCTCCCAAAGGACTACATCTTTATTATTTGAATTATGGACTACATCTTTATTATTTGAATTATGGATTGAGTAAATGATAGAGAGAAATAGAGAGTGAAAACAAATATTAATGTTATTCTGTATAACGGTCTACATCAATATCAGAAAACCTTAAAATGTTGCATTTTTACTATATGAAAATCTGGTCATAATATCTGATAAAAAAAAAAATATCTGGTCATAATAAACCTATTCATAAACATATAGAAACTAAACTAGACTAACCATAAAGTAACCTTATGATTCATTACAAGTTATGGTAATGCATTATGCAACATAATTATTGTAGTAGTCAAAGTTGTACATGTACATTTAATCCCTCTAGTTTTCATATTGTGATTTGTGTTATCATGAACTTATTGAATGGTATATATAATATTTAAGCTAACCCTGATCAATGCTTGAAGGTTATGGTAGCATAAGTAAGAGTTAAGGACTAGAGCTACATCATGAGTAAGTCTGGTAAGGATTCCAAATTCAATGAACTTGGATTAAAATAATGCAATGAATCTTCACCATTGAGTTATACAACGGACTTGGAACTTAGACCATGGTATCTTTAGCTGTTTCCAATAGCAGATGGTTCAGTTGCACTTGCACCATATGGGCACCGCCACTTGACCATGGGTAGGGGTGGCAATTTTTATCCATATCTATGAACCCATCCATTATCCACCTTAAGGACCCATTTGGTTATTTAATTAGATGGGTCTAAATGGATAAATCCACTAATACCCACTAAACCCATCTAAAATTTAAAATTAAATAAACCCACTAATACCCACTAAACCCTTCTAAAATTTAAAACTTAAATAAACCTCAGTCTCACTCTCCCTCAGATTTTCTTAGTAACCAAACATTTTCCTAAACACTTTAACCTCTAGATTTCTAAGCCCAAACACTTTCTCTCAGATTTTCTCAGTAACCAAACAAAATGAAATTCTAGAGAGAGAATCGGGATGGAATCGGAGTTCACCATTCCACTCTTTTCCTTGTCATTTGATTTCCCAAAGAAACTTTAGTGCCCTAACCCCAAACAAACTCACGTTCAAACACAGCAAAAAGAGAACAACATTGATTAGAGCAACAATGGAGGCCACGCAAAATGACGAAAATTCCCTTTCACAATCACAACCACAGCCACAAACTCTCTCGAAGAACGCTTAGAAGAAGCTGCTTAAGCAGCAGAGGTACGAAGCGAAGAAGGTAGAGAAGAAAGCGCACAGAGGTAGTGTATCAGCTTCGTCTTTGGTGAAGTTGGTTATGTTCTTGAGGACGTTCCTCACTTCACCGATTACATTCCTGACATCCCTGTCTGTATCTCTCTCTCTCTCTCTCTCTAATGCTTTGTTTGGTTGCTGAGAAATGAAAGGAAAGAGAAGGAAAAAGTGATTTTTGAACTTTTTTTGTTTTTTTTTTTGTTTTTTGAAGTTGACAACTTTAACTTTTTCTCTTTCTTTCTCTAATGGTCTGTTTGGTTGCTGAGTAAAATAGAGGGAATAGAAGGGAAAGAGGAAATGAAAGGAATTTTATGACCTTCGGTGTGCTTGAGACTCTGTTTTGTTGCCAAGAAAAAAAAAAAAAAAGTCATTGTTTTTCCTCTCTATGTGGCTTTGTTTGGTTGCTGAGAAATGAATTTTATGAAGGGAAAATGAAAGGAAAGAACAGGAAAAGTGATTTTTGAACTTTTGAATTTTTGTTTTTAAAGTTTTTAACAAGTCATTTATTTATTTGGGTCATATTAGGTTAAATTGATGGGTTACTAATTAAATGGGTTGGACGGGTATAATTAATAATTAATTTATATATAAACGTGTCATAAATAAATAAATGGGTAATTATACACCCAACCTATTTATGACCCCATACAAAAAGATTCCATACAAAAAGCCTTTGAACAAAATTAGATGTCACTGAAATGAAATCACACTCGCCAACAAACAAGTTGATCAGTGAACGGCAAAAAAAGCATCTTCTAGTGTGAAAGTATGGACTTCATGTCTTGTTGCCATTTTCTTATTCCCTTATTTATTTATTTTTTTTTTCGTACACATTCTTTTCTACCCTTTTCATTAATTTTATTTATTTGATGGGATATTACATGTTAATCTTTTGATTGGACGTTGGATTAGAGAGAATATATGCGGGCATGGGAGGCAAAATATGAATGATACTATAAATATAAATTATTTTACAAAAAATTTTACAAACTGCTAATATGGTGGATAATAATTGGTATATCTAAGTCTAATTTGTTGATATATCTCACATTCCAACTGATATAATAATGCAGAGTCACCTTGGAATTAATCAATATGGTTAACTTTCTTCAAAATGTTATAAGAAAAATTCATAGCCTCGTGATCATTATCCTGAATTATTAGTTGAACTAGTGTATAACCCGTGTGCATGCAAGGTATAATTAAAAACAATTATAATTACATATATACATGGATTCAAGTTATACATAACATAAGAGATACAAATTTTTTAAGTCATAGATGAGTGTTTTTATTTTTGGATATACACTAATACACATGACTTTACTTCTTTTTTTTATTTATTGGGTTTTCTTTTATAGTTTATTTATATTAGACTCTTCGTCTTTTGCACATCATTAACTCCTCTAGATCAAAAAAAAAAAAAAAACTACTGAGATAGAATACATGGTGCAAAATTAAACAACAGTTGAAATTCAATTGCTTTAATTATATATAGATACTTTCAAAGTGCACTCGTTGAAAAAATTTGGCAAGTGCTCTACTTCTACCACAAGCTTTAGGCTAATCATGATAACAAGCAAAATGCTAGTTCTTTATTTCAGAGGATACAGGGAATAAAATTTGCACAATGCTTTTTACTTTGGAAAATCATACAAGTATGATGTGAGAAATGAAGAGAAGCCAAACTTTACAGCACATATATATGTCATAACCATGTCATTCTCTCAAGGGATTGTCCATGTATTAACAACAGTAACATCAACCATGCCCAGTCTGCTAGCGTCCAAATTTTAAGGCTTCACATATCTATTGGATTTTTCAATATTTTCCATTTTTACGGTAGTCGATAATATGATGAACCGTGAGAACCTAATGGTCAAAAAGTGAACCTTGACCATTAGGTTGTATTGCAGCAAGAATCATAAGGACTATTGTCTTCATCCGTGGTAGGTAACAGTGTTTCTGTAATGGCTTTTCTTGTACAAAAAAATGGGGCCATACATACAATTTGGGGTGGTTCATACATAATTGATGAGTTTACAAGCCATGTGAGATTTTTTACTTCATTACTCCATATTCCAATCCTTTGATTCCCTTCCAAACAACAACCTTGGCCTTTGCATTTGTACTTTCTTTTGGTATGTATTATGCTTTGAAAATTTTGTGATAATTTTAAACATACCCTGCCATGTTGCACCATTAAGTTATGGTTCTTGCCTTTGGATTTAAGTAGATTGTAAATTTTTGAACATACCCCGGTTCTTAGGTCTAACATAACATATCATAAAGTTAGAAGATGCATGACTACATGTTCAAGCGTATCCAACTTAATGGTCAAATTTTTTGGGGTCATAGAAGGAAAAGTTCAAGTTACATGATTAGTTGCATATTATAACTATATATCTTAAAAAGAAAAAAAGTTCAAATGTATCATCCGCAAAAAATTTAACTTTGCATGAGCAATAAACTTATTATATTATCCATGATATTAAATCCCAATAAAATCCTTGATGAATCATTTTGCTTACCAATTGCAAATTGAATGTCCTTAAATTTGGTCTTATCAACTTCAACAATACTTTTTCCTTAATTTGTTTATCTCAGAATGGATTTTTCCCCTTGTGGAAATTGTGAGGGGAATCAAATTTGTGGAAGTAATTTTATAATCTTGGACTTGAAGACAAGAAATAATTGGGGATAAGATTCCGCACGACCTTCTTGTCATTAATGCTACCCAGGATTTGTTGGATGATGCTTGCGTTGATATCATGCGTATATTCCATTAGAAATGAATTAAGAATCATAGCACATTCACATCAGAAGCTTAAAGTAATAGAGAAACCAAATGAAGAGATAAGGTCGGATACAAAAACACAAAATTTTCAGTTTAAATATATTTTATTCTATTCTATTTCCATCAAAAGGAAGAAAAGAAAAGAAAAAAATCTATCCAATCATAACATAACCTCGGCTCCTATTGGTGAACATTACGGACACCACGGGATGATTAGAAATTTTATACGTTTTCTGGTTCAGTGAATGGCATATCCAATTGGCCTATAGTCTGCTTTTTTACTTTTCTGGCTATCATCTTGTAGGGCTTCCTCAATTGTTTAATTTGCAATTAGAGGATGATGCAATATTAGGAGGAAAATTTTATTAACAGAATAACAATTCTATCTACGAAAGTAGTCATGGACACCATTTTATGATTTAACTGCTGATCCGTATTAATAAAAAAAAAATTACATTTGTTGTCACAGCTGTTGATCTGTACTGCATAATAATCTCACCAGCAGTAAGTACTTCAACACAGGTTTTGGAAATTAAGCAGAGTAGGGGTACATCAAAATAGATAAATATATTATACTAATTGATAAGGTTTTGGAAATTAAGCAAAGTAGGGGTACATCAAAATAGACATATATTACACTTCTTAATATATATGCTTATGGATTATCAAAAATAATATATAAGCTTATGTTTATAACAATTATTTCAGATAATCATTTGTGTATTATTACAGTCTCATTCAAAATGAAGAGCATTTTGCTATAAATTATTTAAGAGTTTTATAACTTAATTAACACCTCCATATTTCTATTTGAAAATCTCTTCATATCCCATTATATCATCCAATTATACAAAAAAAAAAAAAAAATTTATGGATAATATTTATATGCATGCCACATCGTTATGTGTTTTATATGGTTATGCTAATCTGTTTTTTTTTTTTTAATAAAAAAGATTAGAAATACTTATGCTAAATATAGTATAATATACCGCATGTCTGCAACACCCACTTAATCTGCAAAATGCAGGATGAGTAGACGCTAAAAACAACGCAAAGCTCAAAAAAGGCAAAAACGAAACCCATTTACTCGGCACACAGATATATGCTAGGAACCTTCCTCGCCCCTTTCCTAAACCCCAACCCCCCCACCATAAATGCATTATAAAAACCCCTTCTCCGGTCTCTCACTCTCACTCATCCACTTTCATCAAACACTCACAGACTCACTGACACACGCACTCACTTTCTCTCTCTCTCTCTCTCTCTCTCTCTTATGGAGGCCAACGCAAGCTATGCTTTCAACGGAAAGATCATGCTAGCTACAGTGATCACTTTCTTTGTTGTTGTATTCATCTTGATATGCTTTCATACCTACCCTTGTTGCTACTTCAACAACAACCACAA
This sequence comes from Quercus lobata, assembly GCF_001633185.2. Classification (NCBI taxonomy): domain Eukaryota; kingdom Viridiplantae; phylum Streptophyta; class Magnoliopsida; order Fagales; family Fagaceae; genus Quercus; species Quercus lobata. The sequence goes on along the minus strand of NC_044915.1, from coordinate 28,097,431 downwards.
CCGTCGCCTTCGCCGCCGTCGCCGCAGCAGCAGAGCCAGCCAGCTTTTCCTAGAAACTATTACTAACTACACCAGCGCTGATGATTCTGTCTCAAAACACGGCCTTGACCCTTCAATCCTCAAAGCCATCCCTACTTTCACCTACTCCTCCAAAACCGACTCGCTAGAATGTGCCGTGTGCTTGTCCGAGTTCGAAGATGATGACCAAGGCCGAGTCTTGCCCAAATGTGAACATACTTTTCACGTTGAGTGCATTGATACGTGGTTCCAGTCTCACTCTAGTTGCCCACTCTGTCGAGCTCCGGTTCAGGCCGATATTCCGGAGTCAAAACCCGAAATTTTGGCCGAAACGAAGGGTGAACCTTCCGGGTCATGTGCAGAACCGGGTCAGGTGGGAGCATCTGAAATGGGTTTCTCTGGTTTTTCGCAGCAGGTGAGTTTGGTGGCCTCGGGTGGCCAGAGAAAGCCATTGGAGCTGGTGGGTATAGTTGTGGAGGTGCCTAGGCCGAGATTGTTGGATGAGATGGGTTTGGGTTCCCCCGGTGGACACGGGCTGAAGAATCCGGGTAATCGGGTTTTAACTTTGAAGAGGATCTGCAGTATATAAGTGTGAATGCTCCGAATCTCCTGAATCGGCAAGTTAAGACCCGCAATGGAAACTTGTTTCCTGTTATAGTAGGAACACGTGGCAGTTCATTTTGCATGCGTGGCAAATGTATACAATGTTGATCTTTTTTGAGGAAGTATTCATTTTGATCTTGGATGTTGGTTTTACCCTTGTGGGACTGGGGAATGTAGATACAGATACTAATTTAATACAGTTTTATCGTGTATTTATTTAAAGAAATGCTAATGGGTGTCCTTAGGGCATTAGTTAATAATTCAATTAAAATAAGTTTTGACATCAAAGGGAAATGAAAAAAATTATCAAAATATTATTTTTTTTTTTCATAAAAATTTTCTTTAACTGAATTCTTAATTAGTGCTTTGCATAGTTTTAAAAATCGGTATGATGAAAGAACCGAAAAAGAGACTGATTACCAATTTTTTGGTCCGACCAGTGATCCAACCAGTGACGTCATAAATAATTTAATTAATAATTTTTTAATTTATATAAATAAATAATGATGAATATATTCTATTTTATAATGTTAATAATTTTTCACAACTTATATAATAAATATCATTTAAATATTAAAAGTAACTTACTATAGTTGTTCACAAATATGGTTAAAACTTTAAAAGAGGCACATACAGGCTAACACAGATTGTCAGAAACGGCTACAAGACTTTCTAGGCTTCACCGAAAATGAAAAAGAGATAATGAATAAATAGATAAAAAACCCACCTCCAGCCATTACTAACCATTAACACCCACCCACTTTTTGACTTTTATGACATGCATTTACTTCTCCCAAGTCCCAAGACTCACAGCCTTTCCAGCCTTTCCACTTTTCTAATACAAATCCATCTGAATCCAAATGCCCATAAGGCCATAAGTCCTCTCCTTCGTCTCTCTCTCTAATCTATCTCTCCTTCTCACCTTTTCTGCCAAGCCCGTCCATCACTCCATCTCTCTGCAACATATCTTTTTTTTTTTTTGGGTAATCACTCTCTGCAACATATCAATTAGCAATAGTTCAAACTTCAAACCAAAATACTTTTCTCCACCCTTCTCATGTTGCCTCTCTTAGACTCTTACCTCCTCCCCAAATTTTATTTTACCAACAGATTTGAAAGTTTCATTCACCAACTCTTATTTATAATAGATCTAAGATTCTCAAAATAAGGAAGAAAAATTGTTCATTCCCATCATTCACAGCAACAAAGTAACTGCTGCACAAATGAGAAAGGCCGAATGGGGAAGAAATCAAGAGAAACAAAGTCATTTTCTCTGTATTTTGCAAAACTAGTTCAACCATACTGGTTTTTGGTTTTACGGTTGAACCGGCCGATTTTTATTATTTACCGGTTTTTAAGCTATTTTCGGTTTTCTGTCATAATCGGACCGGATTAAAGGCCAGTTCCCGGTTGAACTAGTCGAACCAGCTGGTTCGGTCCGGTTTTTAAAATTATGGTGCTCTAAGGGCACTCGTTAGCATGACCCCTTTAAATATTGCAAGTAGGGATGGTAATTTTTTCCCGCCCCTCCCCGTTTCGCCCCGTACGGGTTTTCCCCGCCCTGCAAAGGTGGTGAGGCAGGGATGGGGTGAGATTTTAAACTCGCACCACAGGGCGAGGCGAGGATGAGTTTACACTTTTTAGACCCGCCCCGCATTAATAAGGGGTTAATTGTAATTTTATCGTACTCTAAAACCCTACTATTTAAACAAAAATATCATCAGCTTATTTTATTCTACCTAACGTGGCTCTACCTCTTTTTTCTCTCTAGTAAAGTTGGAAATAAGGTACCAATTTTAACTTTTTTTTGTCTTTATTAGAAACAAATTTATATACTATTAAATTGCTGATTTCATTCATGATTCATACGGTCTTTCTCAACTTACTTTTTCATCATGAACATAATATATATATATATATTTAATGAGTTATGGGTCTGTGGTTCTAAATATGTGTCCGTGTCATTGTTTTTGTAATTTTTGTGGGCATTTGGCTGCTTAACAACACTGCTTCTTTATGCTTGTTAAAATCCATATCTATTTTACAAGCTGGGTTTTTGTTTTTTAATTTTTGGAGAATAAGATGATGAGGGTCAGGGATATGTTTCCAGATTGGTTTGATTGCCAATATGATGGCATCGATCATGTACTAGGCTACTAGCTCTAGCTATTCGTTCTTGTTCTCCACGCAAAAATTATTTACAATTTAATTTTGTTTTATGTATTTTTGAAAAATATAAGGTACAGGTTTTTTTTTTTGAAAGGGGTACAGGTTTGAGATTTGAGACTTTGTCCCATTCTTTATGAAATAGTCACAAAATGGGAGGAATTAACTAATGCATACTACTGACTACTTAGTATAAAGGAGATTTGTTTTAGTATTTTTTAGGCCAATGAAATATGAATACCCATTTGTGTATGTGCTACGGGTGCTATGATTTTTAATTTAATTGTTTAACGACGTTGCTAAATATATTTTAATTGTTTAACAACGTTACCAAGGAGATTTGTTTTAATTTTTTTTTTCGTTCCCATTATTTTATATTATCTCTATTGGAGAAATATAGTTTGTCCATTACTAAGTTGCTAAATTAACATCAGGAAAAAAATGACTTCACATGAAAACATTGGTAGCTCCAATCCATCTGGTAGCAATCAATTTCCTTTGATAGTGGATGAAGATAATGCAACCCCATCATCACCTCTGTTGAATATGCCAAACGATGTCTAGGCAGTCCAGCCTAGCAATGAAATAATTCAAGAAGAAGGGAAGTACAAATCAATTGTTTGGAATCATTTTAAGAGAAAAAGAGTTGATGAGAAAGGCAAGGCTGAGTGCAATTATTGTAAGAAATTGCTAGTAAGGGGATCCAATTATGGCACTAAACATTTGCATGACCACGTGAAAATATGTCCAAGGAGAAAGTTTCAAGACATTAGGGATATGAATCAAAAAATTTTGGCGAGGGATCAAAATAAAGTGGATTCAATGGCGGGTGTGAATGCTTATAATTTTGATTAAAATGTATCAAGAAATGAAATTGCTCGTATGATCAGCTTGCATGAGTATCCCCTCTCTATAGTTGACCACATTGGTTTTAGAAAATATTCAACTTCTCTTCAACTATTGTTCAGGATGGTTTCTAGGAACACAATCAAGAAGGACATTTTGAGCATCTATGAGAAAGAAAGGGAGAAATCAAAGCATGAAATTGATAAGAATCATGGTAGAATTTCTATTACCACTGATATGTGGACTTCACAAAACAAAAAGCGAGGGTTTATGGTTGTAACAACACACTTCATTGATGGTTTGTGGAGATTACAAAACCAAGTTATGAGGTACTTTTTTTAAAGTATATATTCATTTTTATGTTTCCATTAAATTCTTTTCAAATGTTTTATGAACTTATATCATTGTTGGTTCTAATTATTTAAAATTTTCATTTAAGGTTTATTTATGTGCCATCTCCACATACGACAGAAGTGTTTTCTAGTGTCCTTCTAGATACTTTGTTGGAGTGGAATATTGATAGGAAGTTATCTACTATGACTATGGACAATTGCAGTACCAATGATGCAGTTATAAAAATTATCTTAGATAAGCTTCAATGTGGTGCACTTATTATGTGTGGATCAATGTTGCATATGCGTTGTGCAGCACATGTTCTTAATTTGATTGTTAAGGATGGTTTGGATGTAATTGGATCATGCATTGAAAAGGTTTGAGAAAGTGTGGGATTTTGGACTGCATCAACAAAGAGAAGGCAGAAGTTTGAAGAGATAGCTCGACAAGCACATGTTGAATGTACCAAAGAACTAACCCTTGATTGTAAGACTCGTTGGAACTCTACCTATCTCATGCTTTCTATTGTTATAAAGTATCAAAATGTCTTTTATCGATTGAACATATGTGAGTCATCTTCTAAGTGCATTCCAACGGAGGAAGAATGGGAGATGGCAAGTAATATATGTGAGAGATTGGCAGTGTTTCACAATGTTACAGAGCTATTTTCAGGTACCTCATACCTTACAACTAATCTTTTCTTTCCTAAGGTGTGTGAAATAAAAATAGCTTTGAATTCTTGGTTTACAAGCGCAAATGATGTGATTAGGAGTATCGCATTTAAAATGTTGGAAAAATTTGATTGTTATTGGAATGTGATTCATGGTGTTATGGTTGTGGCAACCATTTTAGACCCAAGATATAAGATTGAATTGTTAGAATATTATTTTCTAATAATTTATGGTGATGAAGCTGATAATGAAATTCAAAGAGTTAGAGATATTTGTTATGAAATGATTCATGACTACAGTTTTGGGAGAATGGGTAGGGAAGGTACTCGTGGCCCTTGTGCGGGAGAGGATCCGCAAGTTGATGACTCCCTTATGGACTTTGAAAGATATCTTAGTAAGAAAAAAAGGGGTGGGAATATTAAATTGGAGTTGGACCATTACTTTGAGAATGATTTAATGCCAAGAACTGTGGATTTTGATATTTTGGCATGGTGGAAATCTAATGGGCCAAAGTATCCTACTTTGCAACGTATTACAAGGGATATCCTTGCCATTCCAATGTCAACTGTTGCCTCAGAGTCATCATTTAGCACAAGTGGTCGATTGTTAAGTCCATATCACAGTAAACTTCATCAAAAGACTGTGGAGGCATTAATGTGTGCTCAAAATTGGTTATGGGTAGAAATTAATGGTAATTAAATTTACTAGTTTAATTATGCAATGATTTATGTTGCTGCATTCTTTATTATATTTTTCAATTGTTTGATTGAATATATTTTATCTTTTTTTTAGGTTCTTCATCGACCATAGATGGAATTGAAGATAAATTCCAAAATATCCTAGATGATTATGATGATGAAGAAGAAAGTGGTGTCACAATGATGGAAGAAAGTGGAGATTCTTTTTGAAGATCTAGGCAATTTTTATTTTGTTACGTATTAGGAGTTTGGATTATTTTTGTGGGGCCCAATAGTTTATGGGCCGGGCCCGTTTACTCGTAGGGAGTCCAAAGGCCCAAGCCGAAGAGAGCTGTGACCCAAGGCCAATAATGTAGAAGTATAGGATAGCCTTAAGATACGGCTGAGAACCGCTCAGTCCTCGGCAAACCCAAAGTCCCACCGAAGAGAGGGGCAAAAACGGTATAGGACTAAGTTTGAAAGGAAAACTAAAATATCCGGGGAAAGCTGCCATTCAATGCTCTGCACTTGACAGAGCCACATTCTTTGGCTTTTACAACCACCCCCAACGACTTTGGGTATGGGCTGATGGGACAAGTATCAGTCTAGGAAAGTTTGACCCTACACGTGGACGAAGGACAGCGAACACAGGCCAGTATAAAAGGGAAAATAAGTATCCTGGGAAGGAGGCTGGGAAAAATGGCCAAAAACCAGAGCCTCCGAGCCCACCTCCAGGAGAAAGATTCCAGGGGTGAAGAAAACTTAACCATGTATGAACGCCACGAAAAACCCACTATCTGGTGACTAAGGCCTAGCCTTCCAAACCCACGCTCTACAAATGATATTGTTTGGGCCTTTTTACGCGCGAACCCAACACCGCTACGGTTTGTTACGAATCGTGTCCTTACAATTGGCGCCGTCTATGGGAAAGGCTTGTGTGTTGGCATAGGCGTGGGTCGAGAGAGTTCCCTTGTCATCTCTGACAACTGGTTGTAGAGTTTTAGAGTAAAGTTCCGCTAGGGGCTATGCTTCTTGACTAGGGGCTACGCTTGGTAGCGTTAATCGCACGGATAATTCTAGGGGCTTGGCCGGGGAGCTAACTCCCCTAAAGCCAAGGTCCAGCGCCAGAGGAAAACTAGGTTTTGGACAGAACCAAGGCATTGCATGGTCCTCGGACTCAAGCCTATGGGAAAACCAACTACCTGGATGAGGAAAACTAGGTTTTGGACAGAATCAAGGCATTGCATAGTCCTCGGACTCAAGCCTATGGGAAAACCAACTACCTGGATGAGGAAAACTAGGTTTTGGACAGAACCAAGGCATTGCATGGTCCTCGGACTCAAGCCTATGGGAAAACCAACTACCTGGATGAGGAAAACTAGGTTTTGGACAGAACCAATGCATTGCATAGTCCTCGGACTCAAGCCTATGGGAAAATCAACTACCTGGAACCAATTTCTTGGATGAGAAGAAGATTGAGTTTTTGTAAGGTTGGCTACTTAATAACAATTCTAAGTTGCTCAGTCCTCGGCTCAAAAGCTGTAAAATGTTAATGCCAATAGGGGTGTGAAGAAAATGTTGAAACGCGTCACTATTAAGTAGCCTAGGGGGCTGTTCATTTTATGGGTGATATGTCCTCGGATGGTTACTTCCTACGCTGCATCGTGCATTGAGCTACCATCTCGGCCAATTTTGGGGTAAGTATCGTTTTTTTTTACAGGTCGGCATTGTTGTGCCAAACAACTCTATTAAGGTTATGGTGATGTCTTTTTCTTAGCAAGGATTTTGGCCCTAAGTGTCATCGATTCAAATGCTATATTATTGCGCCGAACAGCACTTGCAAATTCATAATAACGCACTTTTCTTCAAATAAAAGATTAGGGCCCCAAGTAGTGTATTCTAAGGTCGGCGGTATTGTGCCGGGCCGATTTAGTAAGCTCATCATAAATGCCTTTTCTTTTCCTGACTAATGGGAATTTCAACCCTAAGTATCATTCGTTCGATTCAGTATTATTAAACCGGACTGTTTTTATAAACGCCGAGCAAGACCTTTTTCATTTAACTGGGACTTTGGTCCTAGACGTCGGTCACAGTTTAAAAATAAAAAGAATTCACAAGGGTGTATATCTTTGCATTGCGTTATTATTTCGAGAATATAGAGATAGAACATGTAAAGCAAAATGATAACAATTTTTATTAATGTAAAGATGTGTTACAACGTACAAAGAGGGGCTTAAACAAGCCTATACAAAATATAGATTGCCAAAATCATAAAAAAAGCAATACATTGGGTAAACAGTCAGATCTTTTTTTAAACTCGTTTCCGAAGTCTTTCCTAACCCTGCCCCAGTAGCGCCCATATCGAGAGAAGGACCTTCCTCAGAAGAAGATGGAGGAGATGAATGAAGAAGATGGAGGAGATGAACGAAAAGAAGGAGGAGAAGAAGAGGGAAGAGATGAAAAGAAAGAAGAATGAGCAAAAGAGGGAGAAGGAAAAGCGCCAGGATGGATCTGGTGCTGGGAAGACTAAGAAAGAGAAGCAAAATGAGACACCAGTAAACGAAGAGAGAAAGAAGCAGGGGCACTTGGTCCCTGCCTCAGTCCTGACTCCTAGCACACTGGTGCCGTGTTAGGTATGCTCATGAGAGAGCAGTTGGTACTGATAATGGGTGTCCTCGACTCAGTGACGTCGGAAGTTTGACGTGACGAGTCTCTGCTTCGGATTTTGGCTGAAAGGAAGGTGAGACAAGTCTTAAGTCTCCGCCATCCTTGCCCTGACCGAGCCATTTCGAGCTTTATTAGAACATGGTGCTTTAAGGAAGGGTATGGTTCCTTCATCACTCGTTATAGTGAACGTATTATGATTTGGTGTATAACTGTTGGGTTAAGTAAACGCTAAGGGAGGCTAAGGGTTTCAGATCTCAGAAAGATAAAAGGGTCTCTGTACGAAAGTGATAGCCTCCTACTTGTCTTCTTATAGGAAGGGCAAAACAGAAGGTATTAAATTCGTTCGGGTTTCCAGAAGAATCTGAAAACAAAGATGTGTCCGTTCCGCTTCCCCATCTCATCAGACGAGCCGTCGAATGTAAATGAGTCTCGTAAAGGGAAGTCATTAAAAGCACGTCTTGGACAGCCAAAACGGCAGGAGCGTGTCGAGAGTAAATTAAGGGGAACACCCTGTAAAACGATATATTTTCTGGGCAGGTGGAGAACCGCCAGCATCAATGAAGGGCTAAATTAAATGAGCCATAATAACGGCTCGGTATTACCAAAACCCACATTTCCAACTCAAAGGTCAGACAGCAGGGTTTTGAGGGGCTATTGTGGGGCCCAATAGTTTATGGGCCGGGCCCGTTTACTCGTAGGGAGTCCAAAGGCCCAAGCCGAAGAGAGCTGTGGCCTATGGCCAATAATGTAGAAGTATAGGATAGCCTTAAGATACCGCCGAGAACCGCTCAGTCCTCGGCAAACCCAAAGTCCCACCGAAGAGAGGGGCAAAAACGGTATAGGACTAAGTTTGAAAGGAAAACTAAAATATCCGGGGAAAGCTGCCCTTACTGCCATTCAATGCTCTGCACCTGACAGAGCCGCATTCTTTGGCTTTTACAACCACCCCCAATGACTTTGGGTATGGGCTGATGGGACAAGTATCAGTCTAGGAAAGTTTGACCCTACACGTGGACGAAGGACAGCGAACACAGGCCAGTATAAAAGGGAAAATAAGTATCCTGGGAAGGAGGCTGGGAAAAATGGCCAAAAACCAGAGCCTCCGAGCCCACCTCCAGGAGAAAGATTCCAGGGGTGAAGAAAACTTAACCATGTATGAACGCCACGAAAAACCCACCACCTGGTGACTAAGGCCTAACCTTCCAAACCCACGCTCTACAAATGATATTGTTTGGGCCTTTTTACGCGCGAACCCAACACCGCTACGGTTCGTTACGAATCGTGTCCTTACAATTTTATTGTGTAATACTATGAGATTTTTGTTGTGATATTGTCTTGTTAAACATTTAGATAATATTATTTAGTTTTTGCTAAAAATTAGTTTGATTTGATAGGATAAATTTATTTATAATTTCAAGTATATTTTTATCATTGAAACATGTCATTTTATTTGAAAAAATGGTAATAGTTGTAGGGAAAATTAACAAGAAATAAATTTTTACGGTGTAGGGCGGGGCTTCGCGGGGCCTTAAGGGGCGGGGATGGGGCAAGAAATTTTCCCTGTCATGCGGGGTGGGGCAGAGATGGGGTAAGAAAAATCCATGTGGGACGGGGGTGAAGATCTCATCCTTCGGCCCCGCCCTGCCCCATTGCCATCCCTAATTGCAAGTGAAGAATTTAAATAACAAAAAGTGAAATATATAGATTGGATAGATTAGATTTTGCAAGTTCTTTTACAAAACAACACATTTTTACAATAAATAAGGTAAGAGGCGGAAGGAGATAGAGGGGCTAACTTTTCAAAAATCCTCCCCCATTTTTGTATTTATGATAAAGAAAAATAATTTTGGACATAAATTTTAATAGTGGCCCATGTAAAGCATTTATATAGTTGACTAATAAATATGTTTTACTTTTTTAATTACTCTTATTATGTCATATACAGCCTATTAAATTAAAGTGTATTTAATATATACCATGCATAATTTAATAATATATATTTTTATTAAATTGGCCTGTAAATTTTTAGACATGTCAAACTGTCAAGACTTACTTTTTTTTTTGTTTTTTTTTTTTTTTAACAAAGATGTAAATTTTATTTGATGTAAATATTTTTGTTTACGTAATAAAATATTATTTTTCTAAAAAAAAAAAAAACCTAAAGAAAATATCATTTTTCTTGACAAAAAAAAAGTAATAAAATACCATATGTTAAATCAAATTTACAAACATTCCATGCATAATTATAAGAAAGAAATAAATAAATATTATATATGTGTGGGGATTTTCCCGCACAAGCTGTTTGTCCGTTTTGGGGAGCCAAACCCGCACAGTTTTGTTCTCGGCCCTGAGTGTGGTGTTTGGGATTTTCACCTCAGGCACTTTGGCCGACATTGGCTTGACACCCTAGTCCCACATCGGTTAGAGATGCGCCCCACGCATGCCTTATAATGCCTTTGGACACTCGGGGCCGAGAACAAAACCGTGCGGGCTTGGCTTTCCAAAGCGGACAAACAGCATGTGCGAGAAAATCCCCACACAATATATATATATATATATATATATGTGTGTGTGTGTGTGTGTGTGTGTGTGTGTTTGTTTCTCAAAAATATATATAATATATGTGTGTTATTTTTTGGATTTATATAAATATATAGCTTGGCCTCTTGAAAATTTTTATGGCTCCTGAGTATTACTTCTTCTTCTTCTTTTTACAAAGATGTAAACATTTATTTGATGTAAATATTTTTGTTTACATAATAAAATATTATTTTTCTCCAAAAAAAAAAATGTAAGAAAATATCATTTTTCTCAACAAAAAAAAAGTAATAAAATATTATATTTAAATCAAATTTACAAACGTTCCCTGTATAACTATAAGAATAAATAAATAAATAAATATTATATATATATATATATATATATAATATGTGTGTGTTATTTTTTGGATTTATATAAATATATAGCTAGGCCTCTTGAAAAAATTTCTGGCTCCTTAATAAGGTGTCAATCTACTATAAGTCAAAATAAAATATTGTTAAATTTTATTATGTCTCTAAATCTCCCTTAATTTTAGTTAAAATAAAATATTATAATAGTAGATTTTAATGTGTCTCTGGATTTCTCTTCACACCTTTATCATAAGAAAGAGAAAATAAATGAAAATGCAGCAGCCTTTAGAATATATATTTTTTTTGATAGATAGCAGCCTTTAGAATTTGATATGCATACATGGAAAGCTGCTATGCAACACCCTTCTTCATTTTCGATTATATATATATATATATATATATATATATATATATATATAAAACCGAAACTTTTGAAACTCTCACAATTTTCCATGTCAGTACAATATTTAAATAAAATTATGATTTTGTTTAAATAAAATTATTTTTGTTCAGTCTAAACTTAATAAGGAGTGAAACTCTATCTCTCGAACAAGTTCAACTTAAATTCAAACTCATCATTATTATTATTTTTAAACAAAATTATTTTTGTTTACAAGTCTAAGTTAAACTCAAACTCAATCGTTGTTAATTAATAAATTTTCCCAATACTAATTGAAATCTTAAACGTGAAGTTCAAAAGTTGTTAGAAATATTGAGTCTATCTAAATCCCCGAACTTATCATATTCTACATGGCATATATATAGACCAGCAAGTGTCTCTCAACCTCACACGCTAAAAGGAAGGAGAAAAAACAATGGCAGAACATAGAATTGGGTATATTGGGGTCGTGACACCAAGCAGTAAAGGTAGTTCAAGCAAAAGAATAATGGCGAATAAATCATGAACACTATAAAAGCTGAGTAGATGTATGAACTCTTCTTATGTTATTTTCTTCCCCTCTATTTTATTAAAAAAAAAATTTATTTTATGCTTTTTCATGTATTTTTTAAAAAGTAATTTTCGTATATGAACCACCAGACTCTCTTTAGCCTTTTTTACAAGATAAAAAAATTTGCAATAATTGAAATTATTCTTTTGAATGTAACTCATCTTTCTCTTATATTTCTTTATTGTTTAGTGACTTTAGTAATATATATTTTGTTTTGTTTCAATAATTCCTAAGCAGTGAATTATCTGATTCTTTAATTTTTTTGGTCTTTCAGAAGTTTTAATATCTGAATTTTTGAGCTATTTTTTTGCATTATCTGAAATTGTAACACAAATTGAAGTCATACAAGAGCAAATCATGCAATGGTGTACCTCACAAAATTATTTTAGTCTACCTCACAAATAGGTAGGTTCCCGTGCATAGCATAGGTTAACGACTAGTTATTATTATTACTGTTACCATTTTTTTTAATTGACGATTGTTACCATTTACGATAAGTAATAATTGTGTTTGATGTATACTGATATTATTATTATTATCATTATTATTATTTTATTATTTTATTATTTCAAGAATCTTGTATGAGTTGTATCCTTAAATACTGATGCACATTTATAGACATTTTTTTTGTTTGTTTTTTTAAGAAAGCATTTTAAAACCTCTTAATCAACGGTACACCGTATGGGTCAACACATAGCTCATGGCCCATGGCCCAACCAAAAAACCCAACGCTAATGGGTGGCCCGGCCCGTTGATATTGAGGTCCATGGGTAGCCCATTAGCTCAATGGATCAGACTGTGGGCTAGTTTTTATGTCCATGTGCACTCAGTGGCTAGGCCAATAGTCCAGTCCGTTGGCTCAACTCGTTGCCCAATCCAATAACTCAGAATTCATAACAAAAATATATAGGAAGTGTATAAATGATTAATCTTGAGATATTATAGAGGAATTTCATAAGAGAATTCCCCCAAGTGCCAACCACTAAGATATTTAAAGTGATTGTACTAAACCTAATTTACTAAATATATATTTTTCTAGTAGTCTAACAACTTTGAACTAACCATTTGACATTTTTATTTATTTAAGGTAATAAAAAAAAAAACTATTTAAAGCCTTAAAAAAAAAGGGTTTCCATCAACAAAACAAAGAATTAAGTAGATTTGATTGTAAAAAAATTTGTAATTAAGTATTAAATTCTTTGATTCTTTCATTAAAAAAAAAAAATTGATTATTTCCTTATAAAAAAATGATTCTTTCCTTATAAAAATAATAAAATAATATGCTAACACAAACCCATAGGTAGCCCATTAGGCCTAACTCGATAGCCTAGTCTACTAAAGACAAAATAGACATTACCCATGGACAGGGGTTTTCTCTTTCAGTCAAGTCCGACGATGCCCATTAATTAGTTAATAGCTCACTATGTACAACCCATTGTGCCCATGGGTCAAGTAAAAATGGGCCAGGCCAACCTGACCTGACCCATTAACAACCTTTAGTACATTGTATACCACCTTATAAGGTTTTTATTTGAATCCAATTAACTATTAGGTATTATGAAAAATATAAAAAAGTTATAAAAAAATCAATTACTTTTTTTTTCCCAATAAATTTTTTTTCCTAAACTAATGCCCTTAAAACATCAATTAACTTATCAACTAGTAAAATCTTTGATGGTTGAATAAGAAATTTAGGATTCAATTTTCGTTTACACCAAAAAACCGATTGGTGTCTTGATCTTATGATAAAGAGCTATCATTTGATGTAAGACGTCATAGGTTGAAACTTTCAAAAAAAAAAAATCTATTTTTTTTTTACCACCTAGAGTGACATATGGCATTAGGTTTTACAATTCCTACAAAATAATCTAGAGTTAATTTGGCATTCATATTTTTCAGTAACTCTATATTACTTAAAGGTGAGGAAAAAAAGGGGTCTGCACTCTGTAGTATTGCATGAGTCATTTTCTATTACGTAGTGCTGTATTTTTTAGAATACAGTTATTTTTGAAACTGATTCTAAGCTATGCATTGATTTGAGGCGCTGCAAAATCCAAATGGGAAGGCTCTTTGGAGAATTGCTCATTGTATTGCTGTAACTAGAAGGTTAGCTAAAGGCTTTCAGCAGGTGTATTCATTTAGTTGGGTTAAAGGAGAAGCCAACTGTGCCCCTCATGTGCTTGCTACTTGGTCTCTAAGGTGTCATCATTTTGGTTCCTTTTGATATCAGTTCTGGTCTTCAGGATTTTGTAAATGTTGTTTTTTCTGAGGTCAATTTATAATTTTTTTCTGTAAATGTTGTTTGGTCTGTGATTAAATTGTAGTTTTTTGCTGTACTGCTTTCTGTTCCTTTTGATAAAAATTTATCCTTTAATAAAAAAAATGTATTTTTTAGGATACAGTCGATCCTTTGAATTTCTTTAACTTTTTTGCTTTTGTCTCATCTTTCAAAGGAGTTAGGCCTCTCACGAGCCTATCCAATATTCATTGGGCTTTCTACGGGGTTGCTCCCCTTTGCGGGCTTTCTACAGAAAGCCTTTTCAACAATTCTTCTTTTGCAGGGCTTAGTGATATCATCTTCGGTCTTTTCCATACTTTACTTTTTGATTTGGACCTTTGCTGTTAGGGATGGGCTTGTACCTTTTCAACAAATTATAAAATCTTGTTCCATTTAGATATTAGACAATTGCCTGAATTGCCAAAGGGAATAGCGGGCTCTCATTGCAGGAATGTGGGTGCTGTACAGTTAGGGGCCGTAGGGTAGGCCCATCGGCTCAAGTTGCGTTAGGATAAATCAGCGAAATTAGATAACGCATCTGGCTTATTAATCAAAGGCTTTGTATTCTGTGTGTGTGTGTGTGTTTTTTTTTTTTTTTTTGGTGGCACCGGACATGCTATGATGCAAATTGGACTGAATCATATCGTGTCCATTACAAAAAGACACTGAACACAAGCTTCACCTTAGTTATATCTGATTTATTTTTTTGTTTTGAGAACTCAGCAACTTCCATTTATTTTTTTGGTTTTTGTTTGTTTGCTCGTTTATTTTTTTGAGAAACAAAACAGTTTCTATTTACTGGTTCTAATATAATTCCTGACCTTAATTATGCATGATACCTGCTCCTAAACTTATGGTCAAGAACTAAATTTAGTTCAAGCACGTAGAAGAAGTGTACAAACCGTGTTTTTAATTACTTCGTTACAAACCAACCTCATTGTGAGGCTAAGCGCATCTCTCCATTCTAAAACAAATTAACCACCAAGCATTCATATAATTGATTCATAATCACAAGCACCTCTAAAACTCTCCCTTCAACAACAAAAAGCGAGCACAAGCAAAAAGAAAAACTACAAAGAGATCAGAGAGAGAAAAGAAGAAAGAAAGAAAGAAAGAAAGAAAGAAAGAAAGAATGAAGCCCATTGCAACCTTTTTCTTTGTCTTTACACTATGCCTCTTAATTGTGCTGCCACAAGAGATTGCTGCAAATCAAGAGGGTGTGGTCACCGAGCAAATTCAGCAAGCTTGTGAACACACAGCTCACAAGCCTCTGTGTCTCTCAACCCTATCGTCTGACCCAAATAGCCAACAAGCCACCAACCTAACAATCCTGGCTCAGGTTGCACTCTCTATCGCATCCCAAAATGCCTCAGACATCACTGACTTGGTTAAGACGTTGGTAAATGACCAGAGTTTAGAGCCTCGTGTTCAGCAAGCCCTAGCTGACTGCTTGGACCATTATCTTGACGCAGCTGAACAGCTTGATGACTCGCTTGCTGCTTTGAGTGTGGGTGCCCATGAAGATCTCAAAACTTGGGTGCATGTAGCCATTGATGATGCTGGTTTATGTGACGCAGGGTTCAAGGGACTCAAGGAAAACGTGATGCTTCATAAGAACAAAGTCTTTCACCACTTATGCCAGAATGCCTTAGCCATCGCCGAGGTCTCGGTCTCAGCAGCTGGAAAGTGAATTTTCATCACGTAGTCTCTCAATTGGTGCTAAATGCTTTTACTTTTTGTCCCTAGGAGCTCGTTTCTATATTATGTTTTCTTTACTTAACATTGCTCTGTTATTATGTTATATTGTGATTGACTGATCGGATTGAAGTAATCATGGGTTTGCCTGTCATATTTTACGTGTTGAGACTTTCAATTATGTTGTAACAACAAGATATTGTGGTATTATGTACGAGTTTTTTGATGCCATATCTCACTAGGGTTAGTTTAAGATTTTCAAAATGTTCATGCAATAATAGTCCCACGTTCAAACAAATAAAAGTCTACGCCCATAAAAGGAACACAGTGATTTGACAAGAAGGATACATCCATGGACAATCATTACATAAGAAAATTTCAATATAAACAAGAAGATTGCAATAATGGCACAAAATCTCAAAAAAAAAAAAAAAAAAAAAAAAAAACTAAAACCCAAATACACCTATGAATCTCCCTCATAAAAATGGGTGATCGGTTTTGACATGAAATCATTTATACTAAACTTAATGACCACAATTTTTAGTTTCAATTTTCAAAAATAGAAAGAATTTAATTATTCTTGATCCTAAAAAATGTGATGTTTTCTAAAATTACTACAAATTTTACTACGAAAAAACTTATAAATTGATGTGACAATGAATAAGATTAATTTCACTTCAACAAGATGTATAATAGATGAATATTCGAATTACTTTTTATGATTGATAGCACATCAATTTATAAAACTTATGTAGTAAAATTTATAGTATTTTTAACATTACTCAATTGCTTGGGTTTTGTTAAAATAGTTGAGGAAAAAAAATGTACAATTTACGTATTCCTTTTATGGAGAAATCAAACGGGGCTTACGACATTTAGAAATAGTAAAAGCTAACATTAGATGAACAAAGTTACCATTTTAGAGGAATCTTCTCTAATCCACTTTGTGATGATTTATAAGATTTTTTATGTATATTATTTAAATAAGTCAAATAACTCATTAAAAAATATTATGTGACTAAAACTACATACAGATGGTCTCTTTAATCACCACATAATAGGTTTGAGGAAGATAACTTAAATCAATTTATGGATAAACTTTTTCCATATTAAATACCCTTTAAATTGAAAGTTGTTCTAAAAAAAAGGAAAATGTTTGGCTTCAAACATATTGTGGTTGGGCATTGCATATGAAAGGAATTAATATCATTTTCCTATTGTTGGTTGGGCTCCAAACATATTTGAACAAAACTTTGTCTCTTAAAAATCGATTGCAGTAAAAAAAAAAAAAAAAAAACTCAATCTTAAATAATGCTATATATTCACTTCAACACACGTTAACCAGACTATTTTTTTTAAATAAAAAACACTTATTGTCCCACACATTTGAGAGCCATTCTCTATATATTGGGGGTCCTTGACCATGGAGTAAGTGACTTAGGCACAAACTGAAAAATCGTGGGGTTACCAGCATAAATTTGCATTTCTACTCTTCTCTTCCTAACATAAAGACGATGTCATTCAGCATATGTCATCAAAGTGATGATGCGATCAAGTATGATATATAATATAATTATATGATTAATTTTAAAATCTTGCATACTTTGTTGCGGATCTTCGTTTTGATTAGTAAAATGCACAAACTCCTGGGTGGTGATTTACATGTGGGCATATCGCGGTCTAAATGGATCATGTTTCCCTCTTTCTGTGTGCAAGTTTGGCAAGTCCATTAAAAGCCAACCTTTTGCCTTTTCGTTTATTTTGACCAGTTCCATACCAATCTTAGTTTTCTCTCCTTTTCTGAACTACTTTTAGTTTTAACAAGCAAGTAATTTCAAACACAGTACTCCAACCATCAATAACCCAAATGAGTTTTGTCAATAAAGAGAGTTGCAAATGACTTTAACTCTTCCTCAATGAAAGATACAGAATATTTATTTTATTGTTAGAAATATGAACTGGCAATCCTGAATGCATAAGAAATGTTTTCATCTTGAACTAAAGCCAAAATTCTGATCACATAATTTAATATATAAATTAATTTACGGTTGTTAACTTGTTATGATTTCTCCATTAAAAAAAAAAAATGTTAACTCTAAATTTTCACTCGATCAACTTCAACCTCTATTTGGCTAATTAAGCAGCATCTGTTTATATTATTAACACAAAGAAGGGCCACTTTGAACCTTCTATCTTCGCTGATTCCATGTCTGAGATGGCCACCCTGTGCTAGAATAAGTAGCAATAATGATTCTCCAATTAAAAAAAAAGTAGCAATAAGGTATAGAAAATTGGTTCTAGCAAAAAAGCTCAGGAACTTGTCAATTTCCAAACTGTGTATTTCACACAAATTTATTTCTTGATTTGAAGGTAAGGGGCCCCAGTGCCATTTCTATAGATTTCTTGTATTAATTTCTTAGGTTATGGAAAGGACTTATAATTGGTTCACTTGTGAGTTGTGATTTTCATGTCTCTAAGTCAGTCATCTAATTCACTAATAGCAGTCTCCGTTGGTTTTAGTCTTTCTCAGTGGAATATAAAAAAGTGTCTATTCTTCGATCTTGATTGAAAGTAATTGACATTCTTGTATTAAGTGTGCAATAAAATTGATCGTCAATGGGCCATTGCATGCCTTATCATACTACAACAGCACTGAGAAAAAAAAGAAAAAAGAAAAAGATGAATATATGAAAGAACAAACAGCTAGCTATAGCCTATATCTAAGAAACTTCTCGAATTAGGCCACCATTGTAAGGTACTCCTGTCTGAGGCAACCAATCATCAGCCAGCAAGAAGTTAGCCGCAGTGAACTTAGCAGCATCCTCAGCATTATCAATCACATGGAAAGTAGGCCAAGTCACTCTGTTTGTAGTGATTGATCCAGGTCCCGTGTTATCATACTCGGCATAATACAATGTGCTTAGTGCAAAATCTCCACTCCAAGCAATCCAACCAGCAGGGTTTATCAAACTATCCATGAAAGTTTCCATGTAAATTGTCCTAGAGTAAGTCTTCCATGGCCTTCCTAAGTATGTCTGAACATTACTATTGCTCGAAGCCAAATCATCGGCAGCTCTAATAGCACAATTTTGAATCGAGATACCTGACTTTTGATTTGGTTGAGTACGACCTTGTGCTGTGATGACATTGTATTGTCCACTCATTGGCAATCGTGGGTATATGTTACAATTTTGGAAAATAGCCGCAGCATTGCCAAATATGAAATCTACGGTGCCATATATGTCACACTCTCTATAGAATTGCCTCTGAGAATGTGTATATAAGGTGTCTTGGTAGGCTTCAAAGCTGCAACGATAAAATGTAGACATATCAGCCCCATTTCGAACTGCCACTGCTTGGTGCTTAATTGCCCCGGCAGTATTACGGAAAGTTATGTTCACTGCAACAAACCCGTCTGCGACCACAGCTGCAATATGAATATCAAAATTCATTAGATCTTGCCTAAGTTGAAAAACTATTTACTATAAAGGTTATCTAATACTTGCTTGTTGTTGGCTCTCTCTTTTTTTTTTTTCCTGAAACTTTCAAAATATAATCTTCTCTCTAAGTCAATCAATATATATATATATATATATATATATTAATCTTCCTAGCCCCATCTCTCCTTTACTTGAAAAGTAATATTTTTATTAATTTATTTGAATTTGATTTAAATAATTTAATTTAAAAATCTGTTATTATTAATATACCAAATAATATTATCTTATAAGGTTAAATTTTCTTAAGGAAATGTCATAACTTGTACATTATATATAATAAGTCTAGTGTTATACAAAATTTCGTAATTATTAGGTTAACATATTTATTTGGATAAAAATTAGTAGATGAATAATAAAAATTAGTGAGTAATAAAACCTAGCATGACAAACAAATGTAAAGCTTGAGCTCGAACCAAACCTATAAATAACGTTCATGCTTGAGCTTAGTTTAATTCATTAGTCAAGTCAAGTCAATTCAAGCTCGAACTCAATATTAATATCAATATCAATATCAAGCTCAAACTCATGTTCAATGTCAAGCTTTTGAATTTGAAATCCAATACAAATACATTATCAAGTCCATTTCAAGCCTATTTGGTTTGAATGAGTAATCTTGACTTTCAATTACTTAGGGTCGGTTTGGTACATGTGTTTAAAAACTGAAAATTGTTGTTTAAAAACTTTTGTGAAAATACATGTGGGTGAAAAGGTGTCTGAAAATACGTGAAATGTTGTTTAAAAATTGAAAATTGTTGTTTAGAAACATTTACCAAACACCCCCTTAGTCTTATTAAGATATGAGTTTAATTGTCAAGTCTATATCAAATTTATTATCAAACTCATAAACAAGTTTAGACTCAACTTGTTTTGCATTGAGTCTTACTATTTACAAGCCTTTTCATCATGAGCATTTTTTTTCCTTGGTTTGAGCTTGCTTATTTCTTAAACAAGTCTAAAAGTAAGTCTTGACTTGTTTGTAAACAAATAAAATAAATGGTTTTATTATAAAAATTATCAAACCAACATAAGTTGTTTATAATCGATCTGGTTCATTTAAACTCCTATTGAAAATTGTGCCGTTATGTTGATTCTGGCATGTTAGAATTTAAAATGGCAAATAGTTCTTACCAAATGTTGCAGAGCCGAAGGTTGTCGACTTGTCCACGTAGCTGCGGCTTCCTGTGATAATTGTCTTATCGATACCATCCCCTATCATCATCACGTACCTCTTCTTCTCGGCAATGGACACATGCTCTTCGTACACACCAGCCGTAACATAGATCAAAAAGTACCCATCAGTCGGGGCAGAATTGTCTGGAGCTGCAGAAATAGCGTCATTGATGGTGGTGAAGTTTCCACTTCCATCTTGACTCACAGTCACGATGTTAGACACCACAACATTATCAACACCCTGTAACTTAATTAGCTTTCTCCGACTAACTGACTCGTAAATTGCGCGCGTCTTGCTTGACATTTTTAGCGGTAAGTGTCCATTTCGAAAACCAAGTTGTTTCTTTGTAGGTTTCCATGTTGTGTTTCGCCTTTTCTTAGGCACCCAACCCTTGGTAAAAAGAGCCAAAGAGACACTATATAGTTTAGTATTGTAATTTAAAACAGGATGAGTGTGGCCTTTATTTATGCTCCAAGCAGAAGCTGCGTCTTCTAGGCCATCCAAACAAGTTTGCTCATTTGTTAAAATGGCACTAAGCAAGGTGTGGATGTGTTCAGTTTTTCTTCTAGAAAGAGTTTTACTAGTGTTAACAGTTTGTAAAGTGCTTAAGAGGAAATTCTTGTTGAGTCCAGCCAGATGCCTGCAATCTTTGAGTGCTTGAATTGCTAATTTTGTTAAGGTGGATTTGCGCTTTAGAAGATGGTTGTCTATCATTCTCAAAAACTTGTGGGATTGAGACAAAGATTTTCGGACAGAATACCTGCAATGGTCATAGACATTGGCAGTTTGGTTAGGGAGCAGTGTTTTGCAATAGTGAGGATGTGGTGTGGACTCGCAAATGGTTTCTGGTGAGACTAGACGGGTTGGATTGCTATTATAAATAGTATCCTCATAAGATGGAGAGGTAAACAAGGCAAGGATAACGAAATATGAAAATGTAAAGAAAGTGAAGAGCTTTGAAGCCATTGGGGTTTCAAAAACAGAGAGAGTCCAAAGAATGTGTGATGTGGAGATGGAATCCACTCAACCCATTAGGCTAATATATAGGGAAGGGAGGTATAGCTTGATGTATGATAGTAATAAATTCTGTCCTCAACATCTATTCACTCTTTAGTTATAAAGAATTTCCAATTTCTACCAAAATAAAAATAAAAATGAATATGTGAACTCAACGTGCATGATTTTCCCCAAGCGTGTTGATCTTGGGCTTGATGTTAATCTATCGGTTGCCATGGAGCATGGGCGGCAAGCTGTAATCCAAATTTTATTATATCAACTCTAATTAAATTTTTTTTTTTTTTAAAAAAAAAAATCCTTAAATTCGCACTATAAATTCCTCCGTTATATTAAATCTTTAAATAATATGTATTTAAATAGCTAGGCTCCTTTAAATACTCCATTAATTTTCACCGTTTTATAAAGTTTTTATTGTTTTTCTCACATAAAAAATAAAAGTTATTTTCGTTTTCCTATTAAATTATTCCTATGGGCATTTTTTTTTTTGAGAATGTATTTCGTTTTCTGTTAGTAACCTAAAAGGCATTTACTTTTTTGGAATAACCTTAAAAGCAAGTCTTAAAATGTGCCCAATATGTGTGTAATGTAGTTCCATAATAAATTACAAATGTTATTATAATACATAACTTAAAGGATTATTAAATAGTAATAAAACTTCCAAATATATTTTATCGACATTCATATAATAATACTTGCATACATGCACATTTTAAAATGTCTCAAATACCGTTTTTTTTAGAGAAACAAATAAATACCTTTTAATGTGCACTATTAATAACTTGAGATGATCTAAGAGGAGCATCGTTGTTGTTGTTGTTGTTGTTTTTTATTTTTTATTTTAAAGTAACCTAAAAGGCAAGACTTAAATGTGCTGAATTTGTAACTTAGTACCATAATAAATTACAAATTCTACTTATAGTTCACGACTTACAAAGATTAGTTAAAAAGAAAACAAATTTCCAATTAAATATATTTCATTCACATTCACATAATAATACATACATGCACATTTTAAAAAAATCTCACATCAATCATGTCAATTATCTACAAGTAAATACCTTTTAATATTTAGTAATTATAAATGTTCTATATTATAAATTTTTACTTTAAAATCACTTAATTTTACTTTTTAATATGACAAATTCACTCTATGGTTGGATTTTTATAAATCAATAAATTTTGTTTTGGAAAAATCCTAGAGCTACAATTAATATAAAAAAGTTTACAAAATGGCATGACAATAAATCAGACTAGTGGCATTTTAACAAGATAATAAATGAGTATTTGAATTATTTCTTACGATTGATAACACATCAATTTATAAGACTTAAATATAAATTAGTTTTACCAATAAAAACAGTTGCAAATAACTCGAAGTCCTCCTCAATGAAAGATACATAATTAATATCTATTTTCTTGTTAGAAATATGAACCGGCAAGCCTAAAACCATAGGAAATGTTTGCATCTTTGAACTAAAGCCAAATTATGATCACATTATTTAACATATAAATGAAATTTGCGGTTAGTTAACTTCAGTTATGATTTCTCCATATAGTTTAAAAATGTTAACTCTATCTTGAATTTCTCACTCAACTTCTACCTCTATTTGGCTAAGCAACATTTGACCCATGTTATATATTATTAACACCCAGACGGGTCACTTTAAACCATCTATCTTCACTGATTTAGTGTATGAGATGTCCCACTTTCTGCTAGAATAAGTGACAATAACGTATTGAAAATTGGTTCTAGCAAAAAAGATCAGGAACTTGTCAGTTTCCAAACAGTGTATTTCATACAAATTTCTTTTTCTCTCTCTCTTTTTTTTTTTTTTTTTTTTTTTTTTTTTTTTTTGCTGAATATACAAATTTCTTTCTTGATTTGTGGGTTCGCGACCCCAGTACCATTTTTATAGGCTTCTTGTGTTAATTTCTTAGGGTATGAATAAAGACTACGGACAAGGTAAACTGTAATAATTATTATATTAGGACTATGAATAAATATTAAAAAAAAATTACATTAAGGGTACGTTTGGTACACTGAATATGGATTACAATAAGAATGATAATCTTTATTACTAGGAATAAAATATGTTGTAATGGAATTACTAAATCTATTCATTAGGTTGATTATAAGTTGTAACATTAGAATAAAATTTATGATCTATTTTAGAAAATATTTCATTCATACAATTATATTTCCTATAAAATAATATATTTTAAATTTTAGAGAGAGGAATTATTTTTTGATGATTTTTTATTTCCATAATTGTTAAGTAAATATGGAAAGTTTATTTATTTGAAAATATATTAACGTTAGAAATTATTACATCTACTAAGGAATAACTATTATAATCCTTTTAGAGAGA
Source organism: Quercus lobata (assembly GCF_001633185.2). Classification (NCBI taxonomy): domain Eukaryota; kingdom Viridiplantae; phylum Streptophyta; class Magnoliopsida; order Fagales; family Fagaceae; genus Quercus; species Quercus lobata. The sequence continues at coordinate 28,073,579 of NC_044915.1, read as the reverse complement.
AATAATTATTCCTCATTTTAAAGAATAACTATTTATAAGGAATGAATATTCCCTGTAATAAAAACATAACCAAACTATTGAATAGCTAAACCATAGGAATAGTTATTATATTACAATGCTTATTACAGTTTACCAAACGTGCCCTAAGTTGGAATATAATTATTACTATTCAATAGTTTGGTGACCATTTAGAGCTAGAACCCTGATTATGTATTCACATTTTTTTTTTTTTTTGGAGAAAAAAAGAAGAAGAAGGTGGAATGAAATCATTTTTTAAGTCAAACTTCCTAAAATACCCTTATTTTATAAAATTATATTTACACTTTTTGTAGATCTAGCTTAACATTTTTTTTTTCCTAAAAAAAAGTTTAACATTTAAAAAAAAAAAAAACAAGAAGTGGGCGATGGATCTAGCTTATTATGTATAAATTTTATAATTTTATAATTAATATATGTGTGCTTTGTTTAAAAATGAATAGCTCCATAAAAGTTATACCAGAGAAAATAAACGATGCATCTTTTAATTTTAAATTTTTAAATACGAAAGAAAAAAAAATTTTCTGGAAGTTGCCAATTCTATCAAATTAATTCCAATTTTATAGATTAATATTGATCACAAAATTGCCACGTACCCAACTATCAATTAATATTGAATAATTAATATTGATGGATTTTTTTTTTGGAGAGAATTAACATTGATGAAATGGACGTGCAAATTAGAGTTGTATGGGCGCAAATTGATTCGCAGCCCAAAATCTTTGGACAATGGCCCAACAAGCCCACTGTAGGTGTGATAGACCTAGTAATATATATCTGTATATATGTTGAGTCAGGGGCCCAGTTCGAGGACAGCCAGTAGTCCGAGCAGTAGTCCAAGGACGGGTAAACGTTGTCATGGGAGCTTGCGTTAGTGAATGAAGAGGTGGGGTTTGGTCATAAGAATCCAAGAAGGTGGTCTGAGGAGTAATGCTTCCCTGGCTGAGCAAAGCAGGGGTCCGAAAGTGTAGTCGGCCATCTAGGACAACGTTCTGGGAGATTCTATTGATAAGGATACATATCATAAAAGCACAGGACAGAGGGAAGTCATGAAATATCTAAGAGAAAGCTACTACCACTGCATTTAATACTCTGTAACTAATTCTCTAGCCGCATTAATAAGGAAGTGATACTTAAACAGTAATTATCAGCCTTACAACTATTTCCAAAGATTTCAGGAAGGTGCTGATGGGACAAAGATTAGCGATCTAATCTACATGTGAAGGGTGGAGATGAAAGAAAAAAGATAGTATAAAATAGAAAGAAGACCTTGAGAGAAAATGATCGGGAATTAAGAGAAAAACACTGTATGAACAAGAATGAGACTTATAACCAAATTCAAAAGAGATATATACAAGAACTGATCTCCTTGGACCGTGCCAAGGACGATTTTCTTTAGATAAAACCAGTCTATCTTTACTTTCTTGTCATCTGGATCCATTATAATTATTACCCAACTCATTAAAGCCTAGTTTTCTAACCCACTCTTTACAAATTCATTGTATTGGACTCTTTAAGCCTAAATCCTTTTACCTTTTGGGCTTAGGAACCAAATTGTGACCTTACACCCACAACAATAAATTTGTTAGAGAGTGGATTAATATTGAATCTTTAACAAGTCAAATGTGAATCACAATGGTTAGTTTAGTGTAGGAATGACTGAGAAGAATAAGTTGAAAAGAAAAACACTTCTCTGTCAAATTCGAGGATGGTATGTTCTTATATATATCTCCCAGACTTATACAAATATTTAAGTTCTTGATTACAAAGTGGTTTTCTTTCTCATTCCTAATGCCCCCCTTCTAATGGAATCATTTCCCTTTTATACTCTTTCACCTTCTTTCATCTTAGCCTTCCACTTATTGATCAAATAACTAATCTCTTTGATACTTGTCCCATCAAAACTTTCTTGAAATCTTTGTGGGCAGCTTTAAGGCTAGAAGTCACTGTTTAGGCATTACGTCCACATTAATGCAGCCAGTTGGTTAGGTGTAGAGCATTCAATGTGACGGTAGCAACTTTCTTCCCAGATATTTCCCAATTCTCTGTTGACCCATTTCTCTCCAAAGCTTATCCTCCTTCCAAGCATAGTTGCCCACTGCCTAATACTTGTTGGGTGATTAGACTTCAGGCTTTCACTCTGTTTCCTGAGGAGGTTTGTCTCCTCGGACAATATCACCTACTTATCGTGACTAGCTCTCGTCCTCGGCCCGATAACCTACTTGCCTTTACTAATACTTGTTTGTCCTCGGGTTCTTTGGCGTCCTCAGGAGTAGCCTACAACCCAATTCCCTTATCCGAGCCATTTATCCCCACAAGAGCTAACAATCAACTATCATTTATCATAAAGTGGTAATAGGCACCAAAGCAAAGAGAGCAATGCAATTTTATTTTCTTTCCTTTTGAAGATGCGGCAATTAATGGTTTTTTTAGAAAAAAAAAAATTAAAAAGTTATTACAGAAGGTTAAGGAATAGACATTACAGTGCTTTTGATAAGAAATAATTATTTTTCATGCATTTTAAGGAATAACTATTCATAATGAATGATTATTCATTGTAATAAAAATATAATCAAACAACCGAATAGTTATATCATGAGAATATATATATTATTACATTGCAATATTTATTACAGTCTACCAAACATGCTCTCAGAATTGGTCGTCACTTGTTAGTTGTGATGTTCATGCCTCTAAGTTAGTTATCCAATTTACTTATAGCAATTTCCGTTGATTTTAGTCTTTCTCAGTGGAATATAAAAAGGTGTCTATTCTTCAATTTTGATTGAAAATAATTGACATTCTTGTATTAAATTTACAATACAATTGATCATCAATGCTCAAAACCAAGCTGTACTTTGTGGAAGCTTGGCCATTACAACCTTATTATACTTAATAAAACAGTGATGACAATGTAAATGAATAATAAAAGAATATGTGAAAAAAAGAGTCACAAACAGCTAGTTACCTACAGCCTATACCTAAGAAGCTACTCAAATTAAGCCACCATTGTAAGGTACTCCCGTCTAAGGCAACCAATCATCACCCAACAAGAAGTTAGCCACAGTGAAATTAGCAGCTTCCGTAGCATTATTAATTACTTGGTAAGTAGGCCATGAAACTCTGTTTGTAGTGTTTGATCCGGGACCCGTGTTATTATACTCGACATAATACAATGTGCTTAGTGCAAAATATCCATTCCACGCAATCCAACCAGCAGGGTTTATCAAACTATCCATGAAAGTTTCCATGTGAATTGTCCTAGAGTAATTCTTCCATGGCCTTCCCAGGTACGTCTGAAAAGTAATATTGCTCCAAGCCAACTCATCAGCAGCTCTAATAGTACAATTATGAATCGAAATACCTGTATTTTGATTCGGATCGGTTCGACTTTGTGCTGTGATGGAATTGAACTGTCCACTCATTGGTAGTCGAGGGTAAATGTAACAATTTTGAAAAACAACCGCAGCGTTACCAAATATGAAAACTACTGTGCCATATATGTCACTCTATCTATAGAATTGCCTGAGAGAATGTGTATATAAGGTGTCTTGGTATGCTTCAAAGCTGCAGCTATAAAATGTAGACATATCAGCCCCATTTCGAACTGTTACTGCTTGGTACTTAATTGCTCCAGCAGTATTGCGGAAAGTTATGTTCACTGCCACAAACCCTGGTGCAACCACAACTGCAATATGAATATCAAAATCCATTAGATCATGCCGAAGCTGAAAAACCACTTACTATAAAAGTTGTCTAATACTTCTTATTGTTGGTTCTTGTTTTATTTTAGAACCTTTCAAAATATGATCATCTCTTTAAGTTAGTCAAAATAATCTTATTTTATTTTTTTAATCTGCCCCTCCCTCCTTTATTTGAAAAATAACGTTTTTTGTTAATTTATTTGAATTTGATTTAAATAATATAATTAAACAAATTGTTGTTATTAATATATTAAATATTATTATCATATAAGGTTACGTTTTCTTAAGGGAAGGCCACATAACTTGTACAATAAATATAATAAGTCTAGCACTTTGCTAAAAAAAAAAAATTGTAATCATTAGGATGACTTGTTAACTATAATCGAGTAAAATAACAATAGTATCCTTCATGAATTATGTGAAAATGATGTTATATTAATACAACTTGTTATGCAAATTGTTTTTAAAAAACAGTCAAATTTTGCTTAACTCCTAACTATAATGCCTATAACATATTTGTCAAAGAATTAAAAATAAAATAAAATAAAAACTTAGAACATATCATATTCGAATGGCATACCATAGAATTAAAAATGGGAAATAGTTCTTAGTTCTTACCAAATGTTGCAGAATTGAAGGTTGTGGAACTGTCCACGAAGCTGCGGTTGCCTGTGATAATTGTCTGATTGATACCATCTCCTATCATCATCAAGTTCCTCTTGTTCACGGTAATGGACACTGTTAGTACATTTTAAATTAAATATGTTAAAACTCAAAATAACTGAAGATGAATAAAGAGACGAGTTATAATAAAAGTTGTTAAAGAAAGAGTTACTTGTATGTAAGTTAGATTAAATAAATTAAGAGAAGTTTTCTAAATTAATAAATAACATGTAGGTTATGTGAAGGGTTGGAAGACTATATATAGGGCTATGCTATGGACTAATTTCACATCAAGAGTGAATGAAGAAAATAGTAAAAAGCAAAGAGTATTGTGTGAGAGAGTGAATTCAATAATATTCCTAAATACTTGAGAGATTTCGGGCCAAAGAAAGGTGTTCTTCTGGTGGAGTTTTGGGTTTAAACACTTTGTGTAGAAGTTGTTCTAGTCATACAACATTTGTTGGGCTGTTGTATCCTGGGGGAGACAAGTCAGAGAAGGTCTGCACCGGTTACAAAGATTAGCCAACCAAGGGCTTGAATCTCCTTAAAGAGAGCGAGTGCCGCGTCTCAGTCCAAATAGTGTTGTGTAATTTTTCTCATTGAATTAATAATATTCAGAAGTATTATTCAGTTTCTCATTGTGTTATTTCCATTATTATTGTGTTTGCACCAATAATTTTTAAGGAGATTCAACACATGGAGTCTACACAAGAGAAACCAAATGAGCCTGTTGGAGATCTCAACAAGCCCTTTCACTTTAAGGGAGCCCACTTCAAGAGGTGGAAAGGAAAGGTCCTCTTCTACTTGAGTCTTCTCAAAGTTGCCTACATCCTCACTAACAAGAATCTATCAAAAGTTTCTACCGATGAGATGAGTGAGAAAGAATATATTCTCCATCAAGAAAAAATAGATAAGTATACAAAAGATGAATATAATTGTCGCTCTTATCTATTGAATTGTCTTGCCGATAATTTCTATGATTATTATGATACAACTTACAATTCTGCCAAGAAAATTTGGAAAGCTTTACAAAGCAAGTATGATACCGAGAAGGCTGGTGCAAAGAAGTATGTTGCTAGTAGATTTTTCCGTTACCAAATGGTGGATGGAAAATCGGTGGTGGATCAAGCACAAGACTTCCAAATGATTGTAGCAGAATTGAGATCCGAAGGTATAAAGATTGGAGACAATTTGGAAGTAGCTGGCATAATTGATAAACTACCACAATCTTGGAGGGAGTTCCAAAAGACTTTGTGGCACAAACAAAAGGAGACATCCTTAGAGACTTTGATCACACGCATCCATGTGGAGGAGGAGGCTAGAGGACAAGATGCACTCATGACACAAGAGAGCAATGGTAATTCCACCACAAAGGTAAACCTTATTTCATCTAATAATAATATGCCCAAAAATCATTTTCCTAGAAATATTCAATTGAAGCCTAAAAAAAGAGCCTTTAAAAATAATAATAGACGTCAAGGAAGGGGAAACCCAAATAAAAATTACAATAAGAACCAAGGGCCCCCTTCACAAGATCAATTTAATAGATCTTGTTTTGTCTGTGGCAAGAGTGGGTATATTGCTCGATTTTGCAAATTTCGGAAACGTGAATCTATCCCGCAGGCTAACGTAACCGAAGAGCCTTTAGTGGCTATGATTACAGACATCAATATGGTGCAATATGTTGAAGGGTGGTGGGCAGATTCTGGTGCTAATAGGCATGTCTGTTATGACAAAAATTGGTTCAAATTGTACACTCCTTTTGAAGAAGAAAAAACTGTTATGCTTGGTGACTCTAGCAAAACCAAGGTTCTTGGGAGTGGTGAGGTTGAATTGAAATTCACTTCTGGACGCGTGCTAACATTGAAAGATGTTCTTTACACTTCGTCCATGAGGAAGAATTTGATGTCAAGTTTTTTGCTTAACAAGGCTAGCTCCAAGTAAACTATGGAATCTGATAATTATGTAATCACTAAAAAGGGATTATTTGTGGGCAAGGGTTATGCTTGTGATGAAATGTTTAAATTGAATGTTGAGAATAATAAAGCATCTACCAGTTCAGTTTATATGCTTTCTTCTATTAATTTTTGGTATGCTCGTTTATGTCATATAAATAGTAGATATGTGGGAATCATGAGTAGTTTAGGATTAATTCCAAGATTGTCAAAAGATTTTGAAAAATGTGAAACTTGTAGTCAAGCTAAGATTACAAAAAAGCCTCATAAAAGTGTTGTAAGAAATACCGAATTGCTTGAGTTAATTCACTCCGATTTATGTGAATTTGAGGGAATTTTAACTTGTGGAGGAAATAGATATATTATCACTTTTATTGATGATTTCTCAAAATATACAACTATTTATTTGTTGAAAAATAAAAGTGAGGCTTTTGAAAAATTTCAAGATTTTTTAAAAGAAGTTGAAAATCAATTCGGTAGAAAAATAAAAAGAATAAGAAGTGATAGAGGCCGTGAGTATGAATCAAGTGCATTCAACTCATTTGTTCAGTCTTTGGGAATTATCCATGAAACTACTACACCATATTCACCTGCTTCTAATGGTGTGGCTGAAAGAAGAAATAGAACTCTAATTGAGTTAACAAATGCCATGTTAATTGAATCTGGTGCACCTTTACATTTTTGGGGTGAAGCTATTTTAACTGCATGTCATGTTTTGAATAGGGTGCCACATAAAAAGTCACATACCACACCTTTTGAGATGTGGAAAGGACATAAGCCAAATTTGGGATATTTGAGAGTATGGGGTTGTCTTGCTTATGTAAGGCTTACTGACCCTAAAATACCTAAATTAGGTATAAGAGCTACTACCTGTGCCTTTCTTGGTTATGCAATTAATAGTGCAGCCTATAGATTTTTTGATCTTGAAAACAAAATAATTTTTGAATCTGGTGATGCAATTTTTCATGAAGAAAAATTTCCTTTTAAATTGAAAAATAATGGGGGTGAAGAAAATATTTTGTCACAACCTAGTTCTTCTTCTTCACATTTACAAAATCAAGAAAATTTTGAAATGGAACCTAGAAGGAGTAAAAGAGCTAGAGTTGAAAAAGATTTTGGTCCTGATTATTATGTTTTTAACATTGAGGAAAATCCCCAAAATTTAAAAGAGGCTTTAATATCACCTGATGCTATATTTTGGAAAGAGGCTGTAAATGATGAGATGAAATCTCTAATTTCTAATAGAACTTGGAAATTAGTAGATCTTCCACTGGGTTGTAAGACCATAGGTTGTAAATGGGTCCTTAGAAAAAAATTGAAACCGGATGGATCAATAGATAAGTTTAAAGCTAGACTTGTTGCAAAAGGCTTTAAACAAAATGCTAATCTTGATTTCTTTGATACATTTTCTCCGGTAACAAGAATTACATCTATTAGATTGTTAATTGCTATTGCTGCAATTTTTGATTTGAAAATTCATCAAATGGATGTAAAAACTGCTTTTCTAAATGGGGACCTAGAGGAAGAGATTTATATGGACCAACCCGAAGGCTTTGTAGAGCCTGGACAAGAAAGCAAGATATGTAAGCTAACTAAATCCCTATATGGGTTAAAACAAGCACCTAAGCAGTGGCATGAAAAGTTTGATTCCTGCATGATTAAGAATGGTTATAAATAAAATGAATGTGATAAATGTATTTATTCTAAATCATGGAATAATCTACATGTTATTATTAGCCTCTATGTGGATGATATGTTGATTTTTGGCTCAAATATGCATGTTATAAATGAGACAAAAAATATGCTTAAAAACCATTTTGATATGAAAGATCTTGGTGAGGCTAATTTTATTTTGGGCATGAAAATTACAAAAACATGTGATGGAATATATCTTGATCAATCACATTATGTTGAGAAAATATTGAGAAAATATAATTTTCATAATCACAAAAGTGTAGCTACTCCTTTTGATTCTAGTATTCATTTATTTCCTGTGAATAATAATGATGAGATTTTTAATCAAAAGGATTATGCTAGTATCATTGGTAGTTTGCGTTATGCTACTGATTGTACTAGACCTAACATTGCAAATGTAGTAGGAGTGCTTAGTAGATTTACTAGCAAGCCTAGTAAAGATCATTGGCTAGCTATTGAGGGAGTCATGAGATATTTAATTGGCACCAAAAACTATGGCATATTTTATAAAAAGTACCCTGCTGATGCCGATTGGAATACTTTGTCAGGTGATTCTCTCTCTACCACTGGTTATATTTTTACCTTAGGTAGTGGTTCTATTTGTTGGAAATCTAAAAAACAAACAATAATTGCTAATTCAACAATGGAAGCTAAATTAATAGCATTAGCTTCAGCTAGTGAAGAGGCAAATTGGCTTAGAGATTTGTTATATGAAATTCCATTTTGGGAAAAGCCAATTCTACCTATATTAATTCATTGTGATAGCACTGCCGCAATTGGTAGAGTTAAAAACCGTTACTACAACGGTAAATCTAGACCTATAAGAAGAAAGCACAGTACCGTGCGATCTTATTTGAGTAGTGGCATTATAACTGTGGATTATATTAAATCTAATGATAATCTTGCAGATCCATTTACTAAGGCCTTGGCAAAAGATAGAGTCTGGAATACATCGAGGGGGATGGGACTAAAGTCCATAGAATCAAGAGCCATGTATGAGGATACCCAACCCAAGGACCAGAGATCCTGAGAATTGGGTTCAATGGGAAAAACGAATCATATGATGGTCGTAAGAAATGCACTATTCATTTTTTTTAATTATTTATTTTATAAATAATTTTTTAATTGTTCATCCCTATGATGTAAGTGCATTTATCCTGTAATGTGGAGAGGTTGAGTAAAAAACTCTTAATTAAATTTGTAGCTCGTATGAGTGGGGTGTCAGAATTACAGGAGCACCCTTGACAAAATTTCACCTACGTGAGTATGGGGGTGGGGCCATTCCCTATGAGATTTGGACTTAATCTCAAATACACTCATGAAATTGGGATCAGCACACAGCCGTAAAGTGCTAGCTATAAAAGCTCATGTCAACACCTGGATCACTATGTGTGAGCATCAATAATTTATTTCCCTTAAGCAGTCATAGTTCAAGTCGGAGACCACTACTGACTTTGGAGTAGAGATTGTTGTTTCACTAAGTGAAGGTTCAATGCAGAGCACACCTTCATGATGCATAATAATCCCTCTTTGCCCGGTAATCTCTCATTTTCCAAATTTAATATTAAAATGAGTGGGGGAATGTTAGTACATTTTAAATTAAATATGTTAAAACTCAAAATAACTGAAGATGAATAAAGAGATGAGTTATAATAAAAGTTGTTAAAGAAAGAGTTGTTAAAGAAAGAGTTACTTGTATGTAAGTTAGATTAAATAAATTAAGAGAAGTTTTCTAAATTAATAAATAACATGTAGGTTATGTGAAGGGTTGGAAGACTATATATACAGCTATGCTATGGACTAATTTCACATCAAGAGTGAATGAAGAAAATAGTAAAAAGCAAAGAGTATTGTGTGAGAGAGTGAATTCAATAATATTCCTAAATACTTGAGAGATTTCGGGCCAAAGAAAGGTGTTCTTCTGGTGGAGCTTTGGGTTTATACACTTTGTGCAGAAGTTGTTCTAGTCATACAACATTTGTTGGGCTGTTATATCCTGGGGGAGACAAGTCAGAGAAGGTCTGCACCGATTACAAAGATTAGCCAACCAAGGGCTTGAATCTCCTTAAAGAGAGCGAGTGCCGCGCCTCAGTCCAAATAGTGTTGTGTAATTTTTCTCATTGAATTAATAATATTCAGAAGTACTATTCAGTTTCTCATTGTGTTATTTCCATTATTATTGTGTTTGCACCAACAGACACATACTCTTCGTACACACCAGTCGTGACATAGATCAAGAAGTACCCATCAGTAGCAGCAGAATTCTTTGGAGCTGCAGAAATAATGTCATTGATGGTGGTGACATTTCCACTTCCATCTTGACTCACAGTCACGATGGCAGATACCACAACCTTATCAACACCCTGTAACTGAATTAGATTTCTCCGACTAACTGACTCGTAAATTGCGCGTGTCTTGCTTGACATTTTTAAGGGTAAGTGTCCATTTTGAAAACCGAGTTGTTTCTTTGTAGGTTTCCATGTGGTGTTTTGCTCTTTCTTAGGCACCCAACCCATGGTAAAAAGAGCCAAAGAGACACTATATAGTTTAGTATTGTAGTTTAAAACAGGATGAGTGAGGCCTTTATTTATGCTTCAAGCTGAAGCTGTCTCTTGTAGACCATCCAAACAAGTTTGCTCATTTGTTAAAATGGCACTAAGCAAGGTTAGGATGTGCTCAGCTTTTCTCCTAGAAAGAGTTTTACTAGTTCTGTTAACAGTTTGGAATGTGCTTAAGAGAAAATCCTTGTTGAGTCCAGCTAGTAGCCTGCAATCGTTGAGTGTTTGAATTACTGATTTTGTTAAGGTGGATTTGTGCTTTAGATAGTTGTCTATCATTGTCAAAAACTTGCGGGATTGAGACAAAGATTTTCGGACTGAATACCTGCAATGGTCATGGACATTGGCAGTATGGTTAGGGAGCAGTGTTTTGCAATAGTGAGGATGTGGTGTGGACTCGCAAATTGTTTCTGGTGAGACTAGACGGGTTGAATTGCTATTATTAATAGTATCCTCATAAGATGGAGAGGTAAACAAGGCAAGGATAACGAAACATGAAAATGTAAAGAAAGTGAAGAGCTTTGAAGCCATTGGGGTTTCAGAAAGAGAGAGAAAGTCCAAAGAATGTGTGATGTGATGGTGAAATTCTCTCAATCCATTAGGCTTAATATATAGGGAAGGGACGTAGCTTGATGTATGATAGTAATAAATTCTGTCCTGAACCTCTATTCACTCTTTGGTTTTAGAGTCCATTTGGTTGGAGGAGTGAAAAAGTGAGAGGATAGAAAATGGTACGAGAGTGGAAAAGTGAGGGGATATAAAAGATTTTAATTTTCCTCCTTTTTGTTTGGTTGGGAGTGGAAAAGTAGAGGGAGGGAGGGAAAAAATGTGTTTGTACAAATTTACTCATATATCCTTGTTAAAAAGTGATGCCCTATTAAAAAAAAAAAAAAAAAAAGACAAAAAAAACAATCACCCAAATTTATTAGGAAAAAAAATCATATCTAGAAAAAAAAAATCATGTCTAAAGAAAAAACAAAAACAAAAAATCACAAAAGAAAAAAAGAAAAAAAAGTAACGAAGCTTGCCTAGGAAAGAAAAAAAAAAAAAAAAAAAAAAAAAAAGAAAAAAAAAAAGGTAAGAAGCAACGTCCAAACCACAAGAAAAAAAAAAGGGAGAGGCAATGTACAGACTAGACCAGACCAAAAAAAATAAAAAAAATAATAAAAAAAGAAGAAACAGATTGAATAAGCCTGTGTACAAGTGCACATGGGCATTTTTGTCATTTATCTATCAAATTCCTCCCACTCAGAGTTTTTTTTTTTTTTTTTTCATTTTGGAAAGAAAACATTTTGGTGGGCCTGGAGAGAAAATACCTGGGTCCCACTAATTTTTTTCCCTCCCCTCCCTCCAACCAAACACCCACTAAAAAAAGTTTTCCTTCCCATTTTTTCTCTAAAGTTTTCCATCCATCCTATTTCACCTCTAAACAAACACACCCTTAAAGAATTTCCAATTTCTATCAAAATAAAAATGAATATGTGAATTTAACGTGCTTGATTTTCCCCAAGCGTGTTGATCTTGGGCTTGATGTTAATCTATTGGTTGCCATGAAGCAAAGGGCAGCAAGCTGTCATCCAAATCTAATTATATCTAATCTAATTATAAAATAATAAAGGGTCATGCTAATGAGGACCCTTAGGATATTAGTTAACAATCTATTTTAAAAAAGTTTTTATGGGAAAAGAAAAAAAAACAATTAATGTTTTGAAAGTTTGTTTCATTTTCCATAAAAGTTGTAGGGATAAGGGCCCAAAATTGTATATTGGGCCTTGGGTTTTGGCCGATGAATATGATTGGTCCGATGACGAATAAGCAGTTGTGAGGATGTTAAATTCAGAATCCCATGAGTAACGTGCAAGCGGAAAGGTTGGGAAATGTGGTCCAAGGAGGATTGTCTCCTCAAATAAATGAAGCATTGATCAAATGTATGTTTTATCACTCAAAGTGACCTTCTAGGAAATGCCACTGAGAGGGACGTGCCTTATGAACGTATTGGAAGAATGGGAACTCAGAAATATCTAAGGGAAAGCTGCTACCACTGCATTAAATACTCTGCAGCTAACTTTCTGGCTGCATTAATGTGGAAAAGACCCCTGAACAGTGCTACCTTGGCTACCTCAACTCACAAAAAGCCTGAGAGGGTGTTTGATGGGACAGACACTCAAGTAGTGGCTTAAATGATTAACAAGTGTAGGGTTAAGATGATCAAAAGGGAACTATATAATATAAGAGACCCTCCACGGAAGGGGGATTGGAAAAGAGAGAGAAAAAGGACGGTAGCAATCAAATTGTATTAGTAATCTGTTCAACTGATTTATATTAGAACTTACCTCCTCAAATCGTGCTGAGAGGGAATTTATTTGGATCAATCATTTTTTGCTTTTGTTTGATTATCTTTCAAACCCATTCTGGCTATTGTTCAACTCATTAAGACCTAGTTCTCTAACCCACTCTCTACAAATTTATTGTACTGGGCTCACTGGGCCAATATCCCTTTACATTTTGGGTTTGGGCTCCAAAACATGTCCCTACAATTGGTGTCGTCTATGGGGATAACTTGTGTGATAGTGAGTGGAACGGTCAACTATGGTAGGATCAGGTCCCCATCTGCAAGAGTACACGGGGTCCCAATGACAGGATGATTTCCTTAGTCTTGAATGTAGGAGAGATCGAGAAGGTAGCGTGCATACTACGCATATAAGCAAAAGTCACTCTCGAGTTAGAAGTCACATCTCTCAAAAGCAACATAATAGAGCCATGCAATTGGAGATTGACCAGTGAAAGAGGAAGTTGCGCCATGCACGGCGAGAACAAACCCCCTCCAATTCTAACGTTTCCTCTGAGGGTGAAGAGGATGCTGGTTATAGGCGAAGGTCAAGAACTCCACCTAGCAAGTCTTTTTCCTACGATGAAGAACACCATCACAAACGTAGATATAAGAGCCTGCCTCGCAGAGGCTTGAGAAATGACGCTATGAGTAAAGCATTGAACCAGATTTCCAAGTCGCCCTTCACGCGCAAGATTGAAGGGGCAATACTTCCTTGGCGGTTCCATCAGCCAATGTTCACCATCTACAATGGTCAAATGGACCCTGTGGAGCATGTGAGCCACTTCAATCAGAGAATGGTTGTCCATTCCAAAGACGAAACCTTGATGTGCAAGGTGTTCTCATCCAGTCTGGAACCCGTGGCAATGAGATGGTTCGACGTCCTAAGGGTAGATTCCATAGATTCCTTTAAGGAGCTCACCTAGGCATTTGGCTCTCATTTTATTACATGTAGCAGGGTTCCTTGGCCCTTGGATTCCTTACTGTCTTATCCATGTGAGAAGAGGAGACTCTGAAGACATACTTGGATAGATACTGGGAGATGTTCAATGAAATAGATGGTGGCTTTGATGAAATGGCCATCAGTACTTTCAAGGTCTGCCTCCTAGCCGAGCACGGTTTAAGGAAATCTCTGACTGGCAAACCTATCACCATTGTGCGCCAACTTATGGACTGAGAAAGACCAGCAACAGAGGAAAGGAAAGGCTAAGGTTATCCCTCAGGAGATGAGGGATTTCAGGTCGGACTGATACAACAACAACCGATCTCGGAGGGACTTTGCTTGGCAGTTAGGGTCTGCCAATACTCAGGCAGTTAACGCGGTGTTCCGGGAACTGGTGCATCAAGTTCTAGAGAAGATTAAGAATGGGCTATTCTTCAAATGGCCAAATAAGATGACAAGAAACCCATGAGGCGTGATCAGAACCTTTATTGCCAATATCACCAGGACTAGGGACATACTACAGAAGATTGTAGAAATTTGTGGGATCATTTGGACCAGCTAGTCCGAAAGGGAAAGTTGAAGCAGCTTTTGCATCATTCTAGTGGCCAGGGGAGCTAGACAGGTTCGGAACCCCAAAGAGATGCTTCTTCAAGACCTCCTTTAGGCATGATAAATGTCATCTTCGCTGCTCCAGGGAGGACCGGGTCTTATCCCTCCAAAATAATGTCTGTCGCTTGGCTGTTTGCCGAGGACTCAAATTCTGAGCCAAAGAGGGCTAAAGTGAGTATCCAATCGGCGTTAAGCTTTTCAGATGAAGATAAGGTTGGAACCATACAGCCCCATGATGATACTTTGGTGATCATGCTAAGGATTGAGGGGTATGACGTAAAGAGGGTGATGGTGGACTAAGGCAGTGGTGTTAAGATTATGTACCCTGACTTGTACAAGGGGCTGAACTTGAGATCCGAAGACTTAAAAGCCTATGATTCTCCTTTGGTGAGTTTTGATAGGAAGGTTGTCATTCCGAGGGGTCAAATTAGACTACCCGTGCAAGCTGGTTTAGAAGTGGCAGAGGTGGACTTCATCGTGGTGGACTCTTATTCCCCCTACACAGCCATTATGGCCAGGCCCTAACTTCATACCCTAGGAGCCGTCTCTTCTACTCTACATCAGAAGGTGAAATATTCATTGGGGGGCCAGATTAAAGAGATTGTTGGGAGTCAATCCATGACTAGGCAGTGCCTAGTGGCTGCCATCCTACATCAGCTCGAAGTTGAGTTCTCGGCCTCTGCTGAAAGGGGCTTATAGAAATTAAAGGCTTCGGAGTTGCCTATCAATGGATTAGCCGAGGAGGCAAAATGTGAAGATTTAGAAACAATTGTTGTTGGTGATGATCCGAATAAATTTTTTTCAAATCGGAGCTCAGCTGCCTCCTCTAGAGAAGGAAGAGCTGATAGAGTTTCTTAGGAGAAATGTTGATATGTTTGCATGAAACACTTACGAAGCCCTAGGGGTGGATCCGAGCTTCATCTACCATCATTTAAACGTTAATCCATCTTTCACCCCCAAAAAGAAACCACCTCGGCACTCATCCAAGGATCATTCTGATGTTGTCAGAGACGAGGCAATGAAGTTTAAGCAGGCAAGGGCTATCAAGGAGGTTTTCTACCTTGAGTGGCTGGCCAATACTGTGGTGGTGAAGAAGAAGAATGGAAAGTGGCGAGTGTGTGTGGACTTCATAGATCTAAATAAGGCTTGCCCAAAGGATCCCTTCCTTATGTCTAAGATAAACCAGCTGGTGGATGCAATTATAGGCCATCCTCGGATAAGTTTCTTAGATGCCTTTTAAGGATACCACCAGATACCACTAGCCTTGGGTGATCAGGAAAAGACAGCCTCCGTCACTCCAACTAGAAACTACCACTACAAAGTGATGCCTTTTGGTTTGAAAATTGCAGAGTCTACCTATTAAAGGATGATGACTAGGATGTTTGAACCACAATTGGGTAAGAGTATTGAGATCTATATAGACGATATGGTAGTGAAGAGTAAGGTGGTGTCCAAGCATATGGGAGACCTCGGGAACATTTTTGAAATTCTAAGAAAACACAAGTTGTGCCTTAATGCTTCCAAATGCTCTTTTGGTGTGGGATTAGGCAAGTTCCTAAGCTACACGATGACTCACCAGGGAATTGAGGTTAACCCCAATCAGATCAAGGCAATTAATAGCTTACAACCACCTCGGAATCCCAAGGAAGTCCAGAAGCTAACCGGAATGACTGTTACTTTAAACCGGTTTATCTCTCAGTTAGCAGATAGATGCAAACCCTTCTTCCTGTTGATGAATAAGTGGAAGAGATTCGAGTGGACCGAGGAGTGTGCTTTGGCCTTCCAAAGGCTTAAGGAATATTTCTCTTGGCCACCTATCATGTCCAGTCCTGAGATGGATGAAATCCTGTTTGCTTATATTGCCGTGGCCCCTCATGCTGTAAGCTTGGTGTTGGTGTGAGTTGATAGCGGCATACAAAGGCCAGTTTATTATGTGAGTAAGTCACTACATGAAACTGAGGTCTGTTATCTACCACTGGAAAAGGCCATTTTGACGGTAGTACATGCTACACGTAAACTCCCCCATTACTTCCAGGCACACACGGTTGTAGTCCTAACTCAGCTTTCACTTAGAACTCTACTCCGGAGTACTGATTACATAGGGAGGATTGCCAAGTAGGCTGAGTTCGCTGAATCCGCATTTGAGAAAGAAGTAGAAACACAACACATGGATGGAAAATTAGTTGGCACAATCACCCTGTAAGAACCTTTATTTTGGAAGGTATATGTTGATGGCGTAGCAAATCAAAGGGGATTCGGAGTGGGGCTAGTTCTGGTCTCATCTGAAAAGATCACTATTGAGAAATCATTAAGATTGGGGTTCTTGGCCACAAACAACAAGGTCGAGTATGAAGCTCTACTAATGGGAATGGTCATGGTTCAAAGAATGGGCGGAAAAGCAGTGGAGACGTTCTCGGACTAAAGATTGGTCATGGGCTAAGTGAAGGGGGATTTAGAAACGAGAGACGAGAGAATGCAAGGATACTTGAGTCAAGTTAGGCATTTGCAATCAGGATTTGAATCTTTCAACCTGTTACACATCCCTAGAAGCAGAAACACACATGCTGATTCCCTAACCACGCTTGCAACCTCCTCGACGTGGAGCTTACCTCGGGTCATCCTTATAGAGGACTTGTGCAAACCCACAGAAGTAAGAAGAGAGGTGGTCTATGTTCACCAAGTTAGAGTAGGACCTAGCTGGATGGATCTCGTGGTACTATTCTTGAAGGAGGATATCTTGCCTGAGGAGAAATCAGAGGCTGACAAGATACAGAGAAAGGTTCATCGGTTTTGGCTATCCGAGGACTAGAAACTGTACAAGCGCTCCTTTTCTAGGCCATATCTACTCTGCATACACCTTAAGACATCAGAACTACTCCTGGAGAAGTTACATGAAGGGATTTGTGGAAGCCACATAGGAGGCAGGTCTTTGTCTCACAAAACCATCACACAGGGCTATTGGTGGCCAAACATGCAAAAGGAATCACAAAAATATGTGAAGAAGTGTGATCAATGCCAAGGATTTGCACTAAATGTGCACCAACTAGGAGGAGTCCATAATCCCCTGTTCAGCCCTTGGCCATTTGCTCAATGGGGCTTAGACATTATTGTCCCTTTCCCTAAGACAGTAGGGAATAAGAGGTATTTATTGGCCGGCACAGACTACTTTACTAAGTGGGTTGAAACTGAGCTTTTGGCAAATATCAGGGATGTGAATGCCAAGAAATTTGTTTGGAAAAACATTGTCACACGGTTTGGGGTCCCCCGTACCCTCATCTCGAAAAATGACCTTCAATTTGATAGCAAATCTTTCAGGAGATACTGTTGTGACCTGAAAATTACGAATAGATATTCTACCCCAACTTATCCCCAAGGGAATGGACAAGCCGAGGCTGTTAGCAAGGTCATAATAAATGAACTCAAGAAGAGGTTGGATGTTGCGAAGGGAAAATGGGTGGAAGAGTTGTCGCATGTCCTCTGGACACACCAAACCACACCTCGCAGATCAACAGGGGAGACCCCCTTTTCAATGACTTATGAAGCCGAAGCAATTATTCCTTTAGAGGCTGGCTTTCCAATGCTGAGGACAAGTTCTTTCAATCCGAGCGATAACAATGGATTGCTAGAAAAGAGCTTAAATTTTATTGAAAAAATGAGAGAAAATGCAATGGTCCAATTGGCATATTACCAACACAAGCTTAAACAAGGTTATGATGCCAATGTGAAGTTGAGACCGTTAGCGCCTGGTGACTTGGTGTTGAGAAAGGTTCTAGGTACTGCAAAGAACCTAGCATGGGAAAAGCTGGGGCCCAACTAGGAAGGGCCATATCGCATCACCTCAGTGGCTAGTATAGGAGCATATTTCCTCGAAGACCTAGATGAACATGTAATATCACGTCCTTGGAATGTAAACAACCTGAAAATGTATTATTATTAATAAAAGTTTCCTTTGTCATATGTTCATTTGTTGTGTAAATACATCGTACTCCCCATTAGTATCTTTATAAGTGTTAAACAGAACCTTAGTCATGTCTGGTTCCTCGGACCACATACTTTGGGAAAATTAATACTAAATGAAATCTTTATTTTTGTTAAACAGAATCTTAGTCATGCTTGGTTCCTCAGACCACATACTTTAGGAAAATTAACACTCAATGACATCTCTATAAGTGTTAAACAGAATCTTAGTCATGCCTGGTTCCTCAAACCACATACTTTGGGAAAATTAACACTCAATGACATCTCTGTAAGTGTTAAACAGAACCTTAGTCATGCCTGGTTCCTCGGACCACATACTTTGAGAAAATTAACACTCAATGACATCTCTATAAGTGTTAAACAGAACCTTAGTCATGCCTGGTTCCTCGGACCACATACTTTGAGAAAATTAACACTCAATGGCATCTTTATAAGTATTAAACAGAATCCTAATCATGACTGATCCCTTGGATCACATACTTGGGGAAAATTAACACTGTGATATCTATTGGTCTTTTACTAAGTGTCAAAACAAAGATCCAGGATTATACCCAACTCCTCGGATTAATGGCTTTGAGTAAGTTGAAGTCCTTATTTATTTATCTAAGTGAGAAGTAGGATAAAGGTTTTCTGCCCCTTTTATTTTTTACAAAGTATATATTTATCTCCATTAGATTCAGCCTTTATTGTAGAAGGTTCAATTCTCAATACAAGTACGTGGTAAACCTCTTTAATGCTAGTAATTGATCAAATTACTTAAATTATTGGCAGTGTATTATTATTAGTTTTTATTAAAGACAGAGTAGCAACAGTTCAATGCTATTTGTAATAGTAATAAGCTTCAAAGCACATAAAGTAAAAGTACAAAAGATAAAAAGAAAAATATTTTCATTAAACAAAAGAGGGAGTACATTATATACACTGACAGAAACAACAAAACAACAAAAGAAACTACAAAATAAGTCCTAAGTGCTACTTCTTGGCCTTGGGGGGTCTTCTTTTTGGCTCAGCTGGGAGGAAGGAACATCCTTGGCCTGAGGATCAATCTCTTTAGTCTTGGTCTCTGTCTCCTTCGCCATGGCCTTAGTAGCATCCTTGGCCTGAGGTTCAATCTCCTTTGCCTTGGCCTTAGCAGCATCCTTGGCCTGAGGATCAATCTATTTGGTCTTGGCCTTAGCGACATCCTTGGCCTCTGAGGAGGACTTAGTCTCCTTACCATTACCTTTGTCTTTGGCCCCATTAGCCCTTGGCCTTAATCACTAGCTTAGTTGGGTCCTTTCGAAGCCTCAGGGAGGGGTAGAGCAACCTGGGCAGTCAAGGGCTGCTCTAAAGACTCACAAGCAATAGTAGAGGGAGATGGGAGGGTAACCGGGATTTCACAGATCTTGGGGTGGTAGTATACATTCCTCAGTTGCCTCCACTTCGAATCTGCAGGGACTCCTGCAAGGTTGAGGGTTTCTGCCCAAGTTACCATGCAATAATCCTTGCATACCTCGACTAGCTCCTCAGTGAGCCTGGCTTGTGTTTCTTCCATGCCGAGGGTGTAGGATGCTTGTTTCTCAGCCTTTGCTGCCTCTTTGGCTAACTAAGCTGCCTCCTTAGCCTTCTATAGATCTACCCTCAGTTCCAGCACAAGTTTCCTTGAAGTGGCTAGCTTTATCTCAGTCTGATAAAGTAACTTGCATTGGTCCTCAGCTTGAGTCTGGGCATTCTTTAATCCTGCCTCAGCACTGCTTTTTTCCCTCGCCTTGGTAGTCAGCTTGGAGAGCAGCTCCTTGTTTTCCTCCTTCGCAGCCCTCAAGGCCTTTTCAGTCTCGAGGCAGAGGTAGACCTTGTTCTTAACATCGTTCCGGGCCTTCCTGACCCATTCCTCAGCCACAAAGACCTCCTGAGTGATCTGCACAAAAACAATATAGCAACCCCATGTGAACAAGAGAGAAAGAAAAAACGTATTAGTACTTAAATAAATAAAAAGTGTGTGGCTGTGAACTTACCATGGCAAGGTCCCTTTTTAGGGACATAAAGAGGTATGGCTGCCTCATCTTCCTTACAGTGTCCATGTCCTTGGGTAGAAAAAAGGGGTTGCTCCAAGACTTCAGCTATATGGGCAGAATGACTTCTTTGGAACTCCCTAACAGAGGCATTCCAAAGGATGGCAACCCCATCCACCTCCAGTTGAGGAGACCAGGTGCAATGTTGAAGGCACACCTCGACCCCAATTTGCTCCTCCCGACTGTCCACCGAACTGGCCCTCTTGTCCCTAGGGTCTTTGGCTATTTTCTGTTGTTTAGTACCCTTCTGAAGGGCCACCTTCCTTTTCTTAAGCTCCTGCACTGGTCTTTTCTTCTTTAGATTTGGAATAGCGTGCAGTCCGAGGTCAGTAGGGGGTAGAAGGGGAGGAGGGGGAAGAGTGGAAGGAACTTGGGACTTGGGGACTTCTTTTGAAGTTGACCCCTTGTTCCTTGTGGCCATGAGGTCTCTTAGGCTCTTATTCCCCTGGTTTAATGTCATCTCGTCTTCCTCTTCTTTAGAGGTGCTATCTGGACGGGCAATCACTAGAATTGGGGCGTGAACACCTGAGTGCCTATTAGGCTCGTCCTCGGTGTCTGAGATGTGAACTACTTGAGCCCTTTGAGTCTCATCTTCTTCAAAGTGAAATTTTTCTATCTCCTCCTTAAGTGATAGGCATGAAGAGGCAATCTCCTCTCTTGGTGCTGCTTCTGCCTCAGGCAAAACCCGTTGAAGTGGCAGTACAACAGGTGGAAGATCTCTCTGAGCCAAAAAAACCAGGCATGGAGACGTTTATGCGGGCCAATCTAGAGTCACCAGCTTTTATTGCCTGACCCGCGTCTTGGAAGGTTCTTGATAGAGGCTTATAGTCAAGTATCAAGTGGACGGCTCGCAGCTTCCTATCTTCACTTATAAATACCTCCGACCTCAGTAGCTTGTTGAGAGCTGGAACATTGACTAGACTGAGTCTCGGAGCAATGTGCCTTTTGTCTGCAAAAACATCCGAGGAGGAAATTATGGTCAGACCGATAAAAATTATCATTAAAGGAAGCCAAAGTGTTAAAAATGAAAGGAAATAAAGCTAAAAAGGTTAAATCCCCTGCCAAGTGGCCTAATCCTAGGGTACCCCACCTGGCTCTTTCTCCCGAGTTGGGGAGTGAAGACCGTCATGCCACTCCTCGAAGACAATCAAGTAATCATCCTTCATGCCCTTATTGGACTTAGGAAGGCATGATATCAATCTAACAACGTCAGACGGGGATTTGAGATAAAATCCCGTACCGGCAAGGGAATGACACTCATACAGATGAACGACGTCATGCCATGTGAGTCCTAAGTTCATCTGCTCGTTTAGAGCATCTACACTCCCTAAAATTCTAAACAAGTTGGGAGCGCACTGGTGGGGACACAGTCTGTGGTTGATTAGGTAATCTCTAGTTACTCGACCTATAGGAAGTGTCATTTCTCCCTCCATGAAGGCGATCATTGGAATGACAACCTCACCCTCTCTTCTATCTGTAAGAATTTGGTCTGGGGGACAATATTGCAGGGCTACTCCCTGCGGAATGTGATACCTAGCCATGAAACAATCCATACTAGCATCAAGGTCTATGAGGTACTTAAACCTACCTATTTGGTCAAACTAAAGGTAAATGAATGAAGTTTTTAGGGAAAGGAAGTAAAGAATGGAAGGCCGAGGAGACTGGCTGAGGAGAAAAGATTGTAGGAAGGAATAAACTTACGAGAATAGGTACGAGTATTGCTTCTGATACTTCTTAAAAGTTTGAATTTCTTAAAGAAAAAGACTTACGAGAATAGGGAGTCTTGAAGGTTTGAGAGTTAGGAATCTCTAGAGAGCTTGAAGACTTGTGAAATGGGAAAAATGATTTCCCCGGGTCCATTATATAAGGGATGGAACTGAGTGGGAGTTATCCCACTCAAAATTCAAGGAGAAATGTCAACTGTAGGAACTACGTCTCACCGTTAGATGCAGGGAACAAAGTGCCGCCTAAAGTAATTAATGACGCATCACGGGCTCCAAAGCGTTAGTAACAATTATAGGGCACACAAAACAGTACTCCCACACGTGTAAACCAAAGAAATGAATGACCTTAACTCTTAACAAATCAAAACCCCCCTATTTCTCCTCAGATGAGAAGGAAAAATTAGAATTTTGAGGGGCTATTGTAGGGATAAGGGCCCAAAATTGTATATTGGGCCTTGGGCTTTGGCCGAGGACGTTGATTGGTCCGAGGACGAATAAGCAGTTGTGAAGGTGTTAAGTTCAGAGTCTCATGAGTAACGTGCAAGCGGAAAGGTTGGGAAAGGTGGTCCGAGGAGGATTGTCTCCTCGGATAAACGAAGCACGGATCGAATGTATGTTTTATCACTCAAAGTGACCTTCCAGGAAATGCCACTGAGAGGGACATGCCTTATGAACGTATTAGAATAATGGGAGCTCAGAAATATTTAAGGGAAAACTGCTACCACTGCATTAAATACTCTGCAGCTAACTTTCTGGCTGCACTAATGTGAAGAAAACCCTTGAACAATGCTGCCTTGGCTACCTCAACTCACAAAAGGTCTGAGGGGGTGTCCGATGGGACAAACACTCGAGTAGTGGCTTAAATGATCAACAAGTGTAGGTTCAAGATGATTAAAAGGGAACTATATAATGTAATAGACCCTCCATGAAAGGGAGATCAGAAAAGAGAGAGAAAAAGGATAGTAGCAATCAAAATTGTATTAGTAATCTGTTCAACTGATTTATATTAGAACTTACCTTCTCGGACCGTGCCGAGAGGGAATTTATTTGGATTAATCCTTCTTCCTTTTGTTTGATTATCTTTCAAACCCATTCTGGCCGTTGTTCAACTCGTTAGGGCCTAGTTCTCTAACCCACTCTCTACAAATTTATTGTACTAGGCTCACTAGGCCAATATCCTTTTAGATTTTGGGTTTGGGCTCCAAAATGTGTCCCTACAAAAGTGATGTCAAGACTTTCTTAAAATGGATTGTTAACCAATACCCTAAGGATACTCATTAGCATTTCCCAATAATAATAAAAAATCTATAAATTTGTACTATAAATTTTACCATTTTAATAAATATTTAAATAATATGTATTTAAATATCTATGCTCCTTTAAATACTCCAATAATTTTAAAATTTTTACAAAGTTATTATTGTTTTTATCACATGGAAAAAAAAGTTATCATTCTCCCACTAAATGATTCCTAAGACTAAGAGGCATATCGTTTTATGTTAGTGATCTAAAAACCATTTAAGGCATGTTTTGTACATTGAATGCAGATTACAACGGGTATGGTAATCTTTATTACTGAAAATAAAATGTGTTGTAATGGAATAACTAAATCTATTCATAAGTTTAGTTATGAGTCATAACATTCGAATAAAACATAAGATCTATTTTAGGAAATATCTTACTCATGCAATTATATTTCCTAGAAAATAATATATTTAAATTTGAGAGAGAGATGAGTTTTTTTATTTTTTTTATGATTGTTTATTTCCATAATTGTTACGTGGATATGAAAAGTTTTTTTATTTTTTATTTTATAGAAATATATTGATGTTAGAAATTGTTACACCTATTAAGGAATAATTATTATAACCCTTTTAGAGATGAATAATTATTTCTCATTTTAAAGAATAGTTATTCATAAGGAATGATTATTTCTTATAATAAAAAAATAAGCAAACTACTAAATAACTAAACCATATAAATAGACTGAATAGTTATTATATTACAGTGCTTATTACAGTCTACCAAACGTATCCTTATTTTTTTGGAAATAACCTTAATGGTCCATTTGGATTATAGGGGAAGGAGAGAGAGTGGAGTAGAATTGGCCTAAAATTAGCCTATTTTCAACCAGTTCTACTCTACTCCCTCCCCCTTCAATCTAAACAGACCCTAAAAGCAAGTCTTAAAATGTGCCCAATATGTGTGTAATGTAGTACGATGATAAATTACAAATGTTATAATAGTACTTGACTTAAAGGATTATTAAAAAAAAAAAAAGCTTCCAAATATATTTTATTGACATTCACATGATAACAACATATTAAATTATAAATGTTACTTAGGCCTCGTTTAGGAGGAGGGAATGAAATGGAATGGAAATGAATGAAAAGAATAATTTTAGAATATTTTTCCCTTCCCTTGTTTGGGAATTTTAATGGAGGGAATGGAAAATCTATTCTCTTATTTGTGAGTTTAAGTGAGAGGAAATTGAATGAGTAGGAGAGAACGCTCATTTCTCTCTATTCTCTTAAAATCTCAAATTTTCATTCCCCCCGAAATTGGGAGGAATGGGAGAGAATGGAATTAGATTTAATGAATTCTTTACTAAAACTCCAAAAATACCCCTATATATTCAACCCTTTATTTTAAAATAGAGGTTTAATAGTAATATTGTTATAAAATGATTTCATTCCATTCCCTTCATGTTACTCCTAAACAATATTATTTACATTCCATTCATTTTTATTCCTTTCCATTCCTTTATTTTAAAACATCCAATCAAGGTTGCTTAATTCTATTCTATTCTATTCTATTCTATTTTTTTCATTTCTTTTCCATTCCTTTCTATTCTTTTCCTTTCCTTTCCATTCCCTTATAATCTTTCCATTTCATTCCCTTATAAACTCCCAAACAAAGCCTTATAGTGCATGACTTAAAAAGATTAGTTTTTTTTTCTTTTCTTTTTGAGAAACCAAACTTTCAGTTGCCCGGGAATTTATTCAATTAAAAAGAAGAAAAAAAAACTTCCAATTAAATATATTTCATTCACATTCACATAATAATACATGCACGTACATTTTAAAAAATTCACATCAATGATGTCAATTATCTGTGTGGGGGTAAAGTTCGCCAGTAAACTGTGGGCCATGGTACCCGTACAAAGCCCAACCATAATAGGAAGCGAAAATACGGATAGAGGACCCCCAGCCCAACCATGTTGGGCCGGGCTTGCTTAAGGGGCGTCCGAGGAGGAGTGCCTCCTCGGACGCACCAAACGGGAGTCCAATTCACACCCTTTACATGGTGAAAGGTCATCCAAAATCAAAGGAAAATGCTAGACGTTCAGGGGGCAACCACAACTACCGCATTAAATACAAGGAAGCTACTTTTCTAGCCGCATTAATGTGAAGAGGACATAAGAACAGTATTATCTTGGCCAGTGCAACTCACAAAAAAGGAGGAGGATGTCCTATGAGACAGGCACTCAAGTAGAGGCCCAGATGATCAACAAGTGTAGGGTCATTATCATTTGAAGGATGCTATATAAGAGAAGAAAACCCCCATGATCAGGGGATCGGAAGCTGGGAAGCAAAAAGTAAGGAAAAGAAGAGAGAGAAAGAAAGGAATTCTATAAACGAAACTTTGGGGTACAGCCCCATGAACTGTGATCCCGGAAAACTTAATGAAGTATTCCCACGTTCAAATGGTTGCATGGCTTACTAACAATTACGTTTACTCTGTCAAGACCTAGTTCTACGACCCACTCTCTACAAATTCATTGTTGAGGGTCTTTTGGGCCAGAATCGCTCGCTTGCTGGGCTTGGGCCTCAAAATCTGTCCCCTACAATTGGCGCCGTTTGTGGGAAGAATTTGTGTCTCGACAAGTGAACAGTAAGAAATGGAAGGATCAGGCCCGCGCCAAACAGGACGTGCAGATTCTCAACGGCAGGACAATTTTTTAAATGCCGAACGAGGGAACGACCAAGATAACCAACGAGAGGGAAGCATGAACACCTCTTACACGAGTAAAAGCCGTTCAAAGGGGAAGGATCATGCATCCCATGAGCAAAACGATCGAAAGGCTTTACGAAAAGAGATTGATGATTTGAAGAAAAAGCTGCGCCGAGCACAGCAGAAACGTCCTTCACCCGACTCGGGCTCTAGCAGTGACGAGGTTAACGAATACCGGCGAAGATCAAGAACCCCTCCGAGCGAGACTTTTTCCTATGAGGCAGAGAGACCTCGTAAACGCAGCCACAAAAGCCTATCTTACCAAGGCCTGGCCAACGATGCCATGAGTAAGGCCCTGGATCGCATCTCCCAATCGCCGTTTACACAAAGAATAGAGAGGGCAGTGCTTCCTCGGCGGTTCCATCAACCAACGTTTGCTATATACAATGGTCGGACTGACCCAGTGGAGCATGTGAGCCAATTCAATCAGAGGATGGCCGTTCACACCAGGGATGAGGCGTTAATGTGTAGGATATTCCCATCTAGCTTGGGACCCATGGCGATGAGATGGTTCGATTTCCTCCAACTGAATTCCATAAATTCCTTTAAACAGCTGACGCAGGCTTTTGGTTCCCGTTTCATCACCAGCACTAGAGTCCCTCGGCCCCTCGATTCCCTCCTATCCTTGTCCATGCGGGAAGGAGAGACGCTCAAGGCCTACTCGGATAGATACTAGGAAATGTATAACAAGATAGAAGGGAAATATAATGATGTCGCCATCAATACGTTCAAAAGGGGCTTGCTGACAGAATATGGCTTAAGGAAGTCCCTCACTGGAAAGTCAGTCACCAGTGTACGCCAACTCATGGATCGAATTGACAAGTACAAAAGGGTCGAGGAGGACCAGCAGATGGGGAAGGGTAAAGCGAAGGTCGTCCCTCAGGAGAGGAGGGACCTTAGGTCGGAATGATTTAACAACTGTAACAGACCGAGAAAAGACTATGTGGAGCAGCCCGGATCTACTGGGGCTCAGGCAGTCAGTGCTGTATTCATGCTTCAAGAACCGCTTCACAAAATCCTAGAGAAGGTGAAATATGAACCTTTCTTTCAATGGCCGAACAGAACCTGCGATCCTTCGAAGCGCAATCAGAACCTGTATTGCGCATACCATCAGGAGCCAGGTCACACTACTGATGAGTGCAGGAACCTAAAGAACTATTTAGATCGGCTTGTCCGAGAAGGGAAGCTGAGACATCTGCTGCATCGCCCTGAAGGATGGCAGGAACCATCGAACAATGAAACTAGACAAAATACGTTGAGGCCACCCATTGGCACAATTAATGTCATTCTTGCCGCATCCGGAAGGACAGGCTCTGCCCCCTTCAGGGTAATGTCAGTGAGCAGTTTCCTAACTGAGCCAGACGGCAGGGACCCCAAGAGAGCTAGAGTGAATGCCACGCCGTTAATCGGGTTCACGGAGAAAGACAAGCAAGGGACTATTCAACCCCATGATGATGCCCTAGTTGTCACACTCAGAATAGGGGGTTATGACGTGAAGAGGGTATTAGTTGATCAAGGCAGCGCTGTGGAGGTAATGTATCCTGATTTGTATAAGGGGCTGAACTTGAAGCAGGAAGACCTGTCGCCATACGATTACCCCCTGGTCAGCTTTGAAGGAAAAATCGTTATCCCGAAAGGCATGATCAAGTTGCTTGTACAAACAGATTCAGACGTGGTAGAAGTGAACTTCATTGTCGTAGATGCATACTCCCCCTACATCGCTATTCATGCACTAGGGGCTGTGCCGTCAACCTTGCACCAAAAAGTAAAGTATCCGTCAGGAGATCAAATCAAGGAAATAATAGGGAGCCAGGAAATGGCTAGGCAATGCATGGTATCGGCAATATCACAACGGCTGAGTAATGAGCCTTCCACTTCAGCCGAGAAGGGCTTATAACAATCAAAGACCTCTGCGCCGACTACGAGTAGTGGAGGATCAGCCGTGGATGTGAACTGTAAGGAGCTGGAGAAAGTACTCGTCGGAGCAGACCCTGAAAGGTTTTTTCAAATTGGTTCAGAACTACCGCCCGAGGAGAAGTCAGCACTTATTGATTTCCTCCGACAGAATGTAGATGTGTTTGCCTGGGACCCCTATGAGGCTCCCGGGGTCGACCCGGATTTCATCTGCCACCACCTTAATGTGAATCCAGCTATAACCCCTAAGAGGCAGGCTCCTCGACGACCGTCGAAAGAACATACTGACGCCGTGAGAGAAGAGGTTGCAAGATTGAAGAAAGCTGGGGCTATCAAAGAGGTCTTCTATCCCGAGTGGTTGGCTAACACGGTAGTGGTGAAGAAGAAGAACGGGAAATGGCGGGTCTGCGTAGACTTTACAGACCTGAACAAGGCGTGTCCCAAGGATCCCTTCCCAATGCCCAGGATAGACCGGTTGGTAGATTCAACTGTCGGACACCCAAGGATGAGTTTTCTAGACGCCTTTCAGGGCTACCACCAGATACCCCTGGCTGCCGAAGACCAGGAGAGGACGGCTTTTGTCACCCCAGTTGGAAATTATCATTATAAGGTGATGCCCTTTGGCCTGAAAAATGCCGGGTCAACCTATCAAAAGATGATGACCAAGATGTTTGAACAGCAGATGGGTAAAAGTGTTGAGGTGTACATAGACGAAATGGTGGTTAAAAGCAAGGTAGTTCCCGACCATTTTGAAGACATAAACAATGTTTTTCAAATACTGAGAAAGTACAAGCTACGACTGAACGCAGCCAAGTGTTCGTTTGGAGTGGGATCAGGAAAATTCTTAGGTTATATGGTGACTCACAGAGGCATAGAGGTTAACCCTGACCAGATAAGAGCCATCCATAGCTTGCAGCCTCCTCGGAACCCTAAAGAGGTCCAGAAGCTTATTGGCATGATAGCTGCTTTAAACCGTTTCATCTCGTGTTCAGCAGACAGATGCAGGCCATTTTTTCTCCTATTACACAAGTGGAAGGGATTTGAGTGGAATGAAGATTGTGTTGTAGCTTTCCAACAGTTAAAGGAGTACCTCGCCCGACCACCAATTATGTCCAGTCCAGATGCCGACGAGGTTTTGTTTGCCTACATCGCGGTAGCCCCACATGTAATAAGCTTGGTGCTAATCCGAGAAGACAACGGCACACAGCGACCAGTCTATTACGTTAGTAAATCACTGCAGGAGGCGGAAACCCGTTATCTACCCCTCGAAAAGGCTATCTTGGCCGTCGTGCAGGCCACGCGAAAGCTTCCCTACTACTTCCAAGCGCACACTGTGGTGGTGCTAACACAACTCCCCATAAAGTCTGTCCTACGCAGCGCCGATTACACAAGCAGAATTGCAAAGTGGGGAACGATCCTGGGCGCTTTCGATATTAGGTACATGCCTCGTACTGCTATAAAGGGCCAAGTCCTTGCCGACCTAATAGCAGAGTTTGCGGAGCCCACGCTAGAGGAACAAAATGTGGCGGGATCACGAGGGGCTGATGAGAAGATGATCAGCACAGTCTCTCAGCATGAAAAGACTTGGTGGAAAGCGCACGTCGATGGGGATAACCATAGAAAAGTCACTGAGACTCGAGTTTTCAGCCACTAATAATGAAGCCGAATACGAGGCGCTACTGGAGGGAATGTCGATGATCCGGAAAATGGGTGGGAAATACGTAGACATGTTCTCGGATTCAAGACTTATTGTGGGGCAGGTAAATGGAGACATGGAGGCGAAGGACGAGAGAATGCAAGAGTATCTAGTTCGGGTTAAGCACCTACAAACCCATTTTCATCACTTCCGCTTGACGCACGTACCCAGAAGTGGGAACACTCATGTCGATTCTCTCGCGACGTTGGCTACCTCCTCGGCTCAGCCTCTACCTCGAGTCATTTTGGTAGAAGAGATCCCCTATCCACTAATAGAGAAGGCCAATGGGTTGGGAATACATAACGTCAGGGCAGGACCGAGCTGATGGATCCTATCGTTCTGTACTTAAAGCACGACACCTTGCCAGATGATAAGGTTGAGGCTGGCAAAATCAGGAGAAAAGCTACTCGATTCTGGTTGTCGGAGGACTCCAAGCTTTACAGACGCTCGTTCTCGGGGCTGTATTTGCTGTGTGTGCACCCAGGGGCTGCTGAACTCATCCTGGAAGAGTTACACGAAGGAATTTACGGAAGTCACACGGGGGGTAGGTCTTTGTCTCACAGAGCCTTAACGCTGGGATATTGGTGGCCGAGTATGCATAAAGATGCCCTGGATTATGTGAAGAAGTGCGACTAATGCCAGAGATTCGCTCCGAGCATACACCAGCCTGGTGGTGAGTTAAATCTAATGTCCAGTCCCTGGCCATTTGCGCAATGGGGCCTAGATATACTTGGTCCATTCCCCAAGGCAACAGGGAACAGGGAACAGGAAATTTCTTCTCGTCGGCACCGACTACTTCACCAAATGGGTCGATGCTGAGGCGCTGGCAAACATTAGGGACATCGATGTCAAGAAGTTTCTCTGGAAAAATATAGTCACCAGGTTCGGCACCCCGCACACCCTAGTGTCGGACAACAGGCTCCAGTTTGACAGTAAAGCCTTCAGAAGGTACTGCAGTGAGCTAGGAATTGTTAACCGGTACTCCACGCCAGCTTACCCCCAGAGTAATGGACAAGTAGAAGCCGTCAATAAAACCATAATGAACGGACTGAAAAAGAGACTAGATGACGCGAAAGGAAGATGGGTAGAGGAGTTAGCCCATGTCTTGTGGACATACCGTACCACGCCTCGTAGGTCCACAGGGGAGACCCCTTTTTCAATGACCTATGGGGCTGAGGCTGTCATTCCACTGGAGGTGAACTTCCCAACCTAGAGGACTACCACCTTCTACCCCGCGACCAATAACAAACTTCTGGAAAGAAGCTTGGACCTCATCGACGAAAGAAGGGAAGGCGCGATGGTCCACCTAGCTAACTATCAGCAGAAGCTCAAGCAAGGTTACGACGCCAAGGTGAAGTCCAGACCCTTGGCGCCTAGGGATCTAGTACTGAGGAAGGTCTTAGGCACTGCGATGAACCCCACATGGGGAAAGCTCGGACCAAACTGGGAGGGACCGTACCGTGTCACTTCCGTAGCTGGCGTAGGAGCCTACTTTTTGGAAGACTTGGACGAGCGTGTAGTGCCACACCCTTGGAATGTAAACAACCTGAAAAGGTACTGTTATTAATGAAAGATATAATCTTCGATACCGTATTGCTGTGCAGTTACTTAATTTAAGTGTTAAACAGAACCTAAGTCCTGCATGGCTCCTCGGCCACAGACTTGGGGGGAAATTAACCATTAAGCTATTCTTACCAAGTGTTAAACAGAACCCAAGTCCTACATGGCTCCTCGGCCACAGACTTGGGGGAAATTAACCATTAAGCTATTCTTACCAAGTGTTAAACAGAACCCAAGTCTTGCATGGCTCCTCGACCACAAACTTGGGGGAAATTAACCGCGATACTATTCTCACTAAGTGTTAAACAGAACTCAAGTCCTGCATGGCTCCTCTGCCACAGACTTGGGGGAAATTAACCGCGATACTATTCTCACTAAGTGTTAAACAGAACCCAAGTCCTGCATGGCTCCTCAGCCACAGACTTGGGGGAAATTAACCATTAAGCTATTCTTATCGAATGTTAAACAGAACCCAAGTCCTGCATGGCTCCTCGGCCACAGACTTGGGGGAAATTAACCACGACACTATTCTCACTAAGTGTTAAACAGAGCCCAAGTCCTGCATGGCTCCTCAGCCACAGACTTGGGGGAAATTAACCATTAAGCCGTTCTCCCTAGATGTTAAATAGAACCCAAGTCCTGGCTGGCTCTTCGAACCAAGGACTTGGGGAAATTTGAGTTCGCAGCCATTTCACCTAATTATTAACTATCGTTCTTTTCACGTATTCATTCGCTTATGCTTAGTTCTCAACAAGTTAGTGACGGAATAGACGTCCATTCATGATGAAAACAAAAGAGAGGAAAGACAATGATATTTGAAGGGAAATAACCTTTATCATTAAAAACCAAAGGCAGTTCTGTTTACAAACACTAACAAGGCAAAACGAAACAAAATACAAAAAATAAGACAAATAAATCCTACACTAGTCTCCTAAGAGCCTTGGGCAGGAGCGGGCTGATCATTAGCTGCTTGGGTCCCCGGGGCAACCTCCTTGGCCTGTGTGACGATCTCGTTGATGGAAAGGCTGTCCTCGGGTAACTTTCCCTGCGCGACCTGCTCATTGCCCTCGACCTCGGGAAGGGAGGAGTCCGTTGGAAGAGGGTCTGCGGAGGCAACTTCATCAGGAATTTCACGCACGTCCTCCGGGAAAAAGATGTTCTCAGCCTTCCTGAGATCGGAGTCTGTCGGGACAGCTACGCGATCCATTGCTACCCCCCAGGACGTGGTGATATACTCCCTGCAGACAGTGGCCACTTCCTTGGCCAGCCTGACTTCAGTATCATGGACTCCACGATCATACGAGGCCGCCACAGCCTTCTCGGCAGCCTCCCTGGCCAAGCGGGCCTCATCTTTGATTCTTGCAAGCTCAGCCTTGAGTGTTGAAACCGCCTGCTGCTCCTCTGAGAGTTTCTCCTCAGATCGGCGGAGCTGTATGCACAGATCATCAGCTTGCTTTTCGGCATTCTTAAGGCCGGCCTCCACACTCGCATGAGCCTTCTTCACCTCTTTTATTTCATTATTCTGACGATCAAAATCCTGTTTGAGATCGCCAGTGGCCTTCTCAGCGGCAGAGCGGGACTGAGCCTCCCTATGCAAGTCCTCACGAGCCTTCTTGGCCCATTCCTCAGCAACAAAAATTTGTTGAGTGACCTGCGCTCAGAAGGAAATAAAAACCTTATTAAAACATGACGATAAGAGGGTACACAATACAGAGACGAGGTAGAAGATTTAACTTACCATGGCCATGTTCCTCTTCAATGACATGAAAAGGTCTGGCTGACGAGTCTTTCTGAGACCCTCCATATCACGGGGCAAGAGAAGAGGCTGCTGCAGGGCTTCGACCAAGAATGATGCCTGCCCTCGTTGGGATTCCTATAGGGTCGCATCCCAAGGGATCGGGGCACCGTCTAATTCGATCCGCGGCGACCATGTACGTTGTTCCCTACGAATGGCCGCCTCGTCTCGGCTATTAACGGACCTAGTCCTCTTCTCTCGAGGCTCTTTCGTCTCCTTGCCTTTCTTCTGAGGCCTGGCCTTTTCACGCCCAATCTCTCCCTCCTCCGTTTCTTCTACAGGCCTTTTTCGCCTTAAGTTAGTAGTAGGCTGCAGCGCCGCGTCCGACGAGGGAGGAAGAGGAGAAGCAGGGGCCTTAGGGGCAGTTTGTTCCTTCGAGACGTCCTTAGAGGACTGCCCCTTGCTCCTGTTAGACAGAAGGCCCCTGAGGCCAGTCCTTGGCTTCAAATCCATTCCTTCTTCTTCAATCTCTTCGCTGATATCAACTTGTGCGATGACTAAACCAGTATCAGGAGCCGCAGATGCACGGTCTAAATCGGCGTCGGAGTCCGAAAGCTCTACTACCCTGGCCGACACCTCTCCTTCCTCGGTAAATTGGAACTGGTTTATTTGTTCCTCTAAGGATGAATGCGAAGAACCAGCCTCCTCCTCCGAGATAACCACTGCGGGAAAGGCGCGTTGGGGAGGCAGCTGAACAAGAGGTAAGTCTGTTGAAGCAAGGAACCCTGGTATGGATACGTCAATACGTGCCAATCTTGGACTGCCAGCCCTTATAGCTTGGCCGGCGTCTACCAAGGATCGAGTGAGGGGAACGTAGTCCAGAATCAAGGGAGCCGACCATAATTGTCCGTCCTCGCTTACGAAAATCTCAGATCTCAGGAGGTAATTTAGAGCCGGGACGTTGACCAAGCTCAGCCGAGGGGATGTTCGCTCCTTGTTTGCAAAGGCCGTTAAAGGGTTCATGTTAGTCCGAGGAGGCATGCAACCAAACCAACAAGTTTAAAATAAAAAGAAAAAGAAAAAATGGGGGGGGGGGGGGGGGGGCTCAAAACTAAGGTCCTCCCCACGAAATCTAGTTCTATGCCACCCCACCTGGCGTTCCCGCCCTAGTCGGACAGTGAATGCCGTCATGCCATGGTCCGGAGACGATCAAATGATCGTCCTTCAAGCTTTTGCTGGACTTGGGAAGGCAGGATATCAACCTCACTTCGTCAGTCTTGGACTTTAAGTAGTATGAGTCGCCAAGCTTATGGCATTCATAAAGATGAACCACGTCGTGCCATGAAAGGTCGAGGTTCATCTGGTCGTTTAAGGCGTCAGCGCACTCCAGGATCCGGAATAGGTTCGCGGTGCACTGGTGGGGGGCCAATCTATGACCACGTAGGTAGTCCCTAGTTATTCTCCCCATTGGAATCGTCATTCCTCCTTCCACGAAGGCTATCATTGGAATTGCGACTTCCCCCATTCTTCTCTTGAACAAAATTTCCTCCTGGTGGCAATACTCTAAACCTACCTCCGGTGGAATACGATACTTCACCCTGAAGCCCGCCATACCGGCCGGAGAGTCTACCATTTTCTCAAGCCTACCCATCCCCCCTAATCCTAGACAACGTGAAGGCAGTTTTGTCTAATGAAGAGTAACGAAGGAGAAGCGCGCACTTACGGATAAGAAACTTGACGGAATCTTCAAGAGAACGGCAGTGAAGGTAAGAACGTGCTGAAGGAGAAGGCTCTGAGATGTTCTGAATACTGGAATGTTCGTCAAAAAGCGAGGAATGAACGCCTTCAAAACCTTATATACTCAAAGGGAGTTGGACAGACACACTCCCGCCTAGAACAAATGAAACGTTGTCCACCGTTGATCTGGTCTCCAACCGTTGGATTGAAAGAGCGTAAAACTCCAAAAAGCTGCAATTACTTCCCCCCGGGTCAATAAATGCCTGCAGCATTAATGAGGCACGTGAGGGCACGTCCCCGCACGTGTAAAGCAGGAATCCACAACGAACTGTCCAGTAGGCATCAAAATCCCGCCTTTCCTCCTCGGACCAAGAAGGAAGAGCCTGAATTTTGAGGGGCTATTGTGGGGGTAAAGTTCGCTAGTAAACTGTGGGTCATGGTACCCGTACAAAGCCCAACCATAATAGGAAGTGAAAATACGGATAGAGGACCCCCAGCCCAACCATGTTGGGCCGGGCTTGTTTAAGGGGCATCCGAGGAGGAGTGCCTCCTCAGACGCACCAAACGGGAGTCCAATTCACACCCTTTACATGGTGAAAGGTCATCCAAAATCAAAGGAAAATGCTAGACGTTCAGGGGGCAACCACAACTGCCGCATTAAATGCAAGGAAGCTACTTTTCCAGCCGCATTAATGTGGAGAAGACAGGAGAATAGTATTATCTTGGCCAGTGCAACTCACAGAAAAGGAGGAGGATGTCCTATGAGACAGGCACTCAAGTAGAGGCCCAGATGATCAACAAGTGTAGGGTCATTATCATTTGAAGGATGCTATATAAGAGAAGAAAACCCCCATGATCAGGGGATCGGAAGCTGGGAAGCAAAAAGTAAGGAAAAGAAGAAAGAGAAAGAAAGGAATTCTGTAAACGAAACTTTGGGGTACAACCCCATGAACTGTGATCCCGGAAAACTTAATGAAGTATTCCCACGTTCAAATGGTTGCATGGCTTACTAACAATTACGTTTACTCTGTCAAGACCTAGTTCTACGACCCACTCTCTACAAATTCATTGTTGAGGGTCTTTTGGGCCAGAATCGCTCGCTTGCTGGGCTTGGGCCTCAAAATCTGTCCCCTACAATCTGCAAGTAAATACCTATTATATTTAGTAATTATAAATGTTCTATATTATAATTTAAAAAAAAAATTTAAAATCACTTAATTTTACTTTTTGATATGACAAATTCACTCTATGGTTGTATTTTTTATGAATCCAAATTTTTTTTTTGGAAAAATCCTAGAGCTATTATTACTATAAAAAGTTTACAAATTAACATGACAATAAATAAGACTAGTGATATTTCAACAAGATAATAAATGAGTATTTGAATTATAAATTCCTTGTGATTGGTGACATATTAATTTATAAAACTGAAATAATTTCAAATGCGCTCTAAACAACCCAAATTATTTTTGTAAAAAAAAAAAAGAAAAGTTGCAAATGACTTGAGCTCCTCCTCATAGTGGTGGCTCTATGAATTTTTTTTTTTTTTTTTTAGGATGATCCTTTAGAAACTTAAATTACACAATCTAATAAAAAGAGAATTTCATATATTGATAAAAAAAAAAAAAAAACACAAATACATAAAATTTTACAAATCCCTTCTACGAGTTTTCATATTTTGAAATATTATTTCTTAATACAATAAAGATAATAATTATTATTGTGTCCATAGTATGACTTTATTAACAATTCAACCCAACATAATTTTTTATTGTTTAGTTGTTTCATTATTTTTCTTTATTGACCACTAGAAGTGTAGCAGTCTAGCACACACCCCACAACAATAAAAAGCAAGTATTAGACAACTTTTATAGTAAGTGGTTTTTTAACTTAGGCATGATCTAATGGATTTTGATATTCATATTGTAGCTGTGGTCGCACCAGGATTTTTGGCAGTGAACATAACTTTTCATAATACTGTTTGGGCAATTAAGCACCAAGCAGTGGTAGTTCGAAAGATACATAATATATATTTTCTTCTTAGAAATATGAACCTGCAAGCCTGAAACCGTAGGAAATGTTTGCATCTTTGAACTAAAGCCAAAATTGTGATCACATAATTTATTATATAAATGAAATTTACGGTTGTTGACTTGTTAATTCCATGAAAGTGGTATAAAATTAATTTTTCCTAAAATTATTTAATATTAACAATTACCTTAAGAATATCCATTAACAAGACCAATATTATAAACACCTAGGAGGGCTGCTTTAAACCATCTATCTTTGCTGATTCAGTGTCTGAGATGTCCCACCTTGTGCTAGAATAAGTGACAATAACGTGTTGAAAATTGGTTCTAGCAAAAAAGCTCAGGAACTTGTCAATTTCCAAACTGTGTATTTCATACAAATTTCTTTCTTGATTTGTGGGTTAGTAGTGGTCCCAGTGCCATTTTTATTGGCTTCTTGTGTTAATTTCTTAGGGTATGGACAAAGACTTTTAGAATTAGTTGTCACTTGTGATTTGTGATAATGTTCATGTCTCTAATTAAGTCAGTCATCCAATTTACTAGTAGCAGTCTCCGTTGATTTTTTAGTCCTCAGTGGAATTAAAAAAAGTTTCTATTCTTCAATCTTGATTGAAAGTAATTGACATTCTTGTATTAAGTAATTTAAGTGTACAATACAGTTGATCCTCACTGGTCAAAACCAAGCTGTACTTTGTAGAAGCTTGGCCATTACATCCTTATTATACTTAATTAAACAATTAATGATGACAAAATAAATAAATAATAAAGTATATGTGAAAGAACAAGGTCACAAACAGCTAGCTATAGCCTATATATACATAAGAAGCTCCTCAAGTGAAGCCACCATTGTAAGGTACTCCCGTTGGAGGCAACCAATCATCAGCCAGCAAGAAGTTAGCCACAGTGAAATTAGCAGCTTCCGTATCATTATTAATCACATGGTAAGTAGGCCATGAAACTCTGTTTGTAGTGTTTGATCCAGGTCCCGTGTTATCATACTCGGCATAATACAATGTGCTTAGTGCAAAATCTCCACTCCAAGCAATCCAACCAGCAGGGTTTATCAAACCATCCAGGAAAGTTTCCATGTAAACTGTCCTAGAGAAATTCTTCCATGGCCTTCCTAGGTATGTCTGAAAAGTAATATTGCTCGAAGCCAACTCATCGGCAGCTCTAATAGAACAATTTTGAATCGAGGTACCCGTGTTTTGATTCGGATCGCTTCGACCTTGTGCTGTGATGACATTGTATTGTCCACTCATTGGCAATCGTGGGTATATGTTACAATTTTGGAAAATAGCCGCAGCATTGCCAAATATGAAATCTACGGTGCCATATATGTCACACTCTCTATAGAATTGCCTGAGAGAATGTGTATATAAGGTGTCTTGATAGGCTTCAAAGCTGCAGCTATAAAATGTGGACAAATCAGCTCCATTTCGAACTGCTACTGCTTGGTGCTTAATTGCCCCAGCAGTATTGCGAAAAGTTATGTTTACTGCCACAAACCCTGTTGCCACCACAGCTGCAATATGAATATCAAAATCCATTAGATCATGCCTAAGTTAAAAAAAAAAACCGCTTATTGTAAAAGTTGTCTACTACTTTTTTTTTCTTTTTTTTTTTGAGAATTAAGTTGTCTACTACTTGCTTCTTGTTGTTGGCTCTTGTTTTATTTATTTTTAATCTGCCCCTCCCTCCTTTGTTTGAAAAGTAATATTTTTTTATTAATTTATTTGAATTTGATTTAAATAATGTAATTCCAAATTTTGTTTTTACTCATATATTAAATATTACTATCTTATAAGGTTATGTTTTCTTAAGGGAATGCCATAACTTGTACAATAAGAGTGCGAAACGCGCTTCCCAAACGCACATTTGTGTTTTTGTAACTTTTTTTTTTTTTTCAAAAGCTGGAACTTTTGACTTTTTCCCCTTGTACAGTGTGTTTGTGTACTGTTTACGGACCCACAAACATCACTTTTCAACAATTTTTCATTAAAAATGAATCCAACAGTACTATTCACACATTTAAATATAATAAGTTTGGTATTGCTAAAAAAATTTCGTAATTATTAAAATGATTTGTTGATTACAATCGCGTAAAATAATAGCATCTTTAATGAATTATGTGAAAATTATATGAATTATATGAAAATGATGTTATATTAAATATAACTTGTCTTATCAACAAATTTTTATTTTTAATTTAAAAGTCAATATTTTCCTAACTCCTAACTATGACCATATTATATACTTACACATAGAACATATTTGTCAAAGAAAAAAAAAAACGAACATATATATTATATTCGAATGGCATACCAAATTATCGAAAATTGAGCCGTTTAGTTGACTTTGCAGCTTAGAATTTAAATGCGTAATAATAGTTCTTACCAAATGTTGCAGAATTGAAGGTTGTGTTGTCGTCCACGAAGCTGCGGTTGCCTGTGATAATTGTCTGATTGATACCATCTCCTATCATCATCAAGTTCCTCTTGTTCTTGGCAATGTACACGTACTCTTCATACACACCAGCCGTGACATAGATCAAGAAGTGCCCATTAGTCAGGGCAGAATTGTTTGGAGATGAAGAAATAGCATCATTGATGGTGGTGAAGTTTCCACTTCCATCTTGACTCACAGTCACGATGTCAGACACCGCAACCACCTCATCAACACCCTGTGACTGAATTAGCTTTCTCCGACTAACTGACTCGTATATTTCTTGTGTCTTGCTTGACATCTCTAAGGGTAAGCGTCCATTTCGGAAACCAAGTTGTCTCTTAATAGGTTTCCATGTTGTGTTCTGCTTTTTCTTAGGCACCCACCCCTTGGTGAAAAGAGCCAGAGAGACACTGTATAGTTTAGTGTCATTTGAAAGTGGGAGAGTGAGGCCTTTCCTTACGCTCCAAGCTGAAGCTGTGACTTGTAGGCCATCCAGACAAGTTTGCTCATTGGTTAGAATAGCACTAAGCAAGGTTTGGATGTCCTCAGCTTTTGCACTAGAAAGAGTTTTACTAGTGTTGTTCACAGTTTGGAATGAGCTCAAAAGGAAATCCATGTTGAGTTCAGCTAGTTGCCTGCAATCTTCGAGGGCTTGAATTGCTGAATTTGTTAAAGTGGAGCTTTGCTTTAGATACTTGTCTATCATTGACAAAAACTTGCGGGATTGAGACAAAGATTTTCGGACCGTGTACCTGCCATAGTCATAGACATTGGCGGTTTGGTTAGGGAGCACTGTTTTGCAAAAGTGAGGATCTGGGGTGGACTTGCAAATGGTTCCTGGTGAGACTGGGCTGGTTGAATTGCTCTTTGAATCAGCAAAAGATAGAGAGGCAAACGGGGCAAGGAAAACGAAACATGAAAATGTAAAGAAAGTGAAGACCTTTGAAGCCATTGAGGTTTCAAAAAGAGAGAGTTCAAAAAATATATGTGATGTGGAGATGGAATTCACTCAATACATTAGGCTTAATTTATAGGGAAAGGGAGAGAGCTTGATGAGATTAAAAAATGGTAAAGAGACAGAGATTTAATTTACATGGGGATATTTGAATATCTGAAGTCAACGTTTATGATTTTTCCGCAGCGCGTTGGTCTTGGGCTTGACGTTAATCAACTTAATCTATTGGTTGCCATGAAGAATGAGGCAGCAAGCTGTAATCCAAATGTTAATTAATTAGTGAATCTAATGGAACTTAAACTAATCACAAATCTAACGTATGTGTTATCTTTTGTCAAACATGGGGTAGGAGCCAGTCATATTGGTGACAAATCCAAATACAATCTGCCTATTAAAACATGAGCAGTTCTAATACAACAAATTATTTTACATTTTTTTTTGTTATAATTTTAACGTAGTTGATTGTCAGTGGTTAATCATCATTTAACATGAATGTATTATTTTTTTTTTCATTAATCACACTCTGTTTCGTTATAATTATAATAAAAAATTGTGAAAAATTATTTGTTCACATGTACTTTTCCTAAAAAGAGAGATGATTTTTGACCTATCCACATTCTTGGATATCGTTTACCTAAGACGAAAAAAAATCGTTTTCGCTAAATAGCTTTCCAACAACTTCGTCCTCCTCTTTGTCAAACTTTAATTTTCAACGTCTTGTCATGTTGGTTTAAGGGCACCTTGACATGCAATAGTCTTTGAGAAGAGCCAAAATCATGCCGTCTAGACTCGAGTAAAGAGTAAGAAATTTGTTAGCTCTCCATTGAGAGGTGAAAGGACATGTACACAAAACTCAAAACCCGTTCATCATCGTACCAACGGTGTGACAACCCATAATTAAAAGTGAACATAAATCATCGTTATAATGGGTTTAGTACACTAGACTCAAATTATGTGATAATTAAGAACTCAAAACAAAGGGTCAGCAAGCAAATGAGACAAAGATTTAGGTTATGTTTGATAACTATTTTTATCTTTTGTTTTCAAAATTTTTTTTTTGAGAATATATAAAAAAAAAAAAATTGTATTTTCGAAATCAAAAATATGTTTGGTTAGTTGAAAAAACTCTAATGCTAACTCATTAAATGAGATAGATTCATTAAATTAAATGTGTGTTTTCATTGACTTTTGAAAATTAAAAATTAAAAACAGCATTGTACATCTTTTTAGTTTCTTTCACAAATTGAATTTTTATAATAGTTTTTGTTTTCTGTTTATTTTGGACTGAGAAACAAGATTTTTAGTCTCAAAAATAAAAAATTAGTTTAGAAAATAGAAAATAAAAAAAAAATTAATTACCAAACATGTCCTTACTTTCTCAACGGCTCAAGTTTAACTTACACAGGACTGGCCTAAAGCTCCAAATAGAAATAGAAAGGAGGTCCCAAAATTTCAAAAAAGTAGGGGTAGGTAGGAAAAAAAAAAGTTGAAGATGAATTTAAAATAATTTTGGCACATCTTTGTAACTAAAGAACAAAAATTCTGGTATATTTTGTTAGAAATTAGTACTACAAAAAATTCTTTCTTCTAGACAAAATCAATTGTCCCAAAAATAATATCATTATCCTTTAGATAAACCAAAATTCAAACAAGATAAACAATAAAATTCGGTCAAAGAAATTTACCACAAAACAATCACAAATCACAACAAATAAAAAATATCAAATTCCTAAAATTATTACCGTTTTTATTTCTCATTCCTGCTCTCTGCCTCTTTCTCTCAAGTCTCAGCTCTTGCTCCCAGCGTTTCTCATTCTCTCTCTACTGGCTTCCTCCGATCTAAATCAATAATCATACAATCACATCTGAAGACTCTGATCTGAACTGAGGTATAGTTTTGTTCTCTTTCTTTTGATTATGCAGATGCGTTTTGACTTTTTGTTCACTTTCCTTCTGTTACTGCTTCTTATCTGTCGGCTATTGCTGGCTGGGGGCCGCTGGGCCTACTTCTAGATTCTATTTAGGTCGGCCGCTGGGCCTTGAAGACTTGAAGTAGTTTTTTTTTTTTTAAGCTTGCGTTTGTTTTTTATTTATTTATTAATTATTATTATTATTATTTGGTTATAGGTGATACTTCCGTAATAGGGTATGTTTTGGCTGGGCTTGGTTTATTCTTGTCTGGCTAGGCTTGGTTTTTTTTTTTTTTTTTTTTTTAATTTTAATCTTGCGTTTTTATATATGTATATTTTAGTTATAGGTAATATAAATATAATGAGTAAGTCTTTATTTTATGCAAATGTTATTATTCGGTGAAATTACAATAATACTTTTTATATACATTAGGTTCGATTACTCTATACTTGAAAATTATTTTTTATTTTAGTCTCTATAAATGTATTGTTTGATTAGAAATTTCTATTATAAAATATATGTCTGGATATGAAAAACTTAAAAAAATAAAAAATAAAAAAAAAAGAAAAAGAAAAATTAATTGAGTCTCAAAAATGATTAATGGATAAATTTGTTATTAGTAATAAACAAAATACAATACAAAATTTAGATGAAAATGTCACAAATGAGCAAGAAATTAACCAAAAAAAGTTAGAAGATAATGAAACGATACAATTACAAGATAACAATGATGTTCAATTTTGCAATACAACAAATCTTGATAATGACCTTTAAAAGAATTTAGAACATAAATTTTTTTTTTTTAAACTCTATTTTAGTTTTTGCCTTAAACCCCAAAATGTTTAGGGTCGGCCCTAAACTTACAGTGATTGTAACACTCTTGGTGATTAATGGCCAATCATGACTTCATCAATAGTTGTTTGTGAATTGTGTGTTGTCTTCCGTTGATAACAAAAAAGTTAAGGGTACTTATTATTAATGCTATTTTTATCAATAGTAATTAAAAAAATGATCATATTAACGAACACCCTTAAAAAAATTATTAATAAACTATTTTAAAAAAATTTATATAATTTTTATAGAAAATTGAAAAAATTGTTAAAATATTAAAACTTTTTTTTCATTTTTCATAAATTTTTTTAAAAAAATTGTTCACTAACAAAACGCTCTTAGAGCATTAAGTAACACTTCCCTTAAAAATAAAAAAAAATAGAAAAATAAAAGCTACTTTTGTTTAGTAAAGAATTGATATTTTTTCGTTAATCAGAAAAAGAAAAAGAATTGATTTGGTATACATTTCTCATATCTTTCTGACAACAAAGGGTCTGTTTAGTATATAAATTTAAATACATGTTTTTAGTTTTTAAACAATATTACACGTATTTTTACATACTTTTTTACCTATACATATTTTTAAAAAAACTGAAAACTGTTATTTAAACATACGTACCAAACCGTGCAAACTATTTAGAATTTATATACACTTCTAGTTAGTCCAATTGATGTGACCGATTACTTTTTTTTTTCTTTTTTCTTTTTAACATAAAGATGTGACCCACTGCACTTGTCAAACAGATTAAGGTGGACTACTAATTTTGTACTTAGTTATGCTTTTCCACCGGTCTCATGTGGTGGGCTCTGTCCCGTGAGATTGGTGTTATGGAAATATCATCTACGGTGCGAAGATGATAGATTAATATCAAAATAAGAGGTAGGCAATATTTATTATTCATACTTCTGTCTTTAATCAAATTTCTATTTAGTGTCTTATTAACAAAAATAAAAAAATCAATTTAATTAGTGTCTGTTTGAGAACAGTTTATTTAAATAGTTAATTAAAATAAAATAAACATGTGACTCATTTTAAATCTACAAATAATAAGAAAGAAAAATTAAACTGACTTATAATCAAAATTCAAACGCACATTTAATCTTGAAATGTTTTATTCATTTCTTGGAATGGTAGAAAAAATTATTATTTTTCTTGAAATAATTGATTAAGTAATATTAAAAAAATTAAAGTCATGCATAGTCGTTTCTTTTTAATAAATTCTCTTTCTACATGCATTTTTTGGTCAATGTTGGACTCACTCGTCTCGCCAACCTAGACCTCCCGATCCTCTAGTAATAAATGTTACAATGAGCCAATAACACATTAACAATGGAAATTCTTAGGTACTCTCAGAGTGTGGAGAAATAGTATTCTCTCCTCTCACACTCATGGTGGACCCCACCATGAATTTAATGAGTAAATCTCACCATGAATGTAAGAAGGAGGAGCATTATTCTTCATACTCCGAAAGTACTTAAGAATTACTCCATTAACACATGTTTATCCAATTAATTTGGCATGACTTATTACACATTATTTAGTTCTATTAATTTACCGTTGACATAAGGCCAATACCCCCCCCCCTTTTTTTTTTGATACTGAAAAAGGGAGATTACAAAAGAGCTGGGTTCAACCAGTAGTGTTTAATAGGCACCTGTACTGCCTTTTTAGCAACGTTACATAAAGTTTTAAGCAGCATATGAGGAACAAGGATCATGTGGCAGAGGAGACCATTTTGTACAAGA
Organism: Quercus lobata; assembly: GCF_001633185.2. NCBI lineage: Eukaryota > Viridiplantae > Streptophyta > Magnoliopsida > Fagales > Fagaceae > Quercus > Quercus lobata. The sequence continues at coordinate 28,028,757 of NC_044915.1, read as the reverse complement.
AAATTTAAATCAGCAAGCCTATAGTTAGTTTGCCAATCAAAAGCCTTCCTGGTATTGAAAAGCTTGACCAATCCTCTGCTATCACTTAGGAACAAAATACTATGAAACCCATGATATTTTGCTGTAAGGCAGGCATCCACCACAGCTTCAAGCAAAAATTCCTCTGCTGCTCCAACTAGGCTACTATTCACAGCAAGGAAGACACTTTCTCCCTGTATGTTGACAGCTTCAAAACCAAAAGCACTTCTATTCCTCTTCTTGTCTCTGAACCCAGTAACTTTGATAATTAATTGCCAGGATCCAACTGCGGATTGGACTGGAGTTGTTGATATTCTTGGGGACTGGTTTGAGCTGAGCTGTTCTGAGAATGCATCCTTATACCTGCAAGATAGAGATTGCGCCATGAGAATTACATTCATAGGATTAGGAGAAATACCCTCATGAACAACTTTGTTCCTGTGATTCCAAATAGACCACAAGGTTGTGAATAATGCTTGCAGATAGTTCATAACATTAGGATCCTTGTTGTTGTGCATGGTGATAACCCCAGTTAGCCACTGCTGCACAGACAAGTTATTGAAGTCAGAAGAGTGTATGGCTAAAGTGGTGCCATGCCAGCAAGCTCTCGAAAAGGAACATAAAAGAAATAAATGAGTGCTGGTCTCCTCATGCTCATTGCAGAAAGGACAATTAGAGTCAGCTGAGATTCCTCTACTCCTAAGATTGGAAAATGTAGGTAAGCTGTCCAGAAGCAACTTCCACACAAAAGTGTTTATTTTCAGAGGGGTTTTCACTTTCCAGAGTTTGGTCCACACCACCTTATAAAAAGGATTATGATTAGAAGGTTGTAATTGCTCTAAGTTAAGAATCTCATAGGCCTTCTTAACATTGTACACCCCATCAGAAGAGTGTTTCCAAACCAATTTGTCCTGAACAGAGTTTGTTTTGGAGATGAGAATTTGAAAGATTTTTCTAGCTAAAGAAGGGGGGTAGAGATCTCTAACTAGATTATAGTTCCAAGAGGCAGATGTGTGGTTAATTAAGTCTCCCACAGTTCCAGTAGGAAGTCTATGGTCTTGAAGATTAAGAGGAGACCATTGAACCCAGTCTTTATGCTTGAGAGGGATATTATAACCATCCCCAATCCACCATCTTCCTTCCCTCAAAGTTGGACATTCTTGTCTAATGATTTTTTTCCAAAACCATGAATGGTGTGGTTTGGGGCAACAATCCTGAATTGGTCCTCTAGGGAAATACTTTGCTTTGAAGGTCCTAGCTAGAAAAGAATGAGGATTATGATGAATACGCCAGAACTGTTTGGTGATCATGGCTTGATTCATTGTTTTGAACTTTTTCAGACCAAGCCCCCCTAGCCTCCTAGGTTGACAAACTCTATCCCATTTGATTAGATGTAATTTCCTTTCCCCAGTCTCATGCCCCCACCAAAAGGCTCTTACAACGGCATCCATTTTGTTGCAAATGGTATCAGGTACCCTGAAACAGGAAAAAGCATAGAGGGGAAGAGATTGGAGAACAAAAGAGATGAGTGTAGTTCTACCAGCTTGTGATAAGAGTTTAGCCTTCCAACCTTGAAGTCTAGAATGGAGCTTATCTACCAGAAAATGAAAGTCTGCGCATCTATTTCCCCTCATCTTAAAAGTCATTCCAAGGTACTTAGCTGGATTCTGAACCAGATTGACATGAAGTGTAGAAGCAAGAGATTCTTTGTCCACAGCAGCCATGTTAGGAGAGCAATAGAGATCCGATTTTTCCAAATTAATTTTCTGTCCAAAGATAGAACAATACCAGTCCAAGATGGCAATCAATTTTGTAACTGACATATCATCCTTTTTGAAAAAGAAAAGAGAGTCATCCGCAAAAAGGAGATGAGTGAATGAGAGACCATTCCTACCAATCTTCACACCTTTTAATTGTTTCTGATTTTCAGCTTGCAATAAGGCAATAGAAAGGATATTGGCACAAAACAGGAATAAATAGGGAGAGAGAGGATCTCCCTGTCGTAGTTCTTGGGAAGGCTTAAAAGAGGATGTTAGATTCCTATTAACAAGCAATGTATAACTAACAGAAGTCACACATTCCATTATCCACTGAATCCATCTTTCCTCAAACTTCATAACAGTAAGGACAGCCTTAAGAAAAGTCCAGTCGACCCTATCATAGGCCTTACTCATGTCAATTTTAAGAACTCCAAAGCAAGCCTGTCTACCTTTTTTCTTCCTAAGCACATCCAGAATCTCATGAGCAATAAGAATGTTATCAGTAATGTTCCTGCCTTTAATGAAAGCATTTTGATAGGGTGTTATAAGGCTGTCCATGAGAGGTTTGAGTCTATTCACTAGAATTTTGGATATGACTTTGTAAATAACATTACAAAGACTAATGGGCCTAAAGTGAGAGACATCATCAGGGAAAGGAATCTTGGGGATAAGGGTGATGAAGGTATGATTAAGAGGTTTAAAAAGTGACCCTGAGTGGAAAAAAGCTTGAACAGTGTTTATAACATCTCACTTAACAATGCCCCAAAATTCTTGAAAGAAGAAGGCTGGAAGACCATCAGGTCCGGGTGCTTTGTGAGAGCCAAGTTGGAAGACATTGTGTTCAATCTCAGTAGGTGTAATGGGAGCATTCAGAAGGCTTCTATGCTGATCAGAGAGAGAAGGATTGGGCAAGGATTGAAGATCATGAACAATATCAAGAAAGTTGGACTGATTATTGTTACTAAAAGAATTTTTGAAATGCCCGACCAAAATACTTTCAATGTCCATTAGATTATCAGTAATGTTTCCATTAGGATCTTTGATTTGTACAATCTTGTTTTTGGCTCTTCTCTGCTTGACAACCGTCTGAAAATATTTTGTATTCCTGTCTCCCTGTATTATCCACTTAGTTCTAGCCTTTTGTGCCCACATTAATTCTTCCTTATTCATAAGGTCTTCCAATTCACTTCTAAGTTGCCTCTCCTTCCTAACATCCTCAATAGAATCTAAGGAATTTTGAATTTGCTGCAACTGAGCCTGTTTAGGCTTAATATCCCTCTCTACCTTCCCAAAAACTGATTTGTTCCATTCAGTAGCAGTTTTCTTGACATTTAGGATTTTATGCCTTAATTGAACAGCCCTAGAACCCGTTGACTTAGTAGACCAGGCTTGTTGAATCATACTCGTACAATTAGGGTGTTTAGTCCACATAAGCTTAAATCTAAAGGGTCTGGATCTGAAGGGGGTTTGGAGTTCAAAGTCCAAAAGGATTGGGCCATGATCTGACCTAATTATTGGGAGATTTCTAAGGGAGTAGAGAGGGTACATGTTGATCCACTCCACTGAAGCAAAAGCCCTATCAATTCTCTCCATAACAAATTCATTCCCCTCCCTGTTATTCATCCAATTGGAGATTAGAAATGACTTGTTGAAAAAGCTTTGCACCCACAATAGTGCCTTGTGAGAAGGAAAACTTTTCCTCATCGTTTAAAACCTGGTTGAAGTCCCCTATACATAACCAACAAGGATGGGCAGAAGCTTTAAGGGAAGATAGTTGTTGCCAAACCTCCTCCCTTTTATCATGTTCAGGGTGTCCATAGACAAAAGTAATAGAAACAGGAAAACCTTTATTATCCAAAAGCTCAGTGTGAATCAAATGATTAGAAACAAAATTAATCTTAAGATTAGGTCTATTCATCCAAGCTAAAATCAGGCCCCCACTAAAACCCATTCTAGGAACTTCCCATCCATCTGAAAACCCACATCTAGTCCACACTTCTTTCCCTTTGCCTTCGACTACCATTAGAAACATAATATCAAGTTTAAATTCATGGGCTTTTGTTGGCATTGTAGAATTGCAGAGGGCTTGCCCAAACCTCTGCAATTCTAGCTTAGGATCCTCATGGCTGCTGGGGAAGCTGATTAGGGTCAGCTTCCCAGCACCCTTTTGGATAAAATGGAGCTTCTACATTTGTATGACAAGCAGAATCAATATTAAAAGATGGAGGATCAATGGTATCAAATTTGGTACCTTCCTTTGAGAAGAATCCACAGAGAAGCTTTTGGCGGATGTTTCTCCCTAGCCGTCCAATATCTATCCTGAATCTCTTCTTAGGAGGCACTTGACTGCTAACCAAATCTGTCCCACACTGCAAATTAATATGTTGACCCGGATCAGAAGCAACTGAAGCAGGAGAGGGTGGGCCAGGACCAAGGTTTGTAATTGCTGTATTATGAATGTTGCTTAGCCCAGTGTCCAAGCTAACTGTACGATTGTGGGCAGACTCCACCTGTGGTTCATCATCTGCTAAGTATTGGATCCAAGACTCATCCTGGCCCAAGTCTTGAATCCTTCTAATCTGAGGACCAGTACTTGAATCACCAACTTCCAATCTAAGTCTATCTCTATCCACTCCTTGGACTAAATTGTCAATAAAAGGATCAGGTATCACAGGTATTTGTCCCCTACTCCATGCATCCCTACATACCCAATCAGGACAGCCTTCATTTAGCCTGTCTAAATTGAACATAAGAACAGTCTCATCACTATCAGTATCAGAGTTGGACCTCGAAATCTCTCTTAAGGTGCTATTAGTCATGAAAGGGCCATGTTCTCCTATCCAAGTCCAATGCAAATTGGATTCTGAAGGTAAAGCACACGGAGGGCGCAGGGTAAAGGTAGCAGAACTCTCAGGATTATGGTCAAGAGGCTGAGAGGTATGCAAAGTATGGTTCGGGTTATGGTTAGTAGAATTGACAGGATTAGGAGGATGATCAGGGGAGGAGGCAGGGGAAATGAGGGGAGATTGAGAAATGGGATGATTACTTAAAGAAAGGGATAAAATTGCTGAATTAAGAGTTGCATGTTCATGTTCAGGTTGGGTGTTGTCCAAAGGAGGTTGAGATGAAAAGATACCTGGTGGAATAGGGATATGTGGAGTCTCTGGGTTAGGAAACAAGGGTAGACTTTCATCTCGGAGGTGTTCAGGGTTGGAGGGGTTAGAAACAGGGGAAGCTGGGGTTGAAACAGGGTGTGCATGTGGGTGATGAGGCTGTTGAAGGTTACCATACCTTACACGGGTAGTCCACCTCCTTCTTTTGTTATAAAAAGCCCTCAACTCGTTGTGAAAATGGGGTTCTAAAGAGTCAAACCCAAACTGTACCTGGTGCATGCGTTGGATCCGGTTTCTCTGATGGATAAGCATTCTCTCGATCTCATCCAAACTCACGTTGCATTGACCCCTCATGTGACCAATTAAACCACAGTGAGTGCACCCAAGTCCGAGTGCCATCATCAAGATTGAGCATAAAACCTGCCATTAATGGCATCCAGGGATCAATTCGAACCCTCACCCTCAAAAATCTAATATTTCTGGGAATACTGTCCTCCCAATCCACTCTTTCCAGAATGCCCATGATTTGACCCATGCGTTCTGCCAACTCAGGATATTGATACTCTAGAGGAAGTCCATGTAATTGAACCCATATAGAGACAAAATTAAGTTGTAAACGACTTACAACCAAGTTAGGCTTCCATTTCTCCAAAATCGGAAGCGCACCATCTACAGCCCATGGGCCCTCAGAGCAGAAATGGTTTAGATCTTCCAGGACTTCAAAATGCAGTATATAGAAAAACGAATCCCTTCCAATGACAGAAACCACACCTCTAATCCTCCATGCAGAGTTGATAATTTGTTGTAGATGGTGAACGGAAAACTTCCTGTAGTCCAAAAGGAATCCAAAGGCACAATGATTCCAGAACTCTCTTTGCATGTTGAGATTCTCAGTATCCGCTTCAATAACTGGCCCATGCCTAGCAAAAGGTGTCTCATAACCATCATTGAACTAAGAAGAGTCATCACTTTCTTTTGTAAATGGGCCAACACTGATATCGGACCCACTGCTTTCAATCCACCCATACTCCCTTGCTGGAATCTGGTCCCCCATGTTCAGCAAGGCAGATAAAGAGCAAGAATTCAAAGAAAACAGAGTAAGACACGGATAGGAAGAAGACAAGGAAAGTTAAAAAAAGAAAAAAGAAAAGGAGACAGGTGGAGAAGAGAAGAAAAGATGGCTAAAAAGTTGAAAACGAAAGGTAGAACAAAGAATAAAGAAAGGTTGAAAAGGAGGCACAATCAATCCACTATACACGGACCAAGCAAACAAGACCCAAAAAACGAAATAAGTGGGTGAACAGAGGTATAAGCTAAAGGGATAGGAGAGTCATAAAGAGAATGGAAAGACAAGAAGGAAGTGAAAGGTAGAGAGATATGGAAAGATATGGGATAACTACGGTAAGGGGAACAACGCCGAAACAAATGGCGCCGTCAAACACAAACGGAGATGAGAGAAAGCTCTCAAGATGAGAGAAGTTATCAACAAGGTTGGCCAATACCCCCCTTGAGAGAAGGCATGACGCATGACACTTACAACTAGACGTTTTTTTTTTTTTTTTTTTTTTGATATATATATATATATATATATTTTTTAAGAGAAGACAAGGTAAGGTGCTTCCTTTATGTCATATTTTTGTGTTATGTTATATTTCTGACCAGTTTCATAGGGTGTGAAGTAAATAAATCTAACTTTTTGAGTTCTACCTATCACTTTAATTTTGTCAATTTTTTATAAGATGGACCCCACAATAACTCATCCTTAAAGAGCACTTATGGCGTCTACTTTGATAATAGCTCTTTATTATCAAACCAAGATATCAATCAGTTTTTTTATGTAAGCGGAAATTGAATTTCAAATCTCTTATTCAACTATAAGAGACTTTTAAAAACTATACATAAAATAGAGGCGAAAACCACATTTTCGTCCCTACATTTTCACGTGATTTCCACTTTGGTCCCTATCTTTTATTTTCACTGCTTTTGATCCCTATTTAGAAAAATACCATCTATTTTAGTCCTTTCCGTCAGTGCCCTAACGGCAAAGTTCTAGGTGGCAGACGGAGTGCATCGCTGGCACACTAAATGCTGACGTCAGCATTAAAATAATAATATAATATAATATTTAGCATTTTAAAAATGCCAAGTCATGTTCTCAAAAAAATGCCAAGTCATCTTTTAAAAACAAAAAATTAATTTATGAATTTTAACTAAATGAAAAAAAAGGAAAAAACAGAAATAAAAACAAAAAATAATATAAATTGAGATCTAGTTTTATTTTGAGTAAGAACAAACAAGAACTCAAACCCAGTCATTATTTTGTTAGCAACCAAACACAATATTAGTTGAAAACCCTTTATTATCAAAAATAATTTTTTTGATATGGGAAAATAAGTAAATAAACCTAGTCAGTGTTTATCAAAAAAAAAAAAAAAAAATTATTGACCCATTGTTCTTTCCCTGACATCAGAAACATGAAATCAACGATTCATCAGAAACCAAGACCCCACAATAGTCCAATGCCTCGCTCTATTCGGAGAAAGACCAAGAGTCATTGATGGGTCTGACCATAGCACATGACCAGGAATCAGATTTAAGCCTTCCCATCGAAGATCAAGAACCGGCCTTCGAGCTCTAGATAAGTCCTCCAAAGACCAAGAGATAATGACTTGGGCTCAGAGTTGAAACTTACTCTACACCTCTTCTTTTGTTTTGCTCTCTTTGATTTGAAGCCTCGCCACCTTCTTCTTTCTTGAATGTTACACCACTACGAGCTGCAGCTATCATTATGCCGGAATCTCAAAAATGCTGGGTTAATGGCTTTGTGGGTATTTTGTTCAAATTTGGGTGGGAGTTGTGTTTGATTTTCTAGGTTTGTGCTCGTTTGTGTTCTAGGTTTGATTTTCTTGTGTTCTTGTGTTTAATTTTCTGGGTTTGTGCTTGAAATTTTTGGGTTTGTGTTAATTTTCTGGGTTTGTATTCTTTGGGTTCTGAAAGTTTTGGGTGCTCAATCTGGGTTTTTTCTCTCATCTCACATTAGATTTTTTTTAAATCTTTTTTTTAACCAATCTATGGTATTTCTAGGTTTTGGCTAATCGTGTGTGTTTCAGCTGATATTGTGTTTGGTTTCCAACAAAACAATGATTGGATTTGTGTTCTTGTCTATTCTTACTCAAAATAAAGCTAGATCTCAATTTATATTATTTTTTGTTTTTATTTATGTTTTTTCCTATTTTTCATTTAGTTAAATTCATAAATTAATTTTTTGTTTTTAAAAAATGACGTGGCATTTTTAAAATGCTAAATAATATATTATATTATTATTTTAATGTTGACGTCAGCATTTAGTGTGCCAACGATGCACTCCATCTGCCACTTAGGACTTTGCCATATGGCACTAATGGAAAGGACTAAAATAGATGTCGTTTTTTTAAATAGAGACTAAAAGCGATGAAAATAAAAGATAGAGACCAAAGTGGAAATAACATGAAAATATAGGGACGAAAATGTGGTTTTCGCCTAAAATAAATAAATAAATAAACAGTTGGAAGAATACTCATTTGTTCACTTCTGTTTGATAGCTATTGCCATTCAGCATTCTTTTTTTTTTTTAAGTGATAAACATTTTATTAGAAAGAAAACATAGAAACCCTCTAATTTCTAAAGATTTTTTTTGGTAAAAATTACACACACACCCATAAGGGAAGTGGCAATAATTAAAGGAACTGCAAGCTAAAATGTAAATAATTTACAAAGTCTACAAAAGAGAAGGGATTGTAACTTTGCCAATATCAGTAGTCCACTCATAAAAAGAAAACAATCATAAATAATTTAGTTGAAGAGTAAACATTAAACAACTCAATGCCATTAAATATGTGATTATTTAGCATTCAATTTAAATGCTTTTGACAACTAATGAGTTTTTGTAATTGAGTTTGAAAGGTGCTGGACTCATGTAATGTTGTAGTTTTCATATATGATATATCTAATTCTCCATTGCTAGGTTATTTATATGCTCAGCATCCTTAAGAATGTAAGTAACTTCTATTATGAAACCAATGCCATGCTAATTAATTGAATGCACTCACCAAGTAAACATTGTTCACAAAACACCAATTGAGGCTTCTATTTTCAATGTTAGCAACATTTATCAATTATTTGTACCTGAGCCACAATATCATTGCCTCTATAGACATTGTTTCAAACAATTGGTGGGCATTGAAAATTAAACGCATAATGTAAGAGAGAGAGAGAGAGAGAGAGAGAGAGAGAGAGAGAGAGAGAGAGAGAGAGAGTCATGTGGTAATGGTAGATGGAGATTAAGGGGTGACCAGTGTTGAGAAGTCGATGAAAGAGAGAGGGATTGGGTTTCTGGGTTACAGAGAAGAGGGCTGGGTTTACAGAGAAGTCGGGGAGAGAGAGAGAGAGAGAGAGAGAGAGAGAGAGAGAGAGAGATTGGGTTTTAGTTTTTAGTTTTTATTTTTTTAATAGGTGATGTAATTAATTAGGGTTAGTTGGGTTAAGTTTACTTAAGTAATCACGTGAAATGCACAAGCCATTTTTTACACATGTCAGTTTATTAGAGCAATTTGTAGCCTTAGGCTACAACTGGTTTTATAGCTAAATTTTGTCCTTAAAAAATAGCTATTTATAAGGAATGATTATTTCCTGTAATAAAAATATAAGCAAACTACTAAATAGCTAAACCATAGGAATAGATTGAAAAATTATTAAATTACAGTACTTATTACAGTCTACCAAACGTATCCTTATTTTTTTGGAATAACCTTAAAAGCAAGTCTTAAAATGTGCCAAATGTGTGTGTAATGTAGTATCATGATAAATTACAAATGTTATTATATTAAATAAATAAAAACAAAGCTTCCAAATATATTTTATTGACATTTACATAATAATAGCATAATAAATTACAAATACTACTTATGGTGCACGATTTACAAAGATTAGTTAAAAAGAAAGAAACTTCCAATTAAATATATTTCATTCATATTCACATAATAATACATGCACGCACATTATAAAAAATCTCACATCAATTATGTCAATTATTTGCAAGTAAATACCTTTTAATATTTAGTAATTTTAAATGTTCTATATTATAAATTTTTTTAAAATTTAAAATCACTTAATTTTACTTTTTAACATGAAAAAATGACTCTATAGTTGTATTTCTATAAATCCATAATTCATTTTTTGGAAAAATCCTAGAGTATTTGACAAATTAACGTGACAATAAATAAATGAAATTATAAATATTAACATGACAATTAATAAATAAGATTAGTGACATTTCAATAAAATAATAAATGAGTATTTGAATTATACATTTCTTGTGATTGGTGACATATCAATTTATAAAACCTAAATAATTTCAAATGCGCTCTAAACAACCCAAATTATTTTTGTTAAAAAAAAAAAAGTTTGCAAATGACTCGAGCTCCTCCTCACAGTGGCGGTTCCATGAAATTTTTAAGGTGTAGTTGTTGACACCCCATTTTGCAACCCGCATTTAACCTCACATAGAGGGTAAAAGGGTAATTTTACCTTGGAAATATGCATCTTTATTCTGGTCACTAGATTATTAATCTCATTTCACTAAAATGATCTTGATGTTGTAACGATCAAATCGACTGGTCATAAACCCTAATTGGACTATCAGATTGAAAGTTATCATCAAATCAAGTTCTAATGGTCGAGATGCACTATCACAAATTAAATCCGACTATATGTGATTATGAACAATTGATTTCAATTGATTATAATTATAATCAATTTGAGAATGATGATGTGTCATAATTTCATTGGTTAGGACTACATTTTATGGTAGGATTGCACATACCTAATTAACTACATAGTTAAACATTAATTATTCAATGAGTAATTTGTGCAATTATCTTTTAATTAGGGTAAATTTGGAACCAATTAAGTCCGAAATGAGAGTGATTGGAGCCATTTAATGTTAATTGGGAGCTAATTTAGGACCTATTAATGTTAATTGTATTGAAATCATTTTCTAACAAATGACCTCTGCTCACCATTTTATTGATATCTCCCTGAATATTTTGAATCTGTGAATGAAGTTAATTTTTTCAGGAATTAGACATCCGGGGCTTCAATTTGAGCACAAGAACTAGACAATTTCGATCAGAATTGAGTCAGATATGATTATTCAAAATTGGCTCTATAGACTGTTATAGTAGCTGCGGGAAAACCGAATTTTGGCTTGCTCCTCACTCCCACCGATCTTTCCATTTAATGCACCAAATTTCCCCCAAGGCTAAAATGAGGTCTAGGTTCATGATTCTTTGTCAACCCTCATTAAATGGTCTTCCATTCATATATCCTCTACCACTACTATATAAACCCCCCCTCCTTCATTTCAAATAACACAAAACCCCCCTCTCTTCTCCTCTCTTGAGTTCTAGGAAGTTGAGTAGTCTTGTCATATCTTGGTTTTCTTAAGACTTTAGGTATTGAGTGAGACTCACTCTTCCTTTCCTAACTCTTCTTTTTCTTCACCCTTAGGACCTCCCTCAAGAGTCTTCTCCTCCACCTTATGGATCTTACATGAAGGTATAATCTCTTTCTCTAATTGTTTTTGTGTTGTCATGATGAGAGTTTAAGATTAAAGCATGATAATAATCATTTAAATTCCTTTGAATATGTTTGAATGTTTTTTTTTTTTTTTTTTTTTTGCTGGGTAAGTGTTTATGCAAGGGATAGAACCCTTGAGTTGAAAGTCACTAGCATGACTAGGTACTACTTGGGCCAGTAGGCCCGGTGGTTATGTTTGAATGTTCTTAATTGTTCTTATATGTTCTTCACATGTACTTGGTTGTTCATCACATGTTCATTCATAACACTAGTTTCGATCTTAAATTCACATAAAAAACATGAAAAATATGTTTGTTTAATAATTCTTTTAAATTCTTGAATCTAGGATATCACCATCCACACACATTCGTTAGAATTTATTTTTCAATCCAAGTGCAATACTTAATAAATTGAATTGGGGTGTATCACATGCACACACATCAAATTCAACATGCAAATTGATTGACATATTGGATAATATGATATGAATGTTGACCATCATAGTCTAGAAGACCGGTTTCACCGGGTAAGGTGGGTACCTAACACCTTTCCACCTTGTAGCATAGCCTCCGAGCTTAGATTAAGGGTTAGTAAATCGAATGCTTATCCATGTAATTTTCAATTTTTAGATTGTAACTAGGAAACAAAACCATGTACTTTATCTTAGATTGTATCTAGGACCAAAGTCATGTAATTTTTTATGATTGGTGTAAATTCAATTTCAAATTAATAAAATGAGGAATTTTTCAATTTTAGTTTTCTTATTTATCCCAATAATTAAATAAGTGGCGACTCCATTGTAAAACCTTTAATCTAAAGGGGTAAATATAACTAATCGAACCTCTATTTTGAGAGGTAATAACACGACTCCACCCATTCACGTGGGTTTGGCCCAACATCCTATAAAAACGGGTTGGGGGGCGTGGTCTCTCATAGTAGTCCTTTAGAAACTTAAACTACACAATCTAATAAAAAAAGAATTTCATATATTGATAACCAAAAAAAAAAACATAAAGTTTTACAAATCTCTTCTATGAGTTTTCATATTTTGAAATCGTTGAATAATAATCTCATTATCAATATTACAAGTTACATCTCTTTTAATGTACACAACCAAACTATAAGTTCAATTGAAATATTATTTCTTAATACAATAAAGATAATAATTATTAAAAAAATCTCTCTCTCTCCCCCGTAGGAGTCTCTCTCTCTCTTTTCTGGTAAGAGTTTTTTCTCCTCTCCTTTTTTGGCAAAGTTTTTCCTTCCCCTTCTGGAGCGTCTCACCCCCCCCCCCTAGACATACACCTTCCCTCACTATGGAACAGGAGGTTGTTAATAGTCTTCAAAATCTCTACCTCACCAAGGAAGAAGAAGCAAAAATACCAATCTTAGATCATAGCAGGGCAGAACTTTTAGAGGAATGTTCTCTAAGCTTGTTTGGAAGGCTACTTTCAAACAGACAACAAAACACAAGAGCTCTAAAAAGCACACTTAGGGCGGCATGGAAGATGGGATTGTAGCTAAGAATAATTGAGGTAGGAAACAACACTTTTCAGTTTAAGTTTGGCTCTCATTACCAGATAAAATGGGTGGAAAATTGTGGGCCATGGAACTTTGAAAACAATCTGCTACTTCTATGCAGATGGAAAAAGGGTCTCATATCTGAAAATATTGTTTTCACCCACTTCCCATTTTGGGTACAACTATGGGGCTTACCTTTTGAGCTCATGTCTGAAGTGGCTGGTCGAGATATAGGAAATAGCATGGGGCAATTTATTGAGATGGACAAGCGAGCTAACTAGTCTGATCAAGCGAAATTTATGCGCATAAGAGTAGAACTTCCAGTTGACAAGCCACTTCAGAGGGGAGGAAATGTTGTTGGCGTAGAAGGTGATAAATATTGGGTTCACTTCAAATATGAAAGGCTCCCAACGTTTTGCTTCCTTTGTGGTAAGATAGGTCATGATAATAAGCATTGTAAAGCTGGCTCAGATAGACAGAATGCTACGGCCCAATATGGAGAATGGCTAAGGGTGTATGGCACTTCTAAATGTGGAAACAACGGGCCAAAGAGCTTCTCAAACTGCAGCCATAATACCGGCGGTGATAACCGTGGTAGTGAAACAGGCAAAACTTTTGAAAATGTGCTCCATTCTACTCTGGCATCGCACGTTGTGGAAAGCACCAGCAACGGCAGTGTGCAAAGCTCAAAAAATTTTAAAAATTCAAATGCCCCTGGCATGTCAGATCAGATGGTGGGATGTGACACATTGGGCTTTTCGGAGTGTCAGGGAGTAGTAAGTGGGGTTGGATTAGACAATTTGGAGGCAGGGAAGCAGGTTCTGAAGTAAGAAGTGGTCCCACATGATTGGGGGGGGGGGGTCTTCACCTGCCCCTATGGAAGTCTCTGAAATGCGGGAATGCATAAGTGATGGGTTATCTAAAATGGCCCAAAGTGCACAGGAGACTTTTGATCCACCTAAGGTAACAAGCCCACACAAGCCTATGAAGTCGGCCCAAGCTTATGAAGCCAATAAAGAACAACAGCCAGATCAAGGGCTTATGAAAGCCCAAGTTGGAAGAGGCCATATAAAAAACTTGTTAGAGAGCAAGGTCTAACCCAAGGTAAGGACTCTGAAGCCCAAAATTCAATTGTAGGATTTAAACGTCTGGGGTCTCAAATTTTCTCAGAATGTGAAGAGAAGGTAGCTAGAAAAAAGAAGTGTGATGGTCTGGTTGGAAGTCCCAATGATGAAAATATATTGGCGGTGGCTGCTATGTAGCACCGCCAGGAGCCATGAATTTGTTAGGATGGAACTGCCGAGGGCTTGGGAACCCCTGGTCAATTCGAGCGTTGCATGATCTTGTGCAACAATGGGCTCCCAAAATAGTTTTCCTATCGGAAACTAAGCTAAAAACTAAGTGTATGGAAAGAATTAGAGATTGGATTGGGTTTGCAAATGGGTTGTTTGTTCCAAGTTGTGGAGGTTTGGCGCTCCTTTGGACAAGGGAAACTGACTTAGAAATCAAAAGTTTTGGTAATCATCACATTGATGCGATAGTAACAGAGACAAACTCATATTTTAAATGGAGAACCATTCCCAGACTCATTTAAGGCAATTCTTGTGGGACTTACTTGCTTTTTTGAAAAACCGGTACCAACTTCCATGGATTTGTTTTGGAGACTTTAACAAGATTTTATCCATGGAGGAAAAATCAGGTGGGTTGCTGTGTTCTCAGAGGCAGATGGTAAAGTTCAGAAACGTGGTTAACTATTGTGGCTTTAAAGACTTAGGCTATGTGAGGCCGGATTTTACCTGGTGCAACATGCAAGAAGGTGCTGGTAGGATGTATCTTCGGCTTGACAGAGTGTTTGCTACAAGTGACTGGGTTGATAAATTTGGTGAGGTCAGAGTCCACCATCTTGTTGATTCCACTTTAGATCATTGTGCTCTATTTTTATTCGATCCTAAAGCTCCCAAAATACCACATGCACGTCGATTCCATTTTGAGTCCATGTGGATGAAGAGGGAGGAATGTAAGGAAATTATTGAAGCGGCTTGGTGCTCTAGAAGCAATTTGAGTATGCCAAAAGGGATTGCTTCTACTCTATCTGCTTGTGCAGCTGATCTTAAGGCTTGGAGTTTAGCTGCTTTCGGGCAAATCCCAGAGGTAATCCAGGAAAAAAGAAAGAAGCTCAGTTCCCTGATTCAGCTGGATAATGATGGGTCTTTGGGTGAAGAAATAAATCAGGTAAGAAAGGAAATCAATGATCTCCTAGATAGCAAGGAAATTTACTAGGGACAATGTTCAAAAGCTCACTGGCTCAGAGAGGGAGATAAAAATACCAAGTTTTTTCATGCAAGGGCTTCTGAAAGACGAAAGCAGAATACAATATTGGGTATCTGGGATAAAGATGGAAACTGGTGTGGGGATCAGGATAGTATTGCCAACGCTGCCATTTGCTATTTTGAAGAGATATTCTCCACCTCTCATCCGAGTTAGACAGAAAATGTAATTGCTCCCATCCCATCCTTGGTTACTCCTGAGATGAATTCAGAGCTTTCTCGTGCCTTCACTAGAGAAGAAGTAGCTTTCGCCCTCAAGCAGCTCCACCCTTCAAAATCACCTGGCCCCGATGGTATGTCAGCTCTCTTTTTTCAAAAATACTGGAGTATTGTAGGCGCTAATATTTCAAATATGGCTCTAAATATTCTTAATTCTGGCATGTCTTTATCTGATATTAATAGAACTAATATTGCTCTTGTGCCAAAAATTAATAATCCCCCAAAGAATGACTGATTTTAGGCCAATAAGTCTATGCAATGTGGTTTATAAGCTTGTCTCAAAAACTCTAGCTAATCGTCTTAAAGCTATCCTTCCTTATATTATTTCAGAAAATCAAAGTGCATTCATAGCTGATAGGCTTATCACTGACAGTGTATTGGTGGCATATGAGATTATGCATTTCCTAAAGCACAAGAAAGGGGGGAATGATAGTTTTATGGCTGCGAAGTTAGACATGAGTAAAACTTTTGACAGAAGTGAATGGACATTTGTTAAAAAAGTCATGAGGAAGATGGGATTTAATGAGAATTGGATCGCTTTAGTGATGAAGTGCATTTCCTCTGTGTCGTACTCAGTCATCATCAATGGCACAACGTATGGAAATATTGTTCCAACTAGGGGACTCCGACAAGGCGACCCGCTATCTCCGTATTTATTCCTATTATGTGCAGAGGGCTTCTCTGCCCTCATTAATGAAGCGACAAGGAATAATCAGCTCAATGGCATCTCCATTGTAGAGGGGCTCCAAGGATCACTTATTTCTTCTTTGCAGACGATAGCCTCCTTTTCTATAAGGCCAATAGTAATGAGTGTAACAAGCTGAAAGAAATTCTTAGTATGTACGAGTCAGCTTCAGGACAGAAAATCAACACTGACAAATCTTCTATATTTTTCAGCCCAAATACCTCCTAAGAACTCAAAGATGAAATTCTAAGCATTCTTGGGTCAATGCAGGACTCTAGTCATACTAAGTACCTTGGCCTCCCCTCTATTATTGGTAGATCAAAGAAGCTTATCTTTGCGGAGATCAAGGAAAAGGTAAGCAAGAAGCTGGCTAGCTGGAAGGGTAAATTGCTCTCTATGGAGGGAAAGGAAATACTAAGTCATTCCCACTTACACGATGAGCTGCTTTCAACTCCCAAAGAGTCTCTGTGATAACTTAGAAAAAATGACGAGTTTTTGGTGGGGGCAGAAGCATCAGGAGTCCAAAATGGCCTGGGTTGGTTGGAAGACAATGTGCAAACCCAAGTCATAAGGGGGCATGGGTTTTAGAAACTTGCAGGCCTTTAATCTTGCTTTGCTCGCAAAACAAGCCTGGAGAATCCTTTCAAATCCAAGCTCCCTAGCTGCCCGCATCCTCAAGGCGAAATATTTCCCATTCTGTAACATGCTCCATGCAAATCTAGGAATCAGCCCCTCGTTCACCTGGCAGAGTATTTACAATAGCCTGGAGGTTTTACGAAGTGGAACAAGATGGAGAGTGGGAAATGGGCATGTAATCCACATTTGGGATGACAAATGGCTCCCAAGCCCCTCCACATACAAGGTCATTTCCCCCCCGCCCCATTGTAGATTACCCAATGGTCTCCTCCCTCATTGATCCGGTGACTAGATGGTGGAATGTTGAAACTGTCCAAGCACTTTTCTTGCCTTTTGAGGTTGATTTGATCTTGAAAATCCCCCTATGTCACAGTCTACCTGAAGACAAACTCATTTGGATGGGGAACAAGAGAGGTGTTTTCACAGTTAAGAGTGCTTATTACATTGCATCCAATCTCCTTGACACGAGGAAAGAAGGGGATTGCTCCTCTGGTGATTCAAATGCTTAGATTTGGAGGAAAATCTAGTCCCTAAAGCTCCCAACGATGATTAAGATTTTCTCTTGGCGTGCTTGTGTAAATGGCCTTCCCGTGCTCACCAATATGGCTGCAAAAGGCATACAAACCTCTAGTATCTGCCCAATCTGTGATGAGAAGCTAGAAACCCTTATTCATGCTTTAATCTCTTGCGACTTTGCACTCTCGGTTTAGTCCTTATGGCAAGACTGTCCCATCGAGAAACAGCTGAATGTGAAAGATTTCAATGAGTTAGTACACCATTTTTGTTCTTCTCCAATGGACAAGCACCTGGAATTTTTCTTTGCCATTGCCTGGTCGGTTTGGTATAATAGAAATAAGATTATTCATGATGGGGGTGGTCTACCCCCTATTCAGATCTGGGTTTCTGCTAAGAATGTTGTTGAAGATTTCAAAGAGGCTACCACGTGGGATTTTCCTATTTTGCAGTCTCCCCATCGTGGTTGGGTTGCTCCCCTATCGGGCTTTGTCAAGGTTAACGTGGATGGTGCTTCTTCCATTGATGGCAGCGGCAACTTTGGTGTCGGGGTGATCATTTGTGATGAAGCAGGTGGGGTGGTTGCCGCTCTCTGTAAGGCTTTGCCATCGCATTACCCAGCTGAGTGCACTAAGTTTTTTGCTTTGGAGCATAGTGTACTCTTGGCTCAAGAGTTGAATCTTTCTCATGTTAATTTTGAGTCTGATGCTACCTCAGTCATCTCAGCGATCTCTCAAGGCCATTATGGTGGCTCAATGGGTCATCTAGTTCAAAGCATTTAGCTCTCAAGGTCTTATTTTTCTTGTTGCTTATTTCAACACGTGAAAAGGGATTACAACAGGGCTGCCCACAAGCTAGCCCAAGTTGCCAAATGTAACCAAGTTTCTAATCTTTGGAAGGGTGTTATCCCACCCTTTTTAGTTCATTTGTTTCAATCAGGCCTAGGATGAGTCTGTTAGCTATTGGCCTGTGTTGTACTCCTTTTCTTTGTGAATGAAATTATCAGTTTCTTCTCCAAAAAAAAAAAAGATAATAATTATTATTGTGTCCTTAATATGACTCTATTAACAATGCAAGCCAACATAAAATTTTATTGGTTAGTTGTTTCATTATTTTTCTTTATTGACCACTACCAGAGTAGTAGTTTAGCACACCCCACAACAATAAAAAGCAAGTATTAGACAACTTTTATAGGAAGTAGTTTTTTTTAACTTAGGCATGATCTAATGGATTTTGATATTCATATTGCAGCTGTGGTCGCACTAGGATTTGTGGTAGTCAACATAACTTTTCATAATACTGTTGCGGTAATTAAGCACCAAGCAGTGGTAGTTCGAAAGAGACATAATATCTATTTTCTTGTTAGGAATATGAACCGGCAAGCCTGAAGCCATAGGAAATGTTTGCATCTTTGAACTAAAGCC
Organism: Quercus lobata; assembly: GCF_001633185.2. Taxonomy (NCBI): domain Eukaryota; kingdom Viridiplantae; phylum Streptophyta; class Magnoliopsida; order Fagales; family Fagaceae; genus Quercus; species Quercus lobata. The sequence continues at coordinate 28,009,926 of NC_044915.1, read as the reverse complement.
AAATTGTGATCATATAATTTGTTATATAAATGAATTTACGGTTGTTAACTTGTTATGATTTCTCCAAATAGTTTAAAAATGTAAACTCTATCTTCAATTTTTCACTCAACTTCTGCCTCAATTTGGCTAAGCAACATCTGACCCATCACCCATGTTATATATTATTAGGGAAAAGTTAACAGATACTCTAAGCAAATTTTAATGGAAACCATTTTAGAAAAGCTTTTAAGGAAAAAGAAAAAAAAAAGTTAATATTTTGATTTTTTTTTTTTTTTTTTTTTTCATGAAAGTGGTATAAAATTAAATTTTCCTAAAATTGTTTAATATTAGCAATTGCTCTAAGAACATCCATTAACAAGACCAATATTATTAACACCTGGGAGGGTTGCTTTAAACCATCTATCATTGCTGGTTCAGTGTCTGAGATGTCCCACCTTGTGCTAGAGTAAGTTATAATAACGTGTTGAAAATTGGTTCTAGCAAAAAAGCTCAGGAACTTGTCAATTTCCAAACGGTGTATTTTTCATACAAATTTCTTTCTTGATTTGTGGGTTAGTAGTGGTCCCAGTGCCATTTTTATTGGCTTCTTGTGTTAATTTCTTAGGGTATGGACAAAGACTTTTAGAATTAACTGTCACTTGTGATTTGTGATAATGTTCATGTCTCTAAGTCAGTCATCCAATTTACTAGTAGCAGTCTCTGTTGATTTTTTAGTCCTCAGTGGAATAAAAAAAAAAAGTTTCTATTCTTCGATCTTGATTGAAAATAATTGACATTCTTGTATTAAGTAATTTAAGTGTACAATACAGTTGATCCTCACTGGTCAAAACCAAGCTGTACATGTACTTTGTAGAAGCTTGGCCATTACATCCTTATTATACTTAATTAAACAATTAATGATGACAAAATAAATAAATAATAAAGAATATGTGAAAGAACAAAGTCACAAACAGCTAGCTATAGCCTATATATACCTAAGAAACTCCTCAAAAGAAGCCACCAATGTAAGGTACTCCCGTTTGAGGCAACCAATCATCAGCCAGCAAGAAGTTAGCCACAGTGAAATTAGCAGCTTCCGTAGCATTATTAATCACATGGTAAGTAGGCCATGAAACTCTGTTCGTAGTGTTTGATCCAGGTCCCGTGTTATCATACTCGGCATAATACAATGTGCTTAGTGCAAAATCTCCACTCCAAGCAATCCAACCAGCAGGGTTTATCAAACTATCCATGAAAGTTTCCATATAAACTGTCCTAGAGTAATTCTTCCATGGCCTTCCTAGGTACGTCTGAAAAGTAATGTTGCTCGAAGCCAACTCATCGGCAGCTCTAATAGAACAATTTTGAATCGAGGTACCCGTGTTTTGATTCGGATCGCTTCGACCTTGTGCTGTGATGGCATTGAACTGTCCACTCATTGGTAGTCGGGGGTATATGTTACAATTTTGAAAAACAGCCACTGCGTTACCAAATATGAAATCTACTGTGCCATATATGTCACACTCTCTATAAAATTGCCTTTGAGTATGTGTATATAAGGTGTCTTGATAGGCTTCAAAGCTGCAGCTATAAAATGTGGACAAATCAGCTCCATTTCGAACTGCTACTGCTTGGTGCTTAATTGCCCCAGCAGTATTGCGAAAAGTTATGTTTACTGCCACAAACCCTGTTGCGACCACAGCTGCAATTTGAATATCAAAATCCATTAGATCATGCCTAGGTTAAAAAAAAACCACTTATTGTAAAAGTTGTCTACTACTTGCTGCTTCTTGTTGGCTCTTGTTTTATTTATTTTTAATCTGCCCCTCCCTCCTTTGTTTGAAAGTAATATTTTATTTATTAATTTATTTGAATTTGATTTAAATAATGTAATTCAAAATTTTGTTTTCACTCATATATTAAATATTACTATCTTATAAGATTATGTTTTCTTAAGGGAATGCCATAACTTGTACAATAAATATAATAAATTTGGCATTGTTAAAAAAATTTCGTCATTATTAAAATGACTTGTTGATTACAATCACATAAAATAATAATAATGTCTTTAATGAATTATGTGAAAATGATGTTATATTTAATATAACTTGTCTTATCAACAAATTTTTATTTTTAATTTAAAAGTCAATATTTTCCTAACTCCTAACTATGACCATATTATATACTTATCATATACATAGAACATATTTGTCAAAGAAAAAATATTTGTCAAAGAAAAAAAAACGAACATATATATTATATTCGAATGGCATACTAAATTATCGAAAATTGAGCCGTTTAGTTGACTTTTGCAGCTTAGAATCTAAATACGTAATAATGGTTCTTACCAAATGTTGCAGAATTGAAGGTTGTGGAGTTGTCCACGAAGCTGCGGTTGCCTGTGATAATTGTCTGATTGATACCATCTCCTACCATCATCAAGTTCTTCTTGTTCTTGGCAATGGACACATACTCTTCATACACACCAGCCGTGACATAGATCAAGAAGTACCCATCAGTAGCGGCAGAATTGTTTGGAGCTGCAGAAATAGCATCATTGATGGTGGTGAAGTTTCCACTTCCATCTTGACTCACAGTCACGATGTCAGACACCGCAACCTCCTCATCAACACCCTGTGACTGAATTAGCTTTCTCCGACTAACTGACTCGTATATTGCTTGTGTCTTGCTTGACATCTTTAAGGGTAAGCGTCCATTTCGGAAACTATGTTGTTTCTTAATAGGTTTCCATGTTGTGTTTTGCTTTTTCTTAGGCACCCACCCCTTGGTGAAAAGAGCCAGAGAGACACTGTATAGTTTAGTGTCATTTGAAAGTGGGAGAGTGAGGCCTTTCCTTACGCTCCAAGCTGAAGCTGTGACTTGTAGGCCATCCAAACAAGTTTGCTCATTGGTTAGAATAGCACTAAGCAAGGTTTGGATGTCCTCAGCTTTTGCACTAGAAAGAGTTTTACTAGTGTTGTTCATAGTTTGGAATGAGCTCAAGAGGAAATCCATGTTGAGTTCAGCTAGTTGCTTGCAATCTTCGAGGGCTTGAATTGCTGAATTTGTTAAAGAGGAGCTTTGCTTTAGATACTTGTCTATCATTGACAAAAACTTGCGGGATTGAGACAGAGATTTTCGGACTGTGTACCTGCCATAGTCATAGACATTGGCGGTTTGGTTAGGGAGCACTGTTTTGCAAAAGTGAGGATCTGGGGTGGACTTGCAAATGGTTCCTGGTGAGACTGGGCTGGTTAAATTGCTCTGTGTATCAGCAAAAGATAGAGAGGCAAACAAGGCAAGGAAAACGAAACGTGAAAATGTAAAGAAAGTGAAGAGCTTTGAAGCCATTGGGGTTTCAAAAAGAGAGAGTTCAAAAAATATATGTGATGTGGAGGTGGAATTTACTCAATACATTAGGCTTAATTTATAGGGAAAGGGAGAGAGCTCGATGAGATTAAAAAAAAATGGAAAAGAGAGAGAGATTTAATTTACATGGGGATATTGAATATGTGAAGTCAACGTTTATGATTTTTCCAAAAGCGCGTTGGTCTTGGGATTGATGTTAGTCAACTTAATCTATTGGTTGCCACGGAGAATGAGGCAGCAAGCTGTAATCCAAATGTTAATTAATTAGTGAATCTAATAGAACTTAAACTAATCACAAATCTAATCTTTTGCCTAATTAATCACATTCTTTGTTGTGGGGTACTACTATATATGCATGTATGTGTTATCTTTTGTCAAACATGGGGTAGATGCCAGTCATATTGGTGACAAATCCAAGTACAATCTGCCCATTAAAATATAAGTAGTTCTAATACAACAAATTATTTTACATTTTTTTTTTGTTATAATTTTAATGTGGTAGATTGTGAGTGATTAATCATTACTTAAATATAGACATATTATTTTTTCTTCACCAATTATATTCCATTACATTATAACTGTGATAAGAAGTTGTGAAAAATTATATGTTCATATTTACTTTTAGGGATGATTTCTGATGTATCCACATTCTTTGATATCGTTTCCGTAAGACGTAGAAAAATTGTTTTCGCTAGATAACTTTCCAAGAACTTCGTCCTCCTCATTGTCAAACTTTAATTTTAAACGTCTTGTCATGTTGGTTTAAGGGCCCCTAGTTAATTTAAAGACCTTGACATACAATAGTCTTTGAGAAGAGCCAAAATCATGCCGTCTAGACTCGAGTAAAAAGAAAGAAATTTTTTAGCTCTCAATTGAGAGGTGAGAGGTTCTTCGGAGACGTTTTAATGTAAAAATAATTGTTGATCACTCATAATTTTTTATCTTAATAAAATAAAATAAATTTGAGATAGAACATGTACACAAAACTCAAACCCCGTTCATCACTATACTAACGTTGTGACAACCCATAATTAAAAGTAAACATAAATCATCATCATAATGAATTTAGTACACTAGATTCAAACTATGTAGCATTATTATTTGTAACGAGCACAAATTAGTATAAGCATGTGATAATTAAGAACTCAAAACAAATGGTCGGCAAGCAAATGAGATAGAGACTTGCTTTCTCAATGGCTCAAGTTTAACTTACATACACTGCTATTCTTTTTATAATAAATGATAGTGTCAAAGATTGACAGTTGAATTTCTCATCTATGTCATATGGAAGACCAAATGCTACATGTAATGAACAAAGCACTCTAAAGAAATAATATCTAGATGGTGCCTGTTAAGAACCATCCGATAACTAACTCAGACACTAAAAGTATAGAATAATTTATGTAGAACAACAGCTAGAGTTTCAGAATGATTGTGTGCCTCTTTCTGTTCTTGGAGGCTGACGCATATAGTTTTCCTTCTTGTTAGAGGCTTTATTACTAAGTCTTTACGGTGATTGTAACGCTCTTGGTGATAAATGGCCAATCATGACTTCATCAACGGTTGTTTGTGAATTGTGTGTTGTCTTCCGTTGATAACAAAAGAGTTAGGGTTACTTATTATTAATGCTATTTTTATCAATAGTAATTAAAAAAATGATCATGTTAATGCATACTCATAGAAAAATTATTAATAACTATTTTAGAAAAAAATTTATATGATTTTTATAAAAAATTGAAAAAACTATTAAACTATTAAATTTTTTTTTCATAAAAAATTTTTAAAAATGGATCACTAACAAAACGCTCTTTGAGCATTAGTTAACACTTTCCTTTAAAAATAAAAATAAAAATAAAAAGTGACTTTTTATTTAGTGCAAAATTGATATTTTTTTCGTTAGGGTCCGGCTTGTGTCCAATGACCATGGTCCAGCTTGTGTCCAGTGGCCAGTAGCCACTGGACCCGTTAAGATACGGACACATATCCATAACTAAATGCATATCTATATCACAACGCGTTCAGTAACACCGACCGCTAGACACAAGCTTCACCCTTTTCGTTACTTAGCAAAAGAAAGAGAATTGATTTGGTATACGTTTCTCATATCTTTCCGACAACAAGCTGTTTAGAATCTATATATGCACTTGTCAGTCATAAAAAAAAGAATCTATATACACTTGTGGTTAGTCCAATTGATGTGACCGATTATTATTGTTATTTTTTTAAGGGTCCGGTTAATGTGTGCTTTTAGGGCACACATTAAACTTTCTATTTAAGGGCATACATTAAACTTTCTATTTTTAGAAATATTTTCTCAGAAATTAAAAAAGCTGTCATTACTTTTTCAATTCTCGAGAAAAATTTTTCCATTAATAAAATCCTTTTTTTAAAAGGATACACATACATTAATAAAATCCTTTTTTTAAAACGATAAAGATGTGACCCACTGCACCTATCAAACAAATTTAGGCGGACTACTATTTTTGTACTTAGTTATACTTTTCCACCGTGGTGGGCTCTGTCCCGTTAGATTGGTGTTAGGGAAATATCATCTACAGTGCGAAAAGGATAGAGTAATATCAAAATAAAAGGTATGCTATATTTATTATTTATACTATTATCTCTAATCAAATCTCTATTTAGTGTCTTCCTAACAAAAATAAAAAATCAATTTAATTAGTGTATGTTTGAGAATAATTTGTTTAAATATCTAAAATAAAGAAAGTATAAAACTCATGTAAAATCTATAAATAATAAGAAAGAAAAATTAAATTGACTTATAATCAAAAGTTCAACGCACACTTAATCTTGAAATGGTAGAAAAAATTATTTTTTTATTATTATTTTTCTTGAAATAATTGATTAAGTAATATTAAAAAATTAAAGTCATGCATAATAGTTTCTTTTTAATAAATTCTCTCTCTCTCTCTCTCTCTCTCTCTCTCCATGCATTTTTTGGTCGATGTTGGAGTCACTCATCTCGCCAACCTAGACCTCCCGATCCTCTAGTAATAAATGTTACAATGAGCCAATAACACATTAACACGAAAAATTCTTAGATACTCTCTGAGCTTGGAGAAATGGTGTTTTCTCCTCTTACATTTATAGTAGACCCCATCATGAATTTAATAAGTGGATTTCATCATGAATGTGAGAAGAATGAGAATTAGTACTTAAGAATTATTCCATTAACACATGTTTATCCAATTAATTGGGCATGACTTATTACATATTATTTAGTTCTATTAATTTACCGTTGACACAAGGCCGATACCCCCCTTGAGAGAAGGCATGACGCATGACACTTATGCCTAGATTTTTTTTTTTTTTTTTTAAGAGAAGACAAGGTAAGGTGCTTTCTTTATGTCATATTTTTTGTGTTATGTTATATTTTTGATTGGTTTCATAGGGTGTGAAGTAAATAAATCTAACTTTTTGAGTTCTACCTATCACTTTAATTTTGTCAATTTTTTATAAGATGAACCCCACAAAAACTCATCCTTAAAGAGCACTTACGGTGTCTGCTCTGATGATAACTCTTTATCATCAAATTAAGACACTAATAAATTTTTTTTATGTAAGCGGGGATTGAACTTTAAATTTCTTATTCAAACATAAGAGACTTTTAATACATAAAATAAATAAATAGAAAGCTTAAAATTCAATGGTAAACATATTCAAAGTTTAATACTTGGGGCTTGGTCCATTAATTTCTATAGGTATTAAATTAAATTTTAAAAAATAAGGAAGAAGAAAAACCTGCAAAGTCAATAAAACATTCAAATTCAATACACTTGACTGAAAAGCACAATCTACCCGAGTGAAATTAATTGGCCCATGTATTAAAAGAAGTTAGAAAAAAGGGGGCGCATCATGACGGTGGACGCGGACCCTAGCTAGTTTCACCAACTCCAAAGCTTTCATTATTGTTCGTCTTTACCTTGCAAGAAGGGTTCGCTTTAAAGAGTTATAGCACCACGAATTTCTAACTTCAAAGTTGTAACACGGAAACATGTGCTGCGCCTGCGAGATATGTACGAATGGAGTCAAGCTTCCCCAAACTTTAATTCTGTCTTTAAACTACTCCACTTGCAGTTTAGTCAATTAATTGACTAAACTGCAACGGCAAAGTCCATAAACATTGTTTTCAGAGCTAAAATCCGAAAACAGTATAGCCTTAACTAGCTCCAAATTATCATAAAAAATTATTCGTATATCCTTTATACAAGTAATCAACTTGAATTTATATAGGCCCTACAAAGTCAAGGTTTATAGAGATTATATATTTTTGTAGGGTCTGAATGTTTGAAATCAAAAGCGTGTGCAATGTATGTTGCTGAGTCGATGAAATTGGAGCCATTAACAGGCTGGCTGGAGATGCTTCGAGGACATGGTTTCTGGGTGCAAGGGACAAAACTAAAACACAGAAACCCACCGACATTTCATTACAACTTGTTACAATTTGCTTCTTACAACTTGTTTTTTTACGTCTCTCTCAACTCTCACCAAATATAAATGATCCAGAGATGTTGCTTTCATGAAACCTTGATATTGCCCTTTGATTTGTTTCAATATCAATACCATATGGGCCTGAAGGCCCTAAGTTGTAATCAGCTAGCTGGCTCGATCTTGTTTTTTATTTTTCTTAGTAGTTATACTTGCAATAAGAAAATTACCTCATTAAATTAATGAAAAATGTTAGAATTACTACAAAATTTACAAACTAATGTAAGAAAATAACTCTATTGGACAGCTGTACAATGCTAATATCAGAAAATGGAATAATCGGGAATCGGTGATGCAAAAACAATATTTTGTGTGTGCAACTTAGCATATTCATGATTTCTCAACTAAGTTTCAAAATGAAATTACTTTATTGTTTAGAAGTTAAAAGCTTGACTTTATGTCTTTTTCTTTCCCCTAAATGAATGTGATTAGTGGACTTTAATATATTTCAACTGAAACTAATTTTTACGTTTATACAATTTGTGTTTGGTTCTTTGAAGTTCGGACAATTAAATCATCACCTAATGTTAATGTTGAGATTTAATTTATAAGTAATGTGCTTGGTTAAACGGTTTTTTCATATTATATTTAATATTCCACATAGAAATATAATCATACTTATTTGTAACACATTTTAAGAAGCATTTATATAGTTCATGCAACTACTTCTAAAAATGTAAGGGATATAGTGAATATATGGCTAATGGGGAGCCTAACAAATTAGTAGACTAACTTTAACTTTGTTACTACTTCTAAAAATGTAGGGGATATAATGAATATGGCTAAATAGATCCTAATTAACAAATTAGTAGACTAATACTTTTAAGCCCCGAGTCAACAGGAAACCGAATATCGATCACTTAATTTCTCATTAATTAGCTTCACAATTATATAGTATATATCTACACAAAAAGGGGATCATTGTTTCACGCGCTCTATATATTCTATAGAGATATTTACCCACAAGGCTACAGGCCGATCGATCCACACGAAACTGATTGAATGTTTTCCTAGGCTTTTCAAAAAAGCTCAAATGATTAAGCAAATTCTAACCGAGCCCTTTTTTTTCAGCCTCTCGATGGGTGCTACTGCTACATATATAGCTCTGAAATTTTCAAAATTTGTCACGTCTCAATGAAAAACATGCATCCATGCATGCAGGAAGTTCAAATACCAATTAAATCTACAATCCTTTCCTGACTTTAAAGCTCAAGATATCGAATGCGAAACACCGACATGTAAATCCCATGAAGTTGACAAGTGTGCACGTCTTCAAATCAAGATTAAGGGTTGAGATTAAGAGACATTAATTAGAATCAAGATTCAAGCCCAGCCTCTTTAGCCTTCTCATATAGGAGTACAAGATAAGGATCATGTGGAGCCTCTTTAGTCTTCATCTGCATACATATTAATTAGCCTTTGACTCGTAGTTGCATAACATGGAGTCTTTATCTCTAGCAAAAGGATGTCAGAACCTTCCGTTGAAACTCTCGTGTATAAATATTATTCAAATATAAGTTTTGCAAAAGGATAAGATATACAGAACTCAGAACCTTCCGTTGAAATTCTCGTGTATAAATAAATATTGTTCCCAGGGCTAAAACTTATTACACAAATTCGAACATTAAATGATGGGACACTTGGATCTAAAAATTAAAACCCTAACCATATATGAAACGGATTCTTTGTTTCAGCCTGCTGGTTTTTTTGTCATCCAAAGCTCCACTAGCTCTCGGACAACACGTTTGATTTTCTTCTCTATTGAGAACCAGTCATTGTCAAGAATTGTGAGCTTCAAACATTCTTAATCTTAGAATAATATTTTGGTCTGGGTTGGAACAAAGAGGTAAGCTAGTTGTGATGAAAATGCTTTGCTGGTTTTGAGGTCTCCACTAAGCCATGTGACTTACTATAATAAATACACCTACTTGCTTGAAATAGCTAGGATATAAACGAAACAGATTTGGAATTTTGGACCATCAATCACCAAATCAATTGTTCGAGGTCAGCTAGCTTGACACATCTTCTAAGTTCTAACACCCTGTAACTGGCGGGGCAAATTCCCCTTGTTATTGATCTCAGTGTTTTCCCCTTTTCTAGTTTTCTTTTTCCTTCTTCAAGATTGGACAAACATACATTTTTGCAAATTGAAGCTCAAGCATTAAGGCTAGGACTTGTTTGATTTCCTATATTACAATACCAAATTCGAATTAACTTTTCAACTTTATTGGGGAAATACTGAAATAAATTTGAATCAATGATACAATATCAAGCTGTACATGACCCAACTTATGGCAACGCATGATTATTTATTTAGCTAAAAAAAATATAGAAAATGACAAATTATACAGCCATATCCAAGAAATTACTCATGCTTGTTAAAAAAAGAGTAACTCATACTAAGCCACCGGTGTAAGGCACTCCTGTTTGAGGTAGCCAATAATCCCCCAGTATGAATTTAGACACTGTAAAATTAGCAGCAGTAGTAGCATTAGTAATCACGTGATAACCAGGCCATGTCACTCTATTTGTAGTGTTTGATCCGGCTCCTCTATTATTATACTCCGCATAATACAATGTGCTTAATCCGAAAGTTCCATTCCAGTCATGCCAACCAGCAGGATTTATGAAGCTATCCATAAAAGATTGCATGAAAACTGTCAGACAGTACTCCTTCCATGGCCGGCCTAGGTATGTTTGAGTGGTACCATTGCTTGCAGCTAAATCAGAAGCTGCTCTAATGGTAGAATTTTGAATTGAAGTACCTGTGTTTTGATTTGGGTCCGTTCTACCTTGAGCAGTAATGGTATTGAATTGGCCAGTTATTGGCAAGCGAGGATATATATTGCAGTTCTGAAAAACAACTGCAGCGTTTCCAAATATGAAGTCAACTGTGCCATAAATGTCACACTCTCGATAGAACTGCCTAAGAGAATGTGTGTATAAGGTGTCCTGGTACCCCTCAAAGCTGCAGCTATAGAATGTGGACAAATCTGCCCCAGTTCGAACTGCAACTGCCTGGGCCTTAATTGCCCCAGCTGTGTTACGGAAAGTAATGTTAACGGCTACGAACCCTGGTGCAACCACAGCTGCAATATTTTGATGTGAAAGAAAAATGTTAAATGGTGAGCATGTGGGTCAACCTTGCATGTTAAATTATTTGTGTTTATTCTTAAAAGATTAAAATGTTATATTCTAACACTTCACCAAAAATGTTAGAGATGTGACTTTATTTGTCTCACCTTTAAGATATATAAGGCACTTTTGTTTAAATAAGCTAGCCAAACTTACATGTTAGTTTAAGCTTTTGTAATAAATGATAATTTATAATGAGACAGTATTTCTTACCAAATGTTGCGGAATTGAACGTTGTCCACCCATCAGCGACGCTCCTGTTGCCTGTGATAATAGTCTGATTGATACCATCTCCAATCAACAGCAAATTGTTCTTGTTCTTTGCAATAGACACATACTCTTGGTAAACACCAGCGGTGATATAGATCAAGAAGTACCCGGCGGAAGAATTAGTGTTGTTAGGAGCAGCAGCAATGGCAGCATTGATGGTGGTGAAGTTTCCGCTTCCATCCTGGCTCACAGTCACAATGTCATAAACCGTAACTGCTTCGAACTGAGCTGTCTGAAGCAGCTTTCTCCGGCTTGCTGACTCGAAAATTGTACGTGTGTGACCGGACATTTTAAAGGGAAAGCGTCCATTTCTGAAATTAGGATGGTTCCTCTTAGGCGGCGAGTCATTCCTCTTCACAGGCACCCAACCCTTGTTGAACAAAGCTAGAGAGACACCATGGAGCTTAGTGTCATCATCAAGTGGCCCTGAAAGATCATTCTTTACGCTTGCATCAGAAGCCGTGGTTACTAGTCCCTCAAAACAAGTTTCTTGGTTAGTTAATACGGCACTAAGCAAGGTTTGGATGTCATCAACTACCACGCTAGATAGAGAAACATTAGCTATATTGACAGTTTCATAGGAGGTTTGAAGGTACTCCACGTTAAAGCCAGCAAGTAATTGGCAATCTAGTAGGGCACGTATTGTGGTTTCAGAGAAAGTGGAGCTACGTTGAAGATATGAGTCCACAGTGTTTGAAAATTTACGTGCTTGTGATAATGACTTTTGAACCACAAATCGACCGGAGTCGTATACATTGGCATTATGGTTAGGGAGCACTGATTTGCAATAAGAAGGGTCTTGGGTGGAGTTGCAAATGTGTTCTGGTGAGTCGGGACTAGTCAGGTCAGACCTATCTGCAAAAGAGAGACTAACAATAAAGGAAAGGAGAATGAAAATTGAAAATGTTATGGGAGAGAAAAGCTTGGAAGCCATTGGTATTGGACAAAGGGAGGGTTTGAAGAGTGTGTATTGGTGGAATGCGTTATTGGGTTTAATTTATAGAAGGGAAAGGAGACCATAGAAATGATAGAATAAGCATAATAATTTGGTACGTAGTTGGTAGGAAGGTTTGTGGAAGTCAACCTGTATGTGTAGGACTTGGTCTCCCTTTTTTTTTTTTTGGGTCTAGCTAGGCATTAGTTTGTACTCAGCTCGCGGATGCATGAAGCTTGGCGTTCATAATGGACGAGGTTGATCTGATTCTAAAAAATATATATATAAAAAAATGGAGGTTGGTCTAAAATAGCTTCAAATTAGGGTTTCAAAATTTTTAATTGTATCAATGTTGATCCATTTTTTTATTTTATTTTATGTATATAACACTTTTACAATATTTTCACAACAAATTTTAAGTTGTAAGCTAGATATTACTGGTAAAAAAAAAGTAATTTAAGTAGTGGATTCAAATTATAACCAATACCAACTTCTTACTTGAGATTTGTTATAAAAATGTTGTAAAACGATTATGAATGTAGCATTTTTTTTTTTTTAATTATTCTTATTCAAAATCTTTCCAATATACAATCTTAGGAGATGTTAATTAGAAATAATAATCTACATAAATTCTACTAGCTTCTTTGGGCATATCTTTTTGGCGTAGTTATTTTATGCTTATCTAGATACGAAAAATACATTCATGTAAATTCTCTGTTATAAATCTTAGAAAATGGTTTACTCGTGAATAAGAAGCCTAAGAGCAACCACATCAGTGGTTGTAAAAATGTGCAAAATACAAAAAAAAAAAAAAATGTTCAATTTTGCATATTTTAACCTAAAAAACACCCACATTAGTACTTGTAAAAATGTGCAAATATACACAATTGCTTTGCAAATGAACAATAACCGTGCATATATGCACAGTTATTGTTCATGTGCATACGATTTTTTTATTCTTTTTTTCTTTCTCCTCTATCAAACTACTTCTCTTCCTCTACGTCTACAACAACCAATAGCTTCCCCAACGTTTGCAACAACCCAGTGCGGTAGAATAAGAAAAAGGAAGAAGAAAATAACCACCCAACCACCAAACCCAGCACCACTACCAAACACCGCAACCTAGCACAGAAAATTAACCTAAAATCAACAGAAAATTAACCCAAAATCAACGGAAAAGTAATTAAATAACCTAACTCAAAATCAAGACAAACCCACTGGAAAACCTAACTTAAAATCAATCAAAACTCATCGGGAAACCCAACCCAAAAATAGTCCAAACCCACCGAAAAACCCAACTCAAACCATATTTAACGGAAAACTCACGTGAAAAGCCCAACGGAGCCGGATCTGCTACCATCGAGTCTTCCATTGTTGCCACTGGATCTTCCATTGTTGTTGTCAGTTGGGGGTGGGAGGTGAAGGGTCGTCGGTTGGGGGTGGGAGGTGAAGGGTCGGTGGTGGAGGAGAGAGGGAGGGGCAAAGGAGAGAGGGAGGACAAAAGCGAGAGGGAGGCCTAATCGGCGGAGGGCTGAGGCAACAACGGCGGGTTGGGTGAGGCGGCTGTGAGGGAGAAAGTGAGGGAAAGAGAGAATTGCGTGAGAGAGTTGAAAAAAAGAGTGGGAAGTGAAAATAATAATAATAGATAGGTATTAATAAATAATAATAAAAAAAGAATAAATAATATTATTTAAGTAGAATAGATTTGTAAAATAGATAAACTGATTTAGATGTTTTAAAAATGTAGTAGTGTAAAATAGAAAAAGTAAATTTTTAGTGTAAAATAGACGGAAAAATTTGATCAGACTGATATGAATGCTCTAGTAAATACATAAAGTTGGATGAATGAATACGTATGTCATCGTTTTTTGTGATTGTATATTTTCCCCTAAAATGCTACTTACTGTACTATTCAAGAGAAATATTTTTTTAGCATCCAAATAATTCTTGGATCACGTTCAACAGAGTCTGGAGAGTTAGAATTACGTTAAGTATTATTAGCAAGTACTACTGGATTGTTGATTTAGAACAGGGTTGTTTTAATATTGTAAACTTTAATTTATTAGTTGATTTGTTTTCCTTGAGGCTGGTGGGTTTTTTTTTTTGTGGATAGTTTTTCATGTGTCATAATATTGTGCGTTATTTATCTCCGTTGTTATTTTATTTGTGCACAATATATATAGGTTGTAGATATTAACTAAGACCTTAAACATAATAGGACTAATTAATAACTTGGCTTAAAGTTGGCTAATTTACAAACCAACTATATACACATAAATTCTAAGCAACATTTGGTCAAGACCACTCAAGTTGAAGCCAACCAATTTCATGAAATATCAAATGGAAGAAGCAAACTCTCACCTCTATTAAGATAAGTGCGACCGTATATACCAAAACAAGTAAGACAAAAAGCTTTGGCGAATGTTGAGTTTGAGTGGATTTTTGGCTACAAAAGTATGACTTATCTACTATATGACTTTATCGAGTCGGCAGGAAATTAAATAAGACCAAGCGAATAGAAAAATGGTTCGAGTTCATCTGGTGAGGGTGGATTTAATTTAGATTTTCATTGTTCTGACTTCTGAGAGCTACCAGATGGTTGTGTCGAGGGAGAGAGGAAAAAAAAAATACCCATATGGTTGTGAGACCCACGTTACCTGTGGATTAATGATTATGGAAGGGAAATACTACTTAATTAATGATTGTGTCTGATGTTTCAGAATCACTAAAATAAATAAAGAAAACAAAATGGAGGAATTGTACTTGGCTAGTGCATCAGCAAGAAAATTCAGAGACGCATGAATATTAATGCACACGTTAATGAATGAGTAAATAATTGCTCTTTAGGCGAACCTAAATACCAACCTTTTTCACATCACATAGGTAATATCTATAGAAAAATTGTCACTACTTGATATATAAAAAAATAAATAAGGGATATAGTATTTTTTTTTGAGAATGAATAAGGGATATAGTAGATCTTTGAGTTTGGCCTGTCTGAGACTGGCATTATATAGAGACGCTAGATTTGGATGTTGGATATATTTCAACTATTTTTCCAACATTGGATACTTGTAGTTTACACTTTCCAGAGCTTCATAGCCATACACAAAGGTTTGCGTAAGTCAGGTAACTTGAACATGTTATTCCTAGTTATTGAAACCATTGAATTTGACTTCAGACAAAGAGGACTCATAGTTTGAAAACAAATGCGTATAATCTATCAGCTAGGCAAATATACTAATCAAGTTGCTATATATAAGCGGCTCCAGCAATGCCACCGACCAAAAAAAAAAAAAAAATCACGACATTTTTAACAAAAATTGAGTTGGTAAATTATTATTGGTTTTTATTTAGACTTACTACCTACTGACAAGTCTAACATCATATTTTTATATATCATTAACAATTTGTCACATGACATCAGAAGTTGTAATTATTATTATTATTATTTTTGTCTCTATAAACTTTCTCAAAAGGCTATGAATAAGTTGACAATGTCTTATTACATTCGAGATCATAATTCCTTGACTAATGCGATATATACAAAATTTCACAATTTTTTTTATAACGGGTGAGTTGGCACGTTTTTGCTAGTTATTATTTAGATCCATTAGTGACATTACTTTTTCATCTACCACTAACTATTTGTTGCATCAGAAGCTATAAATTTTTTTTTTTTTTTTTTTGGTCTATAGACTTTTTATAATTCCTTACTTGTTCATATGTCTCACTAATGACAATGCTTCATAGGACAGTGCTTTTCCTACGGAAGTTCAATTTGACCGTGCACATGGATCCCCATATGCAACCTGAAACGAAAACCATGCATTTCAATGAAGCTTAACTCCTTTTTGCATAACAATTACGTAGACATAGATCAAAGAAACCACTTGATAAAAAAATAAAACTCAAGTGGCATTAATTATTAACCTACTGTGCTGTATGTCATGATCTTGTCATGCGTCCAGCGCATATCGGAAACTTTCCACAAGGAATAGGTCGTAAGGATCGAAATCCAAGTGGCCAAGATCCTTGAGCGTTTAAGCTCAAGTAAAGGTACTTGAGATTTTGATCTTGCAGGATAGAAGAGTGCATCCAAGTACCATATATAACTGTATCAAATTATCAATGGTTTATCAAAATTTCAGTCTGCAGAGATTATTTTGGTTGGGTGAGGAATTATAATTAAGAAATCAGTAAGTCCATATACAGAATAACTTTCACAATCTTTTCACAATTACTAATGTCATGGGTTGTGATTAGCTAGGTACAATAAAAGTAATCAATAGTGCTACTATATATGTGTCAATGTTATATTGATCACAATCTATTATCTCAAATATTTTGATAATAATTGTGGAGTTTAATGTGTTTATGGCTTTGTTGGGAAAAAAATAGACATATAAACTTTGTAATACATGAGAGGCCAACCTGAACCCCCAGTGTGACCCTAGAATGTTTTAAAAGTATATATTAATAATATATATGGGTAAATTACAACTTACTCACATGTGGTTTAACCAAAATTTAAATTATCTACATGTGGTTGAAATTTGAGAATTTATTTATTTAAAATTTGACAAAAATTTAAGTTATCTTCCTGTGATTTGAAATCTTATGATGCAAGTGTTTCACTGGGTCTTTTTGATTTTATTTTATCTTATATTTTTATGTTTTTATGTGTTTTTGGAAGAGAAAGACATAAAAGTGGAGCAAAATTATATATTTAGGCATATTTTTAACAAAAGAAGATTATATAATTCTAACTGAACTAATCTCAGGTAAATAAAGTATCAAATTTCAAACCAAATATTGGCAACTTAAATTTCTATCAAAATATAGTTGGGTAAATGGAAATTTGCCTCCTATATATATATTTAAAGTTTGTATCCTTAAAATTCAGTAAGTCCAAAAGAGATTTAAAAGGTTGAACCTATATATGTTTGGAGCCAGAAGAGGGCCAGCCTTGGCCCAATTTGAGTTTGATTTCAGAGACAAGCCCATGTTGGTCAAGGACTCACCAGCTAAGGTTTGCAGGAAGAAAATGACCTGCTCGCTAGGCCAGAGATCAACTCAATGGAATTGGTTAGAGGAACTGGTTAGAGGAACTCTAACAATCAAGTTCTTAACGAAATTCACGAAATAATATTAAACAAAAGGGTAGAGGTAGAGTACATGGAATGCACATCTTTCTCTCTAGTCCAAGGTTTTTTATATGGTTCACTAATCTTCTATTGTAACTATCAAATTATTGAGAAAAAAAATCTTAAATATCCATTTAAATAATCTATTTTGTCTTCACTCTTCACATATAGTTATATACGGGAAAGAATTGAGATTATAATATTCTTTTTTTTTAGACAAAGTCTTTCACCCTTTTTGCTTATTTTTTGTCCATATCTTGAGCTGAAATTGTGACCGTTGTTAGAAGTATGTTAAAATGATTAAATTTATCACATCCCAATAGTTTAAACTTTTAGAATAATTAGTAATTTAACATGATATCAAAGTAGGAAGTTTTAAGTTCAATCCCTGTCTCTTCTACTCTACCTCCCATTAAAGTTCTCACATATTATGCCTCACCTATTAAAAGGTACTTTCGGCCCACACATGACGGGAGTGTTAGAAATATATAGCTAAAATGATTAAAATTACTATATCCTAATAGCTTAAACTTTTAAGCCAATCATTAATTTAACAACAGCAAATAAGAATGATGTCTAGTTTCCTTTTGTCTATGTTATGTTTTTTTTGGTTTCTTTTCTTTCTAAATAGAAATATATCAATATGTAAGAAACAAAGTTAGCCAGGCAGTTGTCCTCATATGCCTCCAAATTCAATCATCCCTAGAGGAACGAAAATGAACTAAATAATAAAGTCATTTACTTTATTACGGGAGGCCCATTTATCTTAGCAGATGGGCCACCCTAATTCTATCTTTGTTGACCCAATATAACCTGAACTAAATGAAAGGATGGGACAGTATGTGCCTTGCAAATTAAGCTTTCATTTTTTCAACCGTTCGCCTAATTATCTCCCAGCTCACCCTTTTGGAAACTTTCACAATGGTTCCTTGATTATTGCTGCAAACTTTGCTGCATAGCAGATACTATTAAGCTCTTCTGGAATAAAGCTTTGAGGCTGAAACAGTTGTGGTCCCTAGCTATTATTGCAAAGCCTTCGCTTTCCCTTCCACCCAAGTTGCATCCATGTTTACTTTACCCAGTCTTGTCAGGGTCTACATAAAGCTTAATTAGGTCTTTCCGTGAAAACACCTAGCCTGGATACCTTCCATGTCCAATCCTTACAGTTCAAAGTTCAAACCAAACCATACCATGTTCATATATTGACATTTGAGAAACACGTGAGTTTCTGGTTTTTTTTTTTTTTTTAATCTGCGTCCCAGATAGTTCACATTAGATTATGTCTATTAGTTTAAGTTGAGTGGGTATATAACTATATATATTGCATTCAAGCCATTTATTGAGAGGTTATTGTCACGGATGTTTCTCGCTATATATTAGTATCCTATTTTCACAATACTGGATTCTACCTCGATAACATGTTTAATTTAGACTTGATAATGTACTTTTATTAGATCTTGAACTTAAAAGTTAGATGCCAAGTTTGAGCTCATCTTAAATAATGGCTCAAGTCGTGCCACGATGAACAAAAGTATTTAGACTTTTTAACAAGTTTGAGTTCAAATATTAATTGTAGGCTAGGTACAAGCTCAAACCGAGACAAAATTCTTCTTGTTCACAGCCCTACCTACTAACTCTAAAGAAATTCCTCTAAAATATATGTAGTCTAGAAACAACTAGGATTCAATTTCAACATGATGAAAGCTCTTCTGAAAAGTCACTAATAATCCATTGACAATAATTAATTAGGGGTGTCAATGTTCAACCCAACCCACGAACAAGACATGAACCCGACACGATTTTTTGCAGGTTAGGATTGAGCCTTAGCGGCTTTAGGTCATAAACAGATCAACTCGAATGTGACACGATAAGAAACATTTTATAAGCGAGTCAACCCACGTGACCCGCAATAGACACGTTTGACACGCCAATTTATTCATATCAAATCGAAATGACACATTTAACACAACCCTTTTAACTCATATAACAAATAAATTTTCATTTTATTTTAGTTTTGTCAAATAACTTTTATATCCAACCAATATTTTAAATTTAAAAAGAAAAGTAAATAATTACAACAACTTACAAGGGATATAAATGGAAATTGAAATAGGTTGAAAGCTTGAAATGTATACACTACTTTTGGGATTTAAAAAAAAAAAATTAAATGGATGTTATATCTAATATTAAACAGGTTGAAAAAGGTTATCTCACATTCGCGTCAACCCAACATAATCCGTTTATTAAGCGTGTCAAATGGATTGGGTTAGGTTAACCCGTCTTATTAATAGGTCGGGTTAGGGTTGAAAGATCATGACACAATTATTAAATAGGTCGAGTTGGAGTTCGGGTTCGAGTTGAGCCATTTAGTCGAATACTCCTATCTCGACCCGATACAAACCCAACACACTAACTCGATTTAGTCGAATACTCTTATCTCGACCCGATACAAACCCAACACACTAACTCGATTTGACACCCCTAACAATATTAAAAATGAACAAATTTAGGATTGCAACCTCTTATGTCACAACTTTACCATAATTATGATGTGACAAATTATAATTAAGAGAAAAGAGAAATTGTGAATCATTGTGAAAAACTGTGGTCGTAATTTTATTTTTTATTTTTTATGAAAACCAATCACAATAAATAAATAAATATATATATATATATATATAATACTCCCTCCATCCCACTTTTTTCGTCCTTTATTTCATTTTGAGGTGTCCTAGAATATTGTCCTGTTTCCAAAAATAAAACTCATTAATTTACTAATATTCCTATTATACCCCTGTTAATTTACTAATTCAATTTTTTGATAAATTTTTTTAAGGATAGTTTTGGAAATTTATACATTTTTAAGATATAGACAAAATAATAAATGATATTCTCTTAAAAAATTTAACTTTTCAAACAAGACAAAAAAAGTGAAACAAAAAGAGTAATAATAATTGTTAAAAAAAAGTGTAATTCTAGAATTACTCATCAAAGGGCAGAAGCCGAGTCCGACTGTCCAAGAGCCAAGAGACACTAATCAGTAAATTAACAACATGGAAACGAAAAATACGAACTCCAAAGCCCAAAGGAGCGGACATCATTTATGCATAGATAGGATAGGGATACAACTTTCCGACACAAATCTCACAACTAAGCAGTGTCGTTTAGTCCGCATCTCCTTGCTTTACACCTAATTATTGAGTACCGAAGTCCTGTAAACTTGTATTTTTTCATTAATTAAATTTATAGTAACACTCATTATTTATGTAAGACATTTATAATATTTTCATAATATTCAATAATTTTCCTTTTCACCGTAGCTGATAGCTCCTTTCCATGCCGTTCCTGTGACAGACAAAGCCTATTGCTTTTATACTCTATTTAACTAGCATCAACCACCATATTTAGCACCACTCATTTTTCACTTCTCTGTCTCTCTCTCTCTCTCAAATCATCCACAATGTATAATCTCAGAGAAAGAACTAAACTCTTGCTTACTTTCTTGCCCATCTCAGCCATTGCCTTAGTTTTGCTGCTCTACTCAACAACCCCTTTGAAAAAGAGCCCCAAGAATGGCACCACAGATATGGTGGATATCCCCCACCTACACATCCACAACCACAAACACATCCAAGTAGCCCATTTCACATGCCAAGGAACACTATACCCAGAGCTATGTGTCTCAACACTCTCTTCCTTCCCTGATCTCGCTACCAAGTCACTCCCACAGATCATCTCAGTCACTGTAAACCACACACTTTCCAAAGTCAGAGTCTCCTCCTCAAACTGCACCAGCATCCGCAAGAAGCTCAAGAATCTTGACCCTCTTCAAAAGAGAGCCTTGGACGATTGCCTTGAGCTCTTTGATGACACAATGGCTCAGCTTAAAACCACTATCTCTGACCTCTCTTCTAAGAAATTAGCCTCCAAGCATCACAATGACTTACAAACCTTGTTAAGTGCCGCAATGACTAACCAGTACACGTGTCTTGACGGGTTTGCTCGTAGCAAAGCAGACGTGAGAGAGGAAATCAAGAACAACTTGTATAATATCTCTCAGCTTATGAGTAACTCTCTGGCCATTCTCAAGAAAATCCCGGGGTTTAACACAAGTAAGTCCCAGGAGTTCCATGAGTTTGGAAATATGAAAAATGGATTCCCATCGTGGGTTTCCCGGAAAGATCGAAAATTGTTACAAACAACAGTGAATTCGATCAAATATGACTTACGGGTGGCTAAGGATGGCACTGGGAACTTCACCACCATTGGCGAGGCAGTGGCCGCAGCTCCAAACTCAAGCACAACCAGGTTTG
This sequence comes from Quercus lobata, assembly GCF_001633185.2. Taxonomy (NCBI): domain Eukaryota; kingdom Viridiplantae; phylum Streptophyta; class Magnoliopsida; order Fagales; family Fagaceae; genus Quercus; species Quercus lobata. The sequence goes on along the minus strand of NC_044915.1, from coordinate 27,988,273 downwards.
TCATACATTATTTGGCCTTCTAAATAATTCTAGAGCAATGTTAGAGACACCATTTTTACAATACTTATCATAAATCATTAAAGTGCTCTTATTAAAGTAATATCACTTTTGTTCCAGTAATATATACATTAATTTACTTCAGCAGTTAGGGAAAAAATATCCATAAATTTATTATTCTAATAATTTGACATATTAGTACTCAATTATTGCTCGCTAACTCTATGTACTTGCATAATAATCAATAAGTTCATTCTCATAATGTTGGTCTATTATGAATTAATTATGTATTAGAGAATTGTTAGTAATTGAACTTTTGGTACGTAGGTTTGTGATATACATAAAGGCCGGGGCATATTTTGAGAATGTGGAGGTAGAGAGGAAGAAGCCCAATTTGATGTTCATAGGTGACGGGATTGGAAAGACTATTGTGAAAGCGAGTAGGAATGTGATAGACGGGTGGACTACATTCAGGTCAGCAACCGTAGGTGAGAGATTAAAAACTTGAACTTTCTCCTAAATTATATGCCTCTATATTTGACTTCTTTGAATTTTAATTTGATTTGTTGCACACCCTTTTACAATTTTAAGTAGAAATATCTCTTGGTGTTTGATGCGGATGATGATCTTGGCCATGTCTATTTTTTTGAGGGGTCTTGGCGATGTCTATTATTGCATGACGTACGTGTTATGTAATAATGTAATGGCAATAAGAGATGTGGGACACGAGTTGTTGGTCCATTCACGTTCGTAATCATGTTGCATCCACTTCAGTATAGAATTTGAAATATGCAAGACTGTGAGTTGTACTACTCGCCTTAAAACCAATTGGTAATAAAGAGGTATAAAGTCCATTTGGTTGGAATGGTAAAAAATTCTGAGGATATAAAATATAAAAGGATAGAAAAGTGGAAGAATAGAAAAAAAATTAATTTTCTCTCATGTAAGTTTGGTTGGGAAGATGAAAAAATGGAGATATAGAAAACTTATTTATTTGATTGAAAAAAAAAATGGGAGGATAGAAAATAAAATTGATATAAATTTATAGTTATGTCCCTATTATAAACTAAAAGAGTAAAAGCAACACATTTTTTTTATTAAAATTTTTTGTATGAATAGTACTTTATTTATACATTAAAAAAAAAAAAGTTTAGGGACCATTTGGTATGGATTTTGAGCAACAATTTTCAGTTTTTAAACAACATTACATATATTTTCACATACATTTTCACCTATACGTATTTTTTAAAAATACAAATAACGATACTAGAACAACATCACCAAACACTCCCTTAAGAACCTAAAATTACTTTTTAAAAAAAAAAAAAAAAAAAAAAAAATAAAAAAAAAACTAACTGTGAGAAAAGAAAGGATAAGCACATAATAAAAGAAGAAAAAAAACTGAAGAAAGATAAACACAAAAGAAATAGAAAAACGAAGATAAGCAAGAAAGAATAAACAAAAATTGAAGAAAAGGTCAAGCATCAGTTGTTCGGTACAAATGAAAAAAAGAAACGGAGTGAACAGCAAAAGAATCCTATCAATAAAAAGACAAAAGAAGCAGAGAATAAAAAGACCCAAAAGTTAAAAAAAAAAAAAAAAAAAAAAAAAAAAAAAAGAAAAATTTTGTCCAAAATATTACCAAGCATTTTCTCTCTTATTTTCACTCTGATTTGGGGTGATTCAATTTTAGTGGGCTAAAGAGAAAACTACCGAGCTCCACCACATAAACCTATCATTTGATATCATACCATACAAACTTGCTTTTACAGTGGTAGTAGATAGCGGAATTGTAATTGGCAACACCCAAAAAAGTGTATATCTTATAAATTCAACCACTCCAATTAAAGGATGATTTATGGGATTCTAGGCAATATAAAGGGTCTGTTTGGATAGAACTTATTTTACTGAAACTGAAAACTGAAAACTGAAAATACCGTAGCAAAATAATTTTTAAATGTGTGAATAGTATGTGAGACCCATTTTTAATAAAAAAGTTGCTGAAAAGTGTAATTTGTGGGTCCGTGAACAGTGCACGTATGCACTGTTCACTGTGGAAAGTCAACATTTGCGGTTACTGTTCAATGAACAGTAACCGCATTACTCCAAAACGCGTGGAAACAAAAAAAAAAAAAAAAAAACAAACAAAAACGCAGGAACCGAAACGCAACGCAGCCTTAAGTGAACCCAAACACACATAAAGTATCCGTTTGGATACAGCGTTTCTCCACAGTGTTTGCATTTGGCGTTTGCCAGTCTGTGGGACCCATCTGAACAGTAGCGATCCATTAAACGCAAGATTGAAGAAAAAACACATAGCTCTTTTCCCTAAATGCATTGTTTCAATAAAAAATCCTCCATGCGTGTATTGTTCATCATCACCCACGAAACAACAATGGCAAAGGATCACAACAACACAGTGCGGAAGAGGATTTATGGGAAGAGAGGTGTTAGGGTGGGAGAGAAGTGAAATTGGAAAATGGTGAAATGGGTTTATGGAAGGAAGAGTACTCTCTTAGGGAACCCAATCTTCGTTGGCGTTGAACTGGGTTGTCTTCCTCATGGATTTCTCTTCTGAGCTCTTCATCGGCGTCGAACTGGATTGTCTTCCTCGTGGATTTCTCTTCTGAGCTCTTCGTCGGTGTCGAACTGGGTTGTCTTCCTTGTAGATTTCTCTGGTGGGCACGGATTTCTCTTCTCGAAGAGAGGCATTAGGGTGGAAGAGTACTCTCTCAGGGAACTCGATCTTTGTTGGCGTCGGATTGGGTTATTTTCCTCATGGACTTCTCTTCTAAGCTCTTCACTAGCGTTGGACTTTTGAGCCCTTCACCGGCGTTGAACTAGGTTGTCTTTCTTGTGGATTTCTCTGGTGGGCGTAGATTTCTCTTTTCGAAGAAAGGCATTAGGGTGGGAGAGGTAAAAAAAAAAAAGCTTTTAAATACTTTCAAGTACGCTACAGTACTTAGCCCTAACTTAACCCCAAAAATAATCAAGTCGTATTTAAAATTATTTATTAAAATATTTTCAATTTTCAACAAAATCAACCATAGCCCAAAGTCTCGTTAGAAAGCTTGAAATGATGGGTGATCCCAGTTGGTAATAGGAAATTGTCATCCTGATCTTATAAATCTCTGATTAGTTTGACTTCAATGGTACCTGCCTGTCTGGCACTATAATCGCTATATAAGAGCCAAATCGTAGAGAATAGAATAATACTATAAAAGAGTTTGAAACAAAAAAGCCCTTTCTTTTTGTCTTATTCTAATTCTGGAATCAAAACTTCAAAAGCACATTCACGGGTGTATATGGCAAATTATTGGGTAGAACCAAGGCCATTTTTTATGTATGCACTCCAAAAGGGTCTGACATGCCATTATTATTTTAATTTTAGATTACTTTTTATTACTTATTGTTGATTAATTTTTTTTTTTATATTTTTTAGAATTTCTATTCTAGCCTAATCTAAGTGTATATGTATGTGAAACTTCTTTCTAGATACTTGAACCCCGACCTTTACCTCCACAAACATTTATACTTATGGAGTGACCACTGCATCAAGGGTATGCGGTGGTGTTGATTAATCTTTAAAACCATTGCATTTTAATTTCAATCTTTCTTATTAAAGATGCATAATTTGATATATTGATTTGATTTAATTCAATACTAATCAGTAACCCTACAATGTTCCGGAACGATTAGTATAATGAGTTTCTTTTTTCTTTTTTCTTTTTTCTTTTTTTGTCCAAATATGATAAGTATGATAGATATAAATAATAACTTACTTACTATTATTTTAAAACATAAATTCTATTTATACACAAGTATAAAAAATACATACTAAGTACAAACCACCTTATTCATGCAAATCAGTATGTAATTCTTAATCTGTCAAATATAAAATAGCATATCATGCAAATCTATCATTAAAAAAATACATATCATGCAAATCTGTCATTTACTTCGGCTATTGGCAACAGCTCAGTAAAAAGCATATTTGACTAATCTGTCTAGCGTTCCTACTTTTTATCTTTTTCTAATCATTATTTGTTTCGATTATTGACAGCTCAGTAAAGCATACCCATAAGACAAAGCTGCCTCAATTCTCTTTTATTTTCTTCTACTTTTTGTTTTCTCTTTTGGCTTTTGCATCCTAGCAATGTACTTAAATAGATTTACAACGGATAAGGATTATTGTTTTGGTCCCAATTCTATATATGGACCCAAATTTATAAAGCCGGGACCCTGACATGAATTTTAACTGCATTGAAGAGACTTAAACATCAACAACATTTTTTGTGAGTACAGAAAAACAATAAATGCTACACGGCAAATTTATACAACTTTTTTTTGCTATTCATCATGGTTGTTAGCGGTAAAAAAATGGACCAATTATTTATTTTATTTTTTTACCACTCACAATTATTATAATTTTTTTTGGGTAAACTACCGCTCACAATTTTACACTTTGTGAATTGGAGTAAAACTTGCGTAAATTACTGCTATATAGTAGCATTTTTTATAGAAAAAATTGTGTGTTGGGGTCGGTGGCTTAGGCCCTAGAAAAAGGAGAGGCATCTCCTGAATCCTGATCGAGTCGAGTTGACACTCGTGGTCCTTAGTGGATTCTTGAAAAGCGTGAGTTTTACTTATTTTGTCGGCAAAGGCATTTGTCTCCTAATAGACTACTTGTAGGTACAAAAAATAATAGACTACTTGTAATTTGCAAATGATCCGGTTAGAAATTTATGTTACGTAATAAGCTGCTTTTAAAGGAAATCCAAGTTCACATGTTATCATCAATGGTTTATTTTGTCTTTTTTTGCCGGTTCTTTAACTTTTTGAAATTTGGGATGAGTTTCTATTCGTTTCACTTTCCAATGCCAAATTTGGATAGATGCATTTATCATTTATGCTTTGGATGGAAAATTTTTAAGTGCTTTAAAGAAATTCTTTCCTCTTACAGTGGACTTTATTATAAATTTAATGAATGAATTTTATTATGAATGTAGGAGAAAATACTATTCTCCTATTCTGAAAATAGCTAAAAATTACATGTTATGGATTACTTGTGCTCTCTATCTACAGAGAAATCTAAAACTGAGATGCATGCCTTTGGAGATTGAATTTTAGACTGCTCAAAAGTCATTTTCTAATAATGTCATCAAGAAAAGTAAATCACTAAATTCTAACTAGAGAAATAATGATCATGATTTGATGCTTGAAAGTTGCTTAATGTGTCATTTCGCTTTACGGGTGTAATCTTACCGACTCTGGAAGTTAAGGGCCTGTTTGGGTATGGAATTTTCGTCACTCAATTTTCATCACTCAATTTTCATCACTCATCACTCATCACTCATAACTCATCACTCATCACTCATCACTCATCACTCATCACTCAATTTTTCACATCCGTTTGCCTTCATCACTCAGTTTTCATCACTCACTATTTTTCACACTATTTGGAGGGCCCACACCTGTCACGGTACAGTGTTTTTTTTTTTTTTTCACTAGCAGCTTCTTTTTTTTTTTTTTCCCCTCTGGGTTGGCTGTTCGGTCTGGGTTTTTTTTTTTTTTTTTTCTTCACTAAGTTTGGTGAGTCTAGGTACTTAAAAAAAAAAAAAAAAAAAAAAAAAAACCCAACGCCAACCCAAAAAAAAGAAAAAGAAAAAAAAAAGAGACAGACAACGCCAATAAAAAAAAAAGCCAATGCCAACCCAAAAAAAAAAATAAAAAATAAACAGCCAACGCCAACCCAAAAAAAAAAAAAAAAAGTCAAAAGGTGGTCAAAAGTTGCGGCTGTGGGTCTCTCATGTGTGTTTATTTACGAAAATGCCATTGAGTTATGAGTTATGGAAACTGAAAACAGCCTTTTGTTGTTTTCAGTTTCCATAACTCATAACTCAAAAATCAGAGAATTGAGTGATGGAAACAGAGTTATGGAAACAGAGTTATCGTTTGGCCAAACAACCTTTTTGCTATGAGTCCCACCATTTTTGAGTTATGAGTTATGGAAACTGAGAATTGAGTTATCAAAAAACTCAATCCAAACGGCCCCTAAAATTCAAAAACTAGGATACATTGAACGGACACAAACACACTTTTAACTGCTTATTGACGAACTATTTTGGGATTCATCAATTTCCATAACTTATATCTTTGTTTTCATAACTCATAACTCAAAAATGGTAGGATTCATAGTTAAAAATTCATTTGGCACCACCATAATTCTGTTTCCATAACTTTGTTTTCATCATTCAATTCTCTAATTTTTGAGTTAGGAGTTATGGAAACTGAAAACACTATATGACATTTCCGTAACTCATAACTCAATGGCATTTTCATAAATAACACTATATGAAGGGACTCACTGTCAGACTTTAGCTGCAACTTTTGACCATATATATATTTTTTTTCTTTCTTCATTGGGTTGCGTTCTTCATCTTCTTCTTTTTTCTCTTTCTTTTCACACTAGGTGGCTTTTTCTTCTTCCTTCTGATTTGGTTTTCTTTTTTTCTCTTTTTCCTTCTTCTTCTTTCACTGGGTTTGGTGATTTGATTTGGGTTTCTTTTCACTGGGTTTGGTGATACAAAAAAAAAAAAAAAAAAAAAAAAAAAAAAAAAAAAACTGAGTGATAGGTATGGAATCCACAAACAAGATGAAAAATATTGAGTGATGACAAGTGAGTGATGGTGCCAAACGGGTAGGGTATCTTGAGCGATGAGTGATGAGTAATGAGTGATGAGTGACAGAAATTGAGTGATGAAAATTATTGAACCAAACATGGCCTTAAGCTCTTGAATGCCTTATAAGTCTTTTCTAGTAATTATCATATCACCAACATAGAGTAGGAGAATGAAGTTGACAAGGTCATCTGAATAATAATACCGTGTCATATGAACCAGTAGAGTAACCAAGATGGTCGAAAGTGGTGTTGAATTTAGCAAATAAAGTTTGAGGGTTAGTTTTAAGTCTTTTATAGCTCGACTTCTGGTGGCTTGTAGGGTTGAAAAACACAAAAGAAACAAATTTTGCTTACCCTGAATGGTAATAGCTTCCAATTTGTATGGTTTTTGGAATCTATGCTCTACATATAATCCCATGATCCTTCATCTAACACTTTTTGTACATATATATTGTGATTATTTTTCAGCCGTGGTGGGGGATGGATTCATAGCCAAGGGTATAACCATTGAGAACTCAGCAGGGCCAAGTAAACACCAAGCAGTGGCATTAAGGAGCGGTTCAGATTTCTCAGCATTCTACAAATGCAGCTTTGTTGGCTACCAAGACACCCTTTATGTCCATTCCCTTCGACAATTTTATCGCGAATGTGACATATATGGGACAGTTGACTTCATCTTTGGTAACGCAGCTGTGGTTCTCCAAAATTGCAATATATATGCCCGTAAACCAGGTGAGAAGCAAAAAAACATTTTCACTGCACAAGGTAGAGAGGACCCTAACCAAAACACAGGGATATCTATCTTAAATTGCAAAGTTACAGCTGCTGCGGATTTAATCCCAGTAAAATCATCCTTTAAGACCTATCTAGGGCGTCCATGGAAGGAGTATTCAAGGACTGTTTTTCTCAGATCTTACATTGATGATTTGGTAGACCCAGCTGGATGGTTGGAATGGAATGGCACATTTGCATTGAGTACCTTGTATTATGGTGAGTATAAGAACCAAGGGCCAGGGTCTAACACAAGTGCTAGAGTGACTTGGCCCGGTTATAGAGTCATCAAGAACTCAACAGTTGCAAGCCAGTTTACTGTAGGGGCATTTATACAAGGAACTGACTGGCTAAATTCTTCTAGCATTCCATACTTTGTCAGCTTGAGTTGAGGACTGAGGATGGTTATAAAGTAATTAATGCCTTTTCCTCTGTTTAAATGTTGACGTTTAAGAAGCTCTATGATCGAATAACAAGCATTCATATGGCTCTGTCTAAATGAATTTTATATGTTTATATTGTACTTGCAATGTAAATTTACATTGTGTACAACATTTGCCACTTTTTGTGTGTGTTTATAATGTAAATTTACATTGTACTGCACAATGTAAAAGAAGAATTTCCCTTCTCTAAAACCTCTTCTTTGAGAAAGATTCCAATATGAAATATATTCGTACTGGGTCATTGGTGCTTGATGCATTGAGATCTTGCATCATGCAATAGCATTTTTGATGGCTAAGATTAAAAGATAAAAAACTTACTTTTAATCTCAACGCTTAAATCAAAACTTTTAACTTTTTTACCATCTCAACTTCTTCCTCCCACAATTGCACCTGATTCGGATCCGGGAATTGATTACCTAAGTTGATAAAACTTATAAAACAGTGCCAATATTTGCAACATTTGGAGCTCTACATAGGCCTAACTTATCTTTGGAAGAAACCCAAGACCACAAATTTTGGGCCTTTACGCTTTTACCTATTTTAGATGGGTAGGACATATTGCACCAGGCCAACCCAAAGAAGCGTTTCAAAATTTGAAGTTATCTCCCAGTGCAGCTTGGACCTTGCAAAATTCAAAGCCCATTGTGGTCACCCAAACCCTAAGCCTATGGATGCACTCTCAAAAGGCTAGGCCCAATGTGGTCCCCAAAACCCATGCTAACTTTTTTTTTTTAAATAAAAAAAAAAAAATTTAACTCTAGGTGGGCCAGGTTAGAGATAAGTTAGGAAAGAGTAGAGAGAGTCATATCACGTGGTTCGTATATCCATGTTCCAACTCCAAGAGCCCACATAGGATGCTCTCAATGCGCGCTCAAAGCTCAAAAGTCAGTTTCTCAAAAAAAAAAAAAAAAAAAGCTCAAAAGTCAAAAAGTCTACAAATTTGCTGCAATAAACCACAAATCACGGGAAGTAAAGTGAAAATGATGAAAAGCTAATTACTAATACGAAACTCTGAAAGAGGCTGTAATGATGAGACTGCTACCCATGCGTAGCTTTGAGATACTTTCTGGTTTTTGTACTACAGTCTTGAAGGTGCTGTTGGGGGGGCCGTGGGGGAGCCTTGGCTTGATTATGAAAATTTTATTTTAATTTTAATAATACTAGTAATAATAAGAATAAGAACAAGAAAACATGCCATGCCAGCATACTCATATATGTTTTTAATTAAATTGATTTTGATGGAGTTTAAAAGGCATATCAACACGACAAAGAATTGAGTTTTTGAACTAGTGTTTATCCTCAGAGGTTTTTTGGTTTGATTAATTTTCATCATTTATTACTCTGTTTTTATCACCAATTACTCACTTTTGGTATGTCACACACCTAAAAAGTATGTTTGGCCAAGTTTTCATTTCCAATTCTCATTGCCTATAACTCAACAAAATGAGTAATAAGTAACCTCATGAATCTATGGCTAATCATCAAGTTATACTTTTTTTTTTGTTTTTTTTGTAATTAGTTGATATGCGCAGAATGAGAGGCCTACAAGACTCGAAAAATAATCAAGTATTTAACTAATTTTGTACTCCTTGTTAGAGGGAAAGAAAGAAAAAAATGTCTTCCTAATATCATTTGGAACTACAAAGATATGTTATCAGCAAAGTGTTAGACATACAATACATCTTAAAATGAAATCTACCAATCTTAATTAATTATTATTCCTTGACATAGATTCATAGAAAAATGATAGCAAATATTGAGGTGGTCCACAAATCCGCTTCATGTTAACCCTCTAGACCTTAACACAATAAGCTTAATAGCTTTTTCTTTATTCTTTTTTGGGGTGGTGTGGGGTGCTAAATCGATAAGCTTAATAGTGCTAGAACCATCAAATAGATCAATATACATGGTGGTGCATTTTTTTTACAAATGGAGGTAGAAAGTGATGGCATTATAGACAACGTACAAAGTCAAGGACTTTATTATTTTCACAAGTCATGCTAGCAGAGATTCTCTAACAAATTAGGTGAAGAATAGCTAGAGGCATTTTGTTGTCGTCTAATAGACTAGTATACAATCATTCAAAAGATTCATTTGGAAACTGTAAACTCTCTCGAGGTTCATTTTAATCAAGTTGAATCCAATGCCCATATGTCATGAAGATTTTTAATTTCCAAGTTCTCACCCAATGAGAAATGTGTTTGTCAGCTTTTTGCTGTATAGGGAGGTGTTGTGTATAGCAATGAACATGAATGCATGCAGCATGTGGGAGTGTACCAGAGGAGCACATGATGATATGAACAAGGCACTATTGAAATATATTATTGGGTCAAATCTGTGGCCATCGTTTCTTGAACAAAAAAGTTCAATCTGTGAAATTCCTTTTTCAATTTTTTAATTCCTGTCATCCAAATTATCATTTGTTTTATGCATTCTTTTCTATTCAATAATGAAAACTTCTCCATGACTTTCTTTTTCGTGCACGTATTCTATCCAAAAAAAATTCTTTGGCCCCTTCAGTGTATAATTGACTGAACTTTATCTTCTGCCAACATGCTTTGGTCCGGAGGCAACTCTTTATCGAGCAGATAATTGGAGAGAAAGAACAATGTTAGATTTTTTTTTTTTTTTTTTTTTCACAATATTTTTCATAACTTGTAAAGATAACAGTGACTAAAATGATAAGTTATAATTAAAATAACGTTATTTTCATTTCATCCTACAATTAATACCATTTTTATTACATACCGTTATGATAACAAATTTCAATAATTGTGAAAATTTGTGTCCTTTAAATAAATGAAAATTTGCCCCTCTCAAATTGGGCAGGAAATTAAGGAAAAGTGTAAAGTGCCCAAATAAGTAATGCTGTACAGCCCAATCATTTGAAAGAAAATTATAGAGAGAAGATACCCTTCCCCACATGAAAAAAAACACAGTTTTTGATTGCGAGGTTTTAACAATATTTCACCTGTTTTTATCTTTTGGTTGTCTTTGGAGAAATATTGTTGCCAAATATTTTGAAGTTCACACTGCTCAATTCTCAGACATGAAAATTCACCTGCTGCCATTACAGCAATAACTACAATCTTGTAAATAATAGTTCAGTTTCATTGGCTAAATCCCAAATGATTCAAATTGGGCAATGGTGCTGTGAGTTTAGACATACCGATGTTATAATTTGGATATGTGCGCTCCAAACAACAGTATCCAAAGTTATACAATAGACTAAAATATAAATTACAGGTTGAGTGTGGCTTAAAGGTGGAGACAAGAACACAAAATATTTCCCAAGGAAAAGCTACACAGAATATATATTAAAACTACTTTTTTTTTACCACCTGGAAGGAATCGAATTAGGGAATTTAATATGCTTTAATGAATTTTTATCTCAAGTAACCATAATATCCTTGTTTTATTAAAGAATGGGCATTATAATATTATCATTAAAAGATTCATTTTCTAAGATACATACCTAGTCTCTCTCTTTTTTAGTGCCAATACATCTAGGACACACCTATGATACAACTTTGATACCATTATAACCCAACCCCCAATAGCGAGAGATAGTCCAAACTTGTAAGAATTTTTATTTATATGTTTTATATATTGGTTTCAATATTGAACACTTATCTAGTTATCTTTTATTTACTCTTTTAGATCTTGGTTTTTATTCTAAACATCGTTTAATGGTTATGGATTCATTTTATTATCCACTATTGCTTTTAAATCGATATATGCTTAACAATAGTTACAATATCTAAAAAGAAATGTTTAACAATGTATAAATAAAATATATCTAATAAGTAATTAATACACGTATCCCCGACATATCATACCCCAAGTTTTTCAAGAAATGCTATATCTCAGTACTTGTACCCGTATCATACCCTTACCGGTAAGACTGTATCCGTACCGTGTAGTTTCCATTCAATTCTCAAACAATATTATTTTTTGTTCCATTCATTTCTTTTCAAACATCCAAACAAGAGGGAGATAAATTTTTTTTTTCCCTTCATTTAGATTTCTTTCCATTCTTTTATATTTTATCTATTTCATTTATTTTTATAGCCCTAGAGAGAGACAAAGACAAAGACAGAGAGACAAAGAGCTTCTGATTAGGTGAGTGTTACATGGGTGGTAGAAGGAAGTTTGGTGATGTCAATTCACAGTGCAACTGAGGGGAAAAAAAAGAAGCAAATTAAACATGGTCAAAACAATGTAGGTGTGGGGGCCTTTTGGTATTGTTGGGCCTTAACCCCTTATGTTGCATTGTGGCCCATTAATTTGGAGTAAGAGAGTTGGGACTGGCCTTGCAAGGATTGCACTTCAAGCCAACTTGTGCACAAGTCAGGCTTACCCAATGTAAATGCGTCCTGATGTTAGTGGGCTGGACACAAGGTATGGTCACAGTAGGAGTAACTGTTACAGATATTACGGCAAGAATATTCCATAGTAGGATGATTAATAATAATAAAACATGCTAAATAAAGTTAACACTGTGAACAAAATTAACAGAGTTACAGCAAAGTAATGTAGCAAGTAGAAATAACACTACACCAGGAAAAAGTAAACAACTTGGTAACTTCTAATCAAACAATAAGAAATCGTCCCAATAAGTATAATGAAAATAAATCATTTTTTGGATTATGGGTTAAACTGTTCAGTAGAAACGAAACCAAGAAGGAAACCAATCTCTAATGCAGGTAACCTCAACAAAGGCTTCTGCCATAGAAGTTACTCATTCTGGAAAAAGGGCCTAAATGGTTTAAGTTTCGATTTACAACCTTTACAAGGTGGGAATGTTGGGAAGGAGAGAAAAAGTGGTCTATTGATGCATGCCTCTATTTCTATAGCATTATTTTCTCTATGGTTTTCTTTCTACCACTTAGTTTTTTTTTATCTTTTCGTTTCCTCTGTGTTCTTTCCTCCCTCTCCTCCTTGCTACCTCTAATGTTCATGGCTTCCCCCTTTTGTACCATCTACCATTATGAGATTTAACCCTTTTGTCCCTCAACCATTTTTGGCTTCTTGTGGGCATCTCTCTAGGACTGCCCACTAACCTGCTAGTTGCCTAGCCATTACCTCTGCCCATAGTGTGTTGGTTGCACCACTTTCCATTTCCAGACAAAATTACTTGTCCTGTTTCTTATCTCTCTCCATTTCTATTTTACCTCAATGGATAAGTATTGGAGACTTTCTCTACACCTACTCCTATGGCATGCATCAAGTGGTCTTAGCCTATACTTACCTCTTTTGGGTAAAATGCCATCCCAGTAAGACATTCCCCCAGAGAAGCTTAGGCAGGAACCCTAGAATAGACCCCCCTTTCTCCCCACCATCAAACCACACCCTCTGAATACCTTGACCCATGGCCCACCTCTCATGTATTGGCTGGGTACAAGTAGGTGATGCCCTGATCCTTTGTGCAAGTTCCACTTCGTTTGTGTTTGTCTCCTTCTTCTCTTCACGCAATTTCTACTGCTTTTGCGTTGTTTGATTCCGCTGCGTGTACTAGTTTGTGCTTATCCTTTGTGGCGTGAAGGATGTGTGGGCTTTTGGACTTTTGTTTTCTTCCTTTTATCCCTTCCTAGGTTGGGCACTGTCCAAGCGAGGGCCTTTGCCTCTATAGCCCATTAGGCCTGAGTTTTTGTCTTTCTTCTTCATGGCCGTGAGCCTTTTACCATTAATCTTGTCATACTGCTTCATTGTGTTTGCTACCTCTCTGTTTGGACCTCCTTGACTGTCTTGCTTTGTTTTTACTTCTTATTACCTCCATGGGCCTGCTAGCTGGTGTTCCTGCCGTGTCAGCTCATTGGCCTATTACCTCTCTCCTTTGCTCTTCCTTGGCCCATTTACTTCTTATTTACCTCTTATTGCTTCCATGAATTTATTGCCTTATTCCTCAGGTTTTCTCTTGATAGGCCAAAAACAAATTGACCCCTTGTGATAAATTAACCAATTAATTTAGTCAAGTGAATTAATTAAGTTAATTAACATTCAAATGCGTGGTAGCACAAACAAATCATCAATAAACTAAGTATGCAGTGGAAAATAAATTTGATACGGTGATTTGTTTATGAATGGGGAAAACTAACACGGCAAAAATTCCACAGGGTGATTTTAAGGTCACCACTCCCGAAATTCCACTATTATCACAACAGGCGATTACAAATAAAGGAATCTTAGTACCTTATACCAACCTATAGTTGAACCCTTACCTTAATACCCAATTAAACTTGTTCTGTAGTGACAATTTCTCCTTTTGATGCACGACTCCCAAGTACGTGACTAACCAAATTAAGTGGATCCTAGTACGCGACTTCAATCACCAACTAGAGAAGGTTATTGGCTGCAAAGTTCTTCAGTTCATCCCAACGATGAATATTAAGAAGATGCTTGGTCACAAAACCTTACGATGCACAAACACAACAACTTCTTCAAGAACAATGAACTAGGGCAAATTCTGTCTCCGGTCACAATTTGCTTGAACAAACTTTGCTTAATACTTGTGCAACTTGTGAACACTTTGACGACCCTTAAAATAATCATTTTATATGTTTAGAGTTGTGAGAAAAGAAAACCCAAACACATAAAACCGGATTGAAGTCAAAATAGAACTAGAATTCTGTTTTTCATAAAGCTCAACAGATACCTGTCTGTCGAGATGTTATCGAGCAGCTGTCGAGCCACGGGGCTGGAACAGCTTCTTAAACTCGATAGATAGTTAGCTCTCGAGCTTTAATGACAGGCACTTCTTCAACTTGTTTCTTGGACAGACTTGCATGTCTTAAACACTTGATCTTGAAACACAGTTTCTTAAAGTATTAAACACATCCTAGATCTACCCAAATACAAGTAAAGTACGTTTTGTCAAAGGATTAGCCAATTATATAAAATAGTGACATATGTTCCTAACAAGTGAATCACATATATCCTAACACCTCGGCCCATTTACTAGATCTTTACCTCTTATCACTCTTATGGGCTTGTTGGTCATCATTCCTACCATGTTAACCCATTGAGTTTACCACTTTATTCTTTGGGCTTCTTCGGCCCATTTACTTCTTCTTTACCTCTCATTGTTCCCATGGGCTTACCACTTCATTCCTTGGGCTTTCTCGACCCACCTACCTCTTTTCTTTTTACCTCTTGTTACTTTTATGGGCTTGCTGGCCATCATTCATGCCATGTTAGCCCACTGGGCTTGTTATCTCATTTTTTTACCATTTTGCCCTTCGTTTTCCTCTCATTTTCCTTATTGTTAAGCTTCTTCTGCCATTGGGCCTTCTGTCAAAAATGGGTGTCAACGGTAAGTAATTAAGGTTGTGTTTGTTTCACATGAAAATCGGTTTAGGAAAGTATTTTACACCCTTGTGTGTGTTTGGCACCAATTGAAAATATGGTCAAACTGAAAATGTTTTACACTTTGACCGTAAAATACCCCTTCTCACCTGTAAAACTATTTCATTAGTTGTTTTACTTTCAAACCACATTTTACAGACTACAAAAGTGGAGAGAGAGAGAGAGAGAGAGAGAGATGAGTGTGAAACCACAGAGAGAGAGATCGAAGTCACCATCATCGCCGCTTGAAGCTCATAGTTGCCGCCAGAAGCTCATCGACACCGCCATCTAGATCGTCACCACCCAAAACCGATCTCATTCTTGACCCACCCAAGACCGAGCTCGTTCTCAACACACTGATCTCGGTCTCCCTCTTGCTCAACGTCGTCGATCTGGCCGCCACTGACCACCAACCCACTCCACTCCACCCCCAAACCCACCAGATCTGGCCACCGCCGTCCTCCATCCACTCCGATCTCTCTCTTTCTCGATCTATCTCTCTTTCCCTCAATCTGTCACTCTTTCTTCCTCCTCTCACCGAGTATATCATGTATATGTTGTGAAAAAATGTTTTTATTTTGATTTTTGGTTGTGTTAAAGTGTATATTTTGAAATTTCCTATTATAAAATTTGTTTGGAAGCTAAGAAAATGTGAAAATTTTGTAGGAAAATAGCATTCTCAGAATATTACCAAACACGGAAAATTGTTTTCAGGACTATTTTCCATTGCAAAACCAAATACCCGGATTTCATTTTTCTTACGGGAATTCATTTTCCCCTGCATTCATTTTACACTCAGAATTCGATTTACATAGAGTCAAACGTAGCCTAAGCATGTATATGACTACATCATTTTAAGTTTACGTGATATTTAAGGACTACATTGCTCATGAAAATTGACAAAATATGACATTCAAAATAATATCAAACGTTGGGGACTTTAATCAAAATTTAGAAAAACATCGAGAATCAAATTAAAATATTACATACTACATACTTTTACGGTGTAAAACAAAAAGGACTTATACTTTGCAAATTAATTGTACTTTACGCATGGAATCTACTTCGGTTCTATTAATTTTCCAAAATAGGAGTACAATCTTAGCAAGAATTTTGTAAAGTAAATGGGTGCATAGTCAAACATTCTTCCCTCTTTTTTTTTTTTATATTTTTACGATGGAGGAACTAAGACCATCTCTCTCCTAATACCCCAACCAAAAATCAAGGATAGGGAGATGGGGATCTTTCCCACATTATTACTTTAATAGGGCCTAGCAATATTGTGCGCAACAAAGTTGGCTTCCGTAAAAGTATAAACTATAGTCCAATCAACAAAGGAGTTTGAGATAGTTTTAACCTTAGTAATAACATTTACAATAGACCAATGAGAGACTTTGGAATGGTTGGACAATGTTTACAGGGTCTCCTTCATAAATCACATGTTTGATACCCGATTCTCCTACCTTTTCAACTGCTAAGTAAGCGACCTTGGTTCCTACCAATTGTTGGCAGTGCAAGTTTTTTCTTCGACAATAGCTGCATCAAAGTTTATTTTCACAAAAATGGAGAAAAGGAGAATCCATAAAACTTCACCTAAAGACCTCCTCACTTTGCAAATTTGCAAAATCGCAAAACATTAGAAGATCACGGTATATTTTATTAATTTGACTAATTAAGTACAAATGATATATTCTTCCCTTTCTGATTACCTCAGTTTCTTGTCATACATATTAATATATTATGTCACACCACATAGCTGTGAATAATATGAAGGATATCAATATATAATTTTCGATGGAATATTCTTTAATACCATTAAATTGCACATAAAATTTTTAGCACACTTGTCAAGAACCATTTATATCCTTCTATATCCAAAGCACTCAAAAATTCATAAAAGAGAACAATGATAGGATTTTCTTTTTTAAAGGTAATTGGCGATAAAAATGGTAAAGGTACTCCAATTTTTTGATTTTGTGGGATGGTAGGGCTGGTGACTGTTTCGTTTGTCTCTCTTTTTTTTTTTTCTTTTTTTTTTTTGGGGAGAGATGGTGACTGGTGTTGGTATCATGTAAAATAGGGATCAAAATCAAATCTGCCTTAGCTTATCCATATCTCTTGATTTAAGTGCTATATCCATTGTACTACATCCATATGCATGGGCCTTTATTGACCCCTTAGTGACTTGCTCATAGAACTTAAAAAGGATTTTCAACATCACCTGCATGCTTATGTTCACCACCTTTCTCCGACACCGATTTGAGCATAAGCATCAAACCCATATCCATGTTCATCACCTTTCACTGACAACAATTTTGAAGATTCTTTTAGTCTATGACTCTGCCTCAAATTATGGGCAAGAACTCCCCTTTAAACTCAATTCCAAAGTTGTTGGACTCAATTCTAGAGTTGTTGGAGACAGTTCCATTATACTTTTAGGGGAGTGCAATATTTGGCGACAGTGGTAACCCTAAAACGATTCATCGATATTAATTGTTACTGAAATATTTGGTTCTCTTAATCAAATTGAAACAGTCTCTATTACAAGATTGACTCCCTTAATCGCAATTATTTATCTGTTATAGCAACTATTGCCACCTTATAATCTCAAATAGTCTTTTTTTTTTTTTTTTTTTTGGTGAAAGATGATTCATTGAACAAAACTAAAAGGAAACACAAGGTTCAGGACATATTCTATCAAAATACATCTCATTGAGGTCATCTTCACACGCATCAATCATGTCCACAGGTGGACTATCAAATAAAAAAAATTCAGAAATTTGATATACTTTTACGGAAAGAAACCCCTTCACAGCAAGCCAAACCGCTTCCACCCTCCACCAAACCATCTGTATAAAACTTCAACCAACCTTCAGGCGGCTTCTCCTAGCAAATCCTTCTCATCACCTTTTGCACCAAAGCTCTCGGAGTTGCCACACAATGAATGAACTCCAATGCTTGGTTCAAAATTTCCCTAGCCAGCTTCGGGTTTCTACTATTACTGCTGAAAACAAACCTATTTCTACTCTTCCATATATTCCACATAGCAAAGGGAAAGATAATCCTCCAATGGGGATTGGCAGCAAGCAAGCTACAGTTATTTCTACCATTAAAAGACAGCCAAATTTGCAACTCACTTTTCCAAAAAGCATGATTCGAGGATGTAATCCCCAGCTGATTCCACACATGCTTGACATAAGGGCAGTCACAGAAAGCATGCAAAATGGTCTCCGAACCTCTTTGACAAATAGGGCATGTATTGTCATGAACTACCCCTCTTTTCTCAAGGCACACCTTGACCCCAATACTGTTATGAGCACACATCCATAAGAAAGTCTTGATTCTTGGAAGAGTGTCTGCTTTCCAAAGCCATTTGGCCGAGAAGGGAGATGCATCCATGGTACCCATGGCAATCTTATAAGCACTCTTTAACTCAAAGGTGCCTTTAGAAGAATCTACCCATGCCAATTTATCAACTCCTTTACTAGTGACTGTCATAGGAGTAGCTTGAATCAACATCTTTATGTCTTGAGGAAGCTCAAATGGAATTTTTTCCCAAGCCCAACCCTTCCAGCATAAAATCCTTAATCTCCAATAGACTAACTTCCTGTGTAATAGGACCCTGAATGAGTTGTCTTAAGGAGCCTTTTTGGGTCCAATTGCTATGCCAAACATTCAAACTACTGTCCTTACAAACCATCCACCTACTGCCCTTGTTGAAGGTATCCATACCTTTCTTCATTGTAGCCCAAACAGATAAGCAAGGAAGCTTATTGGCATTGAGGGCATTACTTTTCCGTGGACTACAATACTTCGTCTTCAAAACTAGAGCCCAAGGAGCCTTTCTCTCTCTCTCTCTCTATATTGAATCTCCAATTTAGCTTTGAAAGGAGGGCAGCATTCCTTCCCTTAACTAATTGCAACCCAAGGCCCCCTTCCTCCTTGGGTTTGGTGACCTTATCCTAACCAACCCAATGGATTTTCTACACTGTGTCTGATGATCCCCATAAAAAGTTTCAGTTGACCCTATCCAACCCATCCAAAATTTTGCTAGGAAGATGAGAGCATTACATAACGTAGAAGGGTATAGTAGCTAAAAAAGCTTGAATCAAGACTACTCAACCAACCAAAGAAAGCAAATTGGCCTTCCACCCTGCAAGTTTCTACTTCACCCTATCAAGGATGAAATTGTAATCTTAGGATGAGGAGCCAAGATGCCTAAAGGGAAACCCAAGGTACTTACCAAGGAAAGGCGTGGAGGAAAGGCCAAGAATATCACATAACAACTCCCTAGCATCCCTATCCACATTCGGGGAAAAATAAACTCTAAATTTTGCCTCACTAACTGTTTGCCCGAATAAGAAGCAAAATTCATCAAGCATATCTCTAATGGCTGAACAATCGGTACCATCAGCTCTAGCAAAAAAGAGGAGATCATCCGCAAACATGAGATGGGAAAAGGCAGGACCACTTTGGGAAGCCTTAACTGGGTGCCATAGCTTAGCATTACACTTTTCCTCAATAAGTTGACCCAAGAAATCCATGCAAAAAATAAAAAGGTAAGGGGATAGTGGGTCCCCTTGCCTTATCCATCTCGAAGGAACAATAGGATCGGTAGCTTCACCATTCGCCAAAATAGAAGTGGAGACTGTGGAGACACAACTCATAATGACATCAATAAAATCAACCAAAAGGTTGGCCCTAAAGAGAGCTTCTCTAATGAAATTCCACTCTAGCTTTTCATAAGTCTTCTCCAAATCAATTTTCAGTGCCATATAACCCACTCTCGCTCTCTTTCTCCCAAGAAAGTGAATGATCTCCTAAGCAATGATAGCATTGCCTACTCCCTTCCTACCTGGCACAAAAGCCGCTTGAAGAGGAGATATGAGTTTATCCAAATAAGGCCTCAACCTTGCCACAATAATCTTTGTCGCCACTTTATACACGGTGTTGCATAAACTTATGGGTCTATAGTTACCCAAAGTCTTCGGACCTTGGATCTTTAGGATTAAAGCAATATGAGGTCTATTCAAATACTCAGGAACCCTCATATCCGTAAAAATCTTTTGCACCTCCCTAACAACTGATCTCCCAACAATTGGCCAAAACCTTTGGAAAAACCCTGTGTGAATGCCATCTAAACCAAGTGCTTTAAAAGGTTTTAAAGACCACAAAGCACCTCTAATCTCTTCTTCAATTGCACCACCACTGATATTCTCCTTCTCCTCCTCAGTAAGCCTAGGCTGCCATTGAGAAATAAGAGGTTCAGCTCTAGAAACTCAACTCAGCGATGTAGAATAAATCCCTTCAAAACCACTTCTAATGAAATTCTTTATCTCATCCTCCTTATAAATCCAATCCCCCATAGCATTTTTTATTGCCAAAATATGATTCCTATTCCTTTTGACTAAAGTTGAAACGTGATAAAAAGTCGTACTGTGATCACCCTAGATCATCCAGTTAACTCTCGACTTTAAAGCCCAAAGCTCCTCCTCCTGATTCAGCACTAAATCTAGCTCCTTCAAAAGCTCTTTCTCCAAATTAAGAAGGAAATTAGAAGGGTTATTTGCAACAGCCCTCTGAATGCCATTAATCTGAGCCATCAAATTCTTCTTCCTAGTAAAAATGTTTCCAAACTGATTTTTATTCCAGGCAACAACTTTCTTTGAAAACAATTCTAAGGCATCAGCTAATCCACTGCCACCTCCCCAAGCTTAAGAAACAATGCTTGAAAAGGTTGCATCCAGAAGCCAAGAAGTTTGAAACCTAAAAGGCCGCTTTTTAACACCATTAGCCCTTGGCACCATCTCCAACAAAACAAGGTAGTGATCCAGATGGCTTCTAGTAAGATGAGTGACCCTTGCTTCCGGGTACAACAGGCACTGTACAACAGGCACTAACTAGGATTAACAAAGAATCTATCTATTCTTTATTGAATTAAAGCTTGAACTTCCCTCTTGTTTGTCCAAGTGAACCGAGGCCACAAGAACCCAATATCTATCATATTGCACTTATCGAGACACTCCTTAAACAATAAGGACCTATTGACACTTACAACTCTGCCACCAAACTTATCATCATCTAATAGGGGTTCGTTAAAGTCCCCTACTATGACCCACGGCAAACTATGAAGATCATTAACTTTCATGAGATTATTCCACAACACCTGCCTCTCAGCATTCCTAAGACTAGCATACACAACAGAAAATAACCATGTAGCGTTAGAAAAGCATACCTTAACCATGATATGTATTTCTTGCTCAGTGTTAGAGAGTGAGGACACCTCCACCCTATCTGAATTCCAAAGCACCCATAAACCACTAGAAAATCCATTGGTATCAGTATGAATCGCATCGTCAAAAGGAAGCCTATCAATCAACTCCCTAGCTCTTTCTCCCCCAACCCGGGTCTCCATAACAACTAAAATAGCTGGATCATGGTTCTAGACCAACTCTCTAACACGATTTTTAAATAAGGGCTTAAGTGCACCCCTACAATTCCAAATAATTATATTCATGAGGAAATCAGTGGTAAGGAGATGGGCATTCATCAAAAGGCGACATCAGCTTTGCCTCCTCCTTCAAGATCCATCTGGTCTGCTTTAGCACCTCCCTGGTCTGTTCCTCTCCAGGAAACCAAGTCATACTGTGGTGGAGAACTCCCATCTCTATTCTCTGAGCCAACACATGCAAGTCTGTTAAAGTGATCCACCCCTTCCTTACACTCCTCTCTGTTAATGAAAAAGTGTATTTCCTTGCTTTCTTCAACTCCATGCTGCACCACCCCATAATTCGAACTAGATTTACCCGTATCTCCGCCAAAACTACTATTACCCCCTCCAAATTGATGGCCCAACTCTGACCATGCAGTGACTTTGAACTGAAACTGGTTAGACACTCTAATGTTTAATTCTCCATCACTGATCCTTGCAACCTTCAAACACTCAACTGTGTTTCCCTTCACCTGCTCACCATAAGATTCTTTTCCAACTCCACTATCCACGGCACTGAGAAACGAAGATTGGGAAACCCTTTGATGCACTAATATTTTCTTACCCTTCACTGATTTATGTTTTAGCAAATTCTGAGATAAGTCAATTTGGCCAACAACTATACTCAGCACATTGGGCTCATGGATTCGGGGTGATCTGGGTGGGCCCGCTTCAAAGCATCCTTCCCTATTTTCTGGATTGAACTCTCAACTTAGGCCCTCTCTAAAACCCACAATGGGGCAAGCTTTCTTTTATTCTCCTTCGTTAGCCCATTAGAGAGCCTGGCCCTACCCCTATCTTGCATACCTGCTGCTTCCATCACAATGCTACCGTTAAAGCCTACATTCCTATCATTCTATTGGCCAGGTGGGGCCCCTCCACTCCTCTGAATTTTTGTCCCACTCTTCCTACGAGCCACCACAACCCATGGACCATACGTACTCGCATGGCCTTCCTCCTGAACAGCACCATGCGCTTGATCGTTGGGTCCCACTTCAGATTTTGGACTATTGGCCTCATAATTTTCGTGTGACCCTTCTACCTCAACCACACCCACTTTCATTTGCACCTCTCTGGATGGCGACTCTTGCCTGATGGTGTACGAACAACTCTCCTTACTGTGACCTAATCTACCGCACCCAAAACAGAGCTTTTGGATACCTTCATAACTCACCATTTGCTCTAACCTCCCTATCATGATAGTAGTAACCAAAGGCTTATCCACATCAATTTGCACACATAATCTTGAAAACCTCCCCCTGGTCTCTGACACAGTGAATGTATCAACCCTTAAGACATTACCAATAGCTCTTCCAATGTGCTGTAAAGCCTCCACATTATAGTATTCAATAGGTAATTCATTGAGCCTAATCCAAACTGCAATGGAGGACACATTGGCTAAGGCTAGCTTAAAGTTTGGCTCCCACGGTCTAAGAAACAAAAAGTGGTCACTAATAAACCACGGTCCTTTCCTCAACACGTTTTCAAAATCTTCTTTCAGTGACAATCTCGTAAGGAAAAAACCATGACCTAGGTCCGCACAATCCAATCTTCCTGCTAGTTTCCACAAAGCAAGCAACTTGGCCTGGAGGAAACTAAGTCCCACAATCCTACCATACACCTTAACAATGAAAGCTTTAGCCCATGGCCTTCTTATATGCTGCTTGAACTCCTTAGAAAATTTTACAGCAACCAGACCTCGTCGGAGTGTCTCTACTTCTTCATCAAAATCAACATCGTCCTCCATACTATCCCCAAGGTTAAAAGCTTGGGTGAAAGCCCCTGGGAGATCACCAACTAGCTTATCTTTAAAAGATATGCCCTGTTTCCCAGAGCCCGAAGCATGGCTTGGAGATGAGGGGCTGGAGCTTGGATCCTCACTGAACCCAGCATGATTAACGTCTTTAACTTTCTTCTTGCTGCGCGCAAGTTCATCCTTTTCTTCACAAGAGAGAGAACTTTCAAGTGGCATGTTTTTTATCTATTATAATCTCAAATAGTCATGAATGCACATCATATCTTTTTGTCAAACCCACACCCCCCCCCCCCCCCCAAAAAAAAAATCTACATTTAGTTATATGAAAATTTAAAGTTGAGTAATATCATCACTACAAACTATTTTACAATATTTTTTACAAATTATAAATATGAAAATTTTTATTGATTTTCATTTAGATTCATTACTAACATTACTTTTTAAATTACCAATAAATAAACTATTCATCATATCAACAATATATATATATATATATATATAAAGTTACACATGAAATTTTCCAATGATTAAGTTGTCCCCCCCCCCCCAAGTATATATATATATATATATATATATATAGTTTATAAATCCTAAAGGTTAAATGCTGCTACCATGCTACCATTCAACCATCTTAATAAGTGCCGCAAATTCATGTATGAATCATGAATAACTTTATTTTTTTGTTGGAGAAGAATCACCACCAATAACTTTGTCTGTGTTTTTGATTACTAATAAAAGAATGTAATTAATACCTTTTTGGGTGGAGAAAGAGGGAGATTCTGGCATTTTACCCTTAATTTAAAAAAAAAAATTGGCAATATGCCTCTATTTGCAAACTATATAGGAGCGTGCCCCTGTTTTGATACTCGATTATCCTAAAATCGAGTTCAATTAAATACTCAATTTGTAGAAAATCGAGTTATGCCCGATCAAACTTTTAAAAAATATTAAAAAAAAAAATTTCCATGGAACTCGAGTTTCAGGAAATCGAGTTCCATGCAAAAAAAAATTTTATAAGTGCAATTGCCCCATATTCAGGGAGCCCTATAGTGGCGTTTTTAAGCCCTATAGCGGCGTTTTCCTGCAAATTTGTTTATAAGTGTAATTGGCCCATATTCAGGGTACCCTATAGTGGTGTTTTTAAGCCCTATAATGACGTTTTAGGACCCTATAGCGGCGTTTTCTTGCAAAAAAAAAATTTAATAAGTGTAATCGGCCTGTTCTGGGTGCCCTATAGTGGCGTTTTTAGGCCCTATATTGACGTTTTAGAACCCTATAGCGGCGTTTTTCTGCAAAAATTTTTTATAAGTCCCATACCAACTTCAAGGGGCCCTATAGTGGCGTTTTTAAGCCCTATAGTGACGTTTTAAAGCCCTATAGCGGCGTTTTGGAACTCGACTTCTCTAAAATCGAGTTCCATGCTTTTTTTTTTTTTTTTTAGTTTTATTCGGTATAACTCGATTTTCTATGAATCGAGTATTTCATTGAAACTCGATTTTAAAATAATCGAGTATCAAAATAGGGGCATATCCCTATATAATTTCGAAATAGGGGCATAGTGCTAAATTTTTTAAAAATTAAGGGCAAAAGGCTAGAATCTCCGGAGAAAGAGACAGAGAGGTATGCAATGCCCATATTTTTATGTTAAAATTTAAAACCATTGCTTAATGCATAGTAAGTTCTGTGCTTAATTTTTTTTTTTTTTTTTGCTGAACTGTGCTTAATTTGTTTGATAATCTGGACAACATCCTTTGCGAGAAGCTCCAAGCGAGGTACCTATCATTGGCACAAATTTCACAATCCAATTGGACTTTATAGCAAAATTGGAATCTTTATTTTAGTCTTCTTTCTTTGTAGCATCAATGTAATTAAAATTCCCATGTGACCTCTCCTGCTTAGCCATTAATGCCCCTGAATGTCCTTCCTACCTTCTTGGCAAAGGCAAGCCCTCTGAATTGACATAACATGAAATTAACCCAAGTACCCATCTTTAAGGGTAGTCACAGTTAACCAATTTAACCTAAAAGGAAATCCCCACACCCAAAGGGTACCCATTTTTAATTGGAGTTTATTAAAGCCAAACCCTGTTGGAGGATGTGGACTTAATTATTGTACTACTCACTAGCCACACAGGAAGTTAGAGAGGCAGCTTTTGCTTTATAAATACCAAGGCATAGTGAGGCCACAGGTTCTACTCTACTGCTGTTTTGCAGGTTAGTTGCTGGTTAGTTGCTGGTTGGTTGGGTTCTTTTACTTTGGTTTGGAGAACCCAAAATGGCTCTCTCTCTTTACTCTTTCACTCTGCTCTGCTTCTTCTTTCTTTTTCATTTCTTCACTATCAATGCCTACCCTGTCCACCATAACTACCCTTTTCACCGCCACCACCACCCTCACTTTGCCAGTCATAACTACAGAGATGCTCTCACCAAATCAATACTCTTCTTTGAAGGCCAAAGGTCTGGAAGCCTCCCTTCTAACCAGAGAATCACTTGGAGGAGGAACTCTGGTCTCTCAGATGGCGCAGCTATGCATGTAATTAACAAAACCTTGTGTCTTTTCTCTTTTTTGGTTTTGTTGTGGATAATGTGAAGTGGGTTTTGCTCATTTTTGGGATGTGAAACTTGAAATGCAGGTTGATTTGGTTGGAGGGTACTATGATGCAGGGGACAATGTGAAGTTTGGTTTCCCTATGGCTTTCACCACCACTATGCTTTCATGGAGTGTTATTGAGTTTGGTGGGTTGATGAAAAGTGAGTTACCGAATGCCAAAGAAGCCATTCGTTGGGCCACTGATTACCTCCTCAAAGCCACTGCACATCCAGACACCATTTATGTTCAGGTTTGTTCTCTCTCTGTTCTGCATTGTCACTTTTTTTACTGCCTATTTTGTTTCTTAGCAATTATGTCATTTTGGGTTCTTGTGGCTGCATTTGGGCACATTTGCAGGTGGGTGATGCTAACAAGGATCATGCTTGTTGGGAGAGACCTGAAGACATGGATACCCCAAGGAGTGTGTTCAAGGTAGACAAGAACTCTCCTGGTTCTGATGTAGCAGCTGAAACTGCTGCTGCTCTTGCATCTGCTTCATTGGTCTTCAGAAGAAGTGACCCAACATACTCCAATCTTTTGGTCACTCGGGCTATAAGGGTAAAACTTTTTAACTAGACTAACAAAAATGTTTTTGAAAAAAATCAAATTAAACACTCCTAATGATGTTTGTTCATGGATCTAGGTGTTTGAGTTTGCTGATAAGTACAGAGCACCCTACAGCAATGGTTTGAGGAAAGTTGTGTGTCCCTTTTATTGCTCTTTCTCTGGTTATCAGGTAAACATTTTATCCCTTTTTAACTTTTTAATGTTGTTTCTGTAATAAGTGAACTAAAAGCTTTGTTTGGTGTCTTAATATTTTGCTAGGATGAGCTTTTGTGGGGTGCTGCTTGGCTACACAAGGCTACCAGAAATCCAGCTTTCCTCAACTACATTCAAGTTAATGGAGAGCTCCTTGGAGCTGCAGATTTTGACAATTTCTTTGGGTGGGATAACAAGCATGTTGGGGCAAGAATTCTTCTCTCCAAGGTCCCTACTTTATTCACTTTTTTAAAATTCTAATCTTAGCATTTAACCAAACACTTTGTAAATGTTTTTACCATAGGAAATTTTTGTATTTTCAGGCTTTTCTTGTCCAGAATGTCCAATCACTCCATGACTACAAGGGTCATGCAGATAATTTCATTTGCTCTCTTATACCAGGGGCCCCTTTTTCTTCTACCAAATATACCCCAGGTCTCTTTCTCTCTCTGACAGACTCACGCATACGCACAAAGAGTACTTGTCCAATTTGTAACGGCTAATTTTGGTTTTTTGGTGCTATGCTAAACAGGTGGGCTTCTGTTTAAGATGGGTGATAGCAACATGCAGTATGTGACCTCCACTTCATTCCTGCTCTTAGCCTATGCCAAATACTTAACAACTGCTCACAAGTTTGTTGACTGTGGTGGAATCACTGTCACACCAAATAGGCTCCGAGCCCTTGCCAAAAGACAGGTACAGCCTATAAGAATAACATTCCTCTTTCACTTAACTATAATGATGAGCCCAAAACAGTTTTATTCTAATTACACTGTTGGACTTGGAGTCTTGGACACATTAAAAACTTTGTTGGGGCCAAATATAAACTTAAATTGCATGTGATGGTGAACTAGAATTTAAAGATGAACCTAATATTTTGGCAATTAATAATTGATTTTTACTTTAATTTCTAAAATTGTTTTTATCAGGTGGACTACTTGCTAGGAGATAACCCATTGAAGATGTCCTACATGGTGGGTTATGGTCCAAGGTACCCACAAAGGATACACCACAGGGGCGCATCACTACCGTCCGTTGCATCACACCCAGCCAAGATCCAATGCTCTCCAGGCTTCAGTTTCATGAAATCCCAATCCCCCAATCCAAACGTATTGGTCGGTGCAGTTGTTGGTGGACCCGACCAGAATGATAGGTTCCCAGATCAAAGGCCAGACTATGAGCAGTCAGAGCCAGCCACTTACATTAACGCACCTCTAGTAGGGTCATTGGCTTATCTTGCTCACTCATTTGGCCAGCTCTAGTGTCTTATTCGACCCTATAGTAGTAACTAGTAACTAGTAACTCCCATTTTCTTCTCTCTCTTTTTGGGGTTTAGATGATGAAGTCTTTTTTATTTCTCATCGAGTGCACGTGGTAACAGCCTATAGGTTGGAGAGCAACGCTCGAACCCCAAACCTTTGAAGCACAATGGTCAATGGGGTAGATGGCCTTGGCTGCTGGATAGTATTTAATATTTATACATAATTATTGTGATGATTTGAGCAAATCTCGTGCCATCAACGGCGTTTTTATCATGTAAAGGATGTGGACACAACATATAGTCCACTGTGTTGTTTTTTTAAGAAGATGAATGAATGATAGTCCCATTCTGGGAATTTGCAATTTGTCCTTTACCGTTTAACTGGTAATTAACTTTTAAAACCTCTTTCTCTATCTCTTTCTTTGTATTTGTGTGGGGTTTCCGTTAATTACGCAGGAAATTAAGATAATAAGGACATAAGGTTCGATGGACTTGGGAAGAAAAAGAAAGTAGAATGAGCCAAGTCGTGGGTACGAAGGGCATTTACAGTAATGGAGGCAAATTTTTAGTTTTTTTTTTTTTTTTTTTAGTATTACAAAAAGTCATTTTATTTATTTTGTCTTTTCACATTCAACAATAGTGATTTTATTTTAGTTTTTAACATAATAAAATAATATAAATATTACAGTAAAATAATATTTTATTCAACTACTAAAACAAAACCACTATCAAAGTCGCAAAAATCACTGCACAGAGACATAGAGAGAGGGAAAAGTAGTGTGAAGTTGCATAAATCACTGCACAGAGACACAGAGAGAGGGAAAAGTAGTGTGAACGTAAAATAAAATGTAGAAGAAAGAATAAAAAAATAAGAAAAGTAGAGTGAACGCAATTTTATTTATTTTTTATTTTTTTACCTTTCAGTTACAGTGCACAACTATTTTGAGTTTTAATAGTGTTAAAAATAGTTATATAACTATTTAGCACCACTATTGCTAGTGCTCTTATATGTTATTAAAAGTTAGGGATAATTACACTTTACCTACCTGTGGTTTGCCTCTAATTCTATGTGTCTACATGTGATTTGCCACTGCATGTGATTTTGTGGGTTTGCAGTGGTTCAAAGAAAAAAAAATCAAATGGCCGACCACAACAAACCCAGCCATGGCCGACCACTCCAAACCCCAAACCCAGCCATGGCCGACCACTCCAAAGCCAAACCCAGCCATGGCCGACCACTCCAAAGCCTCCCAAATCTGGCTTTTCTCTTGCTCTTCTAGCATTCTTTTCACCCACTACGAAGCCATGGCCGAAGCAATCCTTTATGGCGCTGCACAGAAAATGATCAAAAATTTGGGATCCCAGATTTTCCAAGAGATTGGATTGCTCTGGGGTGTCCGAGACGAGCTTGAAAAATTGAAGAACACAGTTTCCACAATCCAAGCTGTTCTTCAGCATGCAGCGGAAAAGCAAAGTCAAAACCATCAAGCCTGGGACTGGCTCTAAAAGCTCAACGATGTAGTTTATGATGTAGGGTGCCGTTTTTGTTTTGGTGTTTTAAAAAGTATCAAAATTGGTGGGTTTTCTGAGATTATTGCTTTGAAAGCAAAATGATGTTGCGGGTGACAATAATTGGTGATGCATTTTAGGGTGAGCGGAGCCCATACCTTTAAAATGGAGAGATTAATTTTAGATGTGGTGTGGAAAGACAACGAAATTTCCTAAGCTTTTCGTTTGGTTTAACATTATATCCATGGTAACAAAATTCAAAAGGTTTGCACTTTTGTTCATTAATCCATAATTTTGTTGCACAGACCACAGCCTTCCTTCAAGAGGTCTAAAACTAGTTGGCTATAGGAAAGGGATTGGGTTTCAAATCTGAAACGTAAGCTCCTTCATTGTGCTACTCAAGCGCTACCTAGACCATACAGCTCCACCACTCCAGCGAAAGACTTCCTTAATCGAAAGCGCCTCCAAGTTTAAAAAGGGTTTACATCTAAGTTTTTTATTTATTTAAAAAAAAAAAATCCAGATGACCAAACTAAAATAAAATAAAAATCTGATGTGCCGATTTTAAAGAGTTGTGACATGCTAATCTTACAGCTTAATGATTTTTTGAAGATGTTTCATTAAGTCAGTGATAGGTTGATCTGGTTTTTTTTTTTTTTTTTTTTTTTTTTTTTTTTTTTTCTGGGTATGTTCATCATGTTCAAGATTTGTGTGAAGGGAAAGAGAAACAAATACCACTTTTTGATCTTATTTCTCTTGCATTTTTGTGCTATTTTTTGTTTTGGGAGGAGAGAGACATAAAACTTGTACAAAAATACCTATTTACCCTTAATTTTAACAGAGGTGGGTTACGGATTACTAGCGGAGGAAATTACAGATGGGTAAAGTGTCAAAAGTGAAACCACGGATAGGCACATAGAATTAGAGGCAAACTACAGGTGGGCAAAGTGTAATTATCCCTAAAAGTTAATAAGTTATATTATTTTTTTAGAGATATTTTCAATCTGCTTTTGACATAGCTTTTTATTATCATACTTGGACACCAATTTATATATATATATATATATATATATATATATCTAAAAGTTAAAACATAGCATTTATTATTACTACGCTCCAGTTGAACCACATCAGCAACCATATCACCTACATATTTTCAATCATTCCTCTTTTATTTTTTTGACTCTTTTTATTTATTTATTAATTTTGTAGTTTATTTTTACATTTTCTCAACTTTTTCCCTTCCTTTTTACCTTTTCATCTCCACACTACTGTCAACATTAATATCACTATTCATTTATTCCTTCATTTTTCTATTATTTTGACTATTCTTATCCCCATCCTCTTACAATAAATTTGTTATTCTCTCTCTCACCCTATACATATTTTATCACATAAAAAGTTTATTACTCTCTCTCTCTTTCTCATGTTTTTCTCTCTCTTTTTTTTTTTGGGTTTTTTTTTTGTATCTTTACTTTATGTTGATGAATTTCCATATTCTTTAGACTCTACTATTATTCTCTCTCTCTCTCTCTCTCTCTTTTTGTGTGGATTTATTTTATTTTATTTTTATTTTTATTTTTATTTTTATGTTTTATATCTTTACTTTAGATTGATGAATTTGTTTGTTTTCTAGAACTCTACTTTACATTGATGCATACCACTACAAAAAATAAATAAGATTAAATTGTATTTCACGCTCCAAACTTTTAGGTTTTGTGTTTTTAAGTTGTGATATTTCTTTTTCTTTTTCTTTGATTGTTAAATACTATCATATTGCATTATAAAGATAGTATATAGGAATATAATATTATTCAATTACATAACATAACTTGGATAATTTGGTGTGACTATATCTTTTATTTTGACTATTCTTCTTCTCATCTTATTTTCTATAAATTTATCTAATTTAGATCTCCCTCGAAAAAGGAAATTATTCTCTTTCTCGATTATTTATTCTTTCTTGTAGCTTAACTTTAGGTTGATAAATCATTGTATTTTTTTATAGGGTCCGGTTAATGTGTGCCCTTTCTTCTCATCTTATTTTCTATAAATTTATCTAATTTAGGTCTCCCTCGAAAAAGGTAATTATTCTCTTTCTCGATTATTTATTCTTTCTTGTAGCTTAACTTTAGGTTGATGAATCATTGTATTTTTTTATAGGGTCCGGTTAATGTGTGCCCTAAGGGCACACATTAAACCATTCATTTTTGGAAACATTTTCTCGAAAATTAAAAAATCTGGCAATACTTTTTCAATTCTCGAAAAAAAAATTTCCAAAAAATGGTTAATTATTGTGTGCCCTTAGGGCACACATTAGCAAAATCCTTTTTTATAACACTCTTTCTAGGATTATTTATTCTTTCTTCCTTTTTGATTCTTTCTTTCCTTTTACCTTTTTATGAGGACCAAAAAATCCAGCGGCCCAAGCCCACTCAGGAAAGTGAGTTACACAATTAAATTTTGACCCAAATCAATAGAATTTGTAAGAGAGGGGAATGAACAACAAGAGAGGACTCTACCTGATGATCAAGATAAGGAAGACAAGATTAATATTATAAAATAAAGGGGGTTTATATCTCTCTTCAAGCTCGCCCGAGAAGGCTAAGTTTGTACAAGTAATTACACTGTTCACTCTCCTTTCTCTCCTTTCTTCTTCTCCTTTGTGCTTATCTCTTTTTGATAACTGTGTCTCGATCCTTTTCTCAGTGCTCGTTCTTTTCCTTATATACTTCTACCTCTATCATATCTCAACCATCCATTCTCACCTAACCTCCCTCATTTCATGACACTTGTTGCTTTTAACATCTGAAGAAGATGGTGGAAGGAATCTACTTAGTTGTGACTTACACTGTTCAGGCCACTTCCTTATCAATGTGGCTGATAAAGCTGTTACCTACTATTTAATGCGGATGCAACAGGTTACACCAAACCAGAAGCTTCCCTAATGTCCACTGACTTCCTCTCTCCTTGGATTCCCACTCCCACTTAGAATACTATAGAGTACCTTGATTCATTTCTTCCCTTCCTCGGGCGGCTTTCTTCCTCGAGCCCGTGGCACTCCCACACCAATGCTACAACCCTTCAACTTCATCCTTGATCCTCAAGCACCCACACTTTTCATCTACCCACTACTATCAACATTAATATCACTCTTCCTTTATCCCTTCATCTTCCTTTTATTTTGACCATTCTTATCCCATCATCTTAGTACAAATTTGTTATTCTCTCTCTCACTATATACATATTTTATCACATAAAAAGGTTACCACCACACACCCTTGGTGCGATGGTCACTCCACAAGTATAAGTGTTTGTGGGGTGTGGGGGGCAAGGGCCGGGGTTCAAGTCTCCTGGAAGGAACTTCACACACATATACACTTAGATTAAGTTATAGTAGAATTCTATCTTTTATATATATATATATATATATATATATAATAAAAAATAAAAAATAAAACATAAAAAGGTTATTACTCTCTCTCTCTCATTTTTTTTTTTTTGGTATCTTTACTTTATGTTAATGAATTTCCATATTCTTTTGAACTCTACTATTATTCTCTCTCTCTCTCTTGTGTGGATTTTTTTAATGTTTTATATCTTTACTTTAGGTTGATGAATTTGTGTGTTTTTTAGAACTCTACTTTAAGTTGATGTATACCAATACAAAAATAAATAGGATTGAATTTTATTTCATGCTCCAAACTTTTTGGTTTTTTGTCTTTAAGTTGTTATTTTTCTTTTTCTTTTCTTTGATTGTTAAATGCTATCATATTGCATTATAAAGATAGTATAAAAGAAAATAATATTATTCAATTACATAACATGACTTGGATAATTTGTTGTGACTATATCTTTTATTTTGACTATTCTTCTTCTCATCTTATTTTCTATAAATTTATCTAATTCAGGTCTCTCCCGAAAAAGGTTATTGTTCTCTTTCTCGGTTATTTATTCTTTCTTGCAACTTAAATTTAGGTTGATGAATCATCGTATTTGTTTTATAACACTATTTTGGGTTAATATACGATTTTGTGTGTTTTTGAGTTCTCCATCACAAGCCTTTTCTCTCTATCTTATAACTTTTGTTTGACATAATACTGAGTTATTTTGAAAGTGAAAATTAGGATTTATATCAAAATACAATCTTGCTATGTATTTGAATGTGTTTCTCAACTATTTAAGTAATATCAAGTGTTATTTTGTGATGAGTTTTGATTATTACAATATCTCATTTAAGAAATGAGAAATTTGAATAATATATTTGAAACTTAAAGAGTTTAGTTGTAAGAAAAAAAAAAGGGGGAAAACACAACATACCATAATATAATTTAGAAAAATATGGACTACCTCAAAAAGAAATAATTTCAATCAAACACAACAAATACTAAAATGATATATATATATATATATATAATAAAGATGGATAGAGAAAAAAAAAATAGAATTTTTTTGATTTATAGTGTGCATTTGGCTCCAAATTAAAAAGCCAGCTTATTTTACTATTTAATTTATTTTTGCTACTATTCATAGGTCCCACTTTACTATTTCAACAGATAACTTTTACCTTTATCTACAGTACTTTCAGCAAAAAATTTTCAATTTCAGCAAAACAAGCGAATTTCAAACAGACTCTTAGAGAGAATAAATTATACTTCATACCACAATTACAAAGTAATTATATATTCTCACACATCACGTGGATCTGCATCTAGTTAGTAGTAAAGGCAAGATTGAGGGCCTGTTTGGTATATGCACTTAAACAATTACTTTCAGTTTTTAAACAATATTAAAGCATTTTTACATATTTTTTCATCTAGACAAATTTCTAAAAACTAAAAACAATATTGTTAGAACAATATTATCAAACCAACCCTGATTTTTCAATATGTTATTACGCAACAAGAAACTACTGCAAATAAGCTATCTTATTTAATGGCCTGACCTAGAAAGCGGAAAAAACTGAAATAACTGAAACCTACTGCAAATAAGCTATCTTATTAAAT
This sequence comes from Quercus lobata, assembly GCF_001633185.2. Lineage (NCBI taxonomy): Eukaryota > Viridiplantae > Streptophyta > Magnoliopsida > Fagales > Fagaceae > Quercus > Quercus lobata. Next base: position 27,953,666 of record NC_044915.1, on the reverse strand, counting down.
GGCCTGACCTAGAAACCGAAAAAAAAAGAAAAAAAGTGATTGGTATTATATAAGTGATTGTCAGTGGATAAGTTTACCCACAAAAAAAAAAAAAGAAAAAAAAAAAAGATTGTCAGTGGATAATGTTCTAATTGGATACATAAAACGTTGTAGGGTTCGAGTATTTTGACCATTGAAAATTGGGGAATGAAAGAGAGGGAGGATGAGGATCAAGCAAAAAGACTTTGCTGAGCATGTGAAATTGTTTGGGATGGGTCATGTGGTCAAAAAGCTGTTTGTCTTTGGCTTGGCAGGGGTGACAGAGGGTGTCAGAATTGGGACCTTGGTCTCTTTTTGATACAAAGATTAGGACCCCAGGACTCCAACTGGGTTACACAGTGAGTCTAAAATCCTAATAAAAATAAGGTGGGAAAGAGGTATTTTTGAGGGCCAAAAGACATTCCTTTTCCTCCACTTTGTCTTAAAAGCGCCAAGATAATTTTGATTCCAGGACTATATTTTCTGTAAGATTCCAATTTAGACCGTACCAGTGCCTCAGGCCCAGCCCCAGTCTTCCAGAAGAGAAGAAACTACCACTTGGCCGTGGCTCCGGTGGGAAATTCCTTACATTATGCTATGGACCAGATTATAAGTTTAACTTTTTTATTTTTTAGTTTTTATATACCGTTTTTAAAAAATAATAGTATATTTTAGTGTACTTTCAGCAAAAAAACTAAATAAATTTTCCAAACAAACACTAAAAATGGAATTGTAAGTCTACAACTAAAATCAATTAAATGATCCTTTCAACACAAATGGGGCTGCCTAGTCCTATAGCAACATCAAAGAGTGACTCATACCTTACACCTAGAAATTCCTGGTGCTTGGAATATTGAGTTGAGTCTGATACTCTGATATACTATGTTTAAACAAACAAATTGAAGTTAATTTCCTAGCAAATGGTAAAGAAGACGAGCTCTATCACTTGAATATTATGCCATATTTGAGCCATATATGCTGCTGCTGCATATATTATGAATACAATACCATCCACAACCTCGCTATCTACCCATTCTTGTGAGGAGAATATCATTAAAATCACAGCTCATTGACAACACAGCATGCTTCTGTGCCTGATTCACTAGTCTAAGCCATTAAAATTGTGGACAACTGTTTCCATCATGGTTTGAATTGGCTTCTTAACATTCCATTTCTCTTTAATCTGGCTTCCAAGTGTTTTTAAGGTTTGCTGTAAACTAAAAAATGATCTGCTTTATTTTAATGAAATTCATTATCTGTTAAAATAGGTTTCTTTGGCAGGATTGCGTGGAACAAAGAGACAGAAAAGAACCTGGCAAATTGATTTACCACATAACCGATATAATAAGCATTTTCTCTTCCAACATAAAGCCTTGCCATTATTTTATTTCACATAAAAGCATCTTTCCCATTCTGATACATGAGTCATCCGCACAATGACAATGGAGAAGAATATACATAACATTCTACACACAAACAGAACCTTTATTTATGTCCATAATCTTAATACTCTGTGAAGGTACGGGTTCACAGAGTACAGATTCACGTGAGTACTCACAGCTTAATGTGGGTCATCGCTTGCCAGAGGAACAGTTTTCACCTGAAACAAGGCAATCATGATGAAATTCTATACATTTAATGAGTTTAGAACTAAAATATAAATAAACATCTAATCCATGATAATGAAAATTAGAATACTGCTGTTACTGCTTTTATCCAAGTCAATGGAGATTTTTGGAGTAATAATGATAAGCACATGCCTTCCCTAAATTTCTCTACATTATTAGCTATGCATTGTATTTGTAGGAAGCAAATTTTGAAGCACTCACCAAATCACGGCACTTAAGAATGTAGAACATCTCAAGGTATCGACGAGTCTCACGCCGCTCTAGTTTTGAAACATACTTCCAGAAGCCATAAACTCCAGCTAATGTCATTAGCCTTTCAGAATAAATCTTCCACGTATACCTATGATTTTATAATTTTCACAGTAAGCCACACATAATACATTGCAGTAAATAACCAATTTCATCAAGAAAGACAACCTTTCATAAATTCTTTGGAGTCCCCCATCAGAAATTTTTTTCCAGTAACTTGGATCTTCCTTGCATTTTTGAAAGAAATCTGCCATAAGCGCAGCAGCTTGGTCAGGGTGATACGGATCAATGTGAAACCCTGATATACCCTGCTCAATAATCTCAGCAGGACCACCATGGCAAGTGGCAAATGTGGGAAGGCCACAAGTCATTGCCTCCACGACTGTAAGTCCAAATGCTTCATAAAATGCAGGCTGCAAATCATCAAAAAGGAAACTTTAGACTAATGCCTTAGGACTTGCAAATCCAAGAAAGAACACTACATTATATACCTGAACAAAAGCACCTTTTGTATCTGCTATGTAGCGATATAGCTCACCATTACGTGCTCGATTCATTTGGGCTGATATCCATCGAATTTGACCATCTAACTTATAATTCTTCATAAGAAGATGCATCTTCTCAATTTCTTCAATTTCTTCTCTGTCTTTGGACTTACTTACATCAAAATAGCCCCCAACCACCACAAGATTTACCAGTTCCCTCAGTTTGGTGCTCTTACCATACAATTCAACCAACCCTGTTATGTTTTTCACATGGTCCAGCCTTGCCATGGTAAAAATTAAGGGCTTTGATCGATCACTCAATGTACCACTGACAATACAAATAAAAGATTAGCTGTTTATTACCCACCATTTCTAATACCAAGTTCTATAAAGAGAGCTCTATCACCAGTCAAAATACTAGGCTTCATAACTTAACCTTTTTGACTATTCATTAACTAGGTTGATAAGAATGAGTAGAAATAAGCATGGAACTTTTGACAAGTGCATGTGTACATTTCCACCTCTTTTATAATTTAGTAGGTCATAATTTGCAGAAGTATTGGCACCAAAAACTGAGAAGTGCAAATGATTAAGAGTACTAAAAACTAAAACAGAAAATAATAGACAAATTTTCCTGTTTTTCTTCTGTTCTATGTTTAAAAGAGACAATTATCCTGCTCTGTTCCTTCTGTAATTCGCAACCACTGTGAATCCTAGATACAGAATACTTATGAACTATTGATCAGGTGAATTATTCGTTGATTATCTATGCCATAAAAGAAATTTATGTTAACTGTAGAAAAGTTTAGAATGAAAAAGACTCACATGTGCTCATCATTCTGCTCAGGATCATATAACAACTTTTCAATTGAATCATGTAGAGCTGTAAGTCGTTTTTCCTTTTCAGAATATGGGAAATATATGCACATATCTGCCCCAGGAGAGACAATATTGAACTTTGGGTCGAAAACATCAATGCCATGAACAACTCGGTACAGCCCTGGAAGAGTGAAAGCTGCGTGGCTCTCATACTGGCCAACAGTATTTTTTCTGAAACAAAGTGCATACAAGTTAAGCATCTGATTTGACTAGCATTACTAAAGTACAAAGGAGGAATCACTCAGTTGCATAAATAAATTTTTCAGTTTCTTAATGCAGAGTTGATGCTTAAGTAAGCCTTTTTTATGATAGCAAAGGCAGGCAAATTTAGTTGACAAGTCTGATACTGGAAATAAACATCAGTTAATACCAGCATTCGTTGGACCAAATGGCATATCTCCCCCAATAAACAAGAGATGGAGGGTGAGGACATGCATCCAATCCTGAACATTTGTGATTGTGTGTGTATTTGCCTAATAAAATAAAGTAATCATCATTGAGCCAATAATTGGCAATGGATTAAGTGAATCTATTTTGGGCAGAAGAACATCCTGAATACCAATATAATGATATCACTGCATTTTTACACAAATTTCACTGAGTAAGATCTAACAGCAATCTTAAAGAAAGAAACTTACCTGTTAACTAAGGACCCCTCCACCCCTCCAAACCCCCCCCCCCCCCCCCTCTCTCTTCCCTATTTTCTCTTTTCTCCCCTCTATTTTATTTTTCCACATGTAAACATACCGCTTCCAGCACAGTTCTCTAATATTTTTAGCTCCTCAAAGCAAGACTTTGGAATCTCCAAAACTAGATAGCCTGAGGAGCTGTTAAAGTGTACAGATTCTCCTTGCTCTTAAAACTGAGCTTTTCCAGTGTAACTAAGTACCCTACTATGCCACACTCATGGAATAATTATTTATTAATAATGTCTTAAAAGATGTCAATCAGTCCTCCGGAAGTATATATGAAAGATTCCCGAATCAGTATTCTCTCAAACACTGGCTTATATTATGCAGTCACATCTCTGCAAAGATTCCTGTATCAGTATCCTCTCAAACCAGAAATGTAGTTCTTTAGCTCATAGGTGCTGTAAATGGGCATTGGTAAATGACTTCTCTGAGCTTATTCCCTCTTTTATTCTGTCTGGGGACTAAAGCACTGTTTGTTTGTCGTTTGTTTTAGAGTTTTTCCATTCAGCTAAAAAGAGTGTAGCCACATCTAAGACAAGAGACACACCAATTAAAAATAAAAAGAAGTGGGTGACACATGCCATGTGCAAGCACATTTGTTCTATGTTACATGCATGAGTAATTATGCAATTTATTTTATCTACATATTCAATTAGTCATAAGCTTCAAACAAGCAAAAATAAAACTAAATTTTTTGAATTCTAAACATAAAAATTCAAACTAAATAGTACACCAACATATGAAGATCAATACCCTACAGCATAAGGAAGAGACTTACGTTCCTGCAATCTCCTGGTATGTACTGGTGATGATAAAATCAGCATTGTTCATGGCTAATAGATCAGCAGTGAATTGACATGAGAAATGGTATTTACCCTCAAACTTCTTCCAATAGATATCCGAATCTGGGTATTTTGTTTTCTCCAATGCATGTGCAATTGTACACTACACATATCAAAGCTTATAACAATTAGATTGCATTCTAAGAAGATAATAATTTGAACATCCCATTTGCGATATCAGAATACCAGAAAGTCGTTGCTAACCTGTGTGACTCCCATTTTATGAGCTAACAGGGATGAAACAAGATTCCCATCACTGTAGTTTCCTATAATAAAATCTGGTAAGCCCTGTAACTCAGCAACAAGTTCGCTAGCTGCATCCTGATCAAATACATAAGCAGGAATGTATGTGACACAACAGATTATGAGAAAGCATGTAAACAGTAAAATAAGCAAAAATTTAATTAAAAGATATTTCAGCTTTCTATAAGCCTGTACACATAGATGAGTGTCTGACAGATTGCATAACAAAGGAGGTGGTGATGGTGGCAGAAATGGTACTCAGGCCACAGTGGCATGGCATGGCATGGCACCACATAGTTATGAATATAGTAACATGAGTAGAGGTGGTCCAATGAGAACAGCAGAATCACAGCAGCAGATTGACAGAGTGGTAATCAAAATGAAAGTAATGATAAATGTAGGAGTTAATGGAGTGGTCAAGATAATTTTGTTGAAAGCATATTGATGAAATGACGGTAGTGGTGGTGTCATATTGGTTTTAATCTAGGGTGGTGGAATCAGAATAGGCGACATCACTAATATTAATTCAACTTAATAGGTGCATTAGGTTTTATTAATTCAACTTAATGTTTGTAAGCAAAGCTGATTGGGCAAGCAAGATCAAAAATTTGTCTGGTCTAATTTTTGCTTTCACTTCTTTCCCCCCCAAAAGAAGTATTACCTAAATTTGTGCTTCTTTTTATAGAAGGTAATTCAGAGTGATTTATGAACACCATTTTCTCTCTCACATGGAGCACAAACCTAGTATGTAAATGATTCCAAGATGTAGCTTAAATATGCACTACCAACCTTGGTTGTTGAAGCATCAATTTAAAACAAAACTTAATGAAAAGAGTAAATCACTCTAAATGTAAAATAGTTTACCTCTGCAAAGGTCTCCAGATAAGGCCAGACATCAAATCTTGAGATCCACTTACGAAGAATTCCTTTCTCCGATCTAAAAGGAACTCGCAAAATATGTGCATGTTCTGTTCCACTGACTCGTTCCAGCCGCTGGTTGCATGTGGTTCCTTTTGCATCAGGTATTAACCTAGTCACCTTGGAGAAATAGCATAAAAAAGTATTACATTTAAATCTCAGAAAAAAGGGGGTTGGGGGTTGGGGGCTGCAAAATAAGTCTACTGACCAGAGCTAAGCATAGATACACTTACAATAAGAATTCTAGGGGTGATATCTAGTCCTTGCCTCCGTATTCTAAGAAGCATTTCATTCTCCAGTGCACGAACTTGATCTAGTATGTACACAACCTTCACACATTAAAAAATAAATATATAAAAAAGCATTTCCAGCATTTTTTGCCAATAACCATAATAACACTATTGTATGATAAGTGTTTCCAATCTATGCACTCAGCAAAAACAAAAAAAGTATTTGGCATCTGTGTAATGGGAAGAAGAAAGAAAAAATTATGAATACCTGGCCACCAGTGTCTGGTAAACCTAAAACATTTGCTTGCCCAAAGTAACCATGTGGAGATAAAATAACAACATTAAACACCATAGGTATTCTCCCAAGGAATGTTTCTAATGTAGATGGGTCAGGAGCATGAAGGATGTCCAAGAGAAGATGCATCATCTCCCTTACTCGTTCTGCTGTATCACCCCAACCTCTCTCAAAACCCATTCCCTGTAATCTGCATGCAAGTGACAAGTAAAGCCAGAAAAATATCAGGACTATATCATATCTTTCTATAGATGTCTCCCCATAATTATCTACATGCTGAGAGAAAGATGTGCAAACAGATAAACATATAAAATTATAAATACATTCATACATCCATACATTTGGAGATAGAAAGTGAGATAATTATAGAACTTACACATATTCAAAGTCAGAATAGGGTGCGTCAGTTGGAAGCTTAGAAATATATTCCTCAGCTTTAGTCAGCGCAGACTGAAGGTGTGATATGCTGTGTATCCGATCATTCAACATCAAACCCTGCACATAATCCTCAATTAAATCATTTTAGCTCTTCAAAGTTCTCATACCAAGAAAGATTTCAAATAATTCTTCTAAATGTTCTATTCCACAGTATTAATACCAAAGACAATCAAACCAGAGCACGTAAAAAATAATATTACGCAACAACACTAAAGCAAAACAAGAAACAACAGTAAACTTGCAACTGTAATACACTTCCAAGAATAGAACAGATAATAAAAGTTATAATTTAGCTCACATCACTGCAAATGAAAACCACATTTGGAGAAAGCCACTCGCTTAGCAAACTTACATGTCCTTTAATTTTGTGTGCTCGGAGGAAATCTAGTAATGGTGCCAACGAATCTTTGTTATGGAACATACTTGAAGAAAGGTGACGATTGAGGAACTGAACGCCATTGCCAATGGATGAAGACCTATTGGGGCGAGGAAAATTTGCATTGAATGGCTCAAAATCGAGCTCGAGGACATATCGGTCATTAGACCTAAAAAATGATAAATACCAAAAACAGTATGTTATAAATACACATTCATAGGGTTATAATAAGCAAAGATAAATATAATCTATCATCTTCGTAAAAGTTAAATTTCTAAAGCATGAAAATTGCTTACGGCCCATCTACGAGTGTTTCTTTGAAGTGAAGATATTCAGAAACATCCAGTTGCTCCACACTGAGTTCATAGACATTGACACGAACATATTCCCAAACACCAGGTCTTGGGCGAATTGCTATAGCCACAAATGGAGGCAAAATTATGGCTTCCTGTCACCATAATCAACTACAATGTTACAATTTCATTCCCAACAATACAAAGTTCTGTATACCACCCAAAATTATGAATAAGAATGTATTAAGGAAAAAGAGAGGACGGCTCCAAAACATCTCCAACTTCAGGATCTACCACCCAAGAAGGAAAAGAGGAGATGGACATAGGCCCTTCTCAATTACAGAGGGCAGCGCACCCGTCCACATTGTGAGGCAAAAAAGTTAACAATTCAAGGAACAAAAATGAAATCTGGAGCTTGTGGAACACTACAAGTTTGATGGCTTAACTTACAACAAGTCTTGTGACACAAAATTTTACAACATTGTACACAATCAACTTACAAGTTTGATTTTTTTGGCTTAGCTTAATTGCTAAAATCTTCTCCTCTTTTTTTTTTTTTTGGTCTCACCCTCAAGCAAATACGCTGGCAGCTAACATGTCTTGTAACACAAAATAAAATAAAATAAAAATTTACACAACAGTTGAGTTGGCATGTTGTGATTGATGGTAATGTGCGAAGTGGGTCCTCGTGAAAACTATGTTGTACTAATGGCAACATAAATTGTGAAATTTATTGTGCGTCTAGAATTAATTTTCACTTCACTTTTTTAATACCCAAAAAAAATAAACAAATGAATCCCCAAAACAAAAGGCTTTAGTTTATACAGACCCTTAGACCTAAGACTCTGTTTTCACAGCACCAAAACCAAGGCTTAAATCTCATAATGAAGATCAAAGATAAAATGAATCGGCTACTAATAATCACAGCAGATTAAAGACAAACAGAACTCAGAATAGAGAAACGAGAAAGACCTGCGCAGATTTGAGGATCTCGCCAAAAGGACCCTCCTTGAGTTTCAAGCGAGATGGGTCATCGCCGATTACACTGTCAAGCTCGTCGATCAACGTGTGCGGTTGCAAAATCCCTTTCCCTTGAGACACGTACCTTTTCAAACCAAACCCATCATTCAATTAATCATGGACTTTTCAACCAAAAAAAAAAAAAAACAGAGAGAGAGAGAGAGAGAGAAGGAAAGGAAAGTAGTAAAGGAAACCTGGAGAGAAGGGAAACGAGTTCGTTTCGATGAGCAGAGAGAGTGTCTTCAACTCTCTCTCTCATGCTGGGAAGTCGAGCCAACTTAGGGTTAGACTTAGACATGATATCAAAATTTCTCCTTTCTGCGTTTACAGTGATGATGATGATGATGGTGAGAAAGTGAAGAGTGAAGAGAAAAGGTGGTGGTTTTAGAATCAGAGGGTGTGTGAAAAAAAAGTGTATCAGGGTCTGAGTTCTATATATAGTAGTATTGATATTGAAATGGATGGAAGAGAAGCAGTGTTTGAATTTTGAGGCGGTTTTGAAGCGAAAGTTGAAAAGCAAAATATAAAACTGGTGGTAATACTTGTGTGAGAGAGAGAGGTGACTGTGTGGGAATTTTGTTTTTTGTGGAAAGAAAGATGCTTGGACCGCAATTTATTGCATAATTTTTGTGTTTTAACTTATCATATGTTGAGTTACAAGTAATTGAGAAAAAATGGTAAGTTCATATGATTCACATTTTCACTTGTTACAACTTGATATATGGAAAATATATGGCAAATTACCGCAACAAGTCACAAATTTGTAGGTTCATATGGTTTACATTTTCACTGGTTACAACTAGAGACATGGCAAATTACTCAACAAGTCACAGTTTGCAACTTTGCATTACTATTGTGGAAAACTAAGGGCAGGTCGATATGGGTTCACACAATTTCATTGATTACAACTCTAGGCGTGGCAAATTGTGCAGCACGTTATAGTTTGAAACTTCGCATTACCATTGTAGAAGGAAAACCAAGGGGGCAGGTGGTGCTGTTGTTTTGATAGAGTCTTATTTGTCCGGTTTTGCCATTCTGTATCGACACGTGGATTTGGACTATCTGGTGAGCGTGACAAAATGGAACTGTATTGGGTTTGGTAAATGGATAACGAATGGTACGTTAAATGATGATTACAAAATGTGGTCAGTGTGAGACTGTGAGCACTCACATGATGACTTTTTTTTTTTTTTTTTTTTTTTTAACCTCAAATTTACATATTTTGGTTCAAAAAGTTTCCACGAAGTTAAAATTGAGTAAAATTAAAGCAAAAGAGTAGATGATAGATATTGTTCGGAAGAAAAATAATTAATTATTTTTTTTTAAATTGATATTTTAATAAGATGTAGTGTTAAATATATAATTTTATGTGGGTGTTTAAAAAAATGAGAATGTAAAAAAAAAAAAAAAAAAGTAAATTCATATACTAAAATAGACATAAATTTTTGTATAAACTGATACAAATACTCTTACTTTTTCCTCCGTGTCCTTCTCCATCATTTTTGTTTCCCCACATTGTTCAAAGCTAAAAAAGGAAAATTACAACAAAAATAGTGACAAATTGTTATTAGTAAATAGAAAAGTAATGTTTACGGGAGATCAGATAAGAATTGGTAAAACTTGTTAACTCATCTATTGTGTTTATAGTATTACTTTTATTCATTCATATTCTACCATGTGCATTCATAACTATTCGAACATTTGACTATTTCATGAATGTCTGTAATCTTGACTTCTCATACACCAAATGGTTACAAATAAGAATACTTGAGGGGTAGTTTCAAGATTCTAGTTTAGAGCTCTAATTCTTATAATCTAAGGGATGAATCCATTAATTATGGGTCTATTTGGATTGAACTTATTTTTGCTGAAACTGAAAACTGAAAACTGAAAATATTGTAGTAAAATAATTTTTAAATGTTTGAATAGTACCGTGGGACCCATTTTTAATTTTTTTTTTCTGAATAAAGTAGCTGTGGGTCCCATGAACAGTACATAAATAGTATTGCTACAGTGATAATTGTCCCCTGTCTTTCAGCAAAACGCGTGAAATGAAAAAAAAAAAAAAAAAAAAAGGAACGCAGACGCAAACAAACGCAGACGCAGCTTTCAGCCCAATCCAAACGAACACTATATCTTCTTTTAATTTTGGTAGAAAAGGAATGCATCAACATAAACTAGAGAACAACAAAATACTATCACTCACACTTTGAGAGACTGTCAAGGGGGACAACATAAATGGAATTAAATTTGGATTTTTTTTTGTTGAGAAAATTAAATTTGGATTTGGTAATGGATAATGAACAGTATGTTACATGATAATTACAAAACATGGTTATTGAAAGCAATTAGCGGATCATTGTGTTACTTTTGTCTCCACGTTTTTGGTTTACTTTCTTATTATTTTTCATGAATTATTTGATTAACTCATATATGTGAGTATAATATAATTTTTTTTGCCAAGAGTCTCATTAGTTCAATGATAAAGACGGATCTCCTTTAATAGGAGAACCAGGACTCATGTCCTCAATCTCTAGTTGTTGTAACTATTGAATATAAATATATATATATATATATATATATATCTCAAAAATATCTTTGTAATTGCATTTAGGAAAAATTGAATTTTGATTAAGTTACAATAACATATTGTAATACAAAATAGTTTTAGCATATTTAAATTTCACCGACACCAGCATGAGTGTATAAACTTTGCCCAAACCTCTGAAGATAATTTATGATATTCCAACCCCGTTCGTTAGTGCTAGAGTCTCCTTTAAGATTGCCTTTTTTGTTGTTCTCTAGCTATATGCTATTCCCTAGCGACCAGTACCAACCACAAGAATAAACAAATGAAAGAACATATATTATTAATGATTACTAGTTACTTAGGATGCTCTTGTTTTACTCCCGAGTTGTTTTCCGCAGCCCATGGTTCTTTCAACTTGTAAAAGTAGGTGTCATATGCTTTTCTTTTTTTTTTTGGAGAATCAGTGTCATATAATTAGTATACTATAATTGAATCTGGACAATTTTTTTTTTTTTAAACAAATCTGGACAAATATTGGGTCATGTAATTATCATTGTATTTTAGACCAAACTTCGGGACAATAATTTATGCCTTTGTTTGCAATAGAATTAAATGGGTCCAACTTTCTAAAAAAAAAAAAAAGAATTAAATGGGTCCATCATTGTAAACCGTCAAACGCCTGCTGATTTCTGAATTGACTTAAAAAATAAAAAAATAAAAAAAATCAATTAAACAATTTGTTTTGAGAATAAAAAAGATTAAAAGAAGAAAATTTGGGATCATCCCTTGCTAAATTTGAGAGAGACTCATCTAATATCTCTCTTCTTGACCTTTTGGCTAAGATCAATGGAAAATCTCATCCTGTTCTAAAATTCTGAAGTCTAAAATAGGTGCGACACTTAATTAGAAGAAATAGGCTTGGGTTAAATCACATTTGTAATCTCCTTATTTTCGTATTGAAGCTTTTTTCTTGATGCCATTCTTGGATATAGGCCTACACTTCTCGCACTTCCCGAGTGTAGGAAAGATGATACGGAAATTCATTCCGAGTTATGAAAAGGAAGTGAATTCCCGACTAGGTTCTTCAAGAAAGAGGGCTAGGCCTAGGAGAGGAGATTCAGTTTCAATCGGAGATTTCCGCTGTTCAAGCTATCTCATCAGGTAATTAAGTAGTCAGGGATTTCGCTATAGCCTTAGGAATAGAGTACGAATCGGCTGTGGGTCTTGTTTCCTTAGTGCCAAAAGCTTAGTAAGAGGAAGAGGGGGTTTTCCGGTAGTGGGAAGGCAGTGAAGTAAGTTGCTACCTGCCTAATTGAGATTATTTCCTTCTTTTAGGACTACTATGAACTGCCTTCCCTCACTTTCAGTTCTTCCAAGGTTTCTTCAATGAGAGTGAAGGGAAGTAGCTAAAGGGGGTTGGGAGGTACGACTTGCGTCAAACTTGTGAAAAAATACTTGCTACGCACCTACCAGTTTCAAAGGGACCAACCATTGTACTTCTAGGGGAAGGTCTAACATAGCGGAAGGCCACGACTTTTGTGAGTGTCCAACACAATACGGTACAGTATGCCACCAGTATAAATGAGGCACACAAGAGCCACTAGCACAAGATAGATTTAATGCCAGCCTGGAAGTGATTCGCTACTAAGTCGGGTAGCAGCCCGCCTATTGTAGAATCGTCAATAACTTGGCTGCCACTATCATGTGTGTAAAGACTTACTATATAGGCATACTAGAAATCGTTTGGCAAGTCAAGGGACCCTGGAATCCGCCTCTTAGCTATAACGTTCCAAAGTCATGTAGAACAAACACTAACCGTTCTCCAATTACTATTAATTAATTGGACCTTCAAGGAATAAGTAAAGTTCAAAAACAAAAGATTCGAGTAACCCTCCGAGCTAGGGAGATATTAAAAAAAGGTTGTAGTAAGGAGACTTTAACAGACCAGTTAAAGTAAAGCCTCCACTTTCATAAGAAGAGCAACAGTAGGATAAAACAGCAATACCAAGACTAGCTTTCCTGGACAATGTATATTGTGAAATGGTGGCGTTATAACAAATCCAGAGTACCTTAACTTGCGGTTGCTGCACAAAAGTTGGTCACCTTAACTAGTCATACCCATTTATGGAGATTCAGGATCTAAAGCTAAAATGAAAGCCATAAAACAAGTAGCTACTCCTACTACAATTGAGACTTCTTTTAAGCCAGCCCACCAAAGAATTCCACCTCGACTCCCCTCTACCAAAGAATCTATGAATTCTGGGTGCTTGCAGTAGCAGCAGGGATGGGAAAGACAAATAACCAGCCAACTATGTATGCCTTTAACCTTGCCTTCCTCTCATCTTCCTTATGGAATGGGCTCCTCCTTAAAATTTAACGAGATCTAGAATCTTGAATGAATCTTCTTGAAAAGGGTTTATCAAACTTAGAAGACTTGATGGCTTAACAGTCCAGTGAATAACCTGATTCAGAGAGATACCCCGGTTTTTAGACACTCGCCCTACTTCTAAAGATAGATAGAAAAGGTTGGAGAGAGTGACTTTCTGAAATTCTCTCCTTTCTAAAGCTGCGCAAGATCCTGTAGTAGTATATTCAGTTGTTTGCGGTGGAATAGATTTAAGCGTCTGGGCCAGTAGATCCAGAGCAAATAGACGTTGATTTAGTTGCTTTTGCAGTTGATTTGAATCTCAATGTTGATTCGATGCAACTTACCTGACTTAGTTGCTTTTGCAGTTGATTTGAATCTCAATGTTGATTCGATGCAACTTACCGATGATAGTCGTAGCACCCGGAGCTTTCAAGGGAGGCAAACATGTATAGATAGTAGCTGATAGTGGCATACCTTCCAAATCGAGGTCCCGTCCGATAAACACCACACAGGCAAAATACAAACGGGGGGAAGAGCCCTTCTCACTCAAGCTCAAGCATTTACTTTTCTAGTTAGAGACCAACGTCTTGGGGCTAACGTGGGATCCACTTAAGGACCTACTGGTTTAGGTTAATTTCTAATGACTCCTATAGAATTACCAAAATACAAAGTTCTCTTATCCTTTCTTTCTCTTCTTTCTTTTTTATTTTTACTTGGTTGGCAGGGTCAGGGCCTTTCTCGCTGGACGTGCGCATCCGATTCTAAAGTCCTTTCCTAAACCACTTCCCATTCAGTTGCTGAAAGATAGAGATAAGCTTTCGAAATGAGATTGAGTTCCATGAATATGCAGGCTAGAAAGATGCTATTTGCTACTATTCCATCTATTTGTGCATTAAGTTTGAAGAAGATCTTAATCTATAATGAAGAAATTATAATAGCTCGTTGTTTTATAGGCTTTCTCATATTCAATCGGAAGAGTTTAGGTAATACTTTCAAAGTGACTCTTGGTGGGAGAATCCAGGCTATTCAGGAAGAATTGCAACAATTCCTCAATCCTAACGAAGTAGTTCCTTCAGAATCCAATGAACAACAACGATTACTTAGGATCAGTTTACGAATTTGTGGCACCATAGCAAAATCATTACCAATGGCACGCTGTGCACCTAAGTGCAAAAAGACAGTGCAAGATTTGTTATGCCGAAACCCAAATGTTAAGTCAACAACACTTCCAAATGCCACTTCTTCCCGTCGCATCCGTCTTCAGGACGATCTAGTCACAGGTTTTCACTTCTCAGTGAATAAAAGATTTGTCCCTGGGTGTACGTTGAAAGCTTCTATAGTAGAACTCATTCAAGAGGGCTAGGGGGTCTTAAGAATGGTTCGGGTGGGGGGTTCTTTTAAGAATAAAAAAGATGAATATAAACTAATTCATGTTTATGCTAACAGAAGAGTGGATCCAATACCAAGACGACTTCTTTCTCAAGAAGTGTAGAAAGTACTTTACGAATTTTTGGATATCATGCCCCACGAGTGAGTTGCTAAGTGCCCCCTAAGAGGGCAGTCTACCACAAGATCGAGTTAGAGCCTAAAGCCAAACCCCCTTATACTTAGACTGGGGTTGGGTTTAGAAGATGCCCCCACTCCCCCCCCCCCCCCCCCAAAAAAACTAGCATCTATTAGTTAAGGGGATTGGTTGAGCTCAGGGAAAAATTCCAAGAACTCATTGAGGCCTATTTATATTCCAACCTCCAAGGCAGTTTTTCCCTATCTTGCTGGGGAAAAGGTTGGGGAGCCCCTGTTTTATTTATTCCAGAAAAAGCGATAGCCTTGTGCATTGATTATCGAGCGCTCAACAAGGTAACCTAACCATCAAGAACAGGTATCCACTTTGATTGCAAACTTCTTCGCCCTAATCAATAAGCGCAAGATACTTCTCGAAGTTGGATCTACAGTCGGGGTACTACCAAGTGCATATCGCGGAAGGAGACAAGCCAAAGACGACCTGTGTGACAAGTAAGTAACCTTACTAATAAAGGGCCGTTTAATTTGGTTATGTCTTTTGGACTCACCAATGCCCCCACCATGTTATGCACCTTCCACAATGAGCTATTCCACCCGTACTTAGATGACTAGTGGTATACTTTGATCGTGGGCTATAGCTATTCATTAAACGACCACGTTAGCCACCTCCAGACCGTTTTTAAAGTATTAAAGGAAGAATCACCTCTATGTAAAGAAAGAGAAATGCTCATTTGGACAAACGAAGATACTATTCCTAGGGCATTGGATGGGCATCAGAGCCATGGAGGAGTGGCAAGCACCTACCAAGGTGAGTGGGCTAAGATCATTTTTAGGGCTCGTGAACTATTACGGAAGATTCATCGTAAGTTACTCAAGCAAGGTTGCTCCACTCAAAAATCTCCTAAAGAAGGACGTACAGACCGATCATGGCACTACACTGATTGAAAGTGTGCCAAAGATCTTTTGAGGACCTAAAGCAGGCAATGATGGATGACCCTATATTGAAGTTACCAAATTACACTAAGCCATTTGAAGTACACATGGATGTGTCAGACTATGCCATAGGCGGTGTGCTAGTACAACAAGGAATCCAATAGCATATAAGAGCCGAAAGCTCAAAGAGATCGAAAGGCAGTGTTTATTCGTATTATTATGGTGTGTTCTATCCTTGTGGAAGGGGGTCTTCGTTTAGTCTATTGGTATGGTAGTTGGGCTTTTCTGCTAGAAGGTATTCTAATGTGGGTGTGTATTGCTCTTTTTACTAGTTTGACTTCTTATCAGTCATGGCTAATTGAGCTGGTTCGCATAACTGCAAGACGATTAGGTTCGTCCATGAGGCTTTTGGGCGGTGCCCCAGATCCCTACGAGCAGAAGATGATCAAATCCGCTACACTCACTCTCTGCCCTACTTTCAACCTGTTTCCAGCATCCTTTGCAGATAAATAAACTTCTGGTGTTGCCTAGGTTTATGGAAGGAAGGTTCATTCTTTGAATCCGATGGTGACTTTTGTTCCACTACTATCGTTAAGCTTGGACATGGTGCAACAAGAAGAGAATTAGCAGAATAGGATAAAGAATTCTTATTCTCTTCTACCTTCTTACCCCACCCATCGCCCTAATCCTGAATATACTTTAAACTAGCTTTACATTACGAAATACCACTTGGGGAGTTCAAAGGAAGAACCCAAAACTCGATCTATGGTCGAATAGCAACTCGTACGTAAGCATACACACTTCGAGCAGAACTCAAAGCGATCATAGCACAGATCCCCTTACCTACATAGTCATTCTTGCAGATCCAGGCGTTGTGAGGTTGTTTTGCAAGATCTCACTTTCAGTTCATAGAGTGGATCAAAGATGTGTTCAACTTGATTTGTTGGTGAGTCCTTTCGTTTGCTTTGTGTGCTTCTTCGGTTTTCTAGTATCAAGATTTGGCTTTTAGTTTGAAGATTGAATCAATGGTCAACTTGTGCTTAAACGACGACATTCTAAGAAGCAACTTCCTATGGTATGGGATGGTCCCCCGTTGATGAATAAAATCACTCGAAAGAAAGTAATTTCACCGCTTCGTGGGCAAACCAATCTTTTTTTCAAAAGGGAATGGTTTAGCTCAGTTAACAACTGAGCAATCAGGGTAAGGCACCACCCTAGCCTAGCATCAACTCACCCTTTTGGATTAAGATCGGTGGGATGCCGTAGCTTCAAGTAGGAAAGAAATATTAAAAAAAATTAGCTAGCTTTTGCTCTGTCGTATTGTCTGCTGCTTCACTCGAATCCCTAAGAGTGATGGGGATAAATTAAAGGTTCAAGAAAAAGTTGCTTTAATGGGTGATCCTTCGAAAGAGTAAGTACAACGAGGGTGATCAAAATGTCAATTTGGAGAGAGGAAGATCGACTAGCCAACCAAAGTAGAGGACCTCCTTGAGATAGGGAGATAGTTTGACCACTTATAGGAATGTTATTCAATAGTGCATCAAATGCGTGCAATAAAGCAGTGCACTAGCAAAGAAAGAGGAGCAGAGGGGGTTCATTCCCAATTATAAAACTAAAAAGCACAGAAAGAAAAAGGAAGGTCTTGTCTTCAAAGGGAGCCAAGTTAGCCCAAGAAGATGGAACGAATATCGAGTAAATTGCCATTTTCCTTTATCAACTTCTTTCGTTTGACCCTTTGAGCGTCATCCCTCCCAATAGTTTAATCAAACTCGCTATCGGGGCTTAAACCCAACCTAGGAACAACCACCCGAAAAAGCAGAATCTAAGACTTTAAACAGCCCTATTGGAATAGAAAATGAAGGCACGTTCATTATAGGAAGAGGTGGTGATTTTACTTTGAATGGATCGAAACTCCAGCTAGTTGCTCTGGTTACCTTTGCCAAAGATGTAGTGGATTGCTAAAAGAATGATTGGAAGCCAAAAACACCAACTTTCTTAAAGTTTGATCGTTCAGATGAAACTCACCTGTTAGAGAATCTATTTAAGACAAAATCCTTCCTTTCCTTGCTGGTTAGAAGCTCCTACAGCGTCAACAGCAGCAGTCATTGCCCCTTTTCTGGCTTCCTTCCTTGCTTATAAGGTCACTTAGGAAAAGTTAGGGTTTACGTCTTATGTTGTGCACTTAAGAAAATCAATCAAGAACAACGGCAGATAAATGCAAAAACATGAAATTATGGGTCGGTCTTATGAGAAGGATAGGCTGGCGCCTAAGCAAGAGAGGTAGAAGCTCCTTTCTCTAGACTTTGACGGCTCACTGGTTTGGGTACGCAAGACAACGAATCCAACAAAGCCAATGTGCTTTCAAATCAAAGTGTCAGGGAAGCGAGAAGGCTAGCTAGACGGCTACGATTATGAGAGGAAGTGTGCTTAAATGCGAGGTTTACTAACACGAAATCAATGTTCTTGAGGATAATCAGGTGATCGTTGAAATGCCAAGAACGAGGCTTTTGGCTGGCTATAGAAAGATGGCCTTCCATTCAATGTTTCGAGTGAGGCCTTCATGATCTGATCAACAATTCCATTTGGTTTTGTTCCTCGGATCAGATAATCCAACCTTGAAGGGAAGCGTCCCTCTTCCCTTCCATGGTTGTGAGTTGCTATCTTATGCAAGACTTGAATCCAATGAAGAAAATGTGGGTTCTAGAGGCCCAGATAAGGCATGTGATTCAGGCTCGTAAGATGGTGTAATCATCAAGCATCGAAGAGAGATCAGTCAGTAAAGAACATGGCCTTAAATTGCATCTTGATGACATAGCCCCATGGTGGAAGTTGAGGATGAGAATGTAAAGGACTCGAATTAGCTCAACAAAAGGTTTGGGTAGAAAGCTCGAACAACACATAAAACAACACATAATGTTCAAATAATGTGCTGCAAGATGTGAAGCTACTTGATCCTACTAGTAACCCTTTTTCTCCTCTGATCCTAACCTATTCGTAAGGGTGTGTTTGGATACCGCTGTAAAGTGGTGGGCTGTGCTAGTAGTGTTAGGCTGCTTCCTGCTGCACTAGGCCTAAGTTTTCTAGATAAGAGAGTTGGGTCTGGTCCAACTGCAACTCAATTTGGTCCGGCTTGTGCGCAAACTATGCCTGGTTTGCCAGAAACGTGCTTGCGACAAGTAGAGTTGTTTCAGATAAGTTGTGGTAGACAGACATAATAACAAAAAATAAAATATCTGGCTACTTAGTAGGAAATGACCAAATGATCCCTAAACACAATCACAGTAATAATAATCACTTTTACAAAAAGAAAAGAATAAAAGGGAGCAAATAGTAATATGTATGGGTTAATCAGAAGATGAAGAAATCAGCTTAAATCTGGTTCACAAGAGCAAAACCAAAGAGGAAAGAACGTTCCTTCTCAACGCAATTAATCTTTTAGGAAAATCCTATCGTGGAGATTAACTACCCTGAGGGAAACGAACCTGAATGGTTGATGCACAAGGGCTCCTTTTGGTTTTGACAGAGAGTAGGATTTCGTGAGGGAGAGAGGGAATCAATCTACCGGTGTATACTTGCCGTTCTAATTCTCCCTCTATTTTATTTCTGGTTGTTTTCTTTCTTTCCCTCCCACTCGTGTCTTTTCTATTTTCTGGTATCTCTTTTCGAATTCTTATTTCTTAGTTATGGTTCCCATTGTTGCTCTTTTTTTTTGTTCACGGTAAGGTTCTCTTTTTATAATGCCTGCCATGATCGGATTTTACTGTTTTAGCCCTTAACCTCCTTTGTCTGGTCTGGGTGTACTGGCCGACCACCACTAGTCCGTCTGTGTGCCACCCCCCCATCACTAGACAAAGAAGAGTATTTTCTTTGTTTGTCTGCCGTGGCACCATTTTCTGCTACGGTCTGGGTTCTTTCTCTCTCTCTATCCCTTATGACATGCACCTAGTGGTTCCAACTCAGCTTACTTCTTTTGGGTAGTATGTCATCCCAGCAGGACACTTCCCCCAAAAGAGCCTGAACCGAAACCTCAAAAATAGATTTTTCCATTCTCCCCACCACCAAACCATGCCCTCTGAATCTCTAACCCATAACCTCACCATGCCCTGTATTGGCTGGGTACAGGTTGGTGATGCCTGGACCTTGCGCGTGCCTCCCTTTCATGTGTGTCCAAAATCTGCTTGTTGGTCGTTCACTTGCTGTGGTTTGGAGGCTTGCCTGCATAGTCTGCCATCCGTTCCTTTTGACCTTTTTTATGAGCTGCTTTTAGATTTCCCGCTCCCCTGAGGAGCTGGGCTTTATTTCATACTGAGTCTTACATTTCTTTCGGCCCATTTCTTGATTACCCTCATTTCTTGCCATATTACTCTGTCACTCCTGATATAATGACTCAATCCTGTTGAGCCTCTTTAGGCCAGCCGTTTACTTTTTCCCCCAATGGCTTGGTATGGCCATTGGTTTTCCTACTTATGGGCTTCTATGTCCCTTTTGTCTTCCTCTTGGGCATCCTTGGCCCACTTGCTTTCTTTGGGCTTCCTTGGCCCTTTTACTAACTCCGCATTCCCATGAGCTTTTACTAATTTCATTGGGCTTCCCTGACCCAATTATCTTATTCTCATCCTTGGGGTTCATAGGCCTGCCATTAACCCTTTACTTTCTTTATTTGCATTACTTTGGGCCTACGGTGGCCCTTTCTCACTTTTCTACATCATATACTGCTCATGGGTATGCTATTTCTCTTTTTACAGGCTTCTTTAAGCCCACTTGCTTCTTCAAGGCCCATCTGTTTATTTCATGGGTCTGTGATCCATTATTCCTGCCGCTTAAGCCTAATGGTTTTACCATATGTTTGCCAATTTTTTGCTACCCTTGTCGTTGGGCTTTCTTCTTTCTACTTGGATTCTCACAAATGACTCTTAACAACCGCTTATTTTGCTGAAAACTGAAAATACTATAGCAAAATAATTTTTAAATGTGTGAATAATGCCGTGGGACCCATTTTTAATGAAAGTTTTGTTGAAAAAAGAAGTTTGTAAGTTCTGTGAATAGTGCATAGGACCTACTGGAAAAGCTACCACAGCCACATAACATGCTCCTAAAAAAAAAGACAAACGCAGACGTTATAATCTGAATCCAAACAGGTACTAAACCACATAAATTTGTGTGTTTCCACATGCCGTTGTTTATTTTATTCTCCTAAGAG
Source organism: Quercus lobata (assembly GCF_001633185.2). NCBI lineage: Eukaryota > Viridiplantae > Streptophyta > Magnoliopsida > Fagales > Fagaceae > Quercus > Quercus lobata. The sequence goes on along the minus strand of NC_044915.1, from coordinate 27,932,508 downwards.
GATTCACACCAACTCGTGTAAATTTATCATCTATTTTATACGGAAAAAGCTACTTTTTCTATTTTACACTATCACATTTCTAAAACACCAATATCAATTCATCTATTTTACAAATCTATTCTAATTAAATAATATTATTTATTATTTTTTTATTATTAGTTATTAAAACCGTTTCTTTCTCTCTTTCCCTACCCGTTTCTCTCTTTCCTCACCCATTCTCTCTTTCAACTCACTCACCCATTTCTCTATTTCCCTCACTCACTCCCAGCTCGCCACCGCCGCCGCCTCAGCCACCAGTCGATTTGGCCTCCCTTTCGCTTTCACCCTCCCTCTCTCCTCCACAACCGACCCTTTGCCTCCCACCTCTAATCGACGATAGTAATGGAAGATCCGGCGGCAACAATGGAAGACCCGACGGCAGTAGTGGCAGCAGATTCGGCTCCGTTGGGCTGGGTTTTCCGGTGGGCGCGTACTGTTTTTGGGTTGGGTTTCTCGGTGAGTTTTAATTGATTTTGAGTTGGGTTGATTTTTGGGTTTTTATTGATTTTGGGTTGGGTTGATTTTTGGGTTTCTGTTGATTTTGGGTTGGGTTGATTTTTGAGTTTCTGTTGATTTTGGGATATTTTTCTGTACTAGGTTGCGGTGTTTGGTGGTGGCGCTGGGTTTGTTGTAGTTTGGTGGTGCCGCTGGTGCTTGGATATTCTTCTTCCTTACCGCGTTAGTTTGTTGCAGTTTGATAGAGGAGAGAGAAAAAAAGAATAAAAAATTATTTACACATTGAACAGTAACCGTGCATATATGCACGGTTACTGTTTATTTACACATTCGGGTGTATATTTTACACATCTTTACACCCACTGATATGAGAGTTTTTTTTGCCTAAAATGAGTAAAACTTGCACCTTTTTCTATTTTAGAGGACTTTACATGAGCTGATGGGGATGCTCTAAATTTATTTCGAATAAGCCTACAATTGTTAACTGTACTTACAACGAATGAGCATAAAAGTTTTCCTTTATCTCAACAAAGGGTATCAAAGCATGGGCTCTTTGTTTGGATTTAGGGACTGTTTCAGTTCTTCTTTTGGGTTCTTTGTTCAAGCAACTGATTTTTCTAATAGTACCAAATCCATTTGGTTGTATATTTACTTAATTGGTTTTTTGTGGCATATTAAGATGCCTGTTTTGTTAGTACAGTGAGGATTTTTTTTTTTTTTTTTTTTTTTTTTTTTTTTATGAAAAGTACAGTGAGGATTGTTGAAAGCTCTAAAAGGCAAGAATACTTTTCTAACAAAGCTCTCAGTTTGCATGGTTTTTTTATTTTATTTTTATATTTCTATTCAGCCATACACAGTATTATTAACTACACTAAAAACAAATTAGCAATTTAGCACCCAAGTTTACTCTTTCTCAACAAATTTATATCAAGCGTGGGTTCTTTGTTTCGATTTAGGAGCTATTTCAGTTGGATTCTCAAAAAAAAAAAGGAGCTATTTCAGTTTTGCTGCCGAGTCCTTTATTGAAGTGATTGGATTTTCCCATAGCCAAAAATCTATTTGATTGTGTAAATATTATTTAATTGGATTTTACAGGATGGTAGCATATGTTTCATCAACAATGAAATTTGAGATATAAAAAAATGATGGGAGATTTTTCTTTTTAAATTTGTGGCGTGTATGGCCAAATATCTTGTTGAAAATTGTCTATTTAAGCAATTTAGTGAAAAATAAAGAGAAAATAAGGGAGAAAATAAACATGGAGAATTTTATGTGGATAGTGTGACTATATCCAGAGGAGCAGTGGCAAATCCTTCACTATAAGATCCATTAGACCTAGGGTTAACTTCACTCATTGTCAATTAAACAATTGACTAAGTTCCTCATATAAAACGAGACCTCATAAATTTGGTCTTATAAAGAACAATTTTATGTAACAATTAAAAAAAAAATATATATATATATATATATATACATATATATAAATATCACACTTACTTTTTTTTTTTTTTTTTTTTTGGGGGGGTGGGGGAGGGGTGGGGAGAGTGTCAATTCCTAGCTAAAATTGAAGAGACCGACATGCAATTTTTTTCCCCTTACCCTGTAAAAAGGCTTTCATCACTTTTTTTTTTTTCCAAAGTCTTTCCATCTTTCCCTCAAACGTCTCCTCTCCCTTCCTCTTTTAACTAGTGAACATCAAATCACATAAATTTTTCCTTTCTTTATAAGCATTTTTTTTTTATAATCAATCGCCATCAAACTATTCTTTTTCTATCTTAATTGTAAATTTATTCTCTTACCTAAAATCAATTATGTCACCAGAAAACAGAAAGATTAGGAAAATTAACTATGCTTCTAATTACATAAAAAATTTAAGTAAAATTTGAATACAAAAATTTAACGAATAATTTTGTATCTAAAAAAATAAGAGTAATGAATTTTAAGTATAAAAAAAAAAAAAAAAAAAAAAAATCTAATATAAATATTACTCAACTTAAAATTGTCACCCTAAAATCTTTTCAAACCGGCGTTGATAGGTCTCTGTTCTAGAGATGTATATTACATTCTTATAATCTTATATATTCAGAATATAGTTGACCGTCTCTAACCTATCTTTCGGTCCAGATAGCTTGGGAATCTAGAAAATGTTGAGATAATATAATGGATGTGCACGAATCGCCAAAAGACAAAAGTGACTTCAAAGAAGAATCTATTGTTTTTGCACACTGGACCATATAAAGCCAAGATAAACAGTAGCCTGGTGCAACCCAAATCAAAAGAAAGCCCTCGAGTAGTCATTAGATAGAATTCTTGTTTGTTAAAAATGGCGACTCAAGCTCATGATCTTAAGAAAATAGGTAGAGAAGGTTTCGGTATTCTAGAACCGATAATAGAGAAGAGGAGAAACACAAGCCAATCTGGCGGTGATAACATGGCTAAAAGGGTCCCCATGGAGGAAGTCATGGACAGCAATCAGGCTGCGAAGCTGTTACAAGGAGTTTCCATTACAGATTATCGTCTGAGCAGGAAAGGCAGTCAGAAGGCTCGTTAACACTTCTGATATATGCTCTTTTAGCATTAATAGCAACCACTTTGGCCTAATGTAGTGTTGTGCGTAGTATAATAAATATTTAGCTTTGTTAAATTTGTACATCGCTAGCTAGCCTGTAACATGTAAAGAATAATCTGCTTCTTCATAGCATGTTATAATCCTAATGATAATATTGTGTCATATTTTTAGCTTTGTACATTGTCAATTGTAGATAATTCTTATAACATGTGTAATATTTAGTTTAATTTGTATTGATTATGTGTTAAGTGTAGCGGACTTGTTAAATAGGTTGGGTTGGGCGGGTTTAGGTTTGATCTTAAAGTAACTGGTCAGAAAATTATTAGATCAGAAGGGTTTTTTTTTTATTTCTATGAGCATTTCCTTGGTCTTCTATAAGTCACCTATAAAGTTAAATCACCTATAAAAATTAATAACATAAAGCTTTATTCTAGTGTATGCTAGGTAAAGAAAATAAATAAATGATTAAGAAGAAAATTAATCTTAATATAATGAACTTACAAAAAAACTATTTGGTCGGGTTGGGTCAAAAAATTAGTACAAGTTGAACTAATTAAAATGAATTGCTATTTATGTTATCCATACCTTTTATTTTTCTTTACAGGTTAATTTGGATGATTAATTGAGTCTAATTTTATCAGATTTTAATAATTTGTCATGCTTCCCATTGTATCGTTTTTTTTTTTTTTTTTGGGGGTGAAGGAAAGGATTGAAGTATTTGTTTTCTAATCCATAGACTAGAACCATTTCTGGATCACCTTCGTTGTAAGGCCCAAAAAACAGAAAATTGAATTTCTTCATCAACAGAGAAACTCATCATCAACAGAGAAACTCAATATCACATTTTAAAGCATTCTCTTCTCATTTGCCATGAATATTTTTGTAATGTTTCGGGGAAAGTTAAAATATACAATGTGAAGGATTCTTAAGTTCTGTTTATGAACAAATTAAGAGTGAAATAGTTTAGTCAAAGACTAAGATATCACTTCATTATTACAAAAAAAGAAGAAGTGTATATGTGGATCTCATATATGTGCGTTCGACAGGTTATAAGAGGGTGGTCTCATGAGACCATTTCATGAGATACTTTCTCTTTTAATACAGATGCAATTACATAAAAATAAACGCATTTGTTTTGAAATGAAAAATATTTGTTAGGTTCATATTTGAAATGTTGGCAAACTATGAACAATGTAAATCTTGTCATATATAGTTTAATTCTCTTAATTTTGTTCAAGACTGTGAACCCAAGTTCAGCTCAAGAAATGAAGTTTTTGCATGCTTTGATTCCACCCCGATTCTTGCTTCAATTACAGTTGCTGATTCCTGATCGATTCTTGGTTTGATCGGTTGAAAATCGAGAAATTAGACTTTGAGAAAGGATTTTTCAATTTGCTATGCATTCATCCCGAGGCAATGAAACCACTCTTAGAAGGAAATTATGCCACATGTCATACCTAAGGCCAAGAAGGCCAATACAGGTCCGAGGAGTCCATACACTCAGATGGTAAGACTGGAAAGGCGAGTCATAGCCACGTCAATAACACATTGCAAGAGGGGACCACACTATAGAGGAAGAGCTTCATAGAGGGGGTTAGCTCTAACGTGACTGAAAGAATGGTAGCTTCCACCATATTTAATGCATACCACTAAACCTCCTGGCCGAATTTATGTGAAGAAGACCCCTGAACAGTACTACCTTGATTGTCATATCTCGCAGAAGGTTTAAGAAGGTGTCTGATGGGACAAGCACTTGAGTAGTGGCTTACATGCTCAACAAATGGAGGGCCAAGATCATCTAAAAGGAACTATATAATGTAAGAGATCCTCCAGGGAAAGGGAGATCGGAAAATCTACAGAGAAAATGTTGTAGCAACAAGAACTGAAACTATACCCAAGTCTAAGAGCAGTATATTTAAGGACCTTCTCTCCTCAGAAAGATTTCTTTAACAGAGTTTGTCTTTCTTTGCTTTCTTACCATCTTTAATTCACTGTGCTTGTTGTTCGATCCATTGAAGCCTAGTTTTTAAGCCCACTCTCTACAAATTCATTGTATTGGAATCTTTGGGCCTTAATCCATTTACCTTTTGGCTCAGGATCCAAAACGCCACCCTTACAGTTTCTATTTTAGTTGAATTAGGTTTCTATTATATGTGGTAACTTCTATCTCCTAATTCTAATTGAATTAGGTTTCCATTTGACTTGTAGCTTCTTCTCCTAATTCTAATTGAACTTCTCTCCTAATTGAATTAGGTTTCCATATAATTAGCACGCTTATAAAATAATTTTGCATTTTTTTTTAATCTTATCCTTTCTACTTAAGAATAATAAAAAAATGACTTTATGAAATAAAGTCACCAGCTTTTTAATTCATCAATAGAAATTTTTTTGAAAGGTTTGGATTGAAAGTTGCTTCTGTAACTTTGAATCTAAACCCTTGAATAAAAAAATTGAAAAAAAAGAGTAAAAAAGTAAAAATTGTTGTGGGAGAATTTCACTCTACAATAACCTTGTGGTATATTGCATGGGATCTCCATGCATGAACGGGTGATGTTTAAGGATGTAAAAACCAATTAACTAAATTGTTTGATGAATATATACAATAAAATCTATAATATAAGCCAAGAAATAGCAAATGAAAAAGAAACACAGAATATGAAGGCATCTTTAAAGATTTTGCATAAGTACCAAGAAATATACTCACATAGACTATTGAAGGAAAAACAAACACAAACACAGACCATTAAAGGAAAAACACACACAAACTATTATTAAAGAAAGAATACAAAAACTAAAGAGAGAAAACTATGAAGAGAAATTTACATACCTTGAGGTTGAGAAAGAAGTGTTTGTAGAAACAAAAGAATAGTTTGAATCAACACACATAGGTTTATACGTATATAGGAGAGTAAGTCAGCACCTCTTTTACTGTGAAGGAGTTTGCATTGCATACAAACATGATTTGGAGACTTCCATGCCACTCCAATAAAATTTAATTCCTAATGGGAGTCTTAATATATGGCCACCGGCTAAGTGGCATTAATCTAACTTTTTTTTTTTTTTTTTTGAAGCTAGCATTAATCTAACTATAGGTATCTATATATGATCTTCTAATATCTATCATATAAAATCAGAATTTTTTATTTTTTTATTTAAATAATGCTGATGTGTAAAAATGTGGGAGTTCTAAAAAAAGTCAAAGGCTTCGGTATTTTTTTAATATATATATATCACACGTACTATTTTTTTTTTTTTTTGGGTGGGGGAAGGGTGGGGAGAGTGTCAATTCCTAGCTAAAAATTGAAGAGACCCATATGCAATTTTTTCCCCTTTCTCTTGTAAAAAGTCTTATATCATTTTTTTTTTCAAAGTCTTTCCGTCTTCCCATCAAACATCTCCTCTCCCTTCCTCTTTTATCAAGTGATCATCAAACTACATAAATTTTTCCTTTCTTTATAAGCATTTTTTGGTAATCAATCGCCATCAAACTATTCTTTTTCTATCTTATTTGTAAACTTATTCTCTTACCTAAAATCAATTATGTTACTAGAAATATTAGGAGAATTAGCTATGCTTCTAATTACATAAGAAATTTAAGTAAAATTTGAATACAAAAATTTAATGAATATTTTTGTATCTAAGAAAACAAGAGTAATGAATTTTAAGTTAAAAAAAAAAAAAATCTAAAATAAATATTATTCAATTGATATCTAAATATAAGAAAATACTCAACTTAAAATTGTTAATTGTCATCCTAAGCCTCAAATCTTTTCAAACCGGCCTTGATAGGTCTCTGTTCTAGAGATGTATATTACATTCTTATAATCTTAATAATCTTATTTAGAATATAGTTGACCGTCTCTAACCTATCTTTCGGTCCTGCAGATAGCTTGGGAATCTAGAAAATGTTGAGATAATATAATGGATGTGCACGAATCGCCAAAAGACAAAAGTGACTTCAAAGAAGAATCTATTGTGTTTGCACACTGGACTATATAAAGTCAAGATAAACAGTAGCCTGGTGCAACCCAAATCAAAAGAAAGCCCTCGAGTAGTTATTAGAGAGAGTTCTTGTTTGTTAAAAATGGCAACTCAAGCAGATCTTAGGAAAATAGGTAGAGAAGGTTTTGGTATTCTAGAACCAATACTAGAGAAGAGGAGAAACACAAGCCAATCTGGTGGTGAAAACATGGCTAAAAGGGTCCCCATGGAGGAAGTCATGGACAGCAATCAGGCTGCGAAGCTGTTACAAGGAGTTTCCATTACAGATTATCGTCTGAGCAGGAAAGGCAGTCAGAAGGCTCGTTAACACTTCTGATATAAGCACTGCTCTTTTAGCATTAATAGCAACCACTTTGGCTTAATGTAGTGTTGTGCGTAGTATAATAATATTTTAGCTTTGTTAAATTTGTACATCGCTAGCCTGTAATCCTAATGGTAATATTGTGTCATATTTTTAGCTTTGTACATTGTCAAGTGTAGTAGATAATTCTAATATAACATGTGTAATATTTAGCTTAATTTGTATTGATTATGTGTAAAGTGTAGCGGACTTGTTAAATAGGTTGGGTTGGGCGGGTTTAGGTTTGATCTTAAAAGTTACTGGTCAGAAAATTATTAGATCAGAAAGGTTTTTTTTTTATTTCTATGAGCATTTCCTTGGTCTTTTATAAGTCACCTATAAAGTTAAATCACCTATAAAAATTAATAACATAAAGCTTTATTCTAGTGTATGCTAGGTAAAGAAAATAGATAAATGATTAAGAAGAAAATTAATCTTAATTTAATGAACTTACAAAAAAACTACTTGGTTGGGTTGGGTCAAAAAATTAGTACAAGACGAACTAATTAAAATGAATTGCTATTTATGTTATCCATACCTTTTATTTTTCTTTACAGGTTAATTTGGATGATTAACTGAGTCCAATTTTATCAGATTTTAATAATTTGTCATGCTTCCCATAGTAGCGTCTTTTGTTTTCTAATCCATAGACTAGAACCGTTTCTGGGTCACCTTCGCTGTAAGGCCCAAAAAACAAAAAATTGAATTTCTTCATCAACAGAGAAACTCAATATCACATTTTAAAGCATGGTCTTCTCATTTGCCATGAATATTTTTGTAATGTTTCAGGGAAAGTTAAAGTATACAACGTGAAGGATTCTTAAGTTCTGTTTATGAACAAAGAGTGAAATAATTTAGTCAAAGACTAAGATATTACTTTATTATTACAAAAAAAGAAGAAGATAATTTATTATTTTTTTCCCTTCATCACTAAAAAGTATCTTATTAGATGGTTTAATGAGAGATCTCTCCCTTATTGTATATGTGGATCTCATATATGTACGTCTGACAGGTTATAAGAGGGTGGTCTCATGAGACTGTTTCATGAGATACTTTTTCTTTTAATACAAATGTAATTACATAAAAATAAACACATCTGTTTTGAAATGAAAAATATTTGTTAGGTTCATATTTGAAATGTTGGCAAACCATGAACAAGGTAAGTCTTGTCATATATAGTTTAATTATCTTAATTTTGTTCAAGACTGTGAACCCAAGTTCAACTCAAGAAATGAAGTTTTTGCATGCTTTGATTCCACCCCGATTCTTGCTTCAATTACAATTGTTGATACCTGATCGATTCTTGGTTTTATCGGTTGAAAATCAAGAAATTAGACTTTGAGAAAGGATTTTTCAATTTGCCCATGACTCATATGATGACCTAATCAAAATAGTATAAATACACAACTTAAGAGACAGGTCAAAGATATAGACAATCAGGAGAGAGAGCACATGTGCCTCATTAAGGATTTCTGTAACCATTCTCTTATATCATCAACCCTGTAAATGATAACTGATTGAAAAGCTACATGGTGTATTCTTGGTGATCATGTTGAAGCTACTTTAGTAACAACACATACACTGCTATTATGAAGAAAATCTCCAAGAGGTTCTTGGAGTTGGTCGAAGGTTTTGATTGTTAAGCGTGGATGTGTCATCTGTGAAGATGTCCATGTGATTGAAGAATGTAGAGGTTCCAAAGCATTAAATTTTTTTTTCCTGTAAATTGTTTACAAGTTGTAGAGCCTAAGAAATTTTTTCTCAAATTGTAAACTTCTCTTATCATAGTGAACTGTCCTTTTTGTTTTGGAAAATGTTTCCCTCATAATGGTGTTTTTTATTTTTATTTTATTTTTTTTTTAAGATTGTTTTCCTAGGGTTTTTCATTTCATCCCTATATCACTGTCTCTCATTATGATTGATTTTATGCAATTGGTGATATCTACTTGATATGTCTTATATGCTTTAACTTTTTACACATAATTAATTAACCCAAAATTTGTAATTTAGCATATTTGAACTTAATTTATAAATTCTGCAGCATAATAAATAACTGGTGACTAAAAAACCCAAAAATGTTTATTTCATGCTCAAAATTTGGTTAATGTAATTTTTGCATAAGTTTTATGAATTTAAAAGTCTATATGACATCATGTCAATATCATCCAACTAAATAAAGAAATGCTAATTGATTAATTTAATGATGTAATATGACACTAAGTCCAGATAAGAGAAATATAATTTTTTTTTTTTAAAAACTAAAGTACTAATATAATGGCAATTGTGGTACACACCTTCTGCTTAGTTTGACTTTTTTTTTTTTTTTTGATAATTCAATATTAAGGAAATCCGGCAATATTTCTTTATTATTACTCCACTACATGATTGTTTCCTATCCATATCCAAATCAGGGAATTCCTATCTATTTCTTTGCATACTACCACAAACTTTGAGCCAAAAGGGATAGAGACCATATATATGGATAAGCCACAGATCAATTGGATATTTTATAGAACATTCCTCAATTATTCCTCTCATCCTATCCCTCTCCCGCGGTCCCACCTGCTCCCTTACTTTTTTCTTAATTACAATTTACACCCATCCATCTTCCTGTACCTTTTTCTCAATTATTTTGTTTGGATATTTCGAAGAGTCTGTTCATTGTTCCCTACTGACCAAGTGGGCCAGTAAGAGAAAAACGAACCTTACCGGTAGAGATGGATAAGGACAATTAGACTAAGACGATAACTTTTTGACATAATATTGCCATAATTTATTATACATTTATACGGATTTATTATTTTTATTTTATTATTTATAATTTAACACGTAGATAAAATATGGTGAAAATTGTGATCTTACTATCTTTAAAGAGTAAGTCTACTTCTATAATAATTTCCATTATAGATTTATTATTTTTATTTTACCATTTATAGTTTACCATGTAGATAAGTTATGATAAAAATTGTGATATTACTATTTTTAAAGAGTAAGTCTACTTCTATAATAATTTCTATTATAGATTTATTATTTTTATTTTACCATTTATAATTTACCACGTAGATAAATTATGATAAAAATTGTGATTTTATTATTTTTAAAGAGTAAGTCTACTCCTATAATAATTTCCACAAATTGCTTAAGTGGTAAGGGATGGGAAAAAAAAATAATATATTTACAATTTCATCCCTCAAAAGCAGTCATGTGTACTCATTGCGGATTTTTTTATGGTACTAGATTTACTCATTTTTTAGATAAGAATTTACATTTTGCAACGCCACAGACATTGGCCACCGAAAGCTAACCAAATCAACATCTTCACTTGCTTCCAATGATACGGATAGAATAAAAGTGACCGATCAACCAAGTTGCATCATTCAAAAAGGAGAGGAAAAACACAGTGCATGCTATAAAAAGGTACAGTCCTTAGCCTTCGTGTAACAAGCTTGCTTGACAGTTTCTTAATTAATTAAGACTCTCTAGTACAGAGCGACTTATAGATGAAATGGCGCCTCCTAATGACATTGTGCAGTTCGGAATTGAAGCATTTACGTTGCTGGAGGAGTGCTTGAAGCAAAAGACAAGGCCCCCTCTTCATCATCGTCATCCACGTCAATTTCCATCTGCTGCTACTCTGAGTAATCATGCAAAAGAAGCCATTGATAACTATCAAGTAGCTCAAACGTAAGGTGGTGTTTTGATCGTGGACTATCGCAACAAGAAGCCACTTCTACCGCATCATATGGTTAATTAAGCTATAGCTAAACGCTGTTAACTTGTATACTTGAAGAACACTATGATGAAACATGGCAAGATGCCATTCTGTAAAAGTGTTACGTAGCATATAATATAATGTTATGTAAGTTAGAAAATCTCTGTCTCTCTCTCTGAACTTGATCTTCAGCAATTTGCAGATGCTCCATTGGCAACTATATAATAGTATTAAAGTTCGTGGGGGTGGTCGTGATGGTGTACATGTAAATGAAGCTTCATTTCTTTTCGAAGGAAAATGCTAAAGTTACTAAAAATTTATAATACAATATTTATAAATTGATATATCAATGAATGTGATTTGTGAATTTAAAAAATATAATAAATGAAAAATGTTAGGGATGTCAGATATATATTAAGATTTTAAGATCGTACCAGATCATGATACTAATAACCATACCACATACTACCATGGGCTTTTATACTCATTTGTTGGGGAATTAAACACCTAAAAGAGACTTTTTAAATCATTAATATAACATATAGATATTAGAGACACATTTAATTCAAATGATCTGAGCCTGATGTGTATGAGTTCAATTATGTTATTTTAACACTATTTATTATTTTCATTTTTATTCAATATGAAACTTCACTCACACGTGTTTACTTAACAAAAATAAAAAATTAAACGAATTTTAATGACATTTCAGTCCCAAATGAGAATATGATTAATAAGATTGATTTAATATATATAAATATATATATATATATATATATATTTATATAGGGTTGAGTTCAAGTTGGTATAATTCTAAACAATGTTACATCATTCAATATTTTTTAATTAGATGTGAATTTTGACAAATCCACCATTAAATTACATTATCTTCATATATTCTCCATACTTGTAAAATAATGCATAAAAGATAAGTTTATGGATTAAATAGTAAATAACATCTAATTGACATGAAAATTAACATGAATGTTAAGAATATATAATACATGTAATTCAATGGTAAAATTTTTAAAATATGAATTCTATAATAAGTTATTGGGTGGTACTTAGAGTTATATCAGGTGTAATTTAAACCTTATATATATATATATATATATTCTAGCCAAAAGTAGTTTTCTAGTCTTAATCACTGAAAGGTCATTTGGTGTAGGAGCTTAAACACATATTTTTAATTTTTAAACAACATTATATGTATTTTCACATACTTTTTCACCTACATATATTTTCAAAAAATTTAAATAATATTACTAGAATAACGTTACCAAACCGCACCTAAAATTTACAAGTATCCCATTTAAGAAAAAAAAAAGAACAGAAAAGAAAAATAGAATTATAAAATGATAATTTCTTAACCAATTAATTCCTGTGCCCAAGGAGTCCTTATCCATTTCTTGGACAGTCAAACACGAAAGTTCAGACGGGCTTCGATAAAGACAATGGCGCTCATTTAAAAAACCACAGAATTGGATAATTCCTCAAATATTCTTCGCATCCTGATCCTTCTTCACCGGTTCCCGAACCTTTTTTCTCCATTATGAATTGCCACATGTTCCTGCGCCATTATTTGTAGGGTAATGATTCCATTCGCATTCATTTTTTACGTTCATAGACTTCATCTTTTCACCTTTTAAACTACGTACTTCAATGTGGGTAATTTTTAGCTACACTCGAAGTATAAAAAATAATAATTTTTTCACTCATATTTATGGTAAGGTTTATTATAAGTGTAAAAAGTGAGAACATAATTTTCGTACGCTGAAAGCATCTAAGAATTTTTCCAACAACACATACCTATTGATATTGTGCGTATGAGTGTGAAAAAAGTGTTGAAAGAATATTTATCATTTTTTCGATGGAAAAAGTTTTATGAATAATCTCTTCTAATTTATTTTATGATAGTTTATAAGACTATTCATATATATTATTTATAAGTTTTGGGATTGTTTTTTGTCTTATCAACAGTGGCAATGACTTGGGTATTTTTTTGTTTTTTGTTTTTGTGTTACAACTTGTGAATCTTGTTACATGAAGGGTTTTGTCGTGGCAATGGGATCGATTGTGGGCTTGTGTTGGCTAGAGGGTGGGTTGAGCAATTCGCTGCGTTGTTTGTTTTTTGTTTTTTTGGGCTTAATGGTTTTTTTTGTGACAAATATATTATTTTAATATGGTGTATTGCAAAATAGATAATAAGATACATGGTTGGGATTGTGACCAGTGCATCAGTTTCACTAGACACGTTAGTATGCAGATACATGTCCAGTTTTGAACACTAGTCTGTATCCTAACGTGTCCAGTATACTAATGCGCGCACTAGACACAAGCTATGTCATAAGATACAAAGCGTGTTGTAAAAGTGAAAATGTAAAATAAATAAAATGAATTTTTTTGCATAAATGGAGGAAAAATGCTAATAATTACTATAGCCTCAGCTTTGTAAAAAATTATAGCAACCCTTTAGTTTTCTGTGAACAAGGTAAACTTGTGCGTATGAGTGTGCGTGTTGACCTTTTATGTTTGTCGCATCTCTCATAGACAGGGATGAGGCACACTAGGCTTTGGGGGCAATACCTCAATCCCCACCCCCCCAATTTTTTTTTTTTTTTTAATTACTAGTATATATAGGTATTATTTTTAGCAATTTTGTTCTATAAATTACAATTTGCCCCCCTTAAAAAATATCATATGTTAAGGACATATTTTATGTAATTGGCTAATTTTTTAACAAAATGCACTTTACTTGTAATTGGGTAGATCTAGGATAATTTTAGTACTTAAGAAACAAGAGTAGTACTTCAAGAAACAAGAGTTCAAGTTAAGTGTTAAAACCATGAAGATCTGATCAAGAAACAAATGAAGAAAAGCATTTCATTAAAGCTCGACAGATACCTCGGCAGAAACAGTATCTATCGAGATTTAAGAACGAAGCTCGAGAGAAGCTAAATCTGTTGAGATATATGAAATCAGAATTTCTAGATCTGATTTTTGGCCCTAGCTGACATGTATGTGCAGGGTTTATTTTCTCACAACCTTAGACATATATAAGGCTAATTTTAAAGGTCGTCATATATAGAGAACACATGCAAAAAGTGACCTAGTGCTATGTTCTTTCTGCAAGAAGTTATTGCGTCTTTTGCGTCTTAGGGTTTTGTAACTAAGTACTTCTTGATTTTCATTGTTGATGAAGTGAAGAATTTTGCAACCAACAACATCTTTAAGTAGCTGGAGTTAGTCACGTACTGGGATTCGTACAAAGGAGTTAGTCACATATTGGGATTCGTGCATCATGAGTGACGTTCATATACTAGAGAGTTCAGAGGTTCTGAAGCAGTAGAAGGTTTCTACGGTAAATTCATCTACAAGGTTTGTAGAGTATAAGAACAAAAGTTTTGTACTAAATCTGAAACTTCTCTTTACTATAGTGAATTACTTTTCGAGAAGGTTTCTCCCTAGGTTTTTTACTGTGAAACTAGTTTGTTTCATTGATTTTCTTGGGTAATCATATATTGTCTTATTTACCATTCCATTGTGCATGATATTAACATGATATTGATGTTTGTTTGTTTTAACAAGGTTTATTCATAATAAATCTAATTAACAATTTAAGTTTAAAACTTGTTAATTCTACCAACCGGGGTCTAAATTTTCCCACATCATTGATTCTTTTAAGAGTAATGCTATAACCATAAACTTTTCTATAATATTTTTACAAACTGTACGTATGGGCTCGCCACTTACATCTCTTTTTACTTACCAATAATCACTCACCATCAGGGTCAGACCCAGGTGGGGACCTAAGGGGCTCGGGCCACCCCGGGTCCAATTTTTTTTTTTAACAATTATTATATATATATATATTTTTTTTTTTGGTAGTTGGCCCCTTTCCAAAACCTTAGACTCCTCCTCAATAAGCTTAGCTAGCCTCATCTAAATATCAACTATCCAACCTAAAAACTTAACAAAAACAATAAAAATATTCACAATGGTGATTGTATTTTAGCATATATATATATATATATATATATATATATATATATATATATATATATATATATATATATATATATATATATATATATATTATGGGGCCTGAAATTTGAAATCCCGGCCCACTTCACATTAAGGGCCCAAAGCCCAAGTCGAGGAGCCCTACTGCCGAGGATGTATGATGAGAGCCCTTTAATGGCCCAAGAATGTGGCCGAGGACGATCTCACGCTCAAAACCTCACAAAACGCCTGAAGAAAAGGACAAACTCAGTACAAGAGCAGTACAAGCGAGAAAGTTGCCAACACCATAACGTGGAGCCTAGCGCCTGGCAAGCCCATATTCCATACCATGCTATCCAGCTTTTCCCAACCACTCTGACGTAAGGATTGATAGGACGAGTAACTGCCCAAAAAAAGGAAAAACTGACACGTAGATGAAGAACGGGAAGTGAATACTAGTATAAAAGGGAAGGAGAGCTAAAAGGAAAGGGGGGACAAAAAAAGGAGGAAGAATGGTGAGAATGTAATACTCCTCGGACTAATTCCGAGGAGCCAAACCTTCCAAACCACGTCGATGTAAGGCTCAGCTACATAGTCCAAACCTACCTTTGTATGAGTTCTCATGAAACCAGGACCAGACCCCTGCCCAGCGCCCAAAGGCCGGCCTTTCCAAACCCACTCTCTACAAATCGTATTGTTCGGGCCCTTTACATACGAGCCCAACGTCATTTTTAGGTCGTTAAAAATCGTGTCCCTACAATTGGCGTCGTCTGTGGGAAGGCTTGCGCGTTGGCGCAGATGGCGGTGGAGTCAAGTCTCTATTAAGCAGAGGTCCGTAAAGTTTCCTCCATCTCCGGCGACGTGCAGTTGTTGCTCCCACATAAACTTCTGCTAGGGGCTACGCCTTGCAGTGCCAATGGCGCGGGTAGCTCTAGGGGCTTCCGGCCTCAAGCCAACTCTCCCCGCCCTCGTCTAGGGGCTGACCTTCGAAAAATAAATAAATACGGAGAAAAAACTACTTAACACAAAAGAAAAATTACAAGTTTTGGACAGAACCAAGGTCTTGTATGGTCCTCGGACTCAAGCCTATGGGGAAACCAAGTACTCAAAGGAAAAATTACAAGTTTTGGACAGAATCAAGGCCTTGTATGGTCCTCGGACTCAAGCCTATGGGGAAACCAAGTACTCAAAGGAAAAATTACAAGTTTTGGACAGAACCAAGGCCTTGTATGGTCCTCGGACTCAAGCCTTTGGGGAAACCAAGTACTCAAAAGAAAAATTACAAGTTTTGGACAGAACCAAGGCCTTGTATGGTCCTCGGACTCAAGCCTATGGGGAAACCAAGTACTCAAAAGAAAAATTACAAGTTTTGGACAGAAAAGGCCTTGTATGGTCCTCGGACTCAAGCCTATGGGGAAACCAAGTACTCAAGGAAAAATTACAAGTTTTGGACAGAACCAAGCCTATCTTGTAAAAGCCTATCCAAAGAAAAATTAGTTTTAGGCCTTGTTGGTCCTCGGACTCAAGCCTATGGGAAACCAAGTACTCAAAAGAAAAATTACAAGTTTTGGACAGAACCAAGGCCTTGCATGGTCCTCGGACTCAAGCCTATGGGGAAACCAAGTACTCAAAAGAAAAATTACAAGTTTTGGACAGAACCAAGGCCTTGCATGGTCCTCGGACTCAAGCCTATGGGGAAACCAAGTACTCAAAAGAAAAATTACAAGTTTTGGACAGAACCAAGGCCTTGTATGGTCCTCGGACTCAAGCCTATGGGAAAACCAAGTACTCAAAAGAAAAATTACAAGTTTTGGACAGAACCAAGGCCTTGTATGGTCCTCGAACTCAAGCCTATAGGGAAACCAAGTACTCAAAAGAAAAATTACAAGTTTTGGACAGAACCAAGGCCTTGTATGGTCCTCGGACTCAAGCCTATGGGGAAACCAAGTACTCAAAAGAAAAATTACAAGTTTTGGACAGAACCAAGGCCTTGTATGGTCCTCGGACTCAAGCCTATGGGGAAACCAAGTACTCAAAAGAAAATTACAAGTTTTGGACAGAACCAAGGCCTTGTATGGTCCTTGACTCAAGCCTATGGGGAAACCAAGTACTCAAAAGAAAAATTACAAGTTTTGGACAGAACCAAGGCCTTGTATGGTCCTCGGACTCAAGCCTATGGGGAAACCAAGTACTCAAAAGAAAAATTATAAGTTTTGGACAGAACCAAGGCCTTGTATGGTCCTCAAACTCAAGCCTATGGGGAAACCAAGTACTCAAAGGAAAAATTACAAGTTTAGAACAGAACCAGGGCCTTGTATGGTCCTCGGACTCAAGCCTATGGGAAAACCAACTACTCAACAGAAAACTACGGGCTATGGACACGACCTGGACGTTATATGGCCCTTAGAATCTACCTCGGAGAAGAGTTCCCCATTGATAGTTAGGCCAATCACTAAACTGCATGAACTCCCCAGTTTACCCTCGAATCCTCAATACCAAGAGGATTGGTGCAATATAGGGCCACATGTTGTAAAAAACACAGTCAAAACCCCTCGCTGCTCGGTTACCCTATTAGACGAATTATTTAAAGTTTGTCGTTCTCGGACGGTCGCTTCGCATGCATTACGAAGCGCTCGGTCATTATCTCGGTTAGTTTTATGAGTTTAATCTACTGGGAATTATCATTATTATGCTTGGTAATGTCGGTAAATTAGAATTAGTAGGGTTCTGTTTCAAGATTTCCTGCTCTAAGTATCATCAAAGGAAAGCACACATGTAGCACACCTATGCACAAAATAATTGTTGCAGAAAGGAAAGATATTTAAAAAGAAATAAATTCATCTTTTATTAAGACAAAGAAACAATACAACGTACATTGAAAGAGCTCAAATAAGCTCATACTGAAACTAACTACACAAAACAAAAAGAAAAAAATACAAAGGAATTAAGAAAAAGCCGAAGAATAGGTGCAGGGGAGAGACGTGATGCCGCTTCAAAATTTCGTCTAGGGGAGTCATTCCTCAATACTTTTACATGCCTATAACTCAGGCAGCAAAAGAGCTCGACTTCCGGTCGGCACCGTTGAAGAAAAGGAGCCGGGAGTCCAACTCGAGGCTAGCGCTGCTGAAGAAAAGGTACAGGGAACCGGAAGTTGATGAGCCTCCACGGAATCATGCCTGCGAAAGAGCAGACGGCGCTGATGGCGGAAAACCTTTTTCCTGACACACCAAAAGTCTGGTGTGACCAGAACCTGCTTCAGATTTTGACTGAAAGAGATGGGGGTACCATCCCCACCTTATCCAAGCGGGAGGTTACCTTAAATCTGTGCCTCCCTTGCCCAGACCACACCACCTTAAGTCTTGAAAGGGTCCGGTGCCTCTGTGGCGGGTGAAGTTCCTCCACCTTCACCCAAGCCTCAGGCATACTGCACTAAGGGAAGACGACACTGGATGTGGGAACTGGTTATGGATAAAGGGCTATGATTTTGAAGAGAGCAGTAGGGTTTATATGCCAGGAGAATAACCACCTATCCTAATTATATAAAGGGTAAGGTGGTGTCATTTAATTTGAGCAGATTCCTAAGAAACGCTGCAGACAAGGCAGCTCTGGCACGATTTCCAATACTATCCGCCACCACAAGATTTAAAGGTCCTCGTGAAGGCGCGCCTCGAATACTGAAACATCAAAAGACACTGCGCTGGTGAAGAATAAAGTAATGCCTCTTAATTCGGCACATCTCCCATGCAAATGGAAGAACATAAACAGCAGTAAGGTACAGAACTGGAGCAAGCAGCGAGGTGGGCCCAACATCACCAAAACCCTCCTCCCCAACTAAAAAGTCGGGAAGTAGGATTTTTAGGGGCTATTGTGGGGCCTGAAATTTGGAATCCAGGCCCGCTTTACATTAAGGGCCCGAAGCCCAAGCCGAGGAGCCCTACTGTCGAGGATGTATGATGAGAGCCCCTTAATGGCCCAAGAATGTGGCCGAGGACGATCTCACGCTCAACACCTCACAAAATGCCTGAAGAAAAGGACAAACTCAGTACAAGAGTAGTACAAGCGAGAAAGCTGCCAACACCATAACGTGAAGCCCAGCGCTTGGCAAGCCCATACTCCATACCATGCTATCCAGCTTTTCCCAACCACTCTGACGTAAGGATTGATAGGACGAGTAACTACCCCAAAAAAGGAAAAACTGACACGTAGATGAAGAACGGGAAGTGAATACTAGTATAAAAGGGAAGGAGAGCTAAAAGGAAAGGGGGGACAAAAAAAGGAGGAAGAATGGTGAGAATGTAATACTCCTCGGACTAATTCTGAGGAGCCAAACCTTCCAAACCACGTCGATGTAAGGCTCAGCTACACAGTCCAAACCTACTTTTGTATGAGTTCTCATGAAACCAGGACCAGACCCCTGCCCAGCGCCTAAAGGCAGGCCTTTCCAAACCCACTCTCTACAAATCGTATTGTTCGGCCCTTTACATACGAGCCCAACGTCATCTTTGGGTCGTTAAAAATCGTGTCCCTACATATATATATATATATATATATATATTTTACCATCAAAGAACCAAAAAATCATGTCTTATTAGAGAAACTAAAGCTATTTTTTTTTGCAATTACAGTAAACTGGTATAAATACTAGTTTACTGTTGCAAGTTGTTAAAAATAAATTACAATATTTTCTTAAGATTATATCTCTTCCTTCATTTAAAAAACTCAAATTCTTTCTATTCTTTTATTATTTTAAATGAAGTGATAAAAAAAAGAACATTTGATATTGGGTGTATTGTAAAGTGTGGTGGTAAAATAAATAAATCAGCTTTTTGAGATTCTAAAATCTAAAATTTTTAGCATCACCACTGTGAATGTTCTGACTTCCCCCAAAAAAAAAACTAACCTAGTATTAAAAAAAAAATTATTTTGTTTTTGTTTTTGTCTTTGTTGGTATATGATTGCATCTTAATATATTTAAAAACAATGATTTTATGTATTTATAATTTTTCAATACTATATAGATGTCTATTTGGAGTTTTTTTTTTTTTTTTTTTTTTTCCTTTTCTTTATACTCCAGCCTCCGCTAACATAAAATCATGGGTCCATCCTTGCTCACCATATTAGTAGGGCTATCCAGACCCAACCAAAGCCTGACAACCAGGCCAAACCGCTTGATGCCAACTCGATTTCGGCCCGAACCGAAGGTCTAGTCAGTTGGTGACGAGTCTCCGTTTTCAAGAACCGACACCGATGGGTTGAGTGGCGGGTTTCCTTTTCCAAAACCTGAGCCACCCGAACCCGACTAGAGTTATATATGAAGTCCAGCCAAATTCGACTAGATTTGGCAAGATCTCGACCAAATCCGGCTAGATCTTGACCAGATTTGGTGGGATTTAGCCAAACCCGACCAAATCATAGCAAATTTCAGCAAAAATTTACACATTCTAGTGAAAAATTTGTAGATTCTGGAAATTTTTTGCATATTCTGGCCACGGTTTCTGGTTTCTAGCGACAATTTCCAGTTACTGGTGATGATTTCCAATTTTTAGCGAACTTTAGAACTAGCCCGAGCTCCACTCGAACCTAAAACCGATTCGACCAATTGATGCCAACGGTTGATTTCAAGTCCCTCCACCCAACGCTAGCGGGTTGGGTCTGGGTTGGGTCCAAAACCGACCTGGCCCGAATCGTGGATAGCCCTACATATTAGTAATTTGTAAAAAAAAAAATTGTAATTCTAACATTTTTCTTCCTTTTAAAGGCCATAAAAAAATTTATACATATAAAATATAAAACACAATATACAAGCCCAATAACAAAAATTTCCAATAACAAAGCTAAAAAAAATTAAACCCAATCAACCAAATTTTTACCCATTACCAAAAAAAAAAAAAAAAAAAAAAAAAACTCTCTAAGCAGCAATAGAGCCAAAAGACAGCAACAGAGTTGCCCCCTAAACTTAAGTCCTAGCTGGCTCCGTAAACTCTCTAAGCGGCTAAGCAGCAATAAAGCCAAAAGACAGCAACAGAGTTGCCCCCTAAACTTAAGTCCTAGCTGGCTCCGTCCTTGCTCAGAGATGTGAGTTGGGTTTGAAGTTTCCTAACAAGAAATGTGCCTTGCCTGTGGAGATAGATAAGAATCTACATTTTGCAAATTGCAACACCACATACATTGGCCACCGAAAGATAACCAAATCATATCAACATCTTCACTTTCCTTCCAATAATACGGATAGAATAAAAGTGATCAACCAGGTTGCATAATAATGCAAAAAGTAGAGGAAAAACAGTGCTATAAAAAGGTGGAGTTCTTAGCCTTTTGGTAACAAGCTAGCTAGAAAGTTTCTTAAGACTCTTAGTGCGGAGAGACTTGGGTGAAATGGCGCCTTCGACTCGCCTTGTGGAAGTTGGAATTGAAGCATTTACGTTGCTGGAGACAAGGCTTGAAGCAAAAGACAAGGCCCCCTCTTCATCATCGTCATCCACATCAACTTCAATCTACTGCTACTACAAGTAATCAGTCAAAAGAAGCCATTGACAGCTACCACTTAGCCCAAAAGTATGGTGGTGTTTTGATTGTGGACTATCGCAACAAGAAGCCACTACTACCACATCGTATAGTTAATTAAGGTATGGCTAAACGCTGTGAACTTGTACTTTAAGAATACTATGATGAAACATGTATGGCAAGATGCCATTCTGTAAAAGTAGTATATAATATAATGTAATGAAAGTTAGAAACTCTCTGTGTCTTTCTCTGTCTCTCTGTTTCTCTCTCTCTCTAAACTTAAGTAATATACAAAATCTCCATTGGTAACTAGGTAGTATTTTTTTTTTTTTTGAGATCTAACTAGGTAGTATTATATACTCGATAATATGGATATGAGGTATAATTAACTCCCATGACCTATGCATGCAATGTGAAATAGAATGAATTGACAATTATATTGTGAACATAAGTAATAATACCCACACATTGATGATAAAGATGGAACCGAACAGACTGCTAGTTTCACTACAACACATCAAATCAAATCCACACAGAGACGGAGAAATGGAGATGGATGTGCTAGCTCAAAGGGTCATAGACTCATAGGACTTCGCTAGATATATATTTTTCTCGTAAAAAAGGTCAATTCCAGGGATGAGATTTAAGAGCTTGTCATTTCGATTTGAAAACAGAGCTCTAAAGTGTCGCCAATCTTCTAAGGATGATGAACTAGCATGATTAGGTATAGCAGGGCCTCTGTTGAATAGATTTCTATGAGCGAAGGTTGATGAACTTGCAATTTAGGCATAAGGACTGTGAAAGCTCATTAGTGCAAAATACTATAATTTGTTTAGACCCTCAATTTTAAACTTACGGTTAAATCTCTTCCAAAAAAAAAAAAAAAAAACTTATGGCTAAATTGCTTTTACATTACTCAACTAAATGTGGAATAAGAGTAAATAAAACGCAATAAAGTGGGACTACTCTCTAGTGCATAGGCATATACAATAAACAATAAATGTAAAGCACAAAGAGTAAGGGAAGAGAGATGCAAACATAAGATAACACCAAGATGTGTTATCGAAGAGGAAACCAAAGTATTCGGCGAAAAACTTCTTCGTGGCCCTCTAAGCCGAAATAATCCACTAATGAATAGAGTTGGAGTACAAGGATATCAAAAAGACTCTCCAAGCCTAATCTTCCCACTGTAATTGAACCCTTTGAGTTCCAGCTCTCAACAGATTTCACAAAGTCATGTTTTCATTAGTTATCCGGATCTTGCAATTAGTTCCAAATTGCATCCACCATAGAATGACTTATTCCAATGCTTCCCACATGCATCAAAACAACTCTCAACACTTAGATTGGGTGAGGCATATGTTTGGGCTAAAAAACTCTCAAGGATTTGTAATTAGAGAGGTAGGAGTAAAGGAAAACTAAGAGAAATGTGTAGATGATTCTGGATTTACAATCTCTAACTCTCAAGTGTATTTCTAGAGTTTTCTCTTTGAAAATTTCCTTACAATTTCGTAGGTAATGTGGGCTTTTATAGTATGGGTAAAGAAATTAGGAAAACACATTAAAACAACTTGGCAGTGCATCTTGCGAGTCATCTCGTGAGTTGGCCTAGTCACAAGATGAGTCATGAGATGCCTCCTAGCACTTGACTCTTCAGCTTCTAGCATGTGCTTCTCACGTGGCATTTCGCAGATTGTCCACTCGCAAGCCAGTCACGAAGTTCTCTATTTTTCACAATTATTTACCAAACTCTCACACTCAACCCTTACAATAAATCCAACAAACATATAAGGAAATGATTGACTAATTACAATCAAATTTGACACGGAATTAAAGCCAGCAAAACATAATTGAAAATCACAACTTTACAGACTGTCAACACATTACCCCTCCCATGAATTCCAAGGGAAGACCTTTCCTTGTGTCTTGCTACATACCTCTTCTTTCAGCGAGAAAAGGGCTTATATAGTCTTCTACGAGTAGTGGTAGATGAATTATTCCTCAACAATTAGGTACAAAACCTATCAGCACATCACCCCTCCCATGATTCTAGAGGAAGGCCTTGCCTAAGATTATTCCTCAATGATTTCAGAGGAGAAACTTGCCATATCTTAATGCATTAAATATCAATGGTAATCAATTTTGTGTAAACAAAGAAGTTTTATGTCCACAACAATTTTATAATACTTCCACAACAAATCATAGGTGGTTAGTTGTTATTGGTTCTAATTTGAATTTATCACTAAAATTACTTTTTTGCCTCACTGATAACAACCTGTAACAACTTGCCACATATGATTTATTGTGAAAGTGTTGAATATTGTGAATATAGCATTTCTCACATAAATAAATGCATTAATATTCTAATACTTGCTCTTAGGTGCGACTCCAAACTACTTATCAATAAATGAGATAAAATACTTGAGATTTTTAACTTTTAAATAAGAAGTAGAGTAAATGGGTTTTCATCCCACTTGGATTGGGTGGATTTTGGAGTGTATTCAGTCTATTACTTATTCTATTTTGGTTAATGGAGAGCCTAAGGGCCATATTATTCCATCTAGAGGTATTCGCCAAGGGGACCCTTTGTCTCCATATCTCTTCTTACTATGTTCAGAGGGACTAAATGGGGTTATTCAACATGCAGTGGATGGTGGGCTGATTGAGGGCTTTTCTCTTTGTAGAACCGGTCCAAAGATTTGTCACTTGTTTTTTGCAGATGACAATCTCCTTTTTTGCTAGGCACGGGTGGAGGACGTGGAAGTCATTCCAGATCTCTTGATTATCTATGAAAAGGCATCGGGACAAAAAATAAATTCTGCAAAAACTACTCTTTGCTTTAGTAAGAATGTCTCGGATTCTCTAAAGGAGGTAATAAAAAATTTGTTGGGAGTACTTGAGATTAAAGAATATGAGAAGTATTTGGGCTTGCTTGCTGTGGTAGGGAGAAATAAGAAAGCTAGCCTAAATTATATTAAAGATGGGTGTGGGGGAAACTAAAAGGGTGGAAAGAGAAGTTGCTTTCTCAAGCGGGTAAAGAAGTTTTGTTGAAGGCAGTGGTTCAAGCCATCCCTACCTTTGCAATGAGTTGTTTTCATTTACCGGTGGATCTATGCCAAGATATTGAGATGCTTATTAGAAAATTTTGGTGAGGACAAAGGGGAGATAGGAGAAAAATCCATTAGAAGAAGTGGGAAGTCTTGTGTAAACAAAAATTGAAGGGAGGTCTGGGTTTCAAAGATCTTTTGTAAATTCAACATGCAATGCTAGTAAAGCAAGTATGGAGAATGATTCATGACATGGATTCCCTTTTTTACAAATTTTTTAAGGTGAAATACTTCCTAAATGGCAATGTATTTGAAGCAAAGTCAGCCTCGGGCTCATTTGCTTGGAAAAGTATTCTTCGTTCTAGAAATCTGATTGCAAGGGGTGCTCGATGGAGAGTAAGGGATGGAAAGAATACTCGGATTTTTCAGGATGCTTGGTTACCAAATTTAAATGATGGCAAAATTATCTTTCATTGAGCTTTACTAGCATCTGATGCCACTATTGATGTGCTAATTAATCCTCAGTCAAGTTGGTGGAACATGAGTCTGATTGACCAATGTTACCCCTTTGATGCTTACCTCATAAAATCCCTTCCTCTGTGCACCACTCCCCAACCCAATTCCTTGATTTGGCCTATTGAGAGGAATGGCCATTACTCGATCAAGACAGGTTACAAAGCTTTGTGTGAAGAATCGCAGGTTGTTGAGGATGAAATGAATGATTCAGAGGCACATAGAAATTTTTGGAAGCTAAAGGTTCCAGGCAAGATTAAACATTTTCTATGGAAATCTTGTACAAACTCTTTGCCCACAAAAGTTAATTTGTTGAAGAGAACCATTCTACAAGAAGATGTTTGTCACCTTTGTTCCAAAAATTCAAAAGATGTTCTCCATGCTTTGTGGGGATGTGAGAAGGTCCTTTAAGTCTGGCAGGGGAAGTTTGGTTGGCTGGACAGTAATCAAGTTGCTTCAGGTTCTTTTTTGGATCTGGCACAGCTAGTTTAGATGAAACCAAATTTGTTTCCTCTTTTTTGCAGTCACGGCTTGGTCAGTCTGGCATCATCGGAATAAGTCACGTATGCAGGAGCATTTAATACCTTTGGATAGAATGTTTTTGCTAAAGAATATCTTTAGGTTTATTTAACCAGGTTTTGGCAAAAGCAAAAACCTCATAGAGTAGTTGCAAAAAAATGGAGGCTACCTAGTGTGGATTTTGTGAAGATTAATTTTGATGGTGCATTGTTTGGAGAGTTTGATGAAGTGGGGCTCGGAGTAGTGATTCGTAACTCAGAGAGGGAGGTTATGGCTGCTTTCTCCGAGAAAATCATGAAACCACCAGTTGTGGAGACCATGGAGTTGTTGGCAGCTCGTGGTGTAGTGGCTTTCTCTCTTGAAGTTGGTTTTTGAAACTCAGTTTTTGAGGGTGACTTCACATCTGTTCACTACAACAAAATGTATTTTTAGCGATGAAAATTAGTGAGGAAATATTTTTCATTGCTAAAAATACAGATTTAGCAACAAAATATGAATTTCGTCACTAATAATGAAAAAAATTATAACATTTTGTTTGTGGAAGTGTTTGACTGGTTCTTTATTTTCTATATATAAATTTTTAATTTTTTTTAAAACTTTTTTTTTTTACTATTATTGTGTTAGGCTGAGTAATAATCGATCTGTTAAAATAAATTTGATATATATTAGATGTAGGGACTAGGGCCCAAAATAATATATTGGGCCTTGTTCGAGGACACTAACAAGTTCGAGGAGGAGGAGATAACTATTAAATGACTCCCAGCAAAAGTCTCATCAATGGAAGATGAAGGGAAGGAGGTCCGAGGAGGAATTCCTCCTCGAACACAACAAATGCAATCCAAGTACGTACTCTAGCAATTGAAATGTGCCCCATGAACATGTGAGAGGGAAGGAAACTCGAAATATATAAGGAAAAGCTGCTACCACTGCATTAAGTGCACTGTAACTACTTTTCTGGTCGCATTAATGTGGAGAGGACCTCTGAACAGTACTGTCTTGACTACCACAACTCACAAAAGGCTAAAATGGGTGTTTGATGAGATGGGTACTCAAGTGGGAATCTAAATGATCAACAAGTGTAGGATCTAGATGATCAAGAAGGAGCTATATAACGTGGAAGAACCCCCATGAGAGGGGGTGGTGAAAAATAGAGAGAGAACACTGTAACATACTGAACTATCTTAATATCCAACTATGATCAGTATACATGAACTTTGGCCTCCTTAGACTAACTATCCATTGATACCAATGTCTCTTATTTGTGCTTGATTGTCTTTTAATTCAACATTAGCCGTTACCCAACTCATTAATACCTAGCTCTTTAACCCTGTGAGAGTGCCTTTTTCGGGATACTCAAGCCCAAGGATCCCGGGCCTGAATGAAAAGGAAGGATTTGGTGGACCGGGCCTTGATTCACCACAGCTAACGAGCTGTTTAAGAATCAAGTGAATGCAGAGAATACTCCTGACAATATACAGAAAGACAACAAACAAGGATATCGAAGAGTACCAAAATTAACAACGTAAGTTCAGAAGGAAACGAAGCAGGATTAGCAAAACGATAAAAAAGAAATAGTGCTGTGGGGATCCTGGGAATTATTAAGCAGTGTTTCATTTATAAGTTATCTGTTTTGATTACAGAAAGCTCACTAGGACGTGATACAAGGTCCAATCAAGCTCAAAAATTGCAGTCTTGAATGGCTATTTCAGCCTTCAAAACTTGCAAAGTTTGATTCTCGTTGAATCCGAGTATGTGCAATAGTGGCCTTTACAGGATATCGGGAAGCAGTATTTGTTCTTCCCTTAGTATTTTCTTTCTGCATAGATTTTTCTGATGGTTCTTCCTAGAGAATTTCTTCTTTCTTGTGTTTCTTTCTTTTTTTCTCGCTGCTTTCTTCACAACCCGTCCCCTCCTTTTATAATGGAGTTTTTCTGAGTGTCCCGGGTTCCCCTGTTTTGTTCTTTTGTAAACAGAGCATGTTCTGTCCCTGTTGCCTCGGTAAGTCCCTTTGCCGTTTTCTCTCATTCTTTCCTTCTCTTGGTTTTGATTCCTTCGAAAGCTTCTGGTTGGCCATCCTCTTTGGGACGTGCTGAGGTATGCCCTTCTCGGCATCCCCATTTCTAGCGTATTCTTCTTTTCCCTTTCTTTCCTATTTGGGCGGAATCCTGTTCTGCCATTTTTGAAAGTCATTCGTTGCCATTCTTCTTCCCTGTCCTGGTTCCCCGAGGCCCTTTTGCTGTCTGTGCCATGAGAGGTCGCTCGCGTTTCTTGTTTTTTTCTTTTCCTGTCTTCTTTCTACCGATCTGTCCCAGTCTTCCTTTTTATTTGTGCTTGAAGGGATTTGAGGATCCTTACTTCTTTATATTTTCCCGTGATCTCTTTTTGGGATGCTTTTTCCTTTTCTGGGCTTCAGGATCCTCTGGGCCTTCCTTTTATCCCCCATGGATCATCCGTGCCTATTACTTTGGGCTTAGCCTGAGATTTTTCCTTTTGGGCTTGACTTGTTCTTCTGTTTTGAGTTTATTTCATTATGACCCTTTTTAGACCTCAACAAACCCATACTCTACAAAATTCATTGTATTGGGCTCATTAGACCAAGATTCCATACATTTGGGCTTAGGCTCCAAATCGTGTCCCTACATTAGATTTTTTTTTTCTTTTTTTTGAGAAACCCCTACATTAGATTTCTGAGTTAGTATAGTATTTTCAGTTTTTGGTTTTTGATCTGTGTGTGGGTTTTTTTTTTTTTTTTTTTTTTTTTTTTTTTTTTTAACTATTCGTGTTTAGTTTTGATTGGATTGAACTTTTTTTAAAGATTGAATTTTTAAATAAAAATTTCTAAAGTTAGTGGTTAGATGTGTATTTATATTGTTATTTTCAAAGTTAAAAAAAAAAAAAAAATGTTTTTGGTGTTTTATCTGTGTGAGGAAATGTTTTGGGTTTGATTTCGTTTTTGTTTAAATTGTATTGAAATTTGGTTTTTGTGTTTGAAAAAATTGTATAAAAGTAGTGATGTTATTTGTTTTATATGTTTATTACTTTTGGTGGTGATTGTGGAATAGGGCCGGTTCTTTTTCCGTCCCGGAAAATACAGGTTTCAATTTTTTTATTAATATTTTTTTTTTCTATTTATCTCAACGCTCTGTTTGGTAGTACCAATACATTCTACCATTAAAGCACAAATTACAAAAAACAAAAACATAAATGATGACCGTAATTCGAGCTCAAGGGTGTTTAACATAAGCATAAATGATGTGCCATATTACCATAATTTGAATGTCACTCCAGCAGGTGGTTGTGTCTTTGCAACCCGGTGGCCTCTTCGTGGTCCTACAAAGATAACTTTGACCCTTGCTGTGGGTTCAGACATTGGTCCTCTGATAAATGCTGGAGAGATTTTTGAAGTGCTAGATCTTGGGGGAAGAACTGCTACTCGAGATGGTATGTTTACTTCCAAATAGCATCTTTTATAAAGGCAATGAAACTGGATTAATTTCTAGTCAGTAGTCAGGTTATTTCATTGATGAGCCCAGCTAAAACATACATGGCCAAACAAAGATATAGGAAAGTGTGTTTTGTAATTGGTGTTAAAAAAAAAGTGGGAAAAATAGTTTAATCATATTCTCTGAGTGAAAAAAAAAAAAAAAAAGGATCAGTCCGTTTCGTAGCAAATGGCAGAAACATGAATGCAATTTTTAATTTCTTAATGGAGATTCAATTTCAATGTTTGAAATTTGGCACAAAAATTGAAGTCAATGTTAATCTGGGTTTACGACGACAATTTATCTCCAATTAATATATATATATATATTATAGCGCAATACTCAGAGATAAAGGTCTTTGCTGGTTATGGTGACTTCTTCTTGTAGTCAATGGATATTACTATTTACTGCTATAGTTCTCAGTAGTTGATGAGTCTCTAATTCTTTAAACTTTTAAAAGGAGAAGCCCTGTAAGTGGACAGGTTAGGGAGATAGGAAATTCAAACTACAGTCTGAAATGGGTTTGGATTTTAAAAATTTTGAAACTAAGCTATGAAGGCATAAAATTGAAAAAATTTCTTCATTAATGAAATTTATTGGTGGCTTTAAGTTTTATTAATACATGGATTTGAAATGATTAGGTGTAAGAGGTCATTTTAAATCCATAATTTTATAAGTGTCTTTGTTTGAGCAAAATCTCTAAATTCAATTCATCATGTGTGGTTAAATTTATATAGAGCAATTTATACTAACAATTGTTCTTCGACTCTGTTGCTTTTAAATCCTCAAATCCAAATGCAACCTTTGTTGAAATCAGAACAATTATTTAATTGGTAGATGGAATTAGACTATAGGGAGAAAAAAAGCTAGATGGAATTAGGTTCTGCAAAGATGTCTAGTTCCATCAGTGTCACTTCAGAGGATGTGCAATTTATACTAGACTTAGTCATTTAAATCCTTATTACTATTACTGTAAGTAGTCTCCAATAATATCCATTGAGAAACTACTTGTCTAAATACTAATGGTGTTTAAAAATGCGGTTTTCCCATCCTCTTGATGCTTTAGGATAAATTTATGCTGAGTTCATTGCATTTTAATTTGAATCCATTTTTTTGTGTGCTGTAGGGATGTTTAATATGCTTGACTCTTGCTCTTGGGTGGGCTTTTGTGGCCTATGTCAGGTAAAAAAAATCAGTGGATAAATTATATTAATGAATTAGTGACATGGCCTTTATGATTAATTCCCTTTTATCAATATGTATATATATTAATAACATAAATATATATGATTAATTCCCATTTGCCTAAGTCATTGGCTGTGGCTCACCTAAGCAGTGTCCTATCAAGTTAGTGGTACAGAAAATTAATCTGGCCTAAATAACAGCTTCCTTTGAGACAAGTGAAATGTGTTTGACCAGAAGGTGCTTGGTTGATTCCTCTCTCACAACACAACCTCTTTAAACATTGGTCAGTACACTTCATATGAGGATTTTCAATTACATGATTTTTTAAAGGGGGAACTGTATTTCTTTTCACAGTTATTGGTTTGTTAAGAGTAAAAGATAGTCTCAAGAATCCTCCACTTGGTTGGAATGGTGATCCTTGCATGCCCCGCCAGTACTCTTGGAGTGGCATTACTTGCTCTGATGGTCCCCGGATCCGTGTGATCTCCTTGTAAGTGACAAGGATTTGATTTATGTTTTTGTTTTTTGTAATTTGTAATTTGTGCTTTAATGGTAGAATGTATTGGTTATCGTTTTGAGGTAGCAATTTTTCTGAAAGTATTTATTAATTGCTTTTAAAGCAAGAAAAATAGTTATAAATTGCCAAATGGAGCTTAAAAGTAAATTGAATTAAAAAAATTGAGTAACTAAAACACAACTCTATATTTAGACACTAAAAAAATTTAGTCTAATTTTTTTATTTTTCTCTTTCCTCCCTAATTTTAATATCATTCTTTTTTTACTGAAGTGGTAGAAGTATATTAATCAAAAGAAAAAACAAAAAGAAGCCCAGCCCAGGAGCTTTACAATCACAGGACGGCTCAGAGAAACACAATGGACCTATAGCTCCAGAAACCTCCAGGGCTCTTTTTTTTTTTCTTTTTCTTTTATAGTAAAACAAAACCATGCAAAACCAAAAGAATTTATTATTTTAATCTTTATTACTTTTTATGCTTATTAATATTAACTTTATAGACTAACAATAGGCAGACTTTTTTTTTTTTTTTTTTTTTTTGGTTGAGGAAAATCAATAGGCAGACTTGGCAAACAGGTGTTAACTCGTGTATTTGGTTTTGACCTATCAAATATGGGTTAAAATATGTATGCACCAAGGTCAGTTACCACACGTTAGAAACCATACTACACCATTAGGCTTGGAGCCTTGGATCAGTCGGCTAAACTATGGTTGGTTATCCCTGGGCCAGATTAACTGTTAGACTGGCCTTAAATGTGCTTTGTTTTTATTTGTTAGGTTAGAATGGGTTGGGCCTAAATGTGTGTGTTTTAATCAGAATGGGTTGCTACTTTGAACAAAGTCAAATAATAGACAATATTGTGATATGAAAATAGGCGACAAATGAAAAGAATAAAATAATTTGATTTATATCATTGTCATACATGGGCGGAGCCATGTTGAAGGTTGAAATTTATATATATATATATATATATATATATATTTATATAAATATTTTAATGTTTTCAAAATTTAGTCTACAAAAATAAGAGTTGGCCCCTCCTAAGTATTTGAATTAGTCTAATGATGCTTTAAAAAAAAAATTGGTCTAATAGTTATGGAGACAACTTTATTTTTCGTAATTCTATTTTTTTATTGTAAAATGTGCTTTTATATCTGTTAAATATTTGAAAAAGTTTGGTACCAAACATGTTTGAATTTATCTTTTTCAACCTGTTATGTGGCGATTAACAAGTCATTGACTCATTAAAAAATTATTGTCACTAAAACTACACATGAAATGTCTCTTTAGTTGTCACATAATGGATCAAAGCAAAATAGTTTCAAATATTTTTGGAGCCTAATTTGTTCCTCCAAGTTTTGGATCATTCCTGTTTTTGAAAATAACATTAGTTCAATTAAATAATTTTACTTACATTAGTATAAAATTTGATAATTTTTATAGAAAATGAAACTTTTTAAAAATTTCACTATGAAAATTGTGCAAATGTATTTTATTAATTTTATGAAAGATAACCATCAAACATAATTTTGATTGAAAATATTAAGCTCTTTTTTTGTTGGGTGTGTGTATATATATAACTTATCAAATAAAAAATCATGTGTATATAATAAAAAAAAGCATGTGTATTTATGTGTGTATGAGGCTGTCTTGATAAATATATTAGTGTTGCAACTTGACCCCCCAAACATAAATTCCTGGCTCCGCCCCTGTTGTCATACAAATTAATTAATCAAATGGGAATTTCAAAAAGTTAAAGAATTGATGTACAAGCTATATATTTTCTTTTCCCTATGACTTGGTGCATTAGAGGGAGGCCTTCGGGGAATCTCTTTGTGTCTGTGGAGTAATTATATATCATGTAGTTCTTCTAAACCCATTTCAGCCTGTCTTGAGTCCTTGACTAGTTGAGTCCAAATCTTGTGAGAGCCACGCATTGGTAGTGGAGGCAGAAGAGGACCAAACACATGCATTGACAAAAATAGAAAGAGAAATTAATAATAATATTATTATTAATTTCTCTTTCTATTTTTGTCATAATTTTGATGCGTTTATATCCAAGATGTTAAGCCGATCTAAGTAGTAGATTTTGGTTTTTAATAATTTTTACTTTGTATAATTCTTCTTCTGTAGGTGTGCTGCTGTTATAACTATTGTAAACACTTTATACTTGTGATGTTTGTGATTAGTTTTGTAGTGGATTGTTGTATTGGAGCAAGCGGGTGGCTTGCATGGTGTTATAAAGTGATTGAAATTTATATTGGGAGTATTTGAGTGTGCAATATATATTTGTTTAAGTATTAATATAAACTTGTGCATTTATAAATGAGATAGAATTTTATCTAAATAGCTTATTAACTTAGATGTTAGAATACATTTTACTAAAGTAGCATTCACCTTGCAATTGTAGTCAAATATGAATAAAACTTGGATGACAATGGGTAAGACACCCGATGATAAATTAAGTCATCCATATATTGAAGGGTTCAATGCATTTATTAATTTTGTAAGAGCGGTTATGGACTTGAGTGGTAATATTCCGTATTCGTGTATTCACTGTGTGAATTGCTATCGACAATCTCCTCATACTGTGCGTATCCATTTGCTTCATTGTGGGATTATGCAATCTTACATTAATTGGTATAATCATGGAGAATCTCGTGTATTGAACAAGAATATTCATAATAATGAAATGTCAGATGGTGATCATATGGATGGTATCAATACCTTGGTAGGTGACTGAATTAGAGGAGAACCAAGAAATGCAACCGAAGATGAGGAAGTGCATAATTTTGACAAACTTGAGGAAGATGCAAAGCGTGAGTTGTATTCAGGTTGCACTGATTATAGTATCTTGAAGTTTGTTATTGAGATATTTTTATATTTGTGCAGATTTCTTATTGGTGGTTTTTAGGGGATTTACTTTTGGAATTACTTGAAGACATAAGAGGACATCTTCTGTTGGTTCTAATTATATTATGCTACACTTTTTGTATTGTTATAAAACATCTTGAGTTATTATATGTGTTGCAAACAATTATTGTATGGAAAGAGTTTGAATTAGATACTTGTTTTATTTTTTACTTATGAAATGTATGGATCTTTTTTTGTAAATGTGTTGTTGAAATAAATGTGTTATTCAAATGTGAGGTTTTAATAACATAAATATAGGTTATAGGTTAATGTCAAAGTCATGAAAAAAATAAAAACAGAAAATAAGTTTTAGTGATGAATTTTTTTGTCACAAATATAGCAACAAAAAATTGTTTTAGTGACGACATATTTTGTCGCTAAATGTAGCAGAATTTTGTAAAAAATGGTTTTACTGACGAAAATTTTGGTCACTATATGTGCCTAGATTTTCTTAAAAATAGTTTTAGTGACGAAAATGTTCGTCACTGAATAGTGTTTTTAGCAACGAAAACTTTTAGCGATGAAACGTTTTCATCGCTAATTTTTTTTTTTTTATAAAAACAAATCGGACTTTTAGTGACGAAATTTTTCGTCACAAGGACTTTTAGTGACGGGGTTTCAACGACGAAATGAGTTTCGTCGCTAATTAGTAGATTTCGTCGCTAAAAGTCCTTAGCGATGAAAAATTGGACTTTTAGTGACGAATTTTTTTGTCACTGAAAATACATTTTGTTGTAGTGGTTATTAATTCCTTGAAGGATAGGGACATGTCAAACTCTCAGGGAGGTCATATCATAAAAGACATTGTGTCTTACGCTAACTCGTTTCAAAGTTGTTCTTTCTCTCATGTTGTTAGGCAAGACAATGCAGTTGCACACGCCTTAACCCAGAAAGCAAGATTATTTTTTCCTTTAGAGGTCTAGATGGAGTCTGTTTCACTATATATTTTTTCTTTTGTTCTGTTTGATTTTCCAAATTCAGTTTAATAAAATGGTTTAGCCTTTCTTCTCAAAAAAAAAAAAAGAAAAAAAAAAGAAAAGAAAAGAAAAGAAGTAGAGTATAAATATATATTTATACTCATTCAGAGAAGGTTGCATTGAATTTGATCCATATATGTATCAAATTCAATATTGGTTTTGAGTTTGCAAAAACTAAGTCTCATTGGTTTAGAATGGTCTACATTGAAGTCCAAGACAAAAAACTCAAGTTCGGGATTAAAAAAAAAAAAAAAAAGAGTTACAATTTGTTTCGTTCGATTGGTACTTGATCGATCGAAAGTCGCATAACAGCAAAAAATTAGCAAACGTAAAAAGCCTATAACTTGACTGTTTAAAGCCCAAATCGCAAGCCGTTTTTCCAGTATTTAAAGGATATTATAAGCTAACCCTAGGAAGGTTTTTCAAAGTTTTTTAGAGAGATTAGAGTGCATCTTGTTCCTCTTTTATAGATCTAGGGTTTTGTACCCAAAACTCTTTAAAGTCTTCTATCGGTGTTATTTCTTGAAAAATCTCAAAATCTGGTGTTGTAGAAGTTGCTCCATATAAGATCAACGTCTAAGGAGATCCAAAACCTTTGAGTGGAGTCTCAAAGTCACAAGTGTGGGTGCTTGTGTTGCAAACGCCTAATAGAGAAGGAGTCCATGGATTCGGAGTTTACATGTGGTTATGTCAATAAGTTCTACATGTGGTAGCAATAGGATGTTAGTGGTCTAAATCTTATTGTAAACTTTGATTCTCTATAGTGAATTTTCCTTTTACCTTGACTATAATTAGGTTAAATCTTCTTCAGGTTTTTTATCGGTTTGGTTTTCTTGAGTCATCATATTGTTTTATTATTTATTTTTCTGCTGCTTTGTATGATATGATTGTTTTGTTTTAACCTAGATCTGAATAATAAACCTAAGCATTCACTTGGTTAATTAATTATGTTAAACAATCTAGTTTACAGGAATCTAAAACCTTACACAACCTTCTCTGAAGGAGTTTTTTCTCTTGTATAAATAATGCATCTCACATTGTTATTGGTTGTCATGTATTATTATTATTATTTTTTTTTTAGAAAGTTGTTGTCATGTATTCATTTGACTTCTTTTATTATAAAATAACCAATATTTAAAGAGAAGTGCTACATCCATAACATTTTCACAACAAATTATCAGTTGTTAGTTGTTATTAGTTATAATTTGAACCTTTCACTAACAACTTACAACAATCTACTACTTATGATTTGTTATGAAAGTGTTGTGAAAATGTTATGGACATAGTATTTCTCAATTTAAAATGTGAAAAATTAACTATGTATAGCATATCATGATTAATAGAATATAAAGTGAAACACAAAAAGTAGAATATAAGATTTCGGTAACTCAAGATAATTTAGAACTTAGTAGTTTCCAAGTCAGTATCCAAACCTCTCTTTTCTTTTCTTTTTTTTTTTTTTTTTTTTTTTTTTTTTTTTGTCGTAATATTCTAAAGTTGACGAGTTCTTATCCGTATTTTGGATATGGTACTATTTCTCAGTTTAAAATGGGGGAAAAAATCAACGATATATAGTATGTAATGATTCATAAAATATAAAGTAAAACATAAAAAATAGAATATAAAATCCCAATAACTCAGGATAATTTAGAACTTGGTAGTTTCCAAGTCAATATCCAAACCTTATTTTTTTTCTTTGTCGTAATATTCTAAAGTTGACGAGATCTTATCTATATTTTGGATATGGTACTTCTTTATCGCAATGGCTTGGACAATCAAATAAGGGATCCTTGTGCATCCCTGATCCCTTATTCTTATCGCCACCTATTGCCTATTGGTCCATATGGATCCCCTTGTGCTTTTAATACACAAATATCTTTGTAACCCTACTTTGGCATAATTATTTGTTTGAGAGATAGGAATATGAATACGAATTCACACATGCACCAGTTCATGCAGTGGCACCGAAAGCGAAGCGAATAAGATCAATTATCTTCAATATACATATAACATTTTTCTTCCCTGATGAATATGAATTGGGATAGGTAAAAATGTAATGATAAGTGGAACAATATCAATATATATCAACACTATAAAAGGGCATGTTTTCTTAACCTTTGGTTTTGTGTAGCACGGCTTGATTCAGAGTGTATTATTAGTAAGAAGATTTTTAGTGGAAATGGCGCCTACTGACCTTGTACACGTGAAATGAAAAAACCACAATCATTTTCCTGGTCATCTACCACAAATACAACTCTTCATATAAGAGAAGTAATTGATTGCTATCAGCCTATGCATATGCACCTCAAATATGTGGCGGTGTTCTGATTTTGGATTACTGTCGTGATAAGAAATCACTTCCAGTTGATTAAGCTATATATAGTTAAACGCTCTTAATTTGTATACTTGTAAATCTCACAATGTGAGATGAGTTTTGTGTTTATGTTCATGAGTTTTTTCTACTTTTTTTTAAATGAATAGTAAAAAGAAAAATGACTTTATGAAATATGGCAATGGTAAGTCCTAATATGGTCTCCTTGGCAAGCTCCCTTGTAATGAGTTACGAGACTCGCGCTATATCTAATAAGATGCAAGCTTTTTATTTCTTCAGGCAATCTCT
This sequence comes from Quercus lobata, assembly GCF_001633185.2. Taxonomy (NCBI): domain Eukaryota; kingdom Viridiplantae; phylum Streptophyta; class Magnoliopsida; order Fagales; family Fagaceae; genus Quercus; species Quercus lobata. The sequence goes on along the minus strand of NC_044915.1, from coordinate 27,895,113 downwards.
GTGTGCGGGTGCATACATGCATAAAACGGATGCAATGCATTCAAGTATGCAGTGATTTCTCTTTAATTCTATGATTTGTATTCTCCTCAATTTCTCAATCCTTATTAATTATTGATCAAAGATTTTGAAAGCACTTATTGTTTAGTCATGCTTAGTTGAAAAAAGTGATTAGATTCTAAATTAAAGTATTTCATCAAATGTTTAACTTGACATTAATTCTACATCCAGTTTCATCCACTAAAATTATATATAATCTGTAAAATAAAAAATTTTAAAAAAAAGACAGCAAGGAACTATATATTTTAAATTGATCTATCTTTTGTAACTAGTGCAAAGAGATATACTGATAAAACTTTGATATCGATCTTTAATGCAAATCTATACCGATAAAAATTAACTTATAATTGTATGTTATGGCGGTTATAGTTTTGGAAAATTGAAAGAGATGGTCTACTTATTGTATAAGATCCAAAAATGAATTGGAGTTTATTAAAAAAAAAAAGTTCCAAAAATAAAAATTTTGAGTCCAAAAGTGCAATTGGCCATAATTTTTTTTAAAAAAATATTTTTGAGAAGAGTTTTTTGTTTTTAATTATCTTTTATCTATATTTAGAAAGAAGTCAAGAACTGACATAAATCATTGGTTTGACTTATAATTATGAGCAATTTTTAATTTTTTTTTTATAGATACAATGACGGTTATTGGGAGCTATAGTGGAGTGTCAATCACAACTTACAACATTAATATTTAAAGAAAAATATTTTCAGAAAAATTGTGTCCCTAGTCTTATTATTGCTAAATATATAAGTTTATAACAAATTTCAATTCTACATCATCAATTTTTTTCCCCCTTTAAATCTTTGGGTGAGGAACTCCACCCGAATGAGGGCGAACGGAGGGTTCAGGAGTCGCCATTCTTTATTTAGTGGTGATAGAATTCCTATAATCTAGGTGATCCCCATTCAGGAGATTTACGCAGCACTAATATTGGAAAATTATCACTAAATCAGAGATAATTAACCAAATTGTTATTTCTTGATTCTCGTTTCTGTTAAAGGCTACTAAAGATAGTTAAGTGGCCACAAATTTCAGGCAACTAACTAAACTAACTTGTGTTATAAATTCGAAAGCCATCAGCTTTAGTTTCTTCAATTTAAAACAAAAACAAAAACAAAAAAATCTGTAAGACCAATTCCTAAGGCCATCATGACAATTGCAGGAAGATTTGAAGTAAGAGCCATTCTTGTTCTAGGCTTAGCATTTTCCTGTTGTGTGGCCGAATCTACACTCCGTCGTGGCCTTGTCGGTGCTGCTGGTCCTACAGATTTCAATGTTAACTCTTATGGTGCTAAGGCTGATGGCAAGACCGATAATGTAGAGGTGAGTTAAGAGACAATTGCACGCTTATTGATAGACCAATTTAAAAAAAAAAATTAATATCACTTTTAAGAAATTTTAAAAACTATAAAAAAGAGTCAATTGCCTCTTTTTTTTTTTTTTTTTTTGTTCATAATAAGTTTCTAGAAATAATTCCTAAACCAATTCTTTAACTTTTACTTTTATCTTTTGCATGCATGCAAACGTACACGTAACAAAACTCATTGTTATAACAAATGTGCTTCATTTTTTTGGTAAGAGCTGGAAACACTATGGATATTGTAAGCACATGTATTCTTGTGTAGGAATACTATGGAGGTCATAACAGTGACGATTCTAGAAATTTTTTTTAGGGTGGTCACTAAAAAATTTATATTATACAAAATATAATAAAGTGATATTTGAATATTTGCTACAACTGCGAGTCGCTAAGGAAGGCAAAATTGTTGCAGCTGCAAAGCCAAAAAGATTATAATTGTCGTCACCATCAAGGAGAATTCACAACTATAATATTTTTCTTGATACCGTTTTTTCAGAGATTATTTTTATTAAATAGATTGAACAAGTTACAAATTTGAATTATTAGTGATTTTTATCTTTTTGTATTATAATAGGTTTTTTTGTTGAATAATCTGTTCACTTGTTGTTTGGTCTTATCTTGTTTTTTATTATAATTATTTATATACAAGTTAGAATTTCTACCTTACCCTAATCTAAGTGTATATGTATGTGAAACTCTCTCCTAGAGACTTGAACCCCGACCCTTACCCTTCACAAGCATTCATATCTGTGGAGTGACTACCGCACCAAGGGTGCATGGTGGTGGTCTTATCTTGTTCTTTTTTTTTTTTTTTTTTTTTTTTTTTTATGTTGTTGTTATTTTGGGTAATATTTATTGTTGTTATTTAAGCTTTAATATATATATATATATTATATATATAAAAGGGATTAAGGATTATGTTTGGAGGGCAAAATTAATTTTGGAGTAATACTATGTCTACAACATTTTTACAATAAATCTTATGCCAAATTTTTTTATTGGTGAGTAAAAAAAAAAAATCATTATAGGGCCCAAATCAAAATCAGTAACAGTTTACCATATTGGATTTGTTGTAAATTTATTGTAAAAATGTTGTAAATGTAACGTTACTCTTATTTTTGTTAAACCCAATTTTTTGTAATTCTCAAGTCAGAATGTTTAACATTTTCATTAAAGTGGTCACAATAAGTTAGTTTAACATATAATATTTTTTTGATAAGTATATATATACATTTTTTTACAAGTCAGGGTATTCCTGTAACCACCTTGGCTTGCATGTGGAGCTGCCAGTGGGTCATAACCAATCCCAAAAAACCTATAAACAGGCAACTATCAATCATATTTTTCTTAAAATAGAGAAAGTCCTTTCCATTATTAAGATTTTATTTTGCGATTCACATACTTCTATTCCATTTATATTTTAAACTACGTGACAATGAATAGAATAGATCAAATTTCAAACGGTAACTCGTAAACAAGGTTTCACAATATTGGATCCAAATAACCTCTATTATAATTTTTGCTGCTATGGTTTCATACAGGCATTTATGAAAGCGTGGGTTGCTGCATGTAAATCTGGTGGTGGTTCGGCAAGGCTTGTCTTTCCCAAAGGGACGTATGTGACAGGGCCTCTCGTGTTTGCAGGGCCATGCAAGGCCTCAAAAATAACTGTTGAAGTTCAGGGAACTATTAAAGCTACAACTGATATTAGTGAATATACCTCTCCTGAGTGGATTTTGTTCGAATCGATCAAAGGTTTGACACTTACCGGTGGTATTTTTGATGGTCGAGGTGAGACTGTCTGGAAGTACAATGACTGTCATCAGAATTCCGATTGCCAACTCCTCCCAACTGTAAGCATCCACTAAATTTAATTTTGGAGAAAAAAATTACATTTTACCTGCTTTCGTTTTATCTTATTACAATTTAATTTTTCAAATTTTCAGTTATTATATTTGAATATGGTACTGCATGTATTGAAATGATTATGTGCATGATTAATTTCTTGATTTTGTGCAGTCAATCAAATTTTCCAAACTGACCAATACCGTAGTTCATGGGATCACTTCTCTAAATAGCAAATCGTTCCACACGCATGTTTATATGTGCCAAAACTTTAAAGCCTACGATCTCACTATAACTGCTCCATCTAATAGCCCGAACACCGATGGCATGCATATAAGCTTGTCCGATCTCGTCAATGTATCAAACAGCGTAATTGGAACTGGTGATGATTGCATTTCTATTGGACAAGGGGTTACCAATCTCGGTGTCACTAAAATAACCTGTGGCCCAGGACACGGCATAAGGTACATTTTTCTGCAGTTAAAATGAATATATTTCATAGTTCAGATTAAATAATATTAAAAATTTAAAGACGCATATATAGTTAAGGCAATGATTTTGTTACTGTTCTTCAAATTATCCACAAAATTCTATACCTGCAGTGTTGGCAGCCTTGGCAAGTATGATGATGAGAAAGATGTGAGTGGGGTTGTTGTGAGTAATTGCACATTAAGAGACACAACAAATGGTGTGAGGATCAAAACCTATTCAGGGTCACCTCCAAGCAAAGCTTCAGGCATCACTTTTCAAGATATAATTATGGATGCGGTTAAAAATCCTATCATCGTTGATCAGAAATATGGTTCACATAAGAGTGCGGTAATTCATTTCAATTTCTTACTATTTCTGCTAATCCATTTACTAGCACAACTTGCTTGCTTGTCAAGAAGCTTGATTTGAACTCGGCCTTGCTTTGCGTAGGCATCCAAAGTGCAGATTAGCGGCGTTCATTACAAGAACATTGTTGGCACCTCGACTTCAGATGTTGCAGTGTCATTACTATGCAGTTCACAAGTGCCTTGTGATGTTGAATTGGTGGACATTGATTTGAAGTTCCAGGGCAGTAGTACTAACAAAGCAAAATCAGCTTCATCCTCATGCTTGAATGCAAAGGTTAAGACCGGAGGCAAACTGAATCCACCGGCTTGTCGATAGCTTCTTCATGCACCAACATTCTTTTCTTTTCTTTTTTTCTTTTTCTTTTTTTAATGATTGGGCTTAGCTTACTGTCACAGTATTTTATGTGTACGAGTAAGCTTATTTTTGTGTAACAGCTAGCAGGGAACTAGGTCTTGATCCCTTGAAACTTGTAACTTTCACACATATATGTAATGGGAAATGTAACATACCCCCGTGTAGTAAGCTGCTCTGGAAATGTAACTTTTTAGTTTATTTTCTTATATATATATATATATATATATATATATATAGCTTCTTCTTTTTAAAAGCCTCATTTTTTTTATTTTATTTTTATTTTTTATGGATATAAATATACTTTTACTACTTTTTTCTCAAATAAGAAAATAAAATTTAAAAAAAAAAAATCCAAAAGTAAACTTAGTATAATATGGGACTTATTAGTTGATTATATTCATAAATAATTGACCAAAAACTTGGTATCATTTAAAGGGAAATTATTGTGTACTCCGGAATACCATAAATGTATACTCCCTCCCTCACATGAATGGTGGATCCCACTAATTAAATTCATGGTGGGACTCACCATTCTTGTGAGAGAAGGAAATATGCATTTATGGTACTCCGAGAGTATCTAATAATTTTCTCCATTTAAAAACACTAGCCTATAGCCTATGGGGGGAAAAGATATTTACACTTTTCTTTCACGCATTTTGATCCCAAAAAAAATCCATAATAGAAGTTGGAAAGCCTTTGAATAATGGATGCCACTTAATGGATTATATTATAAATTCTAGTGATCCTTGGTATCTTGTTTTAATGGATGCCATTTATCTAGCACTTAACAGTTATAATACTAATAATAATAGACGATAGGGTCAATATGAAAATGAAATCAAATATAAAGAGTTAATTAGAATGAACATTTTGAAACACAAACAACCAGAATAAAAACTAAAAAATAAATCCAAAACTTTATGAGCCAAAAGTATATTCTAGCCAAAATTTAAATAATGCCCCCTAGATTTTTTATTATTTAAAAAAATACATTTATGAAAATGAGTAATAGATCAATTTCTCCCTTATATTAACTATAGTATATTGAAGTTATATATTTCTAAAAATAAATAAGTTTTCTTATTAGAAGTCTCATTTCTTTTCCAAATACAAAACTCCTTTCTTATTTTGTATTTTGAGATTTAAAGACAGGAACACTATGCTAGGTTTTTCTTGAGTGTTTATTATTGAATAAAATATATTGTGCTTTTATACACACACAATATATTATTATTGAATAAATTATTGAAGTTATGTATTGTGCTTTTAGGGTTAGGGTCATCATAATGGGATGCCAACATTGGGCCCAAGAAAGGCCCAATGCCAACACTTTCTCATGCCGGACACTATTCCCTTGTGGCCTTGCCAAGGTAGTGGCCTACAAGCTACAGTAGCAAGAATATGAGAAAGTGCCATGGTTATTTTACACAGGGTCCATATACATAATTTATTTTGAAACGTATTGGTATTTTAAATTTGATGATAAAGAACAATTATTATGAGTAAAACCATAAATTGAAATTTTCTATAAAAAAAAAACTTATATTTAATTGAAATTATGACTTGAAATCACAATTTCAATTTAAAACAAAATAAATTGAAATAACAATTTTTTTTGTTGTCGTCGTCGCCGTCGTTTGAAAATGGGAAAGCTATATATTTTTTTTGGAGGTGGACTTATTGAACGTCTGAGCCCAGCAGCTAGTCAGCAGTTTTAACATTTAGTACTGTAATTCCTCATCTAAATAAAAATATTGGTTTGAGTCACAAATATTTAAGGTCTCTATCCTCCATTTTTATTGGAGATTATCACCACGTGATTTTTTTAATGCGTAAGCAAAGCACTCTTGGCCTTAGGAATTGGGATTAACCAAATGTATCAATATTATTATATGCATGAAGTTAGTATGAACAGGATCTGCAAGCATAAAGAAGAATCAAAGATATGTACTTCTTCAGAAGTCACAACCCAGGAGCTGGAATCATGTATTTAACCAAAGAAATGATCTAGTATGTAACTACCTTTGAACTTGCCTCATATTCATATATGGTGTAAATTCATTGCCAAAAAAGGTAAAGAGAAGAAGTCATTTATAGGCTCAGTAAATACAATACAAGCCAGCCTCGTTGATTTAATTCAGTCAAGATTAGCTAAACGTTTCCTCCCATGTATGTTGTCTGCTTTGTAAAATCCAAGCTTGAATTTGTAGACAGATCTTGGCACAGAAAATTTAATTAGCCGAATGTCTTTGAGAGTACAAAGAAGAAAGTTAATAATTCAAGGTTTTTTTTTTTTTTTTTTTTTTTTTTATAATTTTTTAATTAATTAATTAATTTATTTATTTACGGAGAGGGGGCGTGGTGCTGCCATGGTGAATTTTGGATTTACAGAGGAACCAAAGTCGTTGCCTTTGATATTATGAGTCCGTTTGGATATAGTTTATTTTGCTGAAAACTGAAAATTAAAAACATTGTAACAAAATAATTTTTAAATGTGTAAATAGTGTCATAGGACCTATTTTTAATGAAAAAATTGCTGAAAAGTGAAGTTTGTAGGTCCCGTGCATGTGTTGCTGAAATGTGCATTGTACATTGACGAAAAGTCAACAACTGCGACTAAAAAAAGAAAAAAAAAGAGGAAAACGCAAAACGTGAATCCAAACCGCACCTATGTTAAATAAATTGGAGGATATTGACAATAGACGTGGAAGTTTAAAAAAGTAACACCAGAACATGTCTATGAAAAATTACATGATTTGGCTTGATGGCCTATATCCTTAGAGAAAAACTTTTAGGGTTACATATTTACAATAAGCTCAATTTCTATATCACATTGAATTCATTATGAGTATTTATAGAAGACTAAACCATAGACTAATCGTACATTAATTAAGGTTAACAGAGTTGCATTACAAGTATAAGACTTTGCTTGTACACAGGGGCGTAGCCAGGAATAATTACTTGGGGGGGCCTGTGTTGTTTCCAAGGCAGAGGCGTGACACTATTGGAGGCGTGAATTGAGAACTGAGAAGGAAAAAAACAAAGATATAGGCGTGACAGTTAGATTGTTCTCTTTTTTTTTCAAATGGTGAGGATGGAATGCCTATATTTTGTTTGAATAGGTATTTTAGATTTGGGGTTGGGTTGGGCTGGAAGTATGTTTAGTTCAGAGGAAATTTTTTTTGTTTTATTAAGGATTTGGGACTGGATGTGGGCCAAGGTTTTTCTTTTATTTGAAGTTGTATTGGACTACAACCCTAGAAGAATTGTTGAAATAATTGGGGGGGGGGGGGGTTGGGGGCGGATATCAATTTGGGGGGGGGCCCAAGTCAATTTTATATAGGCACAATAGCACTTTTAGTCCTTATATTTTGACGTTTTTCCATTTTAGTCCCTACATTTTATTTTTTCCACTTTTAGTCCCTAAAACCAATTTACGCTTTCCGTTTTAGTCCTTGAAGCACTATTCCGTCACCAAACTAACGGAAAAACTGGACGTGGCTGACATGAGCATTAAAATATTATTAAAAAAATTATTTGACATTTTTTAAATGCCAAAATTAAAAAAAATAATTAATTACTCAATTTAATGTTACTGTAGAAAGAATAGAAACCCATCGAATCAAAGAACATGAAACCCAGCAAAACATGAAACCCAGCAAAAGAATAGAAACCCAGCAACCAAAACCTCATACTCTCTCTCTACCCTCTCTCACTCACCGCTCGCCCTTTCGTCTCCATTCTCTCTCAAAACGATCTCAAAGACGCCACTTCATCCTCCTCCGACGACTCGCCCCCCGATCCCACCACTCCCCATGACTAGTCCGAGTGGGACGAGTTCGGCTCTGAGTCCCACTCACCTCACAAGTCCGAGGACGAGCTTGACCCTGGCTCCTGGCGCCCGATCTTTGAACCTGACTCCTCCTCCTCCACCTCGGCCCCACCCGATCTAGTCCCTGCCTCGGAGTCCGATTCACTCTTGATAGGGTGGCCATGGAGATCGACATCTTATAAGGTATCCTTGGCGGCCTTAGCGACTTCGATTCGCTTGAAGAAGATGAAAGCGTAGCTGCGAGAAGAGTAAGAGGTGACGCTATCGAGTGCACCGTACTGGACAAAGAGATCCATGAGATCTGAGTCCGTAACGTCGCTGGCTAGGTTACCGACCCAGAGATTGTTCGATGGCGTCTCCGATTCGTCAAAGTCGCCGCCGATTCTTCCTGGCCTGGTGTTCATCATCATCGATTTGTTGTTCAAAGGTGGCATTTGCGGATCAATTGGGAATTTGGGTTTCACCACAGAGAGGGAGAGAGTGATTGGGTTTGGAGAGAGAGAGAGAGATAGAGAGATTTGATTTAGGGGAATGGTCTAGAGAGAAAAAAGAGAAGTGGATGAGAGTGAAAAGAGGGGCATATGAGATTTGATTGGGTTTGGTGGTTTCAGGTTGCTGCTGTGTTTACTTTAAATTTCTGGGTTTGTTTTTTTCATGTGGAATTTATTATCTTTCTGGGTTTATGGGTTTGATTTGTTAGAGGATTTAGTGGAGGAAAGGGATTTTGAATGAATTTTTGCATGTTTAATTGTCTGGGCAACCTTCATGTTCTTTCCCGAAGAACATGAAGAACATGTAACTTTGTTCTTCCGAAAATAATGAAAAGAAAAAAAAGAAAAATTTTTAATTACTCTTTTTAATTGGTTTATGTTTGTTATTGTGTTCTTTGCGTTTGTGTTTGTGTTTGTGTTTGTGATCTTGTGGTAATGTTTAAATTTGAGTTTGTGTTTTTTGTGTTTGGTAAGAATATGAATCATATACGGGAAACAACATAAAGAACATGAATATGTTCTTCTGAGTTCATCAAAAAAAGAATATGTTCTTCTGAAAAAAAAAATTTGGAAAAGAAAAAAATTCTTTTTAATTAAAAGAAAGTAAATTTTTTTGTTGGAAAGAAAATAATTTTGTTTGTTTGTTTTTTTATTTTAATTAAAATTGAGTAATTAATTAATTATTTATAATTTTGGCATTTAAAAAATGTCAAATAATTTTTTTAATAATATTTTAATGCTCACGTCAGCCACGTCCAGTTTTTCCGTTAGTTTGGTGACGGAATAGTGCTTCAAAGACTAAAACGGAAAGCGTAAATTGGTTTTAGGGACTAAAAGTGAAAAAAATAAAATGTAGGGACTAAAATGGAAAAACGTCAAAATATAAGGACTAAAAGTGCTATTGTGCTTTTATATATGCTCTTAGGGAAATTTGAAAAATTTGGGGGGGGGGGGGGGGGGGCCAAGGAGCCAAGTGGCTCCGCCCCTGCTTGTACACCAAGATTGTTCTTGAATATATTTCTGACAGAAGTAGAGAATATTCATATGGAATCATGGTTTAAAATCTGAATGCCCTGTGAAGTGGCAAATCGTGGTAGAAAAAAAACAGCAATTTCATCGGTCCAATCAAAGTTAGATGTTAGTCACTATGGTTAAAGCAAGGAGCAATACGCAAGGCAGAGCTACCCTTTCTACGTGCATAAAACAATATACAATGAAATAGATATGATCGAGGGCCCAATAGCAAACCAATCAATAAAAAGCTCATTTCCTGATTAGGAAACTGCGGGGAAAGCCGTCATAGTTTGATGTTTTGGAGGGAATATAAACTATAAAAGGCCTTTGCATATATGTAGAAGACAGGTATTGGACCTCTTTTCAAGGCTGTGTGAAGTGGTTGGAACATGGTTATCGTTCTTACCCTTCTCTGTTACTAATCTAATACTGGTGTTTGTTGTGTGGATAATAATCCATGAGAATAGCATCCGCAGACCAAGTTCATACACCAAGTGATCAGTCAAAGAAAAGAGGTACATCCATATTTTAAGTCTTTCTAGCTATTTGGATGCAAAAGCTATAGAGTAATTCTTGTTAGTTGATACTATTCCCACCAATACAAAAACCGGTGACTAAGTTGAGCTGCTAGGCTTGGCAAGTCGATAGGCTGTAATAAGTTTCCCTTTTGTTAAGAAAAATAAATCAATGTTTTATGTAATCGGAGCAAAATTTGACTCAATTTTTTAATCACAACCACCAACCCTTGTGACTTGTAAATTTACAGGTGAAGTTTAAGCCACAGTCAAAAAAAATATCATACTTGACAAGATAAACAAAACTTAGGCCACTTGGGATTCTAGTGGATAAAGTTCTCTTTTTCTCTTCTTTCTCTTGTGGATGCTATGACTTACCCAGAAAAAAAGAAGAAGAAGAAAAAAGAATTAAGTAAAATAGCTGGCAAAATGAGATCATTTTCAAATTTCATAAGAGTAATCAAAAAAGCTACGAGGACACTTAACATGAGTTTAGAAATGAATGGTCTAAACAATTAGGGCCCGTTTGGTAGACAAACTCAAACTTACATTTTCAGTTTTTAAACAACTTTATATACATTTTCACACACTTTTTTATCCACACATATTTCAAAAAACTACAAACAATATTACTCAAATTCCTCTACCAAACAGACCCTAAAATTGCTTACTCTCAATAATTTTATTTTTTATAGAGGCTATAGTTTATATTGAAGAAACTTTCTAGTTGTTGCAGGCCAAATGATTTGCTAAAAAACATGTCATTTCAAGAGAGCAAAACAGGTTGCAAGGTTAATTTGGTGACTCGTGATCAGGAAGTCACTTTCAGACGTTCCTGGTTTATAAATAATCAATCGGAGATTTCAATTATCATGGAAGTAAAGCCAAATCCAAAAATTCCGACGCTCATTCCCGAATCAATATCCTTAGCGGATGTGCCTATATATAGTTTATTGCCAGATTCTCAACCTTTTCCTGCATCACTTGTTGCAACTACAAGCAAAGAAAGTAAAAATCCTAAAGAAGTGAAGCTAGCCAAGAAGGAGACTTCTCTACATGATAATGCGTCTTCAATAAAATCTTGTCCGGCCAATTATATGCTAACATCACCATTGCAGTTAAGTCAGGAAGAAATTAAAGACATGACATTTGGAAGATGTAACTTTCCATGTGACAGATGTCGTCAGTCCCAAGTTTTGGTAAAGAAATTCACAAGAGTTTCGAGTGGCCTACTCAAAGCAGAAAAAACATCAGCCATTTCTATGTATCACAAGACTGAAAATACTATGATTCTGGTTTTTCCCTGTGTGGAAAGAGGGAACCTGGACGAACTTCTTTGCAGTAAGTTCAAGCTCTCTCTGTGTTAGATGACGATATATCTACTCTTGGTGGATCTTTTTTGGCTTCTCTCCATTTTTCATTTCTATATTGATTTATATGGACCATACTGGCTGCTGTTTGTGTATTACAGGAACAGGCTCTAGGGGGAAACAGTTGGAACTAACATTTCAAGATAAACTAAAGATTGCCATAGGAATTGCTGAAGGTGTTAGATATATGCATGAAGAATGTCCAAGAGGCCCTGTGGTTCATGGTGAATTAGTGCCAAGCAACATTTTTCTGAGATACGACTTACGTCCATTGGTGAAAATCTCAAAACCAAAAGTCAATTGGGGATTTCAGGTTTATAAGCTAATTATGTGTCTCTCTTTCTTATTTGCTATTAAATTTACTAGATCTCCGGTTTTGGACAAGCTAAATGGCTTCATCTAAGAAAACCATTGCACATAACCCACAACAGGTTTGCATCTAACCTACAAACTAAGTTTTTGAAGTTTCAGTTAATAATGCATGGAAGAGGTCTACATCTTGAACATTGCAGGTCTTTGTTATAAGTACCAAATAGATTATTTTTGTTAACTAGTTATTTTTGGTGACAAAAGTTGCCGGCTTCAGGATTACTTAGACCAGGAAACTATGAAACTAGTAAAATCCGGCGTCTTATCTTTTGGAGTTTTGCTGTTAAGGCTATTTTTCCGAAGATCTGCACCACATGATGATAGAACTTTGATTGAGTGGGTTAGTATACTATTAGTCTATTACTATCATGATATGCCTGATGAGTTTTTTATTTTTTATTTCTCTTGATCATCAATGTGACATGGTCTCTCTATTCATAAACTTCAAGTAGCCCATTCTTGTTTCACATGCCTATTTGTCTGCATGTATTTGTGGCAGGCTCAGCCATTGTAGCTGGAAAGAGCATTGCCTGAGTTACTGGATGAGGGCTCAGAGGATGTTGACGTACACGGAATTTATAGGGTAATGTATTCTGCATATATATGCACAAGGACTTGTCCAGATTCAAGACCATGTATGAGTGAGGTAGTTAACTTGCCTAGCCAATATGAACCTTCCTGCTTTGGGGCTATATAGCAAAAAAGAAGCTGAAATGCTTGCACCCCTAGCTCAACTCTCTTAACAATCATGACGTCAACCTTAATGAGGATGCCATCATGCTATGATGGAAGATAAAAGTATCAAGAAGATTTGAGGAATAAATTATTGAAAAGAGTAAAAGTAGAAAGCATCTCTGAGATCATGTAATATTTAATATTGCTAGGCAGAAGAAACACATAGAGAACAACAAAAATGCATCATGTACTTGCTTTGCTTTAGCCAAAGAAGCAAATAATGCTAATTTGTGATACGTTTTCATTATTCAAAACGTTGAGACTATCTTTTGTGATTTTGTCGAAATTATCTTTCTCATAGCCAATTGCAATGGATTCCCAAAGCATGTCAACTTCAGTAATCTATCTCTCTGTCGAGTACGAGGGGAGAAATGGGATTGGGGGTAGAGCAAGGACTATCCATTGGCCATTGCCTCACTCACGTTAATATCTAGTCACTGATGCTGATAGGCCTTTTAGGTTTTTCCACCTTAAGCCATGAATGATCATTTTCTTGGATGCTTCTATTTTCCTCAACTGTTTGTTAAGCACCTTAGGTACAAATCATGAGCGCAATGCATCTAAATCCCCATAATTTACACTTGAATATATATATATATATATATATATATATAAAAGAATTATTTTACTATGAGTGCTTGTAATTCTGCATAAATGAAATGATCAATTTCTTCAAAGCTTCTATTTATCTCAATAAATTGTAAAGCACCTTGGGTACAAGTCATGTGTACCGGGCTGTAGTCTACAAGGCATCTATCTCCCCTATATATCCCCATAATTGTCACTTGTAAATATGCAAGAGAAAGAGAGAAATTTAACAGAGTCCTAATTATGAATACATCATTTGGAGGGTATTGGGTGATTTCGTAATCTATGTAATATCTAAAAGCTGAAATGTAATATTTATTGTTGTTAAGCTCCAGTTGAATCACATAACATTTCTGATCAGTCCACTTCAGTCCATTTCTGTTTGTTCGGTCTATTTTAGTCCATTCGGTTCCATCAGACAATTTCGGTCTACATCGGTCTATTTTGGTCTAATTCAGTCTATTATGTCTTTCGGTCTACTTCGGTCTATTTGGTCCATTTCAGTTTACTTTGGTCCATTCGGTCCATGGTCCGCTTTGGTCCATTTTGGTCCAATTCAGTCCATTTCTGTCTATTCAGTCGACTTCGGTTTGTTCGGGGCGGAGCCAGGATTTGAGTTGAAAGGGGGCAAAATTTGTATATGATATAAGTGTAAGGCATGCTAGCTAGTGGAGGACTTGTAGTTGCTTATTGGTTCATTTAGAAGGTAGAGTTATGCTCTATTTCAAGATCAAAGAAATAGAGTGGAGTTTTAGTTGGCTAAATTATCATTAAATGTGACTAAGTAGAGCTTTTGGTTAGATGATATTCCTCCCAGCTTAAGAAAGATAGTCCAAGTTGATATATTACTTTGATCTAGACTGCTATTTCTATCAAAAGAAAAAAGTACGCAGGGGTTTTTAATAAGCATTAACTAAGAACTAAGGGTTTTTTCTAGGCGGGCCGAGGGGGCAACTACCCCCTTTGGCTTTGCCCTTGCTTCGGTCCATTCCATTCCACTTCGATTAGTTCAATCCATTCAATTCTTTTGATTCATTTTGGTCCACATCGGTCTATTTTTATCCAATTCAGTCCACTTTGGTGATGCTTTGGGAAGAGAGGTTTGTGTAGAAAGAAGAATTGCTTCATTGACAATTATGTCACATTTTCAGCATAATGTTTGTAAGTTTTTGATAAAATTACATTTTTATCATATTATTAAAGTCTTGTATTTTTTATTTTTTTCTAATATAAGTGATGGATTTACTTATATATGCTTCATGTTTAAGTTATTCAAACATATAGAGGATGTACTGTTTATAAGGAGTATTAGAAGCAAATTCTAACCACACATTACATTATTTACAAAATATCTCGCTTTACATAATAATCGAATGTAAAATACATTATGTTTCCTTTAAAAAAAACTTACAAAATTTAAGACACTTTCAAATAACAAATATAAATAGTTTAATTTATAGAATCTAATGTATTGTATCAACTATACTTTGTTAAAAAAAAAAATCACTTATAAGTCTTATCTATTATTTTCATTTTTCATTAAACCAAAAAAAAAAAAAAAATCGTAAAATTTTTCCGAGCATACCACAAGTCTATGACTAGGGAATTGTGAAAATCATTTCTCCAAACATTAAATGCATTGTAAGATTCAAGCTTATCATCCCTTTGAAAGAATTGAAATCCTTTTACCATATAATTTCCCCCACTTTGCACACGTGCCGTGTTTATTATAACATCTTTGATATAAACAATGAATTACTAATAGTTTAGTACCGTAGGTCTAGATTACTCGTTTGTCTGAGTCTTGTAAATTAGTAATATTGATTTTTTTTTTCTTTTCTTATAAAGAGAATAGTTTTAAGTCTTCCTCCCCATTTTTATAACTCTTGAATTATTATTAAAAAAAAAAAAACTTAATTGAAAGTATGTACGGGTGAAACTATATATAATTTTTGGTTTCAGCATTGGAGGGTTTTTTTTTTTTTGGGAGGGGGGGGGGGGGGGGTGGATGGGGGGGATAATCTAAGTTAATCTAAGTTAATCTAAGCATTGGAGATTGTACATACTTTAGATTTGAGAGGAGCATACCAATGTGAGATAAATAAGGGATCACCAACATGCTTTGCTAACAATTTGTCCTTTTAGAAATATAAAAGAATTTGGGGCATTTAAAAAAATCAACGGTGGAAATAGCCATAGATAGCTCATTACCCCCAAAGCCATAACGTGTTTACGCTGTGCATACGTATTCCTTAGGGAAACATTTTCTAGGAAACCGTCTTCGGTTTCTGCATGGATTTCAATCAGACTTTGTTTGACACGTTTACATAAGCACTTAATAAAATTCAATTTCTGCATGGATTTCAATCAGACTTTGTTTGACACGTTTATAAGCACTTAATAAAATTCAATCCTAGTTTATCTCTTTCTTTTCTCGACTTTGCCAAGTCCCTGCGAAGAAGTAGTGGCTGGTCTTTGTTGCCGTTACGACTCATTTGAACCCCCAAGAGCCACACATAGATGATATAGATGACAAAATTTTCCAAATGAATAGTAGCACAAATCCCATTTGACATTGCACATTGAGAAACTGATATATTCCATTTCCCAGCAGACAGAAAAGACCTCAGATGCTTTTTTTGCACAAAGGCATAATATACCTACTGATACTGTAGCAGCCAGAAAATGAAATGAAATGAGGCCAGTGCTGAACCTTGTTCCTTTCCTTTTTGGTGGACTTTTTCCCCAAGTGCAACCAAAGGTTGATTGACTCAATATTGTTCATGTTCGTTAAATTTAATATTGTGTTTGTGCCTACCCCAGCTACAAAAATAAATGTGCAGCATTATCGTTTATTACACTTCTTCCATTATACACTTTTCTATTATTCAACACTTTAATTATAATCTAAACTCTAAAAGTTCCAACCCACAACCAAAAATAAAAATTAGCTGCCGCTGTGCACTTTGTTTGGACATGCATTGCTATTGGAACAATGCTGAAGATGACAAAATTATGTCAATGCTATATATGTATGATTTTTCTGGATCATGGGTTATTTAGCCTTAGTACATTACTGAATAGGCATTAAAAGATATGTACTAATATAAAGAATGCAGCGCATGGCACTCCAAATTAAGCACTCTTTAGTCTTACGTGATCACTGACGTGATATTTTCCCAACAAAAATTAAAGCAATGCTTTTATACTATTTGTTGTTGTTGTTGTTTTTTTTTTAATTTTATTTTTTATGAATGAAAAAAAAAAAAAAATTTCAGTATGGATTCATTGACTCATTCCATGTAACAATAAGGATAATACCACATATACCATCAGGACCTTAATAAGACTATTGTTATGGGCGCAACATATTCATTGAAACATCACTGCGTAAACTTCTACCAAATATAATGTGAAATGATACGAGAATTCTTATTACCTAACCACACCTGGCTGGTGCTTTCATACTGTTTGTGTATAAATAATCTTTTGATCCTTATATAGTCATTGATTAACCATAGATTTTCAAGTGAAAAAGAAAATAATACAGGACCCTACTGAGATTTGGGACACAAGCTCAATGATAATATCTAAATGGGACCCTCGTCTCTCCTACCTAACAACATCATTTTCTCAATCTTGGTAAAGCTCGTAATCCTAACTCCTATTAAGCCCCTTTCAGTGTGCTCAATGTGCCTTGGTTTTTAATTGAATCCACCCAGGCTTCCTTATTAAGCTCCAACGAGTCCACGCTGTCAACTTAATTTTTTGTCTTTTTTTGGAATTTGGTATCTTTTAGCTTCCATAAACTAGATTTGGCTATTGGCTTCCTTGTAACAATCTCAAAAAAAGCATTGTTTAATTAGACAATAAATAAGAATCTACTTATGTCTTCAATCAGAGGGAGAAAGATCTAATTAATTAGTTAATTAAGTTGAATAAAAAAAATACAACAACAACAACAATAACTTCCAATTTTTTTTTTTTTTTTTGATGAACTATAGATCTTCGACAAAGTAAACCCTTTTTTTTTCATTAAAATAAGGAAAACAAAATTTTTCCCATCATTCTTGTAGTTTAATTATTTAAGTATCATCTAGTGTATCTAATAATGAAAGACATCAAAAGTTCAATTTCCCTCACTTCTTACTATCAAATTATCAAAAAAAAAAAATCCTCAATTTATGATGTTGTACAAACACAATATTTGGCAAGAGTCCTTTTAGAAGAGACAAAATAAAAAATCTCAACAATTTTATAATATTTTCAAATTATTTTATCACCTTACATATGGACTATTAAAAAAAAATATTAACTACATATTATGGTGGACCCATTAGCAAGGTGGTAGATTAATTTATGAATGTTATGAAATAGTTGTTAATTTTTGTTGCATTCATAGCTTTATTGATTTGGCAAACATCATTGTAACTTTTTTTTTGAGTTCTTCTATGAACACAACACAATAAAACCCTACAACAAGCTAAGCTGTTAGCCAAACATAAGTCAAAATAAAATAAGATTATACACAAACTCATAGCAATTCAAAATAAGGTGTGTAAGTATTATGAAATTTTGTTATGTTGAATAATTTTCTCTTTTTTTTTTTTTTTTTTTTTTTGGCTCTATATTAAAACATCATTTTACTTACATTGTTTAATACTCTTGATTGAGGTACTTTTTAAGACAAGTGAACTAAAAGCAAAATCCTATTTTATAGGAATATATAAACAAAAATAAGAAAATAGGAAACAGAAAACATATTCATCAACAATAAGAAAAAATGTTTAATTTACAAATTTGCCTACGTGTCATTATTTGTTAATGATGGTGCAAAGTTCCATTTTGGACACTCTCTATAATAACCCAGTCCACACACACACCCAAAAAAAAAAAAAAAATCAACCTCACAAAAATTTCCCAAATTTTTCTACTTTCTCAAATATAAATAGCTCCCAAAGAGAAAATTAACAAAAATAAAAATAAAAACGAAACAGAAAAATCTTTATCAAACTGTATTTGTGTGGCTTTGGCTCAGCTTTCTCTCTCTCTAAATTATCTCTTCGCCCTCTTCTTTGGTTTCAATCCCTCTCATACATACTTGTCCAAAACCCAACGTTTCGGTTGCCACACGAAACGCCCTTTATTTGCTGATTTCTTCTAAGCTCAGCTCTTGAAGCTCTAATAAGCAATGACCTTTTGATGGTTTTGACTTGGTGACAATTTCATTGGAAGAGCCTTTGCCTTTCTGGGGTGTGTTTTGTGGGCTTTGTTTAATGCTGAGCTTGATTCAATGAGATTGCTCTGGCCCTTTATAAATGGCTTCTGCTTCTTCCATGTCAGGTATGTTAAGCCTACTCTGTTTGGTTGCTGAGAAAATGTGGGAAAATTGAATTAAATTTGAAATTTTGTGTATTGGATTTTCATTGTTTGGTACTAAACGATGCAAAAGATGTAAACTTTAGTGAAGTTTGGCCTTTAGTACTGCTATGTTACTTGGTTGAGTTGAATTTTTTGTTTTTAGCTAACCTTAGAGTTTTCTCAGAAACCAAACGGAGCATGAAGAGACAGTCTTTACAATTTTGCCATTTTGGGTTTTTGATTGATTTGTTTTTGTTGGTGAATTTGGGGTTTTGATATTGGAATAAATGTGTACTTGTTGTGAATCTTGCAGTTTCAGTAGAATGCGTAAACTTGTGTAAGTTTTCAAAGTGGGATGGGAGTGGAAGATATGATTGTAGCTTTCTATCGTGTGCGTGGAAAGCGCCGAGGGTCTTGACCGGGTTCCTTGCAAGTACAGCTCATCCACCTCAGTGTTCCTTGTTGTCTCACCGTCGAAATGGAAGAAGAAGCTGGAATAATTCTGTAAAGTTTCTTGATTTGTCTTAGGATATTTAACATTTGAATTTGGTTTCTGCAAGCCAGATATTTAGCATTTTATCTATTATATGTTTATGGTGTTCATAACTTTGGAACCATATGGATTTTGTTGCAAGACGATTATTTCTATACGCAAGTTTGAAATTTTAACTGATGTTAGAATTTAAGTTAAAGTTGAGATGGTGGTTTAATGTGTAGGAAGCATCCAATTATCTTATGCTTGTATTTGGTTAAAGTTTTTGCAGTGTATTAATATAGGATTATAACAAAATTGGAACACGATTAGAAATCTTAATCATCAATGAGAATGAGAAGTGTAATTGATTTTGTATTAGATATCACATGTACTTTCAAGATATGAGCATTGAGCAACTAAGGAAGACAAGGATCGTTATACTTATCCCCCTTTCTTAATATAACTTTTGGACCCCCCTCCCCAAAAAAACACTTGGTGCCTTGTCGAAATGCAAAATTTGTTTACAAATTTTTTTATTAATTTGTAATAAGATTTCTGTTTTGTGGAGCACAAATTGTCACGAGTAAGTTCATGGTTATATCACAACAAATTTGCACTGTTTCACATTGAAAGTGTGACATTTTTTTATAAGAAAGTAGTACAAATTTATTGATAAAGAATAATGCTTTATGTTTACGATGATGAACACAAAGTGTTACAAAAAATACAAAAGTATTAAATGGAAAATACATTGAAAGTGTGACTTGCTCCAGGTTTGATGAAACTTTAGTTTGTAATTTGTATTTACTGGCCATTGGTTGTCCAAACTAGCTTGCATAATTAGTAATCACAAAACCTGTTCAATCTTCCTCTTCCAGAGATGTGAAGTCTGTGATACTAGAGGTTGTTATTCTAGTGAAGCTTCGGAATTTGTTCTTCTTCGAAAACTCATAAAACCAAGCATGCTTCATGCTACTTGTAAAAGGTGGCGCATGTGTTGTTCTTCACCCCACTCTTCAGATGTGTTCAGTGAGTTTTCTCCAGAAAGGTTGTGGGAGGTATAGTCCAACATCTTGCAGTAATGAGAACGATGATATTATTTTATATAAAGATATTGTTTCTCATGTTTTTAGTTATAGACTTAACCTGATCCTGTTATTGCCTCAGGATCTTAAACCTAGTATTTCATACCTTTCACCTAAAGAACTAGAATTGGTCCATAAAGCTCTTAAGGTTAGCTCTCTGCATGCAATACTAGCATTCTCGTTCTTGCAAAGTAATACTTTTGAAGTGGTGTTCATATCTAAATGAAGCCTTCCTGTTGGTGCAGCTGGCTTTTGAGGCTCATGATGGCCAAAAAAGACGCAGTGGAGAGCCCTTCATCATTCATCCCGTTGAAGTTGCTCGTATACTAGGAGAACTTGTGAGTCATACAAAGTTAACAAAAAAGCCCTCTTTTAGAATGATATCTTTGTTGCAATCTGAAATAAAAATTTACTCGAATTGTTCTTTTAGGAATTGGATTGGGAGTCTGTTGCTGCTGGATTATTGCATGACACAGTTGAGGATACAAATGTTGTTACTTTTGAAAGGATAGAGGAGGAGTTTGGTACTACTGTGCGTCGCATTGTAGAAGGAGAGACTAAGGTACTTCATATATTTATGGGTGCTAACTTTGGAAAACTTTGTTCTTCTTTCATTTTGAACAAACTCCAGATAACATTGGTTGAGCATTGGTTTCATACTTTTCTTTTCCTGATTAGGTATCTAAATTGGGAAAACTGAAGTACAAGAATGAAAGTGATTCCGTACAAGATGTAAAAGCTGATGACCTGCATCAGATGTTTCTTGCCATGACAGAGGAGGTGACATATTCTTTATAATGTTTGTCAATGCTCTGTCTTGCCTATAGTTAAATCCATTTGAGACTGAAAGAACTGCCATTACAGGTCCGTGTTATCATTGTCAAACTAGCTGACAGATTACATAACATGCGAACTCTTTCTCACATGCCCCCACGTAAGCAGGTAGTGTGTCGTTGGTGTTATATTAGTTGGCTGTTGACCCTGTTGTTTATATTGTTATTGACATTGTAATTTTGCATGCAGTCCAGCATAGCAGTGGAAACTTTGCAGGTCTTTGCTCCTCTAGCGAAGTTGCTTGGGATGTACCAAATCAAGGTAGATCCTTATGTTTCTTTACACACTTTTATTTCTGTTAATGCTTTGGAGTTCTAGACACTTTTCTGTTCACACTTCACATTCTTCCATTACATTATAATGCTGGCATTAGTTATTGTTTTTTATTGCCAATTTCTCTCATAATTTTCTGTCTGTATATGTTGTCAAAGTTTGAAATGATAAAGTTGTAGAGGTAGCCAGGTAGGTTTGGTTCTTTGAACCAAGTGATATCTTAATTTGCTGAAGGTTGGTTTGAGGTGAGACCAAAAAAATCTGGTTATATGGGTTGAAAGTTCCACAAATCTACTTCACAGTGACTGAGACATAGCATATTTTATGGTCCCTAAGCTAACATACCATTGCTAAGGCATCTTTGAGAAGGACCATTTAATTATCTCATTTTCACCAAGAGCTAATTTGTGCTATCTTGATTTTGAGGTGTGGTATTCAACTGAAGATGCATCATCTTTTGTCTGAAGTTGGAAATACGCCAACCTTTTTTTGTTTTGTTCTGTACACCCCCTCATCTCCCCCCCCCCCCCCCCCAAAACACCCCACCCCCAAAACAAAAAAATCATGACGGATAGATTCTCTGGGGGTGTTTGGGTTGTTTTACCTATGCTTGATTAAGTGTAGTAAACTAGATGATCCCTGCATGCCTTTCTTACGCAAAGTCTCAACCTTTTTTGTGTTAAAGTGAAATTCATGTCCTATTTTTTGTCTCTTTGGCAATTGTTGGCCCAGTTACTGCCTCTTCCAATAACATAATGGTAATGTGTTGCAGTCAGAACTTGAAAATCTATCCTTCATGTACACAAATGCTGAAGATTATGCTAAAGTTAAGAGAAGAGTTGCAGACCTCTATAAAGATCACGAGAAAGAACTTGTGGAGGTAATGCTCCTCTCTTTTTAAACGGAATTTCTTGATTAGAGAACTTAACTGCATCATGTCTTTGATAACATATGATGTTAGAATTTAACTCGTGGATAATCTCAAGTCAGGGGCTTTCAGGTGTTCTTGTCTTGAAGGGATTTACTTATCAAGCCTTCTCTCTTTGAATCAGGCCAACAAAATTTTGATGGAGAAGATTGAGGATGATCAGTTCTTAAACCTTATGACCGTGAAAACTGAAGTTCGCTCTGTGTGTAAGGAGCCATACAGGTCAGACCATGAATCTTACTTCCATTTGTTAGTTTACTTAGTTGCCTTCTTGTTATATTTTTAATCCATTATCCTTGTCATGTCTGATATAATTATATGTGTTAAGTTGGCAAGTTTTATATCTATCATTTGTGATCAATTAGCTGATTAGGTGGTCTATTTCTATGTGGAGAATCTCAACATGCAAATTAATCACATACTTCAACTAATGCCTTATCGGCTGTAATATTAGTTATATGCGTGGATGTATTACACAAGATCCCTGTTGGGTGTTCAAGAGGTTTAAAGGAGATGACCTCTGACTTGTGTAGATGTTTTATCCTTATTTACTATGGGATAAAGCATTTCCTGTTTGGGATGAATTTACTATCTTTTTTGATGGCCTATTTTAAGTTTGTTGTAAAGCGTTCTCTTACAGGCCCTGAAAATGAGATTTTCATTCTTAAATTGCAGTATCTATAGAGCTGTCCTCAAATCTAAAGGCTCTATCAATGAGATTAATCAAATTGCACAGGTTTGTTGTGATATCTTATCTGTACACTGAATTGAAACTGTGAAGAGAAAATTTACATGATGT
Organism: Quercus lobata; assembly: GCF_001633185.2. Taxonomy (NCBI): domain Eukaryota; kingdom Viridiplantae; phylum Streptophyta; class Magnoliopsida; order Fagales; family Fagaceae; genus Quercus; species Quercus lobata. The sequence goes on along the minus strand of NC_044915.1, from coordinate 27,871,987 downwards.
TTGATGTCTACATATTCACATATTTCTTACTCTGTCATAACCAGCTTCGTATTATCATAAAACCAAAGTCGTGTGTTGGAGTTGGGCCTTTATGCAGTCCACAGCAGGTAAATCCTCAACCATGCCAAAGGATCTAGGTGTCTTTGCTGCACTCAGTACTTGGTTTGCCACTGATTTTTCTGATTGTTGTATTTCCCACAGATTTGCTACCATGTTCTTGGGTTGGTCCATGGAGTCTGGACCCCTATTCCTCGAGCTGTGCGTATACTGCTGCCTTTACTGTGAAGAGTAATTGATAAGAGTTTAAAAATCTATTATATATGACATTATTTTTTCTTTTTTTGGTTAACAGGTCAAAGACTATATAGCAACCCCAAAGCCTAATGGCTATCAAAGTCTCCACACAACAGTGATTCCTTTTCTGTATGAGAGCATGTTTAGGATAGAAGTTCAGGTAGTCTTGGATGATCATTATTGACTAGTTCCCTTTTTCTGCGTAGTTGGAAATAAGGCTTTTAAGAAGTTGTTAATTTCTTTTATTTGAGTCTCTTTTCCGAAACCTTTCTAAGGTTTTATTATTACCCAGAAGTCTCAGTTCTAATTTTTATCTTTATAATTATTTATATAATTTCTTGTGGGATGTTTCCTAATCTTTGGGGTTACCTATTTTTGGCAGATAAGAACTGAAGAGATGAACCTTATAGCTGAAAGAGGCATCGCTGCTCATTATAGTGGGAGAGTATTTGTTAATGGTTTAGTTGGACGTGCGATGCCTAATGGCAGAAGCTCTAGAGGAAAGACTGTCTCTCTTTCCAATGCAAACATTGCTCTCAGGGTAATTTATCAATTTCTTTTAAAATCTGTGATAATTAGCAATCCTTCCTGAAGGGATTTTGGGGAAAACCCTTTCAAGTCCCCGATTTCAATGCTAATTTCAAATATGAAGTCCTCTGTTTCCTCCAGATTGGCTGGCTCAATGCAATCAGAGAATGGCAAGAGGAGTTTGTGGGCAACATGAGCTCTAGGGAATTTGTTGACACTATCACTAGAGATCTGTTAGGTAGCCGTGTCTTTGTGTTTACACCAAGGGGAGAGGTAACACAGTGGATTCTTTAACATACTAGTTTTTTTTCCTGATTATTATTATTATTATTTTGGTTTCATCTTTTGAATATTGATGAGAAAAGACAGAATATATCTTCAAATAGGAGATCATAGTGCTCAAGTTTCTTGACAGTTAACATTATGTGCAGATTAAAAACCTACCTAAGGGGGCAACTGTTATTGACTATGCATATATGATACACACTGATATTGGCAACAAGATGGTGGCTGCAAAGGTATTTTTCTCAATTTTGATCAGTATGATATTCTTCTGTCAATTTGAGTGTTACTCCTGACAAAACAAAGCAATCAGAAAACAAAAACTAAACTTGGCAATCTGAGTTGTGGTGCATGACTTTCTTTTGTACAGGTCAATGGTAATCTTGTTTCTCCTACACATGTGCTTGCAAATGCGGAAGTTGTGGAGATAATCACATATGATGTAAGTATTTATAAATTCTCTTATTGCAATTTCCTTTTCATTGAACATAACTTATGGGATGTGCGTAATTCCTTGAGTATCATTACTTTCAGAAAGAAATTAGAAGGGGGAGAAAGAGAGAGAGAGTTCCTTCAATATGATTTAGCTAACTGTTATTTTAATTATTTACTTTGCAGTTAAGTGTAAAGATGCCAAGATTTTTCACTTAAATTTACAATTAATATCACCATAATCAGAATTTTGTCATCCAAATAGTTTGTGCATTGTCTGGTCAAGCAAAGTTGGCAAGGCATTGCCTTTACTGGAGTCATCAAGAGAACCTATGAGAGTAACTCAAATAGCACCGCACCTTCTCCCTTTGCAAGAGCAAGGTGGAGAGGCTGAGGTTGTGGGTTCAGTGTAATTACCAATAAAATAATGAATCTGTTTTGTGTGTCACTGTTTGTGAATAGATGTTTGAAACTATCAACAAATGTCCATGTACATGCTAGGTAAACCAATGTCAAGTGGTAGCTCAGTAGTTTTCCTTTACTATGAACATATGCTTTCGTCATTATTATATGATTCTTTATTTTGAAATATATTGGTAAGTTTTTCCAGTCTTGTATTGTGTATTATGTAACTTGTCCAGTAGAGAAATCTCAAATGCATAACAAGAAGTAGCACGCTGACCTATTTGGAGCAGTACGTGCAATACTCAGTTACAGAAACTGCTTTTTAAAGGCTCACAATTTTCTTGATTTTCCAGGCACTCTCAAGCAAATCAGCTTTCCAGAGGCATAAGCAATGGTTGCAGCATGCTAAGACACATAGTGCCAGGCACAAAATTATGAAAGTAGGCATTGTTGTGTGGAATATGGATGGCTCTTTGTTCCTATTTATACTAACCTTTCCTTGAATAATTTTAAATTTTTCTTGTGTGTAGTTTTTAAGGGAGCAAGCTGCACTATCTGCTGCTGAGATAACAGCAGATACTGTAATTGATTTCATTGCTGATTCTGAAGAGGAGAGTGAAGCAGAAGAGCTCCCAGATCCTTCCAAGGCAAGCAAACCAATGTGGGAGAAAATCCTTATGAATGTTGTGGGAGTGTCATCCCCAGAGGGAAAAAATGGAAGTATTTGGGTCCCCAAGGTCAATGGAAAACATAGTAAGCATGTGCAGCATGCAAGTTTGAAGGTTAAAGGGGAGTTATTCTCAGAGGTAAATGGTGTTGCCAAGATAATACAAGCAAACATTCCAATGTACAAAGAAGTCTTGCCTGGTTTGGAAAGTTGGCAAGCCAGCAAGATTGCCTCTTGGCACAATCATGAAGGGCACTCAATCCAATGGTTTTGTGTGGTGTGCATAGATCGAAGAGGTAAGTTCTACTTTGTAAATAAAACCATGTTAGCTTTTCATTTTCCCTTTCAGTAGCTTTGAAACATAGGTAGCATATGATGTGAGTAGGCATGCATGTCCCCTTCTCAACTCTTTCCTATTTATACTTGCCATGCCATCAAGTAAATCTGATGGAGATCATGCTATAAAGTGAAATTCTCCTGTTAATTTTTAGTCTGACATTTTGTGGGAGTGCACCAGCCACCCAAATTTCTAGCCGCTATTTTGATCAATAAGTTTAGATTTCCTGTCATGAATATATTGCTTAACCTAGATTGCATGGTTAAACAATTATTTCAGGCATGCTGGCCGAGGTCACAACAGTATTGTCAGTTGCAGGCATTACTATATGTTCTTGTGTGGTGAGTGGTTGAAACTGATTCAATGGATGGTTGAATTCATATCTTGATTTCTATAAGCAATGCTAGTTTATTATGCAACTCTAATCCTTTAACTTTTGTTGACTAGGCTGAGATTGATGGAGGAAGGGGAATGGCTGTCATGTTATATCATGTTGAAGGAAACCTGGAATGTTTGGTAGTGAACCAAACCTGATATTATTACTACATATTTCTGTCTAGTTTCTATTTTGTTGTGTTAAATTTGTGTATTCCTGATGTAAGATGTTGCTTCTCCCTCAGGTAAATGCTTGCTCAAGCATAGATCTAATTCTTGGTGTTTTGGGATGGTCTATGGGTTGCAGCTGGCCAAGCTCAATAGAAACCAGCCAATTTCTCGAGTGCTAAATGATAAGTGATGCAAACAAACCCGGTTCACCCAGCTATACAGGCCTGGGTACGAAGTTTTGTCCTCAGAAAGTTCTGATTCAGGGGTATTACATCCTAGATTTTGGGTATTTAATTCCTTAGTTCTCATCTATTTGTTCGACACTTGTTACCAAATAAACCAGCAGCAGCCAAAGAGCTTAGTCTGTGGATTGAGGGCACTGTATATAGAAACAAGAGTGATAGGTTAAGAAATTATACACTTTGTAAAGATAATTGAGAGGACAGGACAGTAAAACAATTATAGGAAAGATCTGTAGGAATATCTTGCTATATAAATTCTTTCTCCTTGATCTACGACTCTAGTTTCTTCTCCTATGTATATATTCTATTTTTTTTTTTTTTTTTTTTTTTTTTTTTTTGTGTTACTGGAAAAATAAATAGTTTTTCTTTTTCTTTTAATGTATAATTTTTTATGCAAAAGCAGAAAGCAGTAATTGAAACAACTAAAATTCATACATCAACTGGCAGCTTTCTGTTTATCTTCTATGACCTGAGCTAAACCTGTTTCTTCAAATCTTTAACCAATGCCCTGAGACATCCATTGATGATATGGGGTGCTGCTCATCTCATGTGATGTGTTATACTATTATATAGAATTTTCTTTCAAATTCTCTCAGGCTTGATTGTGGTTCATGCCACACTTGACAGACTTTACATACTGCAGTTTTCTTAGTTTAATAATAAAAAACTAAAAACAATATTTAGTGCTTTTCTAAACTCCACGGATAATGGAAGAATCAAGATAAAGTTGATAATAAGAAATGGCTTTATGATGGTTGAGAGAAAGTAACAGCATCAGCAGCACGAGCAATAACATTGAGAAAATCCAAAATCTCATCTTTGATGAGCGTGCTGGCTGCTTGTTCACCATAACTAGTTCTTCGGTGGTTTCATTCTCGTCACTATTATCGTCGAAGATATCACAGTCACAGTCATCGCAGCTACTAGAGGAGCCATACTCTTCTGTTTTGGCTGTGTTATCTTCTTCCTCATTAGTCTCTTTAGGATTTTGAAAAATGATACTCCTATTTGCTTTGTTTAATCCTTCTGATAATTCTTCTTTTATCAACTCTGCTGGCCAAACTTCATCATTTGATTCCATGGAAGAGTCTCCTGTACCTTTGGAGATTTCCTCGCCTTTCTCCATGGCACATTCCTCATTCTCGTCGTCATCTTTCTCTTCAATCAAAATGGGACTCCCCGGTGCCAACAGTGAAGATTCTTGGTGACCACTCAAAGTATTCTCTTTTTTATCACTGATTTCAGTCATAGGTTTCTCCTCCTACCAAAAAAAAAAAAAAAAAAAAAAAAATGCATGACATTAGTATTTTACCATTTGGCAGCACATAATGATTTATACAGCAAGGGCCCCTGACAAAACTAGGGAGTACAATCAATTACATATACAGTGGATTCAAATTCATGTGCTACTATGCAAGCCGTAAGAGAATTATCAAAGAGGGACGAATTACCAGGATCAAACTTTTGGTATCGACCAATAACTCGCTGGGATCATCAATATGGATAACACTTATCTCAGACGTTCCATGACTGGTAAAATTGCAAATTGACCACAGGCTTAAATTAAATAACAACATTGAAAAACACATAAAATATAACGATGCAACAGAATAAACAAGCACTCACCGTGAATCACGAGTGGTTGAAGGTGCATCTATTGAGAAAAAGCGCAAGCCTTCTCTTCTTTCATCTTCTTTTTTGCGTCTGAAGTTTCCATTTGATTTGTTTGACACACCTTTGTGTACTTCTGGCTTCTTCTTGGCATCCCTTCTTCTATTCTTGATTGTAAAAATTGCTATCAAACTTGCAAGAGCCAAGGCACCTCCCAACATGAGCACCCCTCCAATACCATCACTTTTGCCTTGGCTAATCTGGTTCTTCCTCTCATCTTTCTTGCTTGTGCTCTCTTGCCCCTCCATTTTAATTTTCTCTCTTCTACTTTCTGTGTCTGTTTAATTTATTATGTTGGGTTTGGGCAACAAAAAGCAGTGTGTTTTCTTTTTAAGGGAAGAGATGATAAGAGAGGAGTTAGTAGATGTAGGATTGACTTTGTAAGGGAGTGAAGTATCAATAATCAATATAGGAGGTTGAACCGGGCATAACTTAGGACAGATGTGGTAGTTTCTATTACTTGGCATCTTATTGCCTTGCCACAACGTATTCACAAAGAAAGATTCTCTTAGCCTCACCTAGGTGTCAAGTATCTTGGTCGCCTTGGGTTAGGTACTTATGGCTATTTCCTATCATATGTGCTGGTGTTACAACTCATCTATATATTACTAAAAGTTGAAGCGTAGCGTTTAATATTGCTGCTCTCACGTTACACCACATTAGTTGCCACGTCATTTTAAAAAAAAAATATAATTTGTCCTACAATTTTAAAATGGTTTTTACAATTTTCAACCCTATAAATGTAGCCCACTACTTATTTATTTACTTCCACTATCACCCTATAATAAATCCAGCAAACTATTTATTTATTTACTTTCACTATCACCCTATAATAAATCTGTATAATTAATCCACCTCACCTCTTATTTATTTAGTTCCATTATCAAACCCAACCCAAAACCTTTTCAGTTCAGTTTTAGGGTTTTATGTGAGCCTTTTCAGTTAAAAAAAAAAAAAAAAAAACAACAACAACAACAACAACGTTGAAGCCTTTCAAGCTTTAGGTTTTATTTTATTTTATTTTTTTTATTATTTTATTTTTGCAATTTTCCTATAATTTTTTTAACATTTTTTTTTAAAAAAATATTTACACTACTCCAACTTTTCTCTCTCCTTTACCATTTCATCTCTCCACTACTTATTCAATCTTTCTCCCTCCCTTACCTTTTCATCTCCCCACTACCCTCTACATTAATATCATTCTTCCTCTTTCCCTTCACCTTCCTTTATTTTTGCCTCTTCTTATTCACACCCTCTTACTATAAATTTGTCACTATTTCTTCTATTCTTTCTTTCTTTTTCTTTTTTTTTGGTAGAAAAAAACGATGCATTACAACAAGAAACAAAAAACTAAACAGAACCAGCTATAACAGGGCATACCCTGTTAACATACAAGCCATTCTTATCAAAAAGCAGAGACTCCAAAATGTCCACAGGCGGACAATGGAAGTGGACAAAATCTAACTCTTGCTCCAAGCCCATTTTTGCCAATAAGTCGGCGCACTGATTAACTTGTCGATAGCAGTGATTGATCTGCACCTGATGGAGACGGGCTACAAGCTGCCTGCAGTCATCCAGCAAAGGGGAAACAACATTATTTACGTAGCTTGTGTTTTTTAAGACATCCACCACCACCTTAGCATCTACCTCAACAATGACACAAGGAATATTAAGATCACAGCAAAGAATGAGACCATCTCTCAATCCCCATAACTCCGCAACAAGGTTGTTAGTTACCCCAATATGTCTCGCAAAACCTGCTACCCAATCCCCATTTTCATCCCTTATAATACCTCCACATCCAGCCTTACCCGTTCCTCCTGCACAAGACCCATCTGTATTTAATTTTTTCCACCCAGTTAAAGGTTTCTCCCATCTGATACCCATGATCACATTCCGGGCTGGACTCCTTGGAGAGGCAACATAACAAAGAAACTCCATAGCTTGGTTCTCAATCTCCAAAGCCAGCTTCGGGTTCTGATCTTTTCTGTTGAAAACAAAGTTGTTTCTGCTCTTCCACACATTCCAAACAGCAAAAAGAAAGCTAGTACTCCATGGAGGCTTCCCTTGAATATGTCTTTTGTTGTTCTTTCCATTCAGAATCAACCAATCTTGTAAGTTGCTCACCCAAAAACCCTGTTCTGTCTCCTTAACCCCTAGCTGTCTCCAAATATCCTTAACTCTCCTACAGTCCCTTAAAGCATGTAAAATTGATTCCGGCTCCCTTTGGCATATGGGACACAAATCCTCCTCAATTACTCTTCTCCTCACAAGACATTCTTTGACCCCAATACTGCCATGGAAACACATCCACAAAAAGGTTTTTATACGAGACAGCGTCTTTAACTTCCAAATCCACCCAAAACTACTAGTAGTCACCTCAGAATCCTCATCTGTAGCAATTCCATAGGCACTCTTTAAATCAAAGGTACCTCTCGGGTTTCCCAACCAAGAGATCCTATCCCTTCCTCTGCTAGTGATTGATATAGGAGTGGCTTGAATCATTGCTCTAACATCTAAAGGAAGCTCAAAAGGAAGTCGGTTCCAAGCCCACCCCGTGTCTGCTAACACATCCTTAATTTCCAAAAGATTTGCTTCTTGAGTTAAGGGGCCTTGAATCAACTGGCGAAGAGGCCCTTTACTCATCCAGTTGCCCCTCCAAAAACTGATATTGCTATCTCTACTTATCATCATCATGCTACCTTTGTGAAAAGTATCTCTTCCCTTTTTCATTGCTGCCCAAATCTGAGAGCAAGGCAACCTGTCAACATTAGAGGCTCTTGCTCTTCTATTGTTACAATATTTCTGCCATAAAACTTGGGACCATAGCGCTTCCTTTTTTGTATGAAGACGCCAGTTCAGCTTAGCAAGAAGGGCTGTATTTCTGCCTCTTGCAGTCTGCAAACCCAGCCCCCCTCTTCCTTCGGCTTTGTTACTTTATGCCATCCAACCCAATGCATTTTCCTTATAGTTTTCGAAGAGCCCCAAAGGAAGTTCCGGTTAACCCGGTCAATCCCATCCAAGATTCTCCAAGGAATGTAATTACATTGCATAATATAAGATGGAATTTCAGCCGATGAAGCCTGAATAAGAACAGTCCGACCAGCCAAAGAGAGCATGTTAGCCTTCCACCCCGCTAGTTTTTGTTTCACTCTCTCCAAAATGAAATTAAAGTCATGGGAAGATGAGCCCGGATGTTTAATAGGAAACCCCAGATATCTTCCAAGTGAGGGAGTAGAAGCAAAACCAAGGATATCACTTAAAGATTCCCTAGTATCCTTATCCACATTAGGCGAAAAATAAACTCTCGATTTTGTATCACTTATCGTTTGCCCCGATAGGTTACAAAAATCATCAAGGACGTCTCTAATGGTGGAGCAATTAGTGCCATCAGCTTTGGCAAATAAAACCAAATCATCTGCAAAAAACAAGTGAGAGAAGGCCAGACCACTCCGAGAGGCCTTTACGGGCTGCCAAAGGCGAGCATTGCATTTCCCTTCAATGAGTTGGCCCAAATACTCCATACAAAGGATAAAAATATAAGGTGATAGTGGATCACCTTGCCTTATCCCTCTTGAAGGATAAATCGGCTTAAGAGCCTCTCCATTAAACAAAATGAAAATGGAAACTAAAGAGATGCAGCTCATAATGATGTCAATCAAATCAGTCGGCAAGTTAGCTCTAATGAGCGAATCCCTTATGAAATTCCATTCCAATTTATCATAAGCCTTCTCTAGATCAATCTTTATCGCCATATATCCTACCCTCCCTTTTTTCTTACTTAAAGTATGGATAATTTCTTGCACTATGATAGCGTTATCCACTCCTTTTCTACTTGGAATGAACGCTGTTTGGAGGGGAGAGACAAGCTTATCCAAGAGAGGCCTCAATCTAGCAACAATGACCTTGGTAATAATCTTGTACACCGTATTGCAAAGACTAATTGGTCTATAATTGGCTAAAGTTTCAGGCCCTTGAATTTTTGGAATAAGGACAATGTGGGTTTTATTTAGGTAATCAGGGATTTTCTTCTCGGAAAAAGCCCTTTTCACTATGCTCACCACAGAACTACCCACAACCGGCCAGAATCTCTGAAAAAATCCCGCATGAAGCCCATCCGGCCCCGGGGCTTTAAAGGCCTTAAGAGACCAAAGAGCCACCTTTATCTCCTCCAACGATACAGCCCCACCAATGCTCTGGCTCTCCTCTTCATCTAAACTGATTTGCCAAGGCAAAAAGGAAGGGGCTGATCGGGACACACTAGAGAGAGAAGAAGTGTACACCCCGATGAAACCGCTTCTAATGATCCCCTTTATAGTATTTTCCTCATAACACCACTCCCCCACTGCATTCTTAATAGCCAAAATCTGGTTTCTTTTCCTTCGCACCAAAGTTGATACATGATAAAAATTTGTATTTCTATCTCCTTGCACTATGCAATTAACCCGGGATTTCAAAGCCCAAATCTTCCTCTTGATTAAGCACAACATCAAGATCTTTAAGCAACTCCTTTTCAAGATTGATGAGAAAGGAGGAAGGCCTATTAGATAGGGCCCGTTGGACACCATTCAATCTAGCCATGATATTCTTTTTCCTATTGAACACATTCCCGAACTGCATTCTATTCCACCTTGTTGCTTCCTCTGTGAATTTGATAATAGCATCCACCAACATCACAGGATGTCTCCAAGCTTGATTAACAATGTTGGGAAACGATGGGTCAAAGAGCCAGCAAGTTTGGAACTTAAAAGGCCTATTTCTTCCACTACCCCTCCTTGGCTGCATTTCCATCAAGGCAGTGGTCTGAATGGCACATTGTGAGGTGCACCACTCTTGCTTCTGGGTAAAGAAGACACCAGCTGGGATTAACAAAAAACCAGTCTATCCTCTCCTGAATAAGTGCTTGAATATCTCTTTTGTTTGTCCAAGTGAACCTAGGACTAGAGAACCCAATATCTATCATACTACATTTGTCCAAGCACTCTTTAAAGAGCAAGGACCTATTAACACTCACCGCTCTTCCACCAAACTTATCTTCCCCCAAGAGGGGTTCATTAAAGTCCCCAGCTAACACCTAAGGCATGTTATGCAATTCCGACACTTTAATTAAATTATTCCATAAAATAATTCTCTCTGCAGTCCTAGGACTAGCATACACAGCAGAAAACATCCAGCTAGCATTAGAATTACGTACCTTAACTAGAGTATGAATTTCTTGCTCCGTGTTGGATAACGGAGTTACCTCCACTCTCTCCGAGTTCCAGAGCATCCAGAGCCCACCAGCATAGCCAATCGTCTCCGTATGGATACACCCATCAAAAGGCAATTGATCAGTAATCTCCCTAGCCCTTTCCCCTCCAATACGAGTTTCCATTACAACAAAAATCGCTGGATTATGGTTATGGACCAGCTCATGAACATGATTTTGGAAAGAGGGCTTAAGAGCGCCTCTGCAATTCCATACTATAACATTCATGGGGGAATATAAGAAGAAGGGGAAACACTCATCAAAAGGCGGCAGCACCTTCGCCCCCACCTTCAAGCTCCATCCAATCCGTATCAACATATCCCTCGTCTACCCTTATCCCGGCGACATTTTCCACATGGGTTGGCGCATACCCATCTCCATCTCCTTTGAAAGCACTAGCTGATTGAGGAACATAGTTAGGGGTAGCACTTGAAACCGTTTCATACTGAGTTTGGTCCCCATGGGCTAGCTTCATACAAGCGTCGGATTCCCTCCGATTTTGCCCAGAAATTCCTTCGGCATCTCTGCTACAGCTTCCTTTAAATTGGAAGCCCATCTCTGGTAACGGCATGACTGTGTCCTGAAGCATAGCAGCCGCTCCCGGTTGGTGATCTCCAAAAAGTCTGCAACTCATCTCTTTAACTTGATCGGAATGATCAGCTTGCCCATGAAGATTGGAGGACAAAGGCTCAACAACTGTCTCAGACTCTCCCACGGCGCTCAAAGACAAAATCTGCGTAGCCCTTAGTCTAGCCAAAGCCTTTTTGCCCCTTATTGACTCCTTACGGTTTATCTTAGGCTTAGTTACCTCAGCACCAGCCCATTTTCCTACAGATCCTGAAACATGAGCTATTGGGCTGCCTTCTAGCTTGCTTTGGGCCCGATTGTTGTGTTCCTTTCCAATACGCTGAAGAGGCTCATTGATTAATGGCCCATTTACACCTCTAATAGGCGACAACTTCCTTTTTGCTTCTCTAACGGAATCACTGCTTGATCCATCATGCCCACGCTCCACATATGATTTAGACACACTCCCACTTCTCTGACCATTTTCCTGAGCAGAAAACGGCCCACCACTCCTTAGATTTCTTGTCCCATTCTTCTTTTTGGTAACCACTACCCAAGGACTGTAGCCCCTATCCATTGCATCCTCATGTCCACTGCCAGGCGCGCTCGTTGTGGTTCCCTCCCCAACCTTGTCTTTTTCTGTAACACACTCTTCGCATGATCGCTCAGCCCGCTCAGCCAGCTCACCTTCAACAGAGTTTTCCGCTGTTCGCCGTGGCATATCGTGACGGACAATGTACGGACAAATTTCTTGTTTATGTCCCATTCTACCACAGCCGAAACATAGCTTTTGAATGCCCTCGTAACAAACCGGTTGTTCGAACTTACCGATCAAAATGGCTGTTACCAGAGGCTTATTCACGTCTATTTGAACGCAAAGCCTGGCAAACCTCCCTCTCGTTTCAGAAGCGGTGTGCGTATCCATCCTTAGGACATTTCCAATCGACTTACCAATGTGATGTAGAGCTTCTGCGTTATAATACTCTATAGGAAGATTGTTCAATCTTATCCAGACAGCAATGGAGGAAATGCTTGCCGTCTCTGGCCGGAAGTCTGGCTCCCACGGTCTGATTGATAAGAAGTGTTCCCCAATGAACCAGGGTCCCTTCTTCAGAATAGCTTCATAATCCTCTTGCAATGAGAACCGAGTGAGATAGAATCCATACTCCAAATCTACACAATCTAACCTCCCAGCAGGTTTCCATAAAGATAACAATCTATTTTGAATATAGTTAAACCCAAACGAACGGCCATACACTTTAACGATAAGCGCTTTCGTCCACGACTTTCTAATCTACTGCTTGAAGCTCTTTGAGAACTTAACCGCCACCAATCCTTGTCGTAGATCCTCTACCTCATCATCCGACTCCACGTCATCTTCCATGAGTTCTCCAAAACTGAAGGCCTGTGTAAATGCTCCTGGAATCTCTCCAATCAACTTATCCTTGAAGGATGTTGCACGATTCCATGGACTGTAACCATGGCTCGGCGATGACGGAAATGAATCCCGGCCTTCATGATACCCTGCATGATTAACATCTTTTACCTTCTTATTGCTGCGTATTAGTTCCTCTTGTTCTTCCCTAGAGAGAGAAGGAGAGCGCTCTTCCATAACAGTAATTTTTCTTCCAGTATGTTATCTATCTCTTCTATTCTATGCATAGTTTTCACTCACAAAAAAAATGGTTCTCTTCCTCTCTCCCTCTCTCTCTCTCTCTCTCTCTCTCTCTCTCTCTAAATTTTTTGGTGGATTTTTTTTTTCTTGCACCTCTACTTTAGGTTGATAATTTTTTATATTCTTTAAAACTCTATTTTGGGTTAAATTTAGTTTTTTTTTTTTTTTTTTTTTTTTTTTTTAAATTGTTGTTGTTGTTCTTTTATTTTTATTTTTTATTTTCTTTGATTGTTAAATGTTATCCTATTGCGACCTAAAGAATTAAATATAGCATATAAAAATATAATATTATTCTATTACATAGCATGATTTGGATAATTTGGTATTTATTCTGTTACATAGCACGAGTTTTTTATAGTGCTCAATTTAGATGTTAAACTATGAGACTTTACTAATTTTTGTTTATTTTCTAATCTTTTGTGGTGGACAAAGTACTCTTAATAGTTGTATTAGAAGTACTCTATAATGCCATTCATATAAAGAAAAGCAAAGGTTAGCCAAACGAAAATAATCGGATAGGTGACAAATTTTAACTTTTGCAATTTTATTTTAATTATTATTATTATTTTATAACAATGCATGTATAGATATTTAATTCTTAGATTTTGCTAATAATTTTTTATTTGATAATATATTCTGGGTGACTGAAATTATAATTTCTACAAAGAAAATAACCTTAATAGATTATCAAAAACAAAATTTTATCATAATATTGGTTCAATTAATCATTATTAAGTTTTATTAATTTTTTTTTAGTTTACGTTTTTTTTTTTGGTGTTTTAGATTATTCTTATATTACATTTATAAATTTTCCTATAATAAATAAAAATATAATTACGAAATACATTACTCATTATTAAATTAGTTTAAATTGTAATTTTTTTTTTAATAAAACCACTATAAAAATAATTATTATTACTCGTGGGTTCGCGGCTAGTAATTGTAGTGCCAGGCCTATTAGCCACTGTCATTGTAACTCCTATAAGTCCATGGCCCAATTAATAAAACCAACAAGGGCGGCGAGAGAAATTGGGTTTTGATTGCCTATTCAATAAGTGCTGCCGGTCGTTTTACAAGGATGAAAGTAACAAGAGATGGAGGGTGTTTGCTCTTTAAAAAGAAATTTTGTGCCTATAAAACAACTTGAGAATTACTGGATAGGGCTTCCAATAAGGACAAACCATGTAGAAACTTTTAGTCGGAACTGTTTAAAATCCAAATAAAATTACTTTTTCTTAATGAATAAATATAATTTATTGAGAAGGAGAAAGGTTGAGTGGGCCTAGCTAGCATATCTCAATCCTCAAGAACAAAGATCCGAGGAGGAAGAGAGGAGATGAGAAAGGCCCATCCCTTTACAAAAGGCAATCCAGCAGGTTAAGTTATGGACCACAGCTTGTTTCTTGCTCCACTAGAGATAAGAGAATCACAAAGCAGAAAACAATATATAGCCAGTAAATGGAGCATCAATCCACAAGGTCTTCCCCTCTATTAGCATCAGTATAAGCACGAAGTAGAAGAGCTAAACCATGAGAAGAAGTATAGACCATGGAACAAGGTACCTTTAATTCAGGTGTTGTCATGAACCAGTTAACTCAATTGATGAATGACATACAAGATTTGGAAGCAACTATTGCGATAAGGGTATGCATTGAGTACAGAGGAGAAATTAATTGGGGCAAAGGTTTCTTCATTATCAATTCCGTATTCCTAAGTGAACCCATTGCCACCATACGACCTTATAGAGATCAACAGTTCCATCATATTGAATCTTAATCCTAAAGATCCGTTCACAACCTACTAGACTATAGGACAATAATCAAAAGATGGAACAGTATAGTATAGGTAGTAGTACAAATAATACAATAGGTCTACATAATACTTGGGCTGAATATTTTATCTAAAAGAAATCAAATACGTATACATACATCTAGGATCGGTTCACTGGTTGTTTCACGTTGCTAACACCTCTATGTTCTTCCTCGCGGTTGTGCTTGCTACTAGAACAATGTACACAAAATCCACCACCTAAGAACCATGGTAGAGAAAATCCAAGAACATGAGAGAAAGGGCCTCTTTTATTTCTCCCTCGCTTTTTTTTGATACCTTCCTCACATTAGTTACACTTGCAATCCACCCCATGTAATCTATATAATATAATATTAAAAAGCTAAAGCAAAGAATTTATTGTTTCTACACTTTTGTTGAATCACATTAGTATAACATTTTGGTCCACTTCGATCCATTTGGTTTGTTCCAGTCTTTTCAGTTCACTTTGGTTTTCTCAGTCCATTCGGTCCACTTTAGTCTATTTGATCTATTTCAGTCCACTCCAGTAATGTTTTGGGAGGAGAGGTATGTGTAAAAAGAGGAGTTACTTCATCGACAATCATGTCACATTCTCACTATAATGTTAGTAGTTTTTGATAAAATTACTTTTTTTTTAATGTTATTAAAGTCTTGTATTTTTTTTTTTCTAATATATATGATAAATTTACTTATATTTGCTTCATTTTTAGGTCATTTAAGACATATAAAGGATGAGCCGTTTGTAAGGAGTGGTAGAAAAAAAATTCTAACCACATATTACTTTATTTACAAATGATTTCTTGTAATCAATTGAGAATGTTCAAAGGTTAAGTAGAGATTGTATCCCCAAAGGGAGTAAAGGTCAAATTAATTTATTTTCCATTATTTCTTATTGCTGACCCTCTCACATGCAATAAAAATTGACATGCTTAAGCTAATTAAAAGTACATCTTCCGACTTCTTCTCTCTAGGTCTCCGTTGGAAACCTGGAGGTGAAAAAAAGGCTGCCTTGTGCAAACCTTTTCTCCGTTAGGGTAGAAAATCCTAAAAGGACATGGATGAGATCACAAACAGGTGTGCGGGGTTACGATTGTTGGCGAAGGAAGAGGCGGAAATCAAGGTATTTTCCCCAACAGGGGAGGATCAACCGCTTTTGGTAGGAAAGTTTTACATGAAAAGATGGGTTAACTTGGAGTCGGTGGCTAGGGTGTTGAAGATAGCATGGAAAACCAAGGCAAACTTTGAGGTGAGCGACCTAGGGGAAAATAGAGCTCTGTTCCTCTTCCAGACGATGGACGATCTGGATAGAGTGCTGCAACTGGGCCCTTGGTCGTATGACAAGTACCTCCTCATTCTCCATAAATTACAAGCAGGGGACTTTGCCCAGAAAGCATGCTTAGAGAGGGTATCATTCTGGGTCCAAATTCATGGATTGCCCACGATGAGCCAGACAAAAGAAGTAGGAACGAGCATTGGAGAAATGCTGGGTGTAGTGGAAAAAGTGGACGTCGATGACAAGGGCTTTAGTATGGGAGGTTTTCTACGCATCTATGTCTCGGTAAAAATTGCTGAACCTCTATGCCGAGGTTGGAAAATAAGATTAGGAAGAGAGAAATTGTTGTGGGTAGATTTTAAATATGAGCGACTTCCCATTTTTTGCTATTGGTGCGAGATGATGGACCACGATGAGAAAGAATGTCTACAATGGATACGGAGTAAGGAGACACTAAGACCGAAGGAGAAGCAATTTGGAGTGTGGCTGCGAGCCTCACCGGAACGAAACCAGAAGCCCCAACTAATCTTGGCGATGAGCTACGACGGTCATAGGGCAGAAGAGGTGGTTGATAAGACAAAGGATAGGCTGGTGAGCATCCCAAAGGCACCTCACAGATGGGACAGGCGACTGGTGAGCTGCGAGTAGGCAAATCAGAGCTTGCCAACCTCGTAAGAAACGATGTGGACGACTCGAGGCTGATAAAGGACTGTGCTGAGCCTGTAAAGCTGATATCTGTGCTAGGAAAAGATTTTGAAAAGCAACTTGCAGAGATCGACGCTGGAATCCATGGTGAAGTTTCCTGAATGATGAAAGGTGAGGGGTTCGAAAAGGAAGTGCAGGAAAATAGCAAAAGTCAATCCCATAAACACACGCAAGCTCCTTTAGGCATGCCTGATGCTGATGTTAGTAGCCGGCCAAGGCAGCAAGACATTGTGGGCCTCAATGATACAAATGGGCCTAATATGTCTTTGACTATGGACATAACAATTGAACGGGCCCAGCCCGAGTGTGAATTTAAATTCGCCTCAAATTGCCCAACTTCGGTGCATGGCAACAACACAAAAAAGCTACGTGGTGGAGGCTCACAAAAAACAAAAATAAGGACGCTAAAGAAAGGAAAAGAGAACATAGCTGGAGAGCCTTCAAACTCCATAAGGGAAGAGATGACGGTCCATGAGATGGCTATGGATGTGGATGGCATAGAGGTAGGAACCAAGAGGAGATGCCGTACACCTCTGACAAAATTACAAGAGGAGGATGGAAATAGGAAGAGAGTAAAAGTGGAGGGAGAAGTGAAAGAGCTTAGAATGATTCTGAAACAGTATCTTGGATCGGTGGAGGCTACGGAGCAACCCCGCCGGACACAATGAGTGCCTTAAGCTGGAACTATAGGGGGCTTGGGAACCCCCTAACAGAACACTCCAAAAAATAGTTAAGGAGGAAGATCCCACGTTAGTTTTTCTAATAGAGACTAAACGTAAGGCAACAGAGATGGAAGGAGTTAAGAGCAAGATTGAGAGAAAACATGGCCTGGTGGTGCCCAGTCAAAACCGGGGGGGGAGGGGGGGGGAGGTTTAGCTCTTCTTTGGAAAAACACACTGACGGTAAATCCACTGACTTACTCACCATGGCATATTGATGTGATAGTTAATAAGGATGACAGAAAGAAGAGGTGGAGATTTACTGGTTTTTACGGTAACCCGGAGACAAGCAAACGGGATGAGTCATGGGCTCTATTAAAGAATCTCAGTAGTAAATGTGAGCTACCGTGGGTGATTATGGGGGATTTCAACGAGCTTCTTCATACAAACGAAAAAGAGGGAGGTAATGTAAGACCTGAGGGTCAAATGAAAGTGTTTCGGGATACCATTGATATTTGTGAACTACGAGACATGGGATACAGTGGGTCGGACTTCACTTGGTGTCGAAGACTAGGTGTGAGGGGGTGGATTCGTGAACGTCTGGACAGAGCATTTGTGTCGACCAACTGGGCTGCAATGTTCCCTACAACCAAGCTCTTTCATGTGGCTAACTCAGTGTCTGATCATAGCATGCTAGTTCTGAAGAATGCAAACCCCACTGGGAATAGGAGAAAAAAGACAAAGTTATTTCGTTTTGAGTCGATGTGGCTAAGGGACGAGCGGTGTTCAGAGGTGGTCAATGACGCATGGGAAAAAGGAAGAAACAGGGGAACGAACTGGCCGCTCCTACATTGTCTGGAAGAGTGTCGCACATCATTGACCAAGTGGAACAAACACTCCTTTGGCCTCGTAGGAAACAGATTGCTGGGCTGCAAAAAAAGCTTCAGATGCTGGAGAACTGGAGGGGTAGTGAGTTAGTCTTAGAGGACATATACAACATGAAACTGGAGTTGAATCGGTGGTTGAATGTGGAGGAGGAAATGTGGCACCAACGGTCCCGGAATAGCTGGCTGAAAGCAGGTGACAAAAATACCACCTTCTTTCATACAAAGGCTTCCAACAGGTTCCAAAGGAACTCAATACATAAGGTGCGGGATGGTGACAACACTTGGCAGGAGGATGAGGAACAAATTGGAAGAATCTTTATTGAGTACTATGAACAGCTCTTTTCATCCTCGCGGCCAGAGGTGGAGGAGGAGCTACTGGAGGCCATACACACAAAAGTCACAGATAGGATGAATGCTTCTTTGCTCAGAAGTTTTAATGCCCACAAGGTGGAGAAGGCACTCCGGCAGATGCATCCTTTAAAAGCTCCCGATCCCGATGGTATGCCCCCACTTTTTTACCAACATTTCTGGCCTACGGTTAAGTCTATTGTCATTACTACTGCTTTAGATTTTCTAAACCATGGCACTGCCCCCCCCCCCCCCCGGGCGCATTTTCATGATACCCATATTGCACTAATCCTTAAAACAAAGAACCTGGAAAGTGTCACAGATTACAGGCCAATTAGCTTGTACAACGTGGCCTATAAATTAGCCTCTAAGGTGGTGGCAAATAGAATGAAAACTATCTTGCAGGAAATTGTTTGTGAAAACTAGAGCGCGTTTGTAGTAGAAAGGCTAATCACAGATAATGTTCTTGTGGCCCATGAGATGATGACTCACATAAGTAGAAAAAAGAAAGGTAAATGTGGGGAGATGGCTTTAAAGCTTTATATGAGCAAAGCATACGACTGGGTGGAGTGGGAGTGCCTGCAACAAATAATGAAGAAGCTAGGGTTCCACGACAACTGGATATCTATAGTGATGAGATGTGTGACCTTGGTGACTTACTCAGTGAGAATCAATGGGCAACCGTACGGTAAAATTCATCCATCCCGAGGACTGAGGCAAGGTGACCCATTATCACCATACCTTTTCCTTATCTGTGCGGAAGGACTTTCAGCACTATTGCACAAAGCTGTTCAAAGGAAGAAGCTTAGAGGGGTGGCTGCCTCGGTCAAGGGGCCAAAAGTTTCGCACCTCTTTTTTGCAAACGACAGTCTAATCTTTGGACGAGCGACAAAGGAGGAGGCAACTGAAATTCAGAGATTGGTACAGGTATATGAGGCCTCCTTGGGCCAGCAGCTGAACCGGAACAAGACATCTCTATTCTTTAGCCCTAACACAAATGATGGAATTAGAGATGAGGTGAAAACTCTATTTGGTGCCCAAGTGATTAAACCCCACGAGTCATATCTTGGTTTACCTTCATTGGTAGGGAGGTCAAAATCCAACACCTTTGCCCACCTGAAACAGAGAGTGGTGAATAAGGTATCAGGCTGGAAAGAAAAACTACTGACTAGTGCTGGCAAAGAAATTCTGATTAAGGCAGTTGCACAAGCGGTGCCTTCATACACGATGAGCTTCTTTCTTCTGCTAAAAAAACTCTATGATGAACACCAGGGGATGATCAGACAGTTCTATGGGGACAAGCAAAAAGTGAGAAGAAACTAGCATGGTTAAGTTGGGAGAAGCTGTGTATGCCGAAAGATAGAGGGGGGTTGGGTTTTCGCGACTTGAAGCTCTTCAATCTAGCTCTCTTAGCGAAACAGGGATGGAGATTACAAACAAACTCCTCATCCATGTTTTGTCGAGTCTTTAGAGCAAAGTACTTTCCTCACGGCAGCTTTGTGGAAGCCGATATGGGAAAGAACCCCTCTTATGCGTGGAGGAGCCTAATGGCGGCACAAGGGGTGGTGCGAAAAGGCATTCGATGGCAGGTGGGGGATGGCGAAAGTATTCTAGTATGGTGCGATAAATGGGTGCCAAAACCGAGCACTTACATGGTGGTATCTCCGGAAATACAAAGCCCGTGGGTCACTCTAGTTAAGGACCTCATAAACAGGGGAACTTTTGAGTGGGATGCAGACTTGGTCAATCAATGCTACAATGCCGAGGATGCTTCGGCCATTCTGGGCATTCCGTTAAGCTCGACGAGCAGAAAAGATAGGCTGATTTGGGCGGCATGCATCTCTGGGAAATTCTTGGTGAAGTCGGCATATGCGTTAGCTTACGAGGAAAAGATAGAGCAAAATAAGGGAGATTGTTCAAACGACTCGCACCACAAACGAGTCTGGAAGTGCATTTGGCAGTTGAAACTCCCACACAAACTAAGACACTTCGCTTGGAAAGCAGGCTGAAATATCATAGCCACCAAGGATAAGCAAAGGAAAATCTCTGTTGATGAGGAGTGTGTCTTGTGTGGACACCTAGAGGAAACCATGTGCCACTTGTTGTGGTTCTGCAAACATGCCTGTAGGATATGGGAGTCTAGTAAACTAGCTCTTCCTTTTGCCATTTCTTCGTTTTAGACATTCCTGGATGTCGTGCAGAACCTACAAAAATGGGAAGGGTCTCAACCTAACCTGACAGAGAAAGTCATCTCAGTTTGTAGGGGCATATGGAAAGACCACAACGAAAGAAGGATGGGAGGCAATGGCAAACCGAGTAGAGAAATCTTGAAGACCTCGTTGCACCTGGTGGACGAGTACCATGCAGTGAACGAAGTTAGACAGGATGATGTCCGGAAGGCGAGGCCAATGATAACATGGAAGCCTCCAACCCGAGACCAATACAAGGTGAATGTCGATGGTGCGGTCTTCAAACATAGAAAAAAGGCGGGAATTGGCGTGGTGATCCGGGATAAAAATGGGGTGGTAATAGTGGCCTTAAGCAAATCAGTAAATGCACCTCTGGAAGAAGCAGAGGTAGAAGCAAAGGCAATGGAAGCGGGTGTTCTGTTCACACGGGATGTGGGGATAAGGGAGGCGGTGTTTGAAGGAGACTCATTAATCATTTGCAAGGCCCTTTAGGGGGAGGGTGAGGGTGAGGCCCCCTCATCCACACACAACGTACTAGCAGTAACGTTGGAGCAAGCATCAGGTTTTAGAAGCTCTTACTTCTCTCATGTAAAAAGACAGGGAAATGTCCCTGCTCACTTGTTGGCACAATACCCAAAGGAGGTTGAGAACTATGTAGTTTGGCTGGAGGAATGCCCTAGCTTTTTAGAGCACGCATGTGCTCAAGATTTGTCTATAGTCTCTCATTCCTGATTAATGCAATGATTCAGTATTTTCCTATCAAAAAAAAAAAAAAAAAAAGTACATCTTCCATTCATCACAAAAAAAGTACATCTTCCAATTCTTACCTCATGTTTTGGAGGTTTTTATGATTAAACCACTTCTTGTGGGGTGATCTTATAATATTTATACTTAACAAATGTCATCCTCTTCTTTCATTCTTCAATTACATAGCATTGTATCTGGATTATAGCTTGGGCGTAGGGAAGGACAGAGAAATTATTGCTTCTACGTATCCAGAAGCAAGTGAAAGAGACCTTTCCTTAACAACCAATAAAGTCAACAATAGACAAGAAAAGGCAAAACTTGGTTATTTATAATAATTTAGTACTATTTTAGTAACCATTAGATATTGATTTTGGCTCCGGAGTGAAAAAGAAAGGCCCCACAGTGTACAATTTCATCTTCTTGTCACTGAGGAGGCGATAAGAACCAAGGAGAGCACCACTAATCCCTTTGTTTACATCTGTTGGAACATTACAAGTCTCTGATGGAGAGAGCTCAAGGAAAGCCCTGCACTCCTTAAGCTTCCTATTGTCTTCGACCTCTGAAGGAGACAAAGTTGCGAAGAAGTATCCTTTTGGATCACATGCTTCACTCAAGAAGGAGAAAGGAGCTGCCTCGAACCCATGCTTATCGACTGCCAGACATGTTATCCTTGCCACGGCACCTAGAAAAATATTTGAGTGACAAAATTAAGAAGACAATAATTATTGAGACATAATATATGTAACTAAAAAGAGAACACTAAGTAATGGTCATTGTTTCTATGTATTTTGAGTGCAGTTCTTCCTATAATCAGAAAAGCAGTCCAAAGACTCTAGAAGGCCATAAGGCATTTGTGCCTTCTTTATGGGAAAAGTTGCTATATTTTTCTATACAGGAAATGCTTAACTAGTTAAATTAATTTTTCTTTTCTTGAAAACCTTTTCAAGGAATATATAGAGAATGACTATTCTGAAGAATGATATTAGGTGTAGGAATTACCTTCAAGAGGGATGAGTTTAGGCCCGGATTTGCAATAAACAAGCCCTTGGATGCCTATAATTGTGGAGAGAAGGTCTTCTTTTTCTATATTTGGTGTCTCAAGGTCCTGGTTTGGGCTGTACTCATCACCACTAGCAAATGCAATAACCAGCAGTGATAAGAGAAACAATGGGGCTGGAAAGAAGAGATGGTTTAGAGCCATTATTATTTAATGCATAAACAAAGATAAGGATCAATGGGAGAAGTGCAGGGACTATTGTCATGGCCTAGCTTTTATATGGACTGTCCAATCATGTTATATTCATTACACGGAGTAAAATAATAGAAGGTAGGAGCTTACTTGGTCGCACGATTTATATATATATATATATATATATATATATATAAGGAATCTATAATTAATTGTAAACCTTGGGAGCTAGGTATTAAACAATTGTAATGTTTAGGGTTCTAAATTATTTGCAACGAGACATGCAAGGTGCAAAGCCAATCATCCTGTAAATCTTTTACTAATTAGTTTTCAACTATATAATATATTTAATTCCTTCCTTCTGGTCAAAACAATCAGATCATGTGTAGATAAAATTTCAAAAAATTTATGATCTCTTACATGCAATTAAGTATACTTGATTTTTTTTTTTTTTAATACATGCATCTGGTTTATCTTAAATCCATAATCTCACTCTCTCTACAGTCAAAAATGAAAGATATGTCATTTGAATTAAAATTTCATTTGTAAGCGAATAAACCACTTGCTTCTCGTTTCTTATATTTAATAGTGTATATTGAATCACATTATTTAAAATAGTAAACAACATGGTACTAAAAATACTTTTAAATTTGTAATATTTAACTTAGGTAATTCAAAAGATTAATAACAATTTTTTTCATATGTTGTACTTAAAAAGAATAATGTTACTTATTTTCATGTTAAAATTCACTAAATAAGGGTGACCTCTTAACACAATGGAAGGGTCATAAGGAAGGGGAAATGATCATCTCTATTTCAAACGGATCCATTTTATGATTCAAATTATACATTGATAAATTTTTCCTCCAACCCACCACATGGTGACTAAATTGAGTATTCGAACAAAAAAAAAAAAAAAAAAAAAAAAAAAAAAAAAAAAAAAAAACACAAACAAACAAACAAATAATTTATGCATTTTTAGCCTGTGTTTGGTATAACACTCTGAAAGCTCAAATTAGTGCGAACACACTAAAACTTGTTCAAACCCCAATTTTAAAATTATAGCTAGATTACTTTTATTCTAACTTAACAAAGTGCGGGACGAGTAAATATGTGCAATAAACTGGTAACACTACTCTAACCTATATTCAACCAGAATAAATAATAAAATGAAAGCTTAAAGAGTAGAGAAGAGAGATGCAAATATAAGATAATAGCAAGACGTGTTATTGAAAAGGAAACCGAAAAACCCAGTGAAAAACCTCTCCACGACCCTCTAAGTTGAAATCGATTCACTAGTGAATAAAGTTGGAATACACGAATAACAAAAGACCTTTCAAGCCTAGTCTACCCCATGTACTTGAGCCTTCAAGCTCCTGCTACCAACGGACTTCTCGGAGTCTTGTCTTTACTAGCTTTCCAGATCCTGCAATTCAACCCGATTGCATCTGCCACTAAATGACTCCTTCCAATGCTTTCTAACGGCACCAAAACTTGACTCAACACTCAGATTGGGTGTGGTAAGTATTTGGGTTAAGAACTTTTCAAGGATGTAGAGATGGAGAAGTAAGAGTAGAGGAAAACCAAGAGAAAATGTGTAGATGATTATGGGTATAACAATAACTCTCAAATGTTTTTGCTAGGGTTTTCTCACTGAAAAGCACTCCTTACATTTTGTGGGTAATGAGGGTATTTATAGTATGGGTAAAGAATTTGGTAAAACACTTTATCTTTTTGGGGGTAATTACAATAAACCCACCTGTGGTTTGGTCTAAAATCACTTTGCCTATCCGTGGTTTAAAAAGTGTCACTTTACTCACCTAAGGTATGTTCCGTTTGTTTTCCATAACCCACATGTTAAAATTAGGGGTAAATAGATATTTTTGCTCAAATTTTATGTCTCTCTCCTCCCAAAACAAAAAATAGCACAAAAATGCAAGAGAAACAAGATCAAAAGGGAGGGTTTTGTGAAAATTAATATTTGATTTGGTGGGTTCACTTTGCAGATTTCTCCTCTCTTTGCCTCTGTAGTGGTGGGTTCGCAATGGTTTGTGGATTTTAGTTAGGATTGGTGTTAGAGGATTTTGGTTTTGTTGTGGGTCGGTTTTGGAGGTTTATGGGTTTTGGTTCTGTGGTTTTTGTTTTGAATCACTAGTTCTAGGTTTGGCTTTGGCTTGAATCACTGGTTTTAGGTTTTGGTTTGAATCATTGATTCTGGGTTTTGGTTTGAATAACTAGGGGTTTTGGTTTGAATCAGTGATTCTGGGTTTATTGGTGGCGGATGGTTACAAAGTTCTGGGTTTGTGTACAGATGTTGATGTCGATGTCGATGCCAATGCCGTTGTTTTGTTGATGGGTTTGTGGCTTTTGTTGATGGTTTGTGGTCAGTGGTCTGTGGACGGTGGTTATGGGCTCGTGGATTTTACTGATGGTCAGTCGTTGGTGATTGTTTGTCGTTGGGTTTCATTCAAAAATATTTTTTTTTTCACTGAGCAAAGTCATGTTCCTCATTTATTTATTTATTTTATCTTATTCTAATCTGAATCAAAGAAAGCTAGAAGAGGAAGAGAGAGACTTAGGGAAAGGGATGAGTGAATAGAATATCACCACCATTGCTTTCAATTACCTTTTCTCACCTCCATCATCATCAATGTATTCAAACCCAAATTAGTTCCTAGCTATTCAAACCCAGATTAGTTCTTCTTTGTGTTCATAAATTGTAGCGGTTGCACTCTAAGAAAAAATCCATGTCATTTGAAGGTTTGAGATTCACCACAACGAAGCTATAATCTCATATTGACGAAAGCCAAATCCCAAAACCCAAATCACAACCTATACGTCAGTTCCACCTCAAATCACAGACTCAAAGCAGTTGTGCTTCTCTACAAATCAAAACCCAAACCCATACAACCACCTCATGCTCCTCCACTGTCAGCATCATGCTACCGCCGATCTAAATTTTTGTGAGAGAGAGAGAGAGAGAGTGAGATATTAATTAAATCAAAGAGAAGAAATAATGGATAGAGTTTTTTTTTTTTTAAGTAAAAAAATTGTGGTTGTTATTTTCTTTTAACATGTTATAGAGACATTTTGTGCTTTATTGGAGTTCTTGAGCCAAGTTTCTAAAATTTTTACAAATAGCATCTTTTGATCTTGTTTTTGTATGTGTTTTCTGTTTTAAGAGGAGAGAGACATAAAAAGTATGCAAAAATATCTATTTACCCTTGATTTTAACAGAGGTGGGTTATGAAAAACAAACGAAACATATCTCAGGTGGGTAAAGTGACACTTTTTAAACCACGGGTAGGCAAAGTGATTTTGGGCCAAACCACATGTGGGTTTACTGTAATTACTCCATCTTTTTGTCAAACAGAGAGTTTCGCGAGTACCTTGCGAGATGGCCTTTCTCACGAAGTACTCCCGAATTTGATAGTTTGGCATAACTCTTCAACTTCTAGTCATGTGCTATATACGTGGCCTTTCGTGGGATACTTTTTCACAAGCTTCTCACGATCTAGTCATGAACTGCACTGATTCTTCTTTGAAACTTGATTTTTCACCAATCTCTCACACCCATCCCTTACAATTAAGACCCACATAAATATAAGGAAATGATTGAAGAAATTACAATCAAATTTGGCATAAAATTAAAGCCAACAAAGACTAGTTGGAAATCACAACTTTACACACTCTGATTGTGTTTTTTAGGGCCAAAAATTAAAATTTTTAAGAATTTGGGATTTGGATGTTGCCGTACTTTGTGGCTCCACCTAAAAAATTGTTAATGTGACCCCCTCTTTTTCATTAGTATGATGACTTGAATTGAGTATCATTATTGATTGTTTTCTATGTTGTAAAACTTTCTCAATTACAATAATTGAATCGTTGATTTAGTGAGCACGTAGTTGCTTATTATTATCTCATCTTTTGGATCCTCGAGAGGCACCTGATACTTTTTTAAAATTAAATATATTTTTTTATCAGTAAACAATTTTTATAGACAAGGTTTCACAAATCATGAAAAAATACTTTTGAAAATAAAAATTCACTATTACGGGCATAATGTAGTTCTACATGTAGATTTCAAAAAAAAAAAATTTTATTTACTCAGAATTATGTCAATGGCAAATATATTAAATCAATAGCCTAACAAATTGTTTATAAGTGGGTGTATTTATACTAACTCTTCCAATTTCTACTAGAACTATGGAATAAGTTCAAGCATGAATATTGTCTTTGTTTGTTCGTTTAGACCCCTTAAAACAGATTGTTTAACCTAATATATTAACCAAGTGATTACTTAAATTAATTATTCAGATTTAGGTTAAACAACAATATATCATATCATGCAAAACAACGGAAAATAAATCACACCACGATATGATGACCGAGGAAAACTGATGAAACGAACTATTTCAAGGTAAAATCCTGGAGAGGATTTGACCTAGCTATTCTTAAGGTAAAACAAATCCACTATAAGAGAATTTAAGTTTTTACAATCAGATTCAACCCTAAATCTATTGTTACCTCATGTAGTAATTTACTGACATGACTACATGCAAACTCCGAATCTACAGACTCCTTCTCTTCTTGGATTTACAGCAACACAAGCACCCTTGCTTGTGATTTTAAGATCCCACTCAAAGGTTTAGCAACATATACTCTCCAGTTTGTGACTCCAAGACCACTCTTGAAAGTTTAGATTATCAGCAGTTATTGATCTTGTTGCAACAACTTTAGATCTATCAGATCTAATGATATGAGAATGATTTCCGATAGTGACTTTTAAAGAGAAAGGTACAATACTTTTTAGATCTCACAAGAACACCTCCAAAGTCTCTAAAAGTTTTGAAAATGTAGTTAAGGTTTTCCTTTATATACTAGAAGTGTTTCACTTGAAACCCAAAACGTTTAAGCAGAGTTTGGGCTAAAATAGAATTCTGCAGGAATTTCATGCTTGTGAATTTCGATCAGTCGAACCTGTTTCTTGATCAATCGAACTCTTTAGAAATTGACTTGTAACACATTGAGCATTGTCTAATCAAACATATAGACTTAGAAATCTATATCTAGACAAGTTTGTGCTCACGGTTTGCCAATTGTTTTAAAGTTTTAGAACCTAATAGTCTTTCACAACAAAATGGAATACGATATTCTAATAAAAATTATGATTTTGTATATTAAAAGGGAAATTGTTGCCAAATTTAGTACAAAATCAATATTGTAGATAATTTTTGAGATATTAAAAAAAAAAAAAGTGAGTTCTATTTTAATAGATAATATATGATTGAGTTGAAATATTACATACAATTAATATGTATCTTTTATTTTGTTAATATTTAATTAATGATCATTTTGTTTATATATTAATTTAGCTCTGAATTTTATTTTATTTTCCCTAAAATGTTCAAAAAATTTTATTCATGTTTAGCCCCTAAATCCTAATGATAAAATCCTTGTTCCATCCCTGTTTGAGAGTTTTGAATCACACTTGAAGAGCCTTACACCCTTGCCTTACACCCTTACCCTATCTTTGAATCCTTGACACCCTTAGTTCTTAAATATGAAGGACCTAACAGTTTACACCTATATAAACGCATTAGCCTCTACAATTAGTTACACAAAGCTGTTATTAAGGTTATTATTAGAAGGCTCCATTTTGTGCTGCCTTCGATTATGGCTCCCTTTCAAAACGTCTTTGTTCAAGTGTGTGCAGATCAAAGGATGAATTGAAGGAGAAAGAAAGTCAAAGGCTTAAATCTAGAGCATAGAAACATGCCCTCAACATATTAATAGAACAAATCTTATTACAAATCTCTCAAATGGCAGAGGCAATAGCCTTCTACCACCAATAAAATCAATACCAAACAACAGAATTCAATTCCACATAACTTCAACAAAATAGGCATTATAGTACATACTCTAGTAACCATTAGGGACTGATCTTCAACAAAATAGGCATTATAGTACATACTCTAGTAACCATTAGGGACTGATTGAGTTTCCGAGGTGTAGAAGAAAGGCCCAACAGAATATAATTTCATATTCTTTTCGTTGAGGATGCGGTAAGAATAAAGGAGACCACCACTAATACCGTGGTTAACGTCGGTAGGAATTTTACAAGTATCCAGTGGAGAATAATCTAGGAATGCCTTGCATTCCTTAATCTTCTTATTTTCTACAAGGCTAGAATAAGGAGATAATGTTGCAAAGAAGTAGCCATTCTCATCACATCTATTACTCAAAATTGAGAAAGGAGCAGTCTTGTACCCATTCTCATCAACAGCCACACATGTTATCCTTGCCACAGCTCCTGCATTTACAAGAAAAGTTCAAAATGAATACTTTAAAAACAAATGCAATTTTCTTAATTTACATAGGAAAACACTTTTTTTTTTTTTAAGTGGCCTTATAACGCTTATATTTTGATACATTATCCTCTCCTAAACTCTCTTTTAATAAGCAAGGCTTTTGGAGGGATTATTATTAGACTTTGATATTTAAAACAATGGGGAGGGGATTCAAAATTTCAATTTGATTCTTCTCATAACAAAGAGTGGTTAATACTACTAAGTTACAACTCTTAAACTTAATTTTAAATGAGAGACAGAATTGAAACAGGATTAGAACTCGGATCACTTGCTCTTATGTCATGAAACTCATCACTTGTCTCAAAATTTAAATGATTATAAATTTATTATTTCCTAATAACTTAAGCTTTGGACAAGCGGTGATTTATCATTTAATCATTATCATAATGTATTTAAATTGTTCTAAAAAAAAACTAGTGTTCATATATATATATATATATATATATATTTATTTATTTAGGTGATATAAATATAATTCATTGATTTCGTGCCTACATAAAGATAGCTTTTCATCAAAACATTATTCACAAGTACATAAAGGAAGCAATAATTGTAAACTTCACAAAGAACAATTAGACGTAGAGATTACCTTTAAGTGGGAAGTACTGGGAGCCTGATTTGCATAAAACAAGCCCTTGAATATCGAAGATTGTTGGCAGTAGCTCATCCTTTCCTCCTGGAAGGTTTGGTTTCTCATAATCTGGTATTTTGGGGAGATCAGGCTTATAATTTCCTTCGGGTTTTGGTTTCTCATAATCTGGTATTTTGGGGAGATCAGGATTATAATTTGCTTGGGGTTTTGGTGGGTTATAGTCTGGTTTTGGAGCAGATCCATAATCGTTTGCAGTGACAATAACTAGAAGTGACAAAAGAAGCACAGAGGTTGCAAACAAGAAACGTGCGGAAGCCATTTGTATGCTATGTATGCACCAAAGGGAATGTAGGATACTAGTGCAGTATTGAAGAGGCTACAATGCATGGCCTTTTATAAGGGGGTATTTGGTTCCATTATTATTATTATTATTATTGCAGAGAATATATGGTTCCATTATGTTATGAATCGTGACATAAAATGTATATTATTTGAGGAGTTACTTGGTGGCACGTTAGCAAATAAAGTAATAGTCTTTGATGGCACAATGTGATCGTGAATTTTTTTTTTTTTTTTTGGAGAAGAATGTGATCGTGAATTGATGTTTATTACAAAGAGGGCTCGTGTCGTCAACAACGTGCATAATATATGTATATGAGAGCATCAGTCTCAGCACACAGCAAAAGTTTCTAATTTAAGAATTCAATATAGGCATATAGCTAATTAATTTGACAGAATATGAAATCATGGAGATTACATTAAAATAATGTATAAATATCTGGATGATATAAGGGAAGAAACGCGATAATCAACGTGGGCACATAAAAGTGATAAAACTCTCAAGTCTCAACTTCAACTTAGCTAGTAGGAGCGAAAAATGTTAGATTAAATGAAAAGGTTCACCATTTCTTAATAATAGTTTAAACTTTTAGGAGAATCGATAATCATTAATCTATTATGATATCAAAATAGGAAATCTTGGGTTTAAACTATGTCTCCAATTCTCCATCTTACCTTCCATTTAAATACATGAAGAGAAAATGTTAGATTAAATGATTAAATTCACATTCAAATGAGCTTATTTGCTTAGCAACCTTTCATTCGAAAAATTCTCATATGTTGGGTCACACTTAATAAGGGAAGTTTAAGCCCCACATGTGATGTAGGATACAAAAGCATCAAGAAGCAGAACACATCTATTTTTAGAAAACAAGAAACAATACACGTTTGCTTTTGAAAATAATCTCGAATCCATGAGGGTTCCTTGAATCCACAAAGGTCCTTGAATTCCTAAGGAGAAAAGGTCTATAATCCATAAGAAAATAGAGAGATAAAAGTTTAAATTTTATTGATTGAATAATTGTTTAAAAAATCATTTACAAATTTAGAGGCCAATTTAAGGGCTCCGTAAAACTTGACAAATAAGAAAATATATTCTAAAATAATTCCTAATTAATACCTAACCATAATAAGAACCAAATTTAACCTAAAAAGCATTAAAAGCACTTAAACATAAGGAAATAAATCACCAAAACCTAAAATAACGTTTTTTACATAAAAATACCAAAATTAAATAATTACAAAAAATAAATTGTAGATTCTATCCTACATCAGACCCCTCCACTTGAAACAAACTTGTCCTCGAGTTCATTTTTGAAATCTGAAATCTTTTGCTCCAAATAAACAAATACTTTAAATGCTTAAGCCCCTTGATCTTCTTTCTATACTTGCAATTTATCAATGGAATAAACAAATAAACTTGAATTTCTTTTTGTTTGGTCTTCATGTAATTGAAGAGATTTACCAAATAAGAACTAACAATTGAATCAAATCTATTAACCCCAATAAAATCAATAAACTTCGGTGTATCGCTTACCACCAAAATAAAAGGATCTTGAGATTGACAATTATGTGATTTGATTTCATTGAGATCCTTGAAACCTTCCTCTTCAATTTCTTCCTCGCACGTTTTTAGACCCCTCAAAATACAAGTTGTTTAACCTAGTTATTTAGCCAAGTGATTACTTAGGTAAATTATTCAAATCTAGGTTAACACAAGTAAATAATATCATATAAACAATGCGGAAAATAAATAACACACGATATGATAACCCAGGAAAACTAAACTGGTAAAAAACCTAGGGAGGATTTAACCTAGCTATTCTCAAGGTAAAACAGATCCGCTATGAAAGAATTGAAGTTTTACAATAGCGAATTAGACCACTAACATCCTTTTACTACCTCAAGTAGAAAACTTACTACCACAACCACGTGACAGCTCTGACTCCATGGATTACTTCTTTCCTTGATCCATAGCAACCACAAGTACTTCCACTTGTGTTTTTCTTTACGCTCTTTATGCAGCAACTAAAGCGATCACCAAGCTCTCGACATCAATCTTAATCTTGATAACCCTAAGTTTGTATGAAGGCAAACACCTCTAAATCTCACAAGAGATTCACACACACAACATATCAACAACCCCTAAAACATGGCTAGGGTTTTTTCTTTTTATACTTAAGGCAAAATATAAAACTCTACACGTCATATGGGCTTGGACTGAGTTGGAAATTCTATAGAAAAAACATTCTACACGAGCTTCGATCGATCAAGTCTAATTTTCAATCGATCGAGCCTTACAGAAATTGTACAGCAATTTTCTGCAATTTCTCGATTCCAACTTTACACATAAATCACTTTGAGCAGCCTAAATCTAAACTCTAAGTTTTGATCATGGTTTGCCAACATTACACATTGAAGTTCTAATATATTTAGATCCTAAATTCTTAGAACCTAACAAACTCCCCCTTTGGCAATCCGTGACAAAACACATAACAAAAACAAAACAAAAAATGCTCAAAGTTACAAAATAGCCCATTACAATAAAATACCCAAAAACAATTCAACCTAACTACTATCTATCAGTTGCCAGTGTAGACAGCAGTACGATTGAATTAACCTGTATATTCCTGTAACACTCAACAAACACATAAACGCACATGTGGAAAATACAAGTAAAAACAAAATAAATTCTTGATTTCATAAAACAGAAAATAAAAGACATATATCATGAATAACCTCATAATATAAATCAATAGCCAATGTAGCACATGTGAAATAAGAAACAGAAATAAAAACATAATGTCTCCCTCTAACATATACATTCCATAAAAATAAATACATCAAGGTAAACACATCATGAGCTAAAAAATAAATAAATAAATACAAGATGAAGCACCTAGGTACAATCTAAAGCTCCATAGCTCCAAAAAACCAAAAACTCCCCCTATCTCCATCCATATGTACTCCCTCTTTTTGTGACAAATTGCCAAAGGACAATCAAGACTCATCATCAAAAGGAGGTGGTGGAGTAGACCGTCGAATGCTCGCCTAATTTGTACGCAAGGCCTGAAGCTCCGTGAGTACATCCACCAAAAGCTAACCATGAGCCGCTTGAACAGTCATGACAGTATCCAACATTCTTTGAATACTAGAATCACCCAAAGTAGAAGGTGGAGGATCAACAACGGCAATGGGATCGACAAACACCTCAGCTATAGGGTCACCTAAAGAAGGAGGAGGGGGAGGTGGTGCAGCACCAAAGGAAGACTCTACTCTAGGGCGTTTAAAGCTAGGTTTCATCTGAGCTGCTCTCTGCCTAAGGAAGGTGGCACTTATAGGAGCTATAATATGTACGGGCTTAGAAGCAGGAGACTCATCTAATCCTAGATGTAACAAAATCCAATGTATAAAAACAGAGAAGAAAAGACCATATGCTGTAGAACTACTCCTATGAACCTCAACCAAGGAACAAATAAAAAAAGTAGGAAAACTCATAGGAGCATTAGTCCCAAGGGTATACAAAAATGCACATCTCTCAATAGGAATGGTGTGCAAGTGAGAGATGGGCCAGATGGAATGACAAGAAATCCAGAAAAGCAAATAATGAATCTCGGTAAGCTCATGGGAGGTAATCCAAGGATCAATACCCCACTAAATGGAAGTACCGGTGAGATATAACATAATGTCATCAAGAAGAGGGGTCTCATCATAAGGGTATACTGGTTGTCATACCAAAGGTACCCCAAGAGCAGAGGCCACTACTGAAGGAGTAATGATATACTCTTCACCCTTTATCCAACTCATCACATAGTGATTGTTGGAATCATCGGAGTGGACAGAGAGATTCGAATAGAACTCTCTAATCAAGGCAGTCGGAGGAGGATGAGAAATGTCCAACAAAGGTAACCAGCCCCTATGCTCAAAGTTCCTCCTATTTCTAGGTCTAACTCATCTAACACAATTTTCCTCTCAGCCCACATAGACCGAAATCGCTCACTATCAAAAGTTGGGGTAGAGGTGGAGGTGGTTTTCTTATTGGCTCTAATCTTCCTAACCATGATGCTAAGGGAAGAAAAGGAAAGACCAAAACAGAAACCAAAAGAAAGAAAACAAAGAAAACTAAGGGCATACTGCATCAGACAAGGTTAGAGGGAAAACAACAATAGAAAATATCAATCTAGATGAAGCATTAATAGAATAAACAAATGATGCATGCTCTAATGCATTGAGAACCATTCAATTATACTTTAAAAATGAAGAATTGACTTGAACATAGAGTTTTAGAACAAAAAACCCCAAATTTTGAAAAACCCACTTTCAAAAATTTAACTAAATTGAGTAATTAATCATTACACTACATAGAAATCATCATATAATGACATAATCAATCAATTTCACAAGTCAAATTAACCAATTACAGCCCAACTGAACAAAATCACCAATTTCATGTAGTTTCAAGCCCTAGAATTTCCAATTTTCCTCAAATCACCAAATTGATCAAATTAATGCATGGGAAATATGTTTACAACTCCTAAGAACAAAAACCTGTTGATCAATTTTGAAAGAAACCAAATCAAAAATCAAAAACCCCAATTTCCTATGGGTCCAAAAATTTCCCTTAAAATGCATGAAAAATGCATGAAATATGTGATTAAAATGAAAAAAAAAGGGGTAGAAAGGTCTTACCAGCACTTGAAGACAAAAACCTTGAGAAAAATTAGGAAGAAAATGACAAAAAATGACTTGAACTGGATCGATCGAAGAGAAAGAGTAAAAAACTTTTTGAAAAGTTTGAATAAAGTGAAGA
Source organism: Quercus lobata (assembly GCF_001633185.2). Taxonomy (NCBI): domain Eukaryota; kingdom Viridiplantae; phylum Streptophyta; class Magnoliopsida; order Fagales; family Fagaceae; genus Quercus; species Quercus lobata. The sequence goes on along the minus strand of NC_044915.1, from coordinate 27,837,175 downwards.
ACATGTGAGAAAAGCTAGTTTTAAAAAACTCTCTGAATGATTTTCGATCGGTTGAAAATTAGATTCAATTGATCAAAAAACACATTCGATCGATCCAGCATCAATTGAGCAACGATTAAGCCAGGTAGATTGTAACCAAGGTTTTTATCGCATTTTCGATCAGTCGAGAAACAGATTCGATCGATCAAAATTCTGGAAAAATCAATTTTTTGAAAAGCAGAGCATTTTAAGGCAGAAACTTCTCAAAGCACAATGTTTTATGAATAGAATGCATGAGTATGAGATGAAAAGTTTTTCAAAAACCCTTGAATTCAACCCAGATCTTTCAAAAACAAGATTTTCAATCAATTTGTCTTCGAAGCTTAAACATTAAAACATATTTTGCACCAAAATCAAGGAACTTTTAATCTTGGATGGCCACAACAGGTTCACACATAATATAATGTACTAAGTTTAGCAAAGAATAACTTGTGTAGTGTGTGCAACTAGAATAGCTCGAGATACATGTGAGGTGATAACTAAACAATGATCAATCACAATTTCTACAAAATTCATCACATAAGTTTGAAAGTGACTATCACCTAAAGAGTTACATCATATAACTATCACATCTCCTAGAAAACAAGCTTGCAATCATGTAAATTTCTTGTTTTACCTCATAATGTACACACCAATTTTATTTCAATTTGAATTTATTATATCCCAATAATGTACACACCAATTTTATTATTATAAACCGATGCTACACCTTATATTCTTTTTGTGCATGTGCTATACTTTCTTGAGCACAAAATCATAAGATATGCACTAAGGTGTTCATGATTGGCTAGTAAATAATGGTGAGATGGTTATTTAAGCCTTTCTCTTAGGATTTTTTAGTCCTTACAATCAAAAGCATGTGACTTCAAGATCAAGATTATGTGATTAAAAACTATAAACAACTCCCACACAACATGCACTACAAAGCTAAAACTAGTAAGGTGTAATAAAATAAGCTCATCCAAGCTAAATGAGGTACATAAACATGTTATGTAAAAATAATATGGCCAACCTTGATTTCAAATACAAGAAAAATAATGCAAAACCCATTTTTCCTTCCTTTTCTTTTTTATTTACTTATTTTATTTTGAAAAGAATTAACAAAAACAACCTAGCATGAAATGTATGAATGTTATGCAATGCAAATCTTATAAACAAAGAAAACAAAAACAACAAAGAAGAATGGTCACAAAGAATAGAAAGATGAAGCACAAGGACCTAGAAAGACTCAATTAGATCGAGCCTTTTGCATCCAAAACTTTTTAAATGCAACTTTTGCATTGGAGTTATTATTCATATTAGAATGATGAGCAACTCTAGGATTGGAATAAAGGTTTAAAACCTTTACCAACTCACCAATAAGTACCATGGGATCTTGTGCTTGAGGCACAAGTACTTTTGGTTTATTTGCTTGCTTAACAGCTTGCAACTTGAAACAATTTGGAAGAATGTGTCTAGTCTTTCCACAAAAATGACAAACCCATAAAGGTCTATCATGCTCCTTATCCTTAGGAATGGTAGGATTCTTAGGCTTAAACTCTTTAAGATCAACCCTAGTCTTCCTAGGAGGTGTAACTTCTACTGGTTTGACAATCTCACTCACAGGAGGCTTAGAAGAAGCAACAAAGTTTGCGGAATGAGTCTTAGGCACAGAGATGCTATCTTCAAAACCTAGACTAGTTTTGTCTAAGGGAGACTTTTGAATACTCAACATGTGTTCAAGTTTGGAACTAGATAACCTATTTGTTTGTTCTTTAGCAACAGATAATTCAAGTTCCAAATTATTAACTTATCAAGCAACAACATGTTCTTAGTCTTCACATTATCAAGCAATTCATTAGCATCAAACAATTTCAAGAGCAAATCTTTCTTATCAAGTTCAAGAGAAGCAATTTTCTGTAAACCTAAATCAACATTCATAGCATCTTTTGCAGCAACCTTGCAAAGCTTATTATAGGCTTCTTGTAAATCAGCATTCTCAGAGAGTTCCCCATCAGAAGGGTTCTTATCAACCACAACACTTTCATTAACTACAGCAGTAGCTGTGAAAGCAATAAAGTTTCCATCCTTATCACTACCAGACCCATGATCAGAAACTTCATCATCACTAAGGGTTACAGTCATAGCTTTACCCTCTGATCTCAAGAATGTAGGACATTTTGATTTCACATGACCATACCCTTGATAATCAAAACATTGTTGACCCATAGAATTATTAGAAGTTTGACCTACTTTCTCTTTAGGTTTATCAGTATTGTTTACTTTAGTGGGTTCATTCCTCCTAAAATTCCTAGGTTCAACATTGTTTTTACTTCTTGCCCTTTTGTTATTATTCCTAAGAAAATTTCTAAAGTTCTTGGCAAGGTATGCAATCTCTGTAGTATAGAGTTCATCATCAAATCCATTCTCATCAACATCATCAACTGATTTAAGAACCATTGATTTGGATTTATTTGTCTTGGGTAGGTCTAACTCATAAGATTGGAGAAATCGTACAAGTTCATCAACAGGGATGGAGTCCACATCCTTGCTTTCAGTAATGACAGTCACCTTGGGTCTAAAGTCCTTAGTCAAGGATCTAAGTATCTTCCTAACAATCTTAGGTTGATTAAAGATTTCACCCAAATTCTAAGCAGAGTTAACAATATCATTTAGTTTAGCATAGAATTCATCAAAACATTCATCATCAGACATTTTAATACTTTCAAATCTAGTAGTTAACTGCTGTAGTTTGTTAATCTTAACTACCTTTGTGCCTTCATGCACAGTTTGGAGAATATTCCATGCAGTATGAGCAACCTCAACATTAGAGATTCTTTTAAATTCCTCCATAGAAACAGCATTATAAATAGCATTCATGGCTTTGCTATTAAAAGTGACTGCTTCTTTCTCAGAAGTTTACCACTCACTAACAGGAGTAGTGGGCTTCTCCCATCCGTATTCAACAGAATTCTAGACTCTCTCATCAATGGATTTCAGGAATGCTTTCATCCTTACTTTTCAATAGGCATAGTTGTTCCCATCAAAATGAGGTGAGATCACAAGAGAGTGACCGTGTTCCATGACAACAAGGGTCAACGATCAACTCTTAGATCAAAGGATCTAAATACTAGAACTAACCCGCTCTGATACCACTTTTACATTTTTAGACCCTTTAAAACACAAGTTGTTTAACCTAATTATTTAGCCAAGTGATTACTTAGCTAAATTATTCAAATCTAGGTTAACACAAGTAAATCATATCATGTAAACAATGTGGAAAATAAATAACACACGATATGATAACCTAGGAAAAGAAAATCGGTAAAAGACCTGGGGATGATTTAACCTAACTATCCTCAAAGTAAAACAGATCTACTATAAAAGAATTGAAGTTTTACAATAACGAATTAGACCACTAACATTCTATTGCTACCTCAAGTAGAAAACTTACTACCACGATCACGTGACAACTCCAAGTCCACAGACTACTTCTTTCCTTGATCCATAGCAACCACAAGTACTCCCACTTTGTTTTTCTTTAAGCTCTTTATGCAACAACTGAAGCGATCACCAAACTCTTGACATCAATCTTAATATTGATAACCCTAAGTGTGTATGAAGGCAAATATCTCTAGATCTCACAAGAGATTCACACACACAGCATATCAACAACCCCTAAAATGTGGCTAGGGTTTTTCTTTTTTTACTTAAGGCAAAACATAAAACCCTACATGTCATATGGGCTTAGGTTGAGTTGGAAATTCTGCAGAAAAAACATTATACACGAGCTTCGATCGATCAAGTCTAATTTTCGATTAATCGAGCCTTGTAGAAATTGAACAGTAATTTTCTACAATTACTCGATTCCAACTTTACACATAAATCACTTTGAGCAGCATAAATCTAGACTTTAAGTTTTGATCATGGTTTGCTAACATTACACATTGAAGTTCTAATACATTTAGATCCTAAATCCTTAGAACCTAACATTCCTCAATGATCTACCATCTCAACTTCAAGAACTTTCTCTATAATAGGATCTTTATTATTCTCCTCCACAATAATCTTGATTTTAGGATCTTCTTCCATAACAAGACCTTCATTAATTTCTTCAGAAATCTCTATATTTTGTTCTTTGACTTCTACATAATCTTCAAGAACAATATTTTCTTCAACATGCAATTCTTCCTTTAATGGTGAAATATTTGGCTCTTAAAAATAATTCAAGTATGAATTTCTTGGCCAATAATAATAATCTTGTTTTGTATATGAAAAAAGTTCATCACAATTCAAAGGATAAAATTTGATAGCAAGCATCTTTTTCATCCTTGACCGTGAACGAATTTTGTCTTGTTGGGTTCTATTAGATTGTACGTACTCATTCCCACCAACTTAAGACATACACACAAGTTTATACAAAGCAAGTCAAACTTTTCTCTCCTAAGAAATATTCTCAGAATCAAATAAATCATCTAGATCAAGTAACTAATTAAGAAATTCTTCTTTATAAAAATAACCATTAAAGCTTGCAATTCTCTTATAAGGTCTATATGAAATTTGCTTACCAATAGGTTGCCCGTGAGTTATGTCTCCATGATAGTTATTCCTATTGTTTCCATGCTTCAATGACAGCATCCTAGCAAAGATATTTGTGAGTGCTAGCAATACGTCACGTAATACTTGCTAAGTTTTCTGTCATTGGAATTGCTACCATCTCATGTATTAGCCACCAGATAAGGATAAGTTGAGGCTCTAATATCAATTGATGCGGGATGCAGAAGCGTCAAGAAGCAGGATACGTCTACTTCTAGAAAACACAAAACACGTTTTCTTCTAAAAATAATCTCGAATCCACCAAAATATAAAGAGACAAAAAGTCTAAATTTTATTGATTGAATAATTTTAAAAAAAAAATGGTTTACAAACTTAGAGGCCTATTTAAGGGCTCTGTAAAACTTAACAGACAAGAAAATATATTCTAAAATAATTTCTAATTAATACCTAACCATAATAGGAACCAAATTTAACCTAAAAAGCATTAAAAGCACCTAAAAATAATAAAATAAATCACCTAAACCTAAAATAACGTTTTTTATATAAAAATACCAAAATTAAATAATTACAAAAATTAAATTGTAGATTCTGTGTTACATCAACGTGTGAAGTGAAAGTGTTAGATTAAATGATTAAATGATTAAATTTACCATTTTAGCAACAACTCTTTTCTAGCCTGAAGTTTGTGTCACACATGAAGGGTAAGTGCTATATTAAAATGTATTAAATTCACCATTTTCAACACTCAAGTTTGGGCTTTCGAACTGGACATCATACCCAGTTGGTATTTATAATTTCCTATTTCGAGAAAATGAGGGAAATGATAGAAAGTAAACTTTAACTAAAAGTTCTTAATCTTATTTAGGTTTCTTCTTTGTTTGTGATGAAGAAAATAAAATGGATGAATTTTTTATTTTATTGGGGAAAGAATATATTTTATGTGAATTTTTTTATTCTTTAAGATGTTGACATGGCTTTTCTTTAATGGCAATTTTTTATTTAAAAAAATTTGACATCATTTTTAAGTGTTTCATGTTAGCCTTCGGTTAGCCACATCATCAAATGTTATCACAAGAATGACGCCAATGACCAAAATAACACATTTTGTAAAAATCAATATCCAACATGAAACTTTTCAAAACACAAGGACCAAAATGAAAACACCTCCAAAATATAAGGACCAAAATGTATATTTTTTTTCAACCAAAAAAAAAACTAAAATAATCACTCAAGTTTAAGACATCCAAGCTCTTTCTCGACTAAATTAGGTCTAAAGTGCTTAACTTATGCCCCTTCTACTGTGTTAAGAGATCACCCTTTTTTAATGAAATTCAACATAAAAATAATAAAACTTTCCTTCCAAACTTTTAAGTCAATGTAAGAAAATTATTGTCATTCATCCTTTGGACTATATAGTTTAAATACTATAAATTAAAAAAGACATTTAATGCCATATATTTTTCCATCAAACAAATATGCTACAATGTAAATTTTTAAATACAAAAACTAAAATCTTAAATGGAAATGAATTCTTTTCATTTTAAGTAAAATGGAAAGAATCCTAATCATATATAAGTGTTAGGTTTTAAATATTTAGGATTAAATGTTTAGTTTCTAAATTTATGTATGTTAGCAAATCAAGATCAAAACATGTCTAGATTAAGTGTTAGACATTACTCATGTCGGTTCAAGTCAAGATTCAAGAACATGTAAACTGTAGAAAAAGGAGTTTAGTTTCTGTGAAGCTCGATCAATCGAAAGTTAGGTTCGACCGATTGAAAGTTAGGTTCGACTAACCGAAAATCGTATTCTGCAGATTTTATATCAAGCCCAAAGCCTGTAAAAATGTCTAGGGTTTCTATCCAACATTGCCTAGTATAAAAGGAAAACCCTAATCACATTTTAAAAGCTCTTGGAAGTCTAATGAGTTACTCCTGTAAGATTTGTAAGGTTTTTGTACTTTCTAACTCAACACTACTGGAACGAGATCTACAATCAAGAACTAGTGGAAACAAGTTGCTGCATAAAAATCTACTACTGATGGTAATCTGAAACCTTTGAGTGGGATCTCAAAGTCACAAACGGAGAGTTTGTGTTCAGTAAATCCAAGATAAAAGAGTCCGTGGAGTCGAAGCTGCATGTGGTTGTGTTAGTAAGTTTTACTTGAGGTAGCTTTAGATTTAGCATTCAAATCTAATTTAATCTTCCATTCTATCATAGTGGATTTGTTTACCTTGAGGATAGTTAGGTTAAATCCTCCCCAAATTTTTACCTTAAGGTAAAAACTTGAAATGGTTGGTTTCATTGGTCTTCTTGAGTCATCATACTACTGTCTTCTTTACTTTTCTGCACCAAGTAATATATATGTTTGCATGTGTTTAACCTAGATCTCATAATTAACCTAAGTAAATACTTGGCTAATTCATTAGGTTAAACTAATTTGTTTCTAAGGGGTCTAAATAAACAAACAATGTGTAAATGAGATAGACACTAAAACTTTTTCTTGATCATTTGTATTGGACGTTAATGGTGTTTGACCAGTAAAGACTAAAGCTACAGCTACAACAAATGATCACAACATTTCCATAACATGCCTAGCTGTCCTACCAGCTGAGCTCACATACCCGGACTTATACACATCTGAAAAAAAAAAAAAAAAAAAAAAAAAAACCAACAACAACAACAACAACAACAACAAACAACAAACAAAAAGAAGATGAAAACATATAATTATGGTGTATGGAAGACATAAGAAAAAAAAAGTAGAAAACCAATCTGAGAAAGAGGGGAAAGGATCTTAAAGCCCTCATTGCTGATGAGTAGATCGGCATTCAATTGGCCATCCGCGCATGGTAAGACCCACACCCACGAAAAGCAAGACTAACTGTCTATTATTGCTTATTGGCCATCATTTTTAATTGAGAAGGTATTGAATTGAGACGACATAGAATAAAGAATAAGAAAAAATGAACTGCAAGAGATGACTAAGGACTAAGGAGAGATAGACAGGAATAAAATGGAAATGGGAAGATGAGGATTTGATATTCTTTTTGCCTATATCTTCTGCACCAAAATGGATTTTTTAAGTGACACTTGTTTCATTAGAAAGTAGGTATTCAGTGCTTCAAGACGAACACAAATATGACTCAATTTGGATTTGAAACAAGTTATAATTAGTTGAAGTTGACACAAGAATGCTAAATTTCAATTGCCCCTTAATTACCCTCGATCGATTGAGAATAAAGAACCCTATTTTACGCAAATCTATTTATGATATGGTTTTAATAATTTATTTTAAATCCTATATAAATCTACTATATAAAGTTTCTGATGGTTGAATAAGAGATTTGGGGTGTACGTCTTTAGACCCCTTAAAACACAAGTTAATTAACCTAGATATTTAGCCAAGTGATTACTAAGGTAAATTATTCAAAACTTGGTTAACACGAGTATATCATATCAATTAAACAATGCGAAAAATAAAGAACACAACAATATGATAATCCAGGAAAACCAAACCGGTAAAAAACCTAGGGAGGATTTAATCTAGCTATCCTCAAGGTAAAACAAATCCACTATGAAAGAATTGAAATTTTACAATAGCGATTTAGACCATTAACATCTTATTGCTACCTCGAGTAGAAAACTTACTACCACGACCATGTGATAGCTCCGAGTCCATGGACTACTTCTTTCTTGGATTCTCAGCAACCACAAGTACTCCTACTTATGTTTTTCTTTAAGCTCTTTATGTAGCAACTAAAGCGATCACCAAGCTCTTGACATTAATCCTAATTTTGATAACCCTAAGTGTGTATGAAGGCAAACACCTCTAAATCTCACAAGAGATTCACACATACAGCATAAACAACAACATGGAAACGTGGCTAAGGTTTTTCCTTTTATACTTAAGGAAAAACATAAAACCCTACACGTCATATGGGCTTGGGCTAAGTTGGAAAATTCTGTAGAAAAACATTCTGCACATGCTTCGATCGATCGAGTCTATTTTTCGATCGATCGAGCCTTACAGAAAGTGAACAGTAATTTTCTGCAATTACTTGATTCCAACTTCACAATAAACATACTTTGATTAACCTAAATCTAGACTCTAAGTTTTGATCATGGTTTGCCAACATTACATATTGAAGTTCTAAAACATTTGGATCCTAAATCCTTAGAGCCTAACAAACTCCCCTTTTGGCAATCCATGACAAAATACATAATAAAACAAAATGCTCAAAGTTACAAAAATAGTCCATTACAATAAAATTGCCCAACCAAAAATAATTCAACCTAATTACTATCGATCAGTTGCAAGTGTAGATAGCAGCACGACTGAATCAATCTGTATATTCCTGAAATAGTCAACAAACACATAAACGCATGTGTGGAAAATACAAGTAAAAAAAAAAAAATTCTTGATTTCACAAAACATAAAATAAAAGACATATATCATGAATAACCTCATAATATAAATCAATAGCCAATGTAGCACAATGTAAAACAAGAAACAGAGTTGAAAAATAATGTCTCCCTCTAACATATACATCACATAAAAATAAATACATCAAGATAAATACATCATGAGCCAAAATAAATAAATAAATACAAGATGAAGCACCTAGATACAATCTAAAGCTCTAAAGCTCCAAAAACTCAAACTCTCCCCCTATTTCCATCCATATGTACTCCCCCTTTTTGTGACGAATTTCCAAAGGGAAATCAAGACTCATCATCAAAAGGAGGTGGTGGAGGTGACCGTATAATGCTTGCCAAATCCGCATGCAGGGTCTAAAGCTCCATGAGTACAACCACCAAAAGCTGATCATGAGCCGCCTAAACGGTCATGACAGTGTCCAACATACTCCAAATGCTAGAATCACCTGAAGTAAAAGGTGGAGGATTTACAGCGGCCATCGAATCAATATACTCCTCAATTGTAGGATCACCTGAAGGAGGAGGAAGAGGTGCAACACCCGAAGAAGACTCTACACAAGGGCGTTTAGAGCTAGCCCTTAAAACACAAGTTGATTAACCTAGATATTTAGTCAAGTGATTACTTAAGTAAATTATTCAAAACTAGGTTAACACAAGAATATCATATCAATTAAATAATGTGGAAAATAAAGAACACAACGATATGATAACCTAGGAAAACCAAACCGGTAAAAAACCTAGGAATGATTTAACCTAGCTATTCTCAAGGTAAAACAGATCCACTATGAAAGAATTGAAGTTTTACAATAGCGCTTAGACCATTAACATCCTATTGCTACCTCAAGTAGAAAACTTACTACCACGACCACGTAACAACTCCGAGTCCACAGACTACTTCTTTTTTAGATTCTCAGCAACCACAAGTACTCCCACTTGTGTTTTTTTTTAAGCTCTTTATGCAGCAACTGAAGCGATCACCAAGCTCTTGACATTAATCTTGATCTTGATAACCCTAACTATGTATGAAGGCAAACACCTCTAGATCTCACAAGAGATTCACAAACACAGCATAAACGACAACATGAAAACGTGATTAGGGTTTTTTCTTTTATACTTAAGGCAAAACATAAAACCCTAGACATCATATAGGCTTGGCCTAAGTTAGAAAATTCTGCAGAAAAACGTTCTACACGAATTTCAATCGATCGAGTCTAATTTTTGATCGATCGAGCCTTGCAGATAGTGAACAGTAATTTTCTGCAATTACTCGATTCCAACTTCACAATAAACATACTTTGAGCAGCTTAAATGTAGATGTTAGTTTTTAGACTCCTTAAAAACACAATTGGATTAACCTAGGTAATTAGCCAAGTTGTTACTTAGTCCAATTTAATAAATCTAGGTTATCACAATCACAACAATCATATCATGTATAGCAGCGGAAAGATAAATAACACAAAGATATGATAACCCAGGAAAACCAAACCGGTAAAAAACCTGGGAAGGATTTAACCTAGCTATCCTCAAGGTAAAAAGCAAATCCACTAGAAAGAATCGAAGTTCATATAATAAGACTTACAAGCTCCTACGCTCGACTTCTTATTACTACCCACCAGTAGAACTTACTGACACGACCATGTGCAAGCTCCGAATCCACGGACTCCTTTTTTCTTTGGCCTTTGCAAAACACAAACACCCCCGTTTGTGACTTTGAGATCCCACTCAAAGGTTTAGCAACACAAACTCTCCTGTTTGTGACTCCAAGACCACCCTTGAAGGTTTAGATCATCAGCAACTTTGATGACTAGAGAATGCAGCAACTTCTACAATACCGGATCTTGAGATTCTTCAAAGAATAGCACCGGTAGAAGACATAAGAGAGCTTTTTAGGAACAAAACCCTAAATACAAAAGAGGCACACTCTTTTCTCTCTGAAAAGCTACATAAAAACGTGCTTAGGGTTTCCTTTATATACTGGGAGAAGTAGATTAGAAACCCTAATCCTTAATGGGCTTGAACTGCTGTTTGGGTTTAATTAAAATTTTGCAGATATGACTTTCGATCGATCGAGCCTATCTTTCGATCGATCGAACCAGACAGAATGTGAAATCTTCTTCTGCAGCTTGTATGTTCTTGAATCTTGACTTGAATCACCTTGAGCATTGTCTAATAATACCTATAGACTCTAAGATCTATATCTAGACAAGTTTGTGTTCACAATTTGCCAATTGTTCTAAACATTTAGAACCTAACAGTAGACTCTAAGTTTTGATCATGGTTTGCCAACATTATATATTGATGTTCTAAAACATTTAGATCCTAAATCCTTAGAACCTAACATGGGGGTCTATCCCCGCTTACACCAAAAACCAACTGGTATCTTAGTCTAATGATAAAGGGCAATTATTAAGAGCGGACGCCATAAATTGAAACTCTACTTTTATATATATATATATATATATATATTATATATATATATATAATATTAAAAAAAAAAAAAAACACGATTTTCTGAGAGACTAAAAGAGACAAAAACACAAGCTATTTATAGCAAAAATCCTATGCTCCATCCTAGTGATCCCGTGAGTACAGAAGTACATGTTCTTATCAGTGTGTTTCTAACCTATACATGTGATCAAAACTTGAAACCACTAAACAAATCAACCCAATATGGCACTATAGTAGCCAAAACCTTCAAAGTGGTCCTTGGAATCACAAACGGGATTTGTGGAAGGTATTCAGAATAGAATAATCCAAGTATCCTGAAGCTGGTTGAGGGGTTATGTTAGTAATTATTTATTGGGTAGAGTCTAGTGTCATGGGTATGTCACAAATTATAAAACTTCAATTCTATTATAGTAAATTCCCTTTTTAGGTTTAAGGAACCCTTATTGTAGTTTTTCCTTTGGAGGTTCTCTATTGGTTTTACCCTTCGTCACCATATGTAGTACTGTTTACTTTATTGATGAGTGTGTGATATGTGCGTGTGTGATGCACACAACTCAAGCATAAAAATTGAATAAATTGGAGGATAAAGAAAGTCACATGGTTAAAACAACAGCATAGAAACATGCCCTCAACTTATTACAAAGCTCAAATGGCAGAGGCTATAACCTTCTACCACCAATAAAATCAATATCAAACTACATAATTCATTTCCACAGCTTCTCCAATACAAATTTAAAATAGGCATATAGTACTCTAGTAACCATTAGGAACTGACTGAGTCTCTGAGGTGTAGAAGAAAGGCCCAACAGAGTATAATTTCATATTCTTTTCGTTGAGGACGCGGTAAGAAGACAGGAGACCACCACTAATACCGTGGTTAACATCGGTAGGAACTTTACAAGTATCTAGTGGAGAATAATCTAGGAATGCCTTGCATTCCTTAATCTTCTTATTTTCTACAAGGCTAGAATAAGGAGATAATGTTGCAAAGAAGTAGCCATTCCCATCACATCCATTACTCAATATTGAGAAAGGAGCTGTCTCATACCCATTCTCATCAACAGCCACACATGTTATCCTTGCCACAGCTCCTGCATTTACAAGAAAATATCAAAATGAATACTTCAAAACAAATTCAACTTTCTTAATTTACATAGGAAGAACACTTTTTTCTAGTCGCCTTATAGCCCTTATATTTTGATACATTATCCTCTCCTCTCACATAGACTTAAACTCTCTTTTAGTAAGTGAGGCTTATGAGAGAGTATTATAATTCTATGTTTACAACAATGGGGAGAGGGATTCAAATTTTCAAATATGATACTTCTCATAATAGAGAGCAATTAATACCACTAAGTACAACTTTTAGGATTTTTAACTTTTAAATGTGAGGTAGAATTGAAACAAGATTAGAACTCAGGACCACTTACTATTATGTCATGAAAAATCAATACTTGTCTCAAAATTTTAGTAATTAAGAATAAATTCATTACTGTATTTCCTAACAACTTTTTTTTTTTGGAGAAAATATTTCCTAACAACTTAATCTTTTGGATAAGTAGTAATTTGTCGTTTAATTATTATAATAACATATTTAACCTGTTCTCAATGACAAGAAAACTAGTCTTCATATATATAGGTGATATAATTCATTGATTTCGTGCTTACGTAAAGATAGCTTTTCATCAAAACATTATTCACAAGTGCATAAAGGAAGCAATAATTGTAAAGTTCACAAAAAACAATTATACGTAGAGATTACCTTTAAGTGGGAAGTACTGGGAGCCTGATTTGCATAAAACAAGCCCTTGAATACCGAAGATTGTTGGTAGTAGCTCATCCTTTCCTTCTGGAAGGTTTGGTTTCTCATAATCTGGTATTTAATTTGGGGAGATCAGGGTTATAATTTGAGGTAATGTGCAGAATAGCTGTGTAAAGGGGTTGTATATAGTTAGTTAGGCAACGTTTGAAATAATAAAGGAAAGTAGCATCTCAAGTTTTAGAAACTCGAGATCTATATTAGAACTCGAGTCCAAAAGACTCGCTTTGCAAGTGTGAAAATGCCACGTAGATCTCGAGTCTTTAAGACTCGAGTTTTATGCAAAAAAAATTTCACCTATAGTGGCGTTTTTAAGCCTTACAGTGACGTTTTAAAGGCCTATAGCGGCGTTTTCCTGCAAAAAATTTTTAAGGACCGAGTTTAGGGAGCCCTATAGTGGTGTTTTAAAGCCCTATAGTGGCGTTTTTTTGCAATTTATGTAAATCGAGTCTTTAAAACTCGATTTTCACGTCAATTTTTTCTCACTTTAAACCCATCCTCTTACAAATCAAGACTTAAAAACTCGAGTTTTATCTTAAAACTCGAATTTTAGACACTCGAGATGCTAGTTTTCAACATTGTTTTAAAATGTGATAACTACCTAAATTTTTTAATATTTATTGTTATTTAGAAAAAAAATTCTTATAATTTCCTTCGGGTTTTGGTGTGTATAGCCTGGTTTGGTGGGAGTAGGTTTATATTCGGGTTTTGGTGTGTTATATAGTCTGGTTTTGGTGCATTTCCATAATCGTTTGCAGAGACAATAACTACGAGTGACAAAAGAAGCATAAAGGCTGCAAACAAGAAACGTGTGGAAGTCATTTCTATGTTATGTATGCACAAATTAAGGGAATGAAGGATATTAGTGCAGTGATGAAGAGGCTACAGTGCATGGCCTTTTATATATGGGATATATTTCCATTATGTTACGAACTGTGACATAAAAATAAAATATACAGTACATTATTTGAGGAGTTACTTGGTTGCACGATAGGATTGCAAATAAAGTAATAGTCTTTGATGGCACAAAATCAAAATGATCGTTAATTAATGTTTTATCACAAAGAGGGCTCGTATCGTCAACAACGTGCATAATATATGTATGTATGAGAGCATCAGTCATTCAGTCTTAGCACACAGCAAAATTTTCTAATTTAAGAATACAATTTATAAACTAATTAATTTGACAGAAGATGAAATCATGGAGATTACATTAAATAATTTATAAGTATTTGGATGATATAAGGGAAGAAAAGCGATAATCAATGTGGGCTCTTTAAGTCGCAACTACCGGTCCACAACTTAGCTAGTAGGAGAGAAATATGTTACATTAAATGAAAAGATTCACCATTTCTTAATGAAAGTGATGATGTGCAAATTGTCAGTCTTGTAGGTTCGTCCAGACGGAGCTGAATCCTCGTCACTATCTCTGCAAATGTAGAACAATGGCTCCCTTAAGGTGGTCACAAGTGTGGTGCCTGCCACAACATCTCCAATGCCAAAGTTAGTATATAGAAACTTTAAAAGAATAATAAGAAAGTTCTGAATATCAGAGTATCTATATGAGAGTACTTTTTGTGTCAATTGCCTGTGCCTGGTTTATCTCTGATCAGTGTGTATATATACAGTTTTATGGTTCCTAGCCATTGGGGCCTTAATTGTAGCTTTAGTGCCCTTTTTGTAACGCCTCAGGACTCATTAATATGGGTTTTGATGAGGTTTCAACGGTCTACCAAATGATTGGTAACTGTCCGAGGCATTGAATGCTCTTATCAATGACTCGCCTATGTTTGTTCGTGTAATGCCAAGGTGGACGAGTATATTTGATGAGGTCGTCCAAGGAAGGTGAGTTCATTAGTCCCATCGGCTGCCCTCCAAGTTCTGTGGTCGTCATGGTGTGTCATAATGACCATCAGAAGATGAAAGGTTTTCTGACCAGACATGGCTCTTGGGGTTTCGCTCTGTATTTAATGCGTAATGGCGGCGCCACACACATCGTGGCCACGTGGCGTGTTCTGACCAGTGGAGTTAATGCTCCACTTGTGTGACTCTTGGGTTTCCCACTGAATTTTAGTTTTTTGTGCCTTGGTTTTTAAATTTCTCTTCATTTCACTTTCCCCTTCACTTTCTCCAACTCTCTATCATTGCTCTGTGCTTCTTCTTCTCCAACCTTTTCTTGCGATTTTCTTCAAGCCGTTGCATTCTATGGCTAAGCTTTTGCACTTTGTGGTTGCTTCCTTTTGAGGTATGTTTCTCCTTTCCCTTTTCCTTTGCTTTTCTATGGTATGGATAAATAGTGCTTGATTTCTAATTTTGCTCCCCACCCACCCTTTTTTTTTTTTTTTTTTTTTTTTTTTTTTGTTTTGGGGCTTTTAGGATTCTTTTCTCTTTCTTTGTTTTCTGGTTTTCAAGGTTAATAGCTCTAAGGTTAGGGTAGCTTGCCCCTCAGTTTCCTTTTCTTTCTTTTTTTTTGCGCGTTTGGGGGCTTCTTTAGGTGCTTCCCGTGCCTTTTTCCCTTTGGTTGAAAACTTTGTTTTTGAGGGTAGTAGTTTAGGCATTATGTTGGGTGATTTGCTCTCCTTGCTTTGTCAATCGATTGATTGGTTTGAGGGTTTGGTGAGTAAGCGAGGGGCAATGTCTGAGGTAAGATCTAGTGAGCTTGAGACGGGGTTGTCTTCTAGCGACAACCCAGTGGAGGTGGGGGAGGATACTGCAGTCTCCATCCCTTGGGAGGTTAGGGCTTTCTCTGCTTTTGGGGAGGAGTGTAGTCTAGATGTTGAGATCCTTTCTAGATTTAGCCATAGGTTTCAATTTCCTGAAAAGGTTAGGGTTCGTCTTCCTCAAATAGAGGAACAAGCTTGTGATTTTTCGCCCAGGGAGGTGTGCTTCTGCGAGGCTGCCTTCTTGAGTGGGCTCAAATTCCCCGTCCACCCTTTTATCATGGAGCTTTTAAACCATTTCAAAATCACTCTTAGGCAACTTATGCCGAACTCCTAGAGGATAGTGGTTAGCTGTATGGAGATATGGCTGGCTGCTACCGACGGAGATATGATTAAGGTGAACGAGCTTGTTTACTTGTATCGTTTGAAAGAATCCAAGGAGTACGGGTACTATGAACTAGTGCCTTGGGTCAGGGAAGCTAAGATCATCAAGGACTTGCCCTCGTTGTTCCGATACTAGAAGTCCCGATTCTTTTTTATCTCTAGGGATGAGTGGGAGACCCCTTCTGGCAAAGTTTGGGGAGACGTCCCTAGGTTGCTTCGTCAGTGGGGAACCCCGAGTCTAGGTGCATCGTCTTTCCACCAGTCCTTCATCAATATTATTAATTTATTTTTTCTGGCTCACATTTTGTCACTATTAACTTTCTTGGTTGTTATTTTGTGCACATTTAAGAGACAGCCAAAGCTTAAGAGTAGATACAGGCAACGTGTTGAAGCGGCCATCGAGTACATGAGAACAATTGAAGACTTTGACGATCTGGTTGACTCGTAGACTTTAACTTTTCACTGCCTTGGTCCAAAGCCCTCTGCTTTCATCCTGTAAAATATAGAAATTGAGGAGAAAAAGAGTAAGTGTTTGTTGAGTTCATCTATACTGCTCCTTTCTTCTTCTTCTTTCTCTTCCTTTTTCTTTTTTTTTCTTTTTTTACAAGTTTTTCCCTCTTGCAAGGATGACGATGAAGTTCAATCAAGAGATATACGCATGAATGAGGGCCAAGAAGAATGAGCCCTTTTCCAATCTTGGGGCTAGAATTGTGCGCGTGGTGGAGAAGGGGGCCTCTGTCACTCCAGCCACCCTTGGCACTAAGACGACGAGGAAAGCCTTCCTGACTACCTCGATTGAAGAGATTATTCCCCTTTGGAAGAGGCAGTGTACAAGTGACAAGGGGAAGGATAAAGCTGACTCTCGTTCGTCCAATGTTTGGGACAACGATGGGGTTGCACTGGCAAGGGCACAAGAGACCTTTACTGCCGAAGAGAAGAAGGTATTCTCGAGCACATCTCCTAACGAGGTTGTGGGTCGTCATCTCCATAAGCTCGTCCAGGTAGTGCGACTTGTGCAAATTCATCCTTTTTTTTTTTTTGGTTGCATTGTTCTGAGGTCTGGTTCCTTCTTTTAGGTGCTGGGGGAGAGCCTTCACATCACCTCAAAGTTCCTTACCCAAGAGACGAAGGTTGTGTCCACAGTGTCCCGAGTGGAGGATTTGGAGGTAGAGAATTCCAAACTGAAGAAGGATCTAATCACTACTATGGACGAGGCTAATACTGTCAAGAAGAAGGTTAAGGGCCTCTCCGACGAGCAGAAGGCGGAAAAGCAACTAACTTTGGAGAAGGACGAGCAGCTTTTGGCTGCGACAAAAAAAATCAAGACGATTGCTGTGAAGTCCGTGGAAGCTTTCCAGATGACAGAGAAGTACAACACTATCCTCTTCAACTGGTACTTTAAAGGGTTCGAGCTACTAAGGTGGTATCTTGACAAGTATCTTGTCGGAGTGGACTTTAAGAACCTAGACCTTGAAGAGGTGGACAAGGAGATGGCAACTGATGAAGCTTCTCAGTCCCCAGCTCCTATGGGTGATGCTCCTGGGGACGCTCCTCCACCTTCGCAGGTGATGACGCAGCTACAGATGCCTGAACTTGTTTACTTGCCTTTTTTTCTGGGGGTGCCCGGTGTGTTTTGGGCTTTTTAATTCTAATTTTAGAACAATGTTTTTATTCTAATTTAAGAATAATATTTTTGCCCAGTGTTTATGGTCTTTTACTTACCATATTGAAACAATGTTGGTTGCCCATTGTTTTTGGGCCTTCAGTTATATCAGTAATTTTTATACTTACTTGTTTTCATTCCTTCCTTGCACGATACTTAGTGACTGCTCCTTTCCTTTAGTTGCCTCTTTTGCGTCAGTAATTTGCATTGTTGTGACTTAGTCAAAGTTTCTATTATGACTCATACTCGTTGATGAAGTCTTGTCTCGTCAGTAACTTACATCCGTCTAGGCGGAATTTTGTTACTTAGCCAATTTTTGTGACTTACACCCAATTATAGGATCTTGCCATTTTTGGCTTCATCAGTAACTTACATCCGTCTAGGTGGAATCTTATTACTAGGCCAATTTTTGTGACTTACACCCATTTAAGGGATCTTGTCATTTTTGACATCGTTAGTAACTTACATCCATCAAAGCGGAATCTTGTTACTTAGCCAATTTTTGTGACTTACACCTATTTAAGGGATCTTGTCATTTTTGACATCGTCAGTAACTTACATCCATCAAAGTGAAATCTTGTTACTTAGCCAATTTTTGGCTTTTAAGTTGCCAGGTTTGCTTGCATTGGGTTATTGGCTGAATAGTTCTTTTACTACTTTCAAAAATGAATACAATTATCCGTTACATCTATTGGTGGTACTTCTTCAAGTGCTCAATGTTCCATGGTTATGACAGTCTCTGCCCGTCTAAGGTCTCTAGATGATAACTGCCTTGTTTGGAGTAATGGACGACCCGGTAAGGTCCTTCATAGGTTGGACCGAGTTTTCCTTAGGCTGGGTCTTTGGTTGCTGGGGTGACTTTGCACAGGACAAGGTCCCCTATGTGAAGTCATTTAAGCTTCACTCTCTTGTTGTAGTACTCAGCCATCTTCTGCTGATACTTCTTCATTCTGTTGGAAGCTCTATCTCTAACCTCATCCAAGCAATCAAGGTTGACCTTTAGTTGATCATCGTTGCTTTCTTCGAGGAACGTCTCTCGTCTGATGCTAGTTATTCCCACCTCGACCGGGATTACTGCCTCGGTGCCATAAGTGAGTCTGAAAGGGATTTCTCCTGTAAGGGTTCTTGCTATAGTCCTGTAAGCCCATAAGACATTGGGCAATTCCTCTGGCCAGGCTCCCTTAGCGTTTTCCAACCTGGCTTTGATGATCTTGAGTAGCGTTTGATTAGTTACCTCTGTCTGTCCATTCACTTGTAGGTGTCCTGGGGATGAGAACTGGTTCTTGATCCCTAGACTTGAGCAAAAATCCCTGAAGTCTTGACTGTCGAACTGTTGCCCATTATCTGATATGATCATCCGTGGAATCCCAAATCTACAAATTATGTTCTTCCATACGAAGCTCTGGATTTTTGCTTTGGTGATGGTTGATAATGCCTCTGCTTCAACCCATTTTGTGAAGTAGTCAATAGCAACTAATAGAAACTTTACCTGTCTCTTACCTCGGGGCAACGGGCTAACGATGTCAATGGCCATAGGGAGGCTATCATTGTCAGTCTCTCTGCTAGAAGGCGCTAGACATTCCTAAACCTCTGGCATTTGTCGCATTTCTTGACGAGTTCCCTCGCGTCCACCTGCAAAGTAGGCCATAAGTAACCTATTCTAATAAGTTTGCTTACTAAGGATTTAGGGCATGTATGGTCTCCGCAAACCCCTTCATGGATCTCTTCCAGAATATATTTGGCCTCTTCCTCGTCGACACACTTTCAGTAGGGCATGGAGAAGCCTCTTTTGTATAAGGTGTCATTTAGGATCGTGAACCTGACTACTTTCTTCCTGACCTTCCTGGCCTCCTTGATGTCCTGTGGAAGGTGTCTGTCTTGGAGGAAGGATATGATCAGGGTCATCCAGCTTCTTATGCTCTAGATTGCGAAGTTAAAGACTTCTTCAATGTTGGGGTGTTTCTGGACTTCCATCTTTAAGCCCATGCTCGTTGGTCTCTTCCTTTTGACGATACTTGCTTCGCGATCTTATTTGCTATCATGTTTTGGCTTTTAGGGATCTGCACGAATTTCACCCTATCAAATTCCTGTGTTAAGAACTTTGTCAGCCTGAGATATTTTTGCATTCTCTCCTCCTTTGCTTCATATTCTTCTTTTATCTGCCCTACTACCAGCTTGAAATCAATTTGGAGGAGCAGGTTTTCAACTCCTAGTGCTTTCCCGACCCTTAGTCCCATCAGTATTCCTTCGTACACAGCTTCATTATTGGTGGTTGGGAACTTTAGCTGGACCCCATACTTAAGTATTCCTCCTTCTGGGGTGATGATGACGACCCCTACTCCTCCCCTCTTTTGAACTGACTAACTGTCAGTTTGTACCGTTCATCTTTCTATTTCATTGGCTACATCCTCCTCGTCTGTGATGGTGAACTCAACGATGAAGTCTGCTAATGTTTGCGCTTTAATAGCTATCCTGGGGTAGTACTCAATGTCGAATTGGCTAAGCTTGATCACCCACTAGACCATTCTCCCTGCTGCCTTGGGCTTGTTCATGGACTTCTTAATTGGTTGATCCATCATTACCAAGATGGGGTTCGCCTGAAAATAAGGTCGCAATTTGCGCGAGACTACTATTAGTGCGAATGCAATCTTCTCAATTCTGGGGTACTTGGCTTCTGCCCCTTGGAAGGCTTAACTAACGTAGTAAACGGGGAGTTGTTTCTTGTCCTCTTCCCAAACCAGGGCTGCGCTTACGGCTGTGGTTGATACTGCCAGATACAAATATAGGTTTTCCCCCTCCTTGGATGGGCTTAGGAGAGGTGGATTGCTCAGGTAGCGCTTGAGTTCTTGGAAGGCTGCCTAGCATTTGTCAGTCCAAATGAAAGCTCGTTTCAATGTCTTGAAGAAGGATAAGCATTTGTCCGTCGCTTTAGAGATGAACCTGTTGAGTGCCGCTATCCTTCCTGTGAGCTTCTGGACTTCCTTGATGGTCTTGGGAGACATCATGTCAAGTATCGCTCACACCTTCTTTGGATTTGCTTCTATCCCTCTTTAGGACACCATGAACTCCAAGAACTTCCCTGAGGCTACTCCAAAGGCACACTTACTAAGGTTTAACTTCATCTGGTACTGCTTGAGTATGGCGAACGTCTCTCTGAGATCGTCCAGATGAGTAGGCTCTTCTTTACTCTTGACGAGCATGTCATCCATATATACTTTCATGTTTCTCCCGATCTGCTTGTTGAACATTTTATTCACTAACATCTGGTAGGTTACTCCTGCATTTTTCAGTCCAAATGGCATTACCTTATAACAGTAGAGCCCTTGGCTCATGATGAAAGCAGTTTCTCTTAGTCTTCTTCAACCATCTTTATTTGATTGTACCTCGAGAATGCATCCATGAACGCCAGTAGTTTATGCCCTGCTGTGGAATCCACTAACTGGTCTATCCTTGGCAGAAGGAAACTATCTTTTGGACAAGCTTTGTTTAGGTCCGTGAAGTCCACACACATTCTCCATTTTCCATTCGCTTTCTTCACTAGGATGACATTGGCGAGCCAATCTGGGTAGTAGACCTCTCGAATAAAGCCCGCTGATAACAGCTTGTTGACCTCGTCTGTAATTGCTTGATTCCATTCTGGAGCAAAGACTTGTCGTCTCTGTTGGACGGGCTTCTTCTTGGGGTCCACATTCAACTTATGTTGGATGACCTTTAGGGATATGCCTGGCATGTATTTGTGACTCCTTGCGAAGACGTCTAGTTTCTCTTTAAGGAACTAGACAAGTCTCGTCCTCATCTCAGGACTCAAAGCCATCCCTATTCTGGTCGTCCTTGCTGTTTCTCAATCGACTAACTCCACTGTCTCCAAGGTTTTCACTTTATCTTCTTCCTTCTCCTTGATCATCCATGTATGGTTTTCTTTTGTAGCTAACACGGCTTGGTAGCATTCCCTGGCTAGTACTTGATCTCCTTTTACCTCGCCTACACCCTTTTCTATTGGGAATTTTACCTTTAAGCAATAGGTGGACGTGGCTGCTTTCCAATGGTTAAGTGTGGGCCTCCCGATGATCACATTGTAAGATGAAGGACAGTCTACTACCAAGAAGTCCAATTAACGAGTAAATTACCTCGAGTAAGTAAGCTACTACTGTGACCATCAGTGTCACTATGCCTTTAGGATACACTCTGTCTACATTAAAGTTGACAAGGGGGGAGTCAAATGGGCGTAGCCTTCCTGGTTCTAGCTTCAATTGCTGAAAAGCGAAGAGGTAGATGATGTCTGAGGAGTTGCCATTATCCACGAGGATTCTCCTGGTGTTGAATCCTTCTATTGTGAGCATTATAACCAAGGGGTCGTCATGAGGCTACTTCATTCCCCTATGAGGCTACTTCATTCCCCTAGCATCTTCTTCCGAGAAAAACATATCCCTGTCCGTTCATCTCTGCTTCAAGGGGGGTATTCTATAGATGCTGTTCACATGCCTCTGACATGCTTTCTTGAGGGATCTGAATGACCCACTTGTGGATGGCCCCCCTGTGATCGTTTTTATCTCCCCGATCACACTTAGCGGACGTTGGAACGTGTGATCCTCGTCTCTGGGCGAAGCTTCGTGCTAGTTGTTGTTATCATCTCTGGCCTTACTAGGTTCCCTCTTCTTCAGAAACCTCTGCAGTTTCCTTTTACGTATGAGTTTCTCTATTTGCTCCTTTAGGTCCCTGCAATCCTCTGTGTAGTGGTTCTGATCCCTGTGGAAATGGCCATACTTCTTCTTGTCACATGCATTGGGTGACGAATGTAATGGCCTTGGCCATTTGAGGTAGTGCTCATCTTTAATCTACGCTAAAATTTTGTTAACGGGCATAACTAAAGGTGTGAATTTTACCGTTCGAGGAGCCTTTTCATCTTTCCTTTTACCCCCGTCACTAGTCTGACGATCGGGGCGATCCCTTTTTTTCCCTTTGCAGTTGTTTTCCTTCCTTTTTCACTGGTCTTTTCTACGTCTTTTATCGTAGCTAAGGTGTCTTCGGTGTTCATGTACTTCTGTACCTTCAGGAGCATCTCCGCCATCATCTTAGGAGGATTCTTACCAAGTGAGAGCACGAACTCCCTAGATTTCAATCCAGCTTTAAAGGTTGTTAGCTGCACCTTGTCATCAGTTTCGTCTACCTCCAAAGTTTCTCAAGTGAAACGCTTCACGTACGACCTTAAGGTCTCTTTCTCCCCTTGTCTAATAGTGAGTAAGTGGTCAGCTAGTCTTCTCGGGCGTTGTCCTCTAACGAAGTGGCGTAAAAAGGCATTGTCCAACTGCTCAAAACTATCAATGGATGATGTTGGTAACTTTGTGAACCACTCCCTTGCAGCTTCTTTGAGATTGGTGGGGAAAGAGCGACATAATATTTCATCAGGAGGCTATTGAAGGCCTAGTGTCGTCCTGAAGGTGTTGAGATGGTCTAGGGGGTCCTTAAGTCCGTCAAATGGTTCAATCTGAGGTAGGCGAAATTTCGACAGCACTGGTCATTCCAGGACTGCTACTGTAAAAGGTGAATCTGTCATCCTAACCATTCTATCCAGGCTTCAATCTATCTTCCCTTTAATGGCATTCCTCAGCTCATCCATCTCCTTTCTCATTTCCCGGAAAAAATCCGAGTTTGGTTCATCTGGAGTAACTAGTCCTTGACAATCGCTCCTTCTATGGCTATCTCCCTTATCTTATTGATTGGCCTTAGACCAATTCTCCTCTTACTGAAGCTGCAGCCTCATCTCTTAGTTCTACCTGGTGAGTTCTTCCACACTAGCTGTAAGTGTCTGGATTTGCAGGGCTAATGTTGCAGGATCTTGGTTGGACTCCATCTAAATCTGGGAATTGACTAGAACCACGCTTTCGAACGTAAATGCAAAAATGTCGTCCCTACAGACGACGCCAAACTGATGATGTGCAAATCATCAGTCTTGTAGGTTTTTCCAGACGGAGCTGAATCCTCGTCACTATCTCTGCAAATGTAGAACAATGGCTCCCTTAAGGTGGTCACCGGTGTGGTGTTTGCCACAATGTCTTCGATGCCAAAGTTAGTATATAGGAGTTTTGAAAGAATAATAAAAAAAGTTCTGAATATCAGAGCATCTATATGAGAGTACTTTCTGGGTCAATTGTATGTACTTGGTTTATCTATGATCAGTGTGTATATATACAGCTTCATGGTTCCTAGCCGTTGGGGCCTTAATTGTTGCTTTAGTGCCTTTTTTGTAATGCTTCAGGGCTTATGAATATGGGTTTTGATGAGGCTTCAACAGTCTGCCAACTAATTGGTAACTGCTCGAGGCATTGAATGCTTTTAACAATGACTCGCCTATGTTCGTCCGTGTCGTGCCAAGGTGGACAAGTATATTTGATGAGGTCGTCCAAGGAAGGTGAGTTTGTCAGTCCCATCAAAAAGTTTAAGCTTTTGTAACAATCAATAATTCATTTTGACATAAGAGTAGAAAATTTTGAATTTAAACCATGTTTCCACCTTACCTTCCATTTAAAAAATTTCAACATGTATGTTGCCCCACTTAATAAGGGATGTTGAGGCCCACACATGAAGGGGAAATATTAGATTAAAAAGAAATGTTGTGTTCACAACAAATCTTAGATGGTAAGTTGTTATTTGTTCTAATTTGAATTCACAACTGAAATTACTTTTTTGCTCGCCAATAATAGCCAGTAATAACCTACTACTTAAGATTTGTTGTAAAAATATTGTTGACATAGCATTTCTCTATATTAAATTAAATGATAAAATTAACTTTCAAATGAGCTCATTAGCTTAGCAACCTTCAATTTAAAATATTCTCATATGTTGGGCCTCACTTCATAAGGTCAATTAGGCTGCTCATACATGAAGGAGAAATGTTAGATTGAATTATCAATTTCATAATTTTCTCTCAACGAAGCCTGTAGGGTCAATTTTTGGGGCCCAGGCCTAGCAGGTAAGTGATTTTGGCCCAAAGAACCCTAGACAATGAATTTGTAGAGAACAGGTTACAGAACTAGGCCTTAACGAAGTGTATGTTAGCTAATTTTGGGCCATGCAGCGATTTGAACGTAAGAATACCTCCTTTATGTCCACTGGATGTTCAGTCCGAGGAGGCGTGTAGGTGCACTTTTGTTCCTAATTAAAGACTATAGTCTTTCTCTCTGTATCTCTCCCTTTCTTTCTCCTTTTTTTCGATCCCTTCTTCATGGGGATGCCCTTCTCCTATATAGCCTCCTTAAAGTAATCAGAACTTTACACTTGTTGATCGTCCGGATCTTCACTTGAGTGCTCGTCCCATCGGACATCTATCCTACATTTCTGTGAGTTGCAGTGGCCAAGGTAACACTGTTTGCCTATCCTCTCCACATTAATGCGGCCAGAAAAGTAGCTTCCATGCATTTAATGCGGCAGTTGTGGTTTTCCCCTAGACGTCCTGTACTTTCTTCCTTCTCCCGGCTTTCTGAGGCTCGTCCTTACTACCAACGTGATTCCTGATTATGGATAAGGTGCACCGTTTGGGCCATATTTGGCACATCCGAGGAGGAATTCCTCCTCAGACCTCTTTTAAAATAAGTTTGGACTCATTAGATTTGGGCTGGAAGTCTTTTTGGTGCCCCATTTTCTCCTCGGTCGTGGCTGGACTCTATATGGGGCCCAAGGCCCATTGTTCGATTTGGGAATTTTACCCCTACAATAGCCCCTCAAAATTCCGACTTTTCCCTCTTATTCGAGGAGAAAATGCGGGATTTTGACATTCATAGGGTCATTTGTTGTGAATTTCTGCTTCACCCGTGTGGAGGCATGCCCCTCACGTGTCTCATTACTGCTAAAGGCGTTTCATAACCCACGAGGCGCTAATTATTGCACCTGGCAACTTTATGTCCTTCCAATCCAACGATGGGGCGCCAGATCAACGGTTGATATTCTTTCCATTTCTCTGGGCGGGAGTAAGCCCATTCAGCTTCTCCAGGGTATATAAGATTTTCAAGGGAACTTACTCCCATTTTTTGAAAAAGCACTTAAGCACCCACAGCACTCCAGCACCTTCTCCTTCAAAGCGTTCAAAACTCCGCAGACATTCCCTTGAAGATTCCCAGCGAGTTCCTCACCCGTAAGTGCTCATCTCCTTTCCGTTGCCTTTCCCGGCGCCCTTCCTTAAGTAAATCGTCTTCGCGTCACCTAGGATTAGGGGGATGGGTAAGCTTGAGAAAATGGTAGACTCTCCGATCGGTATGGAAGGCTTCAGGGCTAAATACCGTATTCCACCAGGAGTAGGTCTAGAGTACTGCCCTTTGGAAGAAATCCTGATCAAGAGAAAGACAGGGCAAGTCGCCATTCCAATGATAGCCTTTATGGAGGGAGGAATGACGATCCCTATGGGGAGAATAACTAGGGATTATTTGCGTGGTCATAGGTTGGCACCCCACCAGTGCGCCGCGAACATGTTCCGGATCCTGGGGTGCATGGATGCCTTGAGCGATCAGATGAACCTCGGTCTTTCATGGCACGACGTAGTTCACCTATACGAATGCCATAGCCTCAACGAGTCATATTACCTGAAATCCAGGTCCAATGAGGTGAGGCTGATATCCTGCCTTCCTAAATCCAACAAAGGCTTGAAGGACGACCTTTTAATCGTCTTCGGAGCATGGCACGACGATATTCACTGCCCAGTTAAGGCAGGAACACCAGGTGGGGCATTGTAGGATCAGATTCCTTGGAGGGGATCTTAGTGTCGAGCTTTTCTTTTTTGTTTCAGTTTTGGTTTTGCTTGTTGCCTCCTCGGACTAATGTAACCCTTTCTTTGGATTTTGCAGACAAGGAGCGAACAACTCCTCGGCTGAGTTTGGTTAACGTCCAGGCACTCAACTTCCTCCTAAGGTCTGAAATTTTCGTAAGCGAGGACGAGCAACTACGTGCTGCTCCTTTAATCTTGGACTATTAGCCT
Organism: Quercus lobata; assembly: GCF_001633185.2. NCBI lineage: Eukaryota > Viridiplantae > Streptophyta > Magnoliopsida > Fagales > Fagaceae > Quercus > Quercus lobata. Next base: position 27,810,221 of record NC_044915.1, on the reverse strand, counting down.
CTTTCGCGTGCTCTAGTGGACGCTGGTCAAGCCATCGGGCTGGAAGTCCTCAGCTAGCAGGCACCGACGTCTCTATACCGGGTTTTCTTGCTCGGAGAGACCTACCTCCCATCCAGCTGCTTGCTCAGCGAGTTCTTCCCACGGAGGTTGTCCCAGGAGCAGGAGCTGACTCCTCGCACTCATCCTTCGAGGTCCAAATTGATCAATTCCGCTTCTCTGAGGAGGGAGAGGCATCAGCCAAGCTTGTAGAGCTCTCGAACTCCGATGCAGATATAGACCGTGCCTCGGCGGCTCCCAACCTTGGTTTGGTAATTACACAAGTTGATACTAGCCAAGAGATTGAGGAAGAAGGAATGGATCTGAAGCCAAGGTCTGGTCTTAGGGGTCCCCTGTCCAATAGGAATAAGGGGCAATCTTCCAGGGATGCCCCAAAGGAACAAGCTACCTCCAAGGTCCTTCCTCCTCTTCCTCCCACAACTGATGCAACACTTCAGCTTATGCCCAATTTGAGGCAGAAGAGGCCCGTGGAAGAATTGGAAGAGGGCGAGGTTGGCCCTCAAAAGGCCAAGCACCCGAAAAAGAGCAAAGAGCCCAAAGAGAAGAGGACTAGGTCCGTTGACAGCCGAGACGAGGCGACTATTCGGAGGGAGCAGTGGACCTGGTCGCCACGCCTCGAGTTGAACGGCGCCCCGATTTCTTGGGACGCGACTCTATGGGAGTCCCAACGAGGACAGGCCTCCTTCCTGGCTGAGGCCCTGCAACAGCCCCTCCTTTTGCCTCGCGATATGGAGGGTCTCCAGGCTACTCGGCAACTAGACCTTTTCATGTCGCTGAAGAGAGACATGGCTATGGTAAGCAAAGACTTCACTTATTCAGTATCTGTTTATTCATTATTTTCTTTTAATTAGACCTTTATTTTTCTGGCGCAGGTTACTCAACAAATTTTTGTTACCAAGGAGTGGGCCAAGAAGGCTCGCGAAGACCTGAATAGTGAGGCTCAGTCCCGCCTCGCTGCTGAGAAGGCTGCCGGCGCCCTTAGGCTGGAAAAGGATCGCCTAGTTAGCGATGTGAAAGAGGCACAGAAGGGTCGCGCCAACGCCGAGGCCGGACTTAAAAACACTACCAAGTAGGCTAAGGATCTGCGCTAACAGCTCCAGTAGTCAGAGGCGAACCTCACGACAGAGAAGCAGACGGTCTTAGATCTCAAGATCGAGCTATCAAAGGTCAAGGAGGCAACTCGTGTGGCCAGGGAGGCGGCCGAGGCAGCCGTGACGACCTCATATGAACGTGGAGTTAGGGATACCGAGGTTAGGCTAACCGAGGAGGTGGCCACCGTATGTAGGGATTACATCACTATGTCTTGAGGTGTAGCCTTGGATCGGGTGGCAGTTCCAGCGGACTCTAATCTCCAGAAAGTTGAGAACATCTTCTTTCCGGAAGATATTCGTGAGATTCCGGACTCGGTTCCTCCTGAGGAGCCCTTCCCTGCGAAAGCCTCAACCTCGAATCCCCATATGCCTGAAGCTGAGGAAACGCAACTGGCCGCGAAGGACAAATCACTCGAGGATAGTCTCACAATTAGGGATGTTGTTGCGCAGGCTAAAGAGGCTGTTCCGAAACCCCAGGCAGGAGATGATCAACCTGAGCCTACTCAGGGCACTGCCTCCCTTTCTGCTTTCATCATGAATGAATTTCTGTTATGTCACTGACTGTTGAGAACCAAGCGTTATTCGAGATTTTCACAATGTGGGCAAGCATGAATGACTGTGTAAAAAGGAAAAAAACGATAGTAAATAATTAGATAAGCCTACTTCGAGGTTAATTTCCCCCAAGCCTGTGGTCTGTGGTGCGAAGCAGGGCTTAGGGTCTGCTTAACCCTTAGGTGAAGAAATTGCATGACTTGTTAATTTCCCCCAAGCCTGTGGTCCGAAGGGCCAGGCAGGACTTGGGTTCTGTTTAACACTTAGCGAAGAAGGTAGAGCTGTTAATTTCCCCCAAGCCTATGGTCCGAGGGGCCAGGCAGGACTTGGGTTCTGTTTAACACTTAGCGAAGATGGTAGAGTTGTTAATTTCCCCCATCCGAGGAGCCAGGTAGGACTTGGGTTCTGTTTAACACTTAACGAAGATGGTAGAGTTGTTAATTTCCCCCAAGCCTGTGGTCCGAGGGGCCAGGCAGGACTTGGGTTCTGTTTAACACTTAGCGAAGATGGTAGAGTTGTTAATTTCCCCCAAGCCTGTGGTCCGAGGAGCCAGGCAGGACTTGGGTTCTGTTTAACACTTAGCGAAGATGGTAGAATTGTTAATTTCCCCCAAGCTTGTGGTCCGAGGAGCCAGGCAGGATTTGGGTTCTGTTTAACACTTACCCCAAGTAGCTGCATAGTAGTATGGCGCCAAGAATTACGTCTTTCATTAATAACAGTACATTTTCAGGTTATTTACATTCCAAGAGCGTGGCACTACACGTTCATCCAAATCTTCTAAAAAGTAGGCCCCGATGTCGGCTATGGAGGTGATACGATATGGGCCTTCCCAATTTGGTCCAAGTTTTCCCCATGCAGGGTTTCTCGCAGTGCCCAGGACCTTCCTCAATACCAGATCCCCGGGTGCCAGGGGCCTTAGCTTCACCTTGGCGTCGTAACCCTACTTAAGCTTTTGCTGGTAGTAGGCAAGCTGGACCATTGTGCTCTCTCTTCTCTCCTCGATAAGGTCCAAGCTCTTTTCCAGAAGTTCGTTGTTGGCATTAGGGCAGAATGCGGTGGTCCTTTATGTTGGGAAGTTTATCTCTAGAGGAATAACAGCCTCGGCCCCGTAGGTCATCGAAAAGGGGGTTTCCCCTGTGGACCTACGAGGTGTGGTGCGGTACGTCCACAAGACATGGGGCAACTCTTCTACCCACCTCCCCTTCGCGTCGTCTAACCTCTTTTTCAACATATTCATTATAGTTTTGTTGATGGCTTCCGCCTGCCCATTACCCTGCGGGTAAGCCAGTGTGGAGTATCTGTTGGTAATTCCCAGCTCGCTACAATATCTTCTGAAAGCTTTACTATCAAACTGGAGATCGTTGTCCGAGATCAGGGTGTGAGGAATTCCGAATCTAGTGACGATATTTTTCCAAATAAATTTCTTGGCATCAACGTCCCTAATGTTTGCCAGCGGCTCTGCTTCGACCCATTTTGTGAAATAATCCGTGCCAACGAGAAGAAATCTCTTGTTCCCTGCTGCTTTGGGGAATGGTCCTAGGATGTCTAGGCCCCACTGTACGAATGGCCAAGAGCTGGACAGCGGGTTAAGGTTTCCGCCCGGCTGGTGTATATTCGGGGCGAACCTTTGACACTAGTCACACTTCTTTACATATTCATGTGCCTCTTTCTGCATGCTCGGCCACTAATAACCTTGCGTTATGGCCCTATGGGACAGGGACCTACCCCCCGTATGACTTCCGTAAATTCCTTCGTGTAATTCCTCCAAGACGAGTTCAGTGGCATCTGGGTGCACACATAGCAAGTACGGCCCTGAGAATGAGTGCCTGTACAGTTTGGAGTCCTCGGACAACTAGAATCGAGAAGCCATCCTTCTAATCTTGTCGGTCTCGTTCTTATCATCTGGTAAGACGTCGTGCTTTAAGAACAGCACTAGAGGATCCATCGAGCTAGGTCCAGCCCTGACATTGTGGACCCGTATTAGGTTGGCCCTCGCCGTCGTTGGGTGGTAGAGATCTTCTACTAGAATAACCCGTGGAAGTGGCAAGACCGAAGAGGTGGCGAGGGTTGCAAGAGAATCAGCATGGGCGTTCCCGCTCCTGGACACGTGCGCCAGATTGAAGTGACAAAAATGGGTCTGCAGGCGCTTAGCTTGGACGAGGTACTCTTGCATTCTTTCATCCTTCGCCTTCAACTCCCCGTTTACTTGTCCCACAACGAGTCTCGAATCCGAGAACATGTTCACGGATTTTCCACCCAGTTTCTGGATCATTGACATTCCTTCCAGTAGTGCCTCATACTCTGCTTCGTTATTCGTGGCCGAGAAACCAAGCCTCAACGATTTTTCGATGGTGATCCCTTTGGGGGAGACCAGAACGAATCCCACCCCTGAGCCCCTTTGGTTGGCCGAGCCGTCGATGTGTGTTTTCCACCAACTAGGCTCTTGCTGAGAGATTGTGCTAATCAATTTCCCGTCAGGGCTTAGTGTCCCTTCCACTCCTTCTGGTATGGGCTCCGCAAATTCAGCTACTAGATCCGCTAGGACCTAACTCTTCACAGCGGTGCGAGGCATGTACCTAATGTCGAAGGCGCCCAAAATCGTCCCCCATTTTGCAATTCTGCCCGTGTAGTCGGCGCTTCGGAGTATGGACCTCAGCGGAAGTTGGGTTAGTACAACTACAGTATGTGCATGGAAGTAGTGAGGGAGCTTTCGTGTGGCTTGTACGATTGCTAAGACGGCCTTTTCAAGGGGGAGGTAACAAATCTCTGCCTCATGCAACGATTTGCTTACATAATAGATGGGCCGTTGCATGCCATTGTCTTCTCGGATTAGCACTAAGCTCACTGCATGAGAGGCTACAGCAATGTAGGCAAACAACATCTCGTCGGCCTCAAGACTAGACATAATTGGTGGTCGGGCGAGGTATTCCTTAAGCTGCTGGAAAGCTAAAGCACACTCTTCAGTTCACTCGAAACCTTTCCACTTGTTCAATAGGTGGAAGAAAGGCCTGCATCTATCCGCTGAGCGGGAAATGAAACGATTTAAAGCGGCAATCATGCAGGTGAGCTTTTGGACCTCTTTGGGGTTCCGAGGAGCCTGCAGGCTATGGATAGCTCTAATTTGGTCAGGGTTAACTTCGATGCCTCTGTGGGTCACCATGTAACCTAAAAATTTCCCTGATCCCACCCCAAATGAACACTTGGACGCGTTTAGGCGCAGTCTGTACTTTCTTAGAATTTGAAAGATATCGCCGAGGTCTCTGACGTGGTTGGTCACTAATTTGCTTTTAACCACCATATCGTCTATATAAACTTCGATGCTCTTAGCCATCTGCTGTTCAAACATCCTGGTCATCATTCTTTGGTAGGTCGACCCGGCATTCTTTAAGCCAAAGGGCATCACTTTATAATGATAATTTCCGACGGGGGTGACAAAAGCCGTTTTTTCTTGGTCCTCTGCGAACAGGGGTATCTGATGGTAGACTTGGAAGGCGTCCAAAAAACTCATTCGAGGGTGTCCGACAGTCGAATCCACCAATCGGTCTATCCGCGGCATGAGGAAGGGATCCTTCGGGCAGGCCTTATTTAGGTCCGTGAAATCTACGCAAACCCGTCATTTCCCATTCTTCTTTTTTACCACGATTGTGTTGGCTAACCATTCGAGGTAGAATACCTCCTTAATAGCCCCTGCTTTCTTTAGTTTTGTGACCTCCTCTCTCACGGCATCTACATGCTCTTTCGATGGTTGCCGAGGAGGCTGCTTCTTAGGCGTTACGGCAGGGCTAACATTAAGGTGATGGCAAATGAAATTTAGGTCAACCCCAGGGGCCTCATAAGCATCCCAAGCAAATACGTCCACATTCTGTCTGAGAAAATCAATCAGTATCGCCTTCTCTTGGGGCGGTAATTCTGAGCCGACCTAAAAAAACCTCTCTGGGTTTGATCCGACAAGTACTTTCTCTAGATCCTCGCAACTCACCTCCATGGTGGGTCCTCCACTACCCGAGGCTGGGACCAGGGTTGTTAATTGCTATAAGCCGTTCTCGGCTGAGGTGGAGGGCTCACTGTTTGGTCGTCGTGAGATTGCTGACACTATGCATTGCCGGGCCATCACCTGGTTCCCTATTATTTCTTTCACTCGACCTCCTGACAGATACTTCACTTTTTGGTGTAAGGTTAATGACACAGCCCCTAGTGCATGAAGCCACGGTTAGGCCACGATGGCTATGTAGGGGGAGTATGCATCTACCACAATGAAGTCCACTTCCACCACGTCTAAGTCTGTTTGTATAGGCAGCCTAATCATGCCTTTCGGGGTGATTGTTTTTCCTTCAAAACTAACCAAAGGGGAGTCGTATGCCGACATGTCCTCTGGCTTCAGGTTCAATCCTTTATACAAGTCGGGATACATTACTTCCACGGCACTGCCTTGGTCAACTAGCACCCTCTTCACGGCATAACCCCCAATTCTGAGCGTGACGACTAGGGCGTCATAGTGGGGTTGAAGGGTTCCCACTTTGTCCTCATCCGAGAATCCGATTAAGGGCGTGGCAATCGCTCTGGCCCTTTTGGATTCCCTGTCGTCGGCTTTAGGCTGGAGCCTACCCACTGACATTACTCTAAGAGGATTGGATCCGGTCCTTCCAGGTGCGGCGAGAATGACATTTATTGTGCCAATGGGTGGCCTCAATGTGCTTTGCCTGGTTTCGATATTTGATTGTTCCTGCCATCCCACAGGGTGATGTAATAGATGCCTCAACTTCCCCTTTCGGACAAGCTGGTCCAAGTGGTTTTTCAGATTCCTACAATCATCGATGATGTGACCCGGCTCATAGTGCGCAATACAGATTCTGGTTACGTTTCGAGGGGTCACCTGCCATCCTGCTTGGCCATTGAAAGAACGGTTCACTCTTTACCTTCTCTAGGATCTTGTGTAATGGTTCTTGGAACACAGCATGGACTGCCTGTACCCCAGTAGATCCTGACTGTTCCAAGTAGTCTCTTCTCGGCCTGTTACTGCTATTAAAGCAGTCCGACCTGAAGTCCCTCCTCTCCTGAGGGACAACCTTCGCTTTGCCCTTCCCCGTCTGCTAGTCCTCCTTGACCCTTTTGTACTTGTCAATTCTGTCCATGAGTTGGGGCACACTAGTGACCGGCTTCCCAGTCAGGGACTTTCTTAAACCATGCTCTATCGACAGGCCCCTCTTGAATGTGCTGATGGCAACGTCATCGTAGTTTCTCTCTATCTCATTATACATTTCCCAGTACCTGTCTGAATAGGCCTTCAGTGTCTCTCCTTCTCGCATGGACAGGGATAGGAGGGAATCTAGGGGCCGAGGGACTCTGCTGCTGGTAATGAAGCGGGAACCAAAAGCCTATGTCAGCTGCTTAAAGGAGTTTATGGAATTTGGCTTAAGGCCATCAAACCATCTCATTGCCATAGGTTCCAAGCTGGACGGAAACACCTTGCACATCAACGCCTCGTCCCTAGAATGGATGGCCATCCTCTGATTAAACTGACTTACATGCTCTACTGGGTTTGTCCGACCATTGTATATGGCAAAGGTTGGTTGATGGAACTGCTGAGGAAGCTCTGCTCCCTCTATTCTTCACGTGAAAGGCGACTGGAAGATGCAGTCCAGAGCCTTACTCATTGCATCGTTGGCTAGGCCTTGGTAAGATGGGCTTTTGTGGCCGCATTTACGAGGCTGCTTTTCCTCATAGGAAAAAGTCTCGCTTTGAGGGGTTCTTGATCTCCGCCTGTATTCATTGTCCTCCTCACTACTAGTGTCCGAGCCGGGTGAAGGACGTTTTTGCTGCACTCAGCGCAGCTTCTTCTTCAAGTCATCAATTTCTTGCTGTAAAGCCTTGCGATCGTTTCGCTTATGGGATGCGTGACCTTTCCCTTTTGAGCGACTTTTGCTCGTGTAGGAGGTGTTCACACTGCCCTCTCACTGCTTGTCTTGATCTTTCCCCGTTCGAGATTCAAAAAGTTGTCTTGCCGTTGGGAGTCTGCAAGTCCGGTTTGGCGCGGACCTGATCCTTCCATTTCTAACGGTTTCACTTGTTGAGACACAAGTTCTTCCCATAGACGGCGCTAATTGTAGGGTCAATTTTTGGGGCCCAGGCCCAGCAGGTAAGTGATTCTGGCCCAAAGAACCCTAGACAATGAATTTGTAAAAAGCGGGTTACAGAACTAGGCCTTAACGAAGTGTATGTTAGCTAATTTTGGGCCATGCAGCGATTTGAACGTAAGAATACCTCCTTTATGTCCACTGGATGTTCGGTCCGAGGAGGCGTGTGGATGCACTTTTGTTCCTGATTAAAGACTATAGTCTTTCTCTCTCTATCTCTCCCTTTCTTTCTCCTTTTTTTTGATCCCTTCTTCATGGGGATGCCCTTCTCTTATATAGCCTCCTTAAAGTAATCAGAGCTTTACATTTGTTGATCGTCTGGACCTTCACTTGAGTTCCCGTCCCATCGGACATCTATCCTACCTTTCTGTGAGTTGCAGTGGCCAAGGTAACACTGTTTGCTTGTCCTCTCCACATTAATGCGGCCAGAAAAGTATCTTCCATGCATTTAATGCGGCAGTTATGGTTTCCCCCTGGACGTCCTGTACTCTCTTCCTTCTCCCAGCTTTCTGAGGCTCGTCCTTACTACCAACATTAGTTGGCGTGATTCCTGATTATGGATATGGTGCACGTTTGGGCCATATTTGGCACATCCGAGGAGGAATTCCTCCTCGGACCTCTTTTAAAATAAGTTTGGACTCATCAGATTTGGGCTGGAAGTCTTTTTGGCGCCCCATTTTCTCCTCGGTCGTGGCTGGACTCTGTATGGGGCCCAAGGCCCATTGTTCGATTTGGGAATTTTACCCCTACAAAGCCAATTAGCTTAGCAATGACTCTTGTCTACCCTAAAGTTGTGTCACACGTAAAGGGGAAGTGTGAGGTTAAATTCACCATTTTTGACACTCAAGTTTGGGCTTCCAAATTTGACATCAAACCCAGTTGCTTTTTTTTTCTCTCTCTCTTTTTTTAGTATTTATAATTTTTTGTTTGGTTAATGAGAAAATAAGGGAAAGTGATAGAAACTTTAAATAAAAGTTCTAAATCTTGTTGATGTTTCTTCTTTGTTTGTGATGTAAGCCCTGTAGATGTTATAGCATAATGAAAGGGAAATCAACCATGTTTGTTGGGATATGATATTCTTTTGCCCATATATTTCTACACCAAAATAGATTTTTAAGTGACACTTGTTGCATTCAAAAATAGATTGTTGGGTTAAGATAGATTGATCCCAGTTAATTAGTTCAATTACCTAAGTTGATTAATTAGATCAAATTACATGCAAATTGTGGAGGCACCAACAAATCACTAAATAAACTAAATGCAACGAAAATTAAATTGACACAGTGATTTGTTGATAAATTGAGAAAACCTCTCTTAAGGGAAAAACTCCACCGAGTGAATTTAAGTCATCACTCCCAAAAATTCACTAATCAATAATCGAACTACTACAAGTATGAGGAATCTTACCACTACCTTGGCCTATCCCCAAATACCAACTTACAATTGAACCTTTGCTTCAATACTTAATTGGATTTGATCTTGTAGCAGATGTCTTTCCATTGTTGCACAAATCTCCAATCTGTAACTAACTCCTTTGCATAAATCCCAGTACATGACTAACTCCAGCAACTTGATTGATTGTTGTCGACTACTAAGTTCTTCACTTCATAAACAATGAAGATCAGGAAGCACTTGGTTACAAAACTTTAATGTGCACAAACGCAGTAGCTTCTCACATAGTATATGAGTTCTAGGTCTCTATTTTCGTGTGTAATGACTTTTAAAATAAGCCCTATATATGACTAGGGTTATAAGAAGAGAAACTGTAATCATTCAAGTCATCATGGGCCAAATTTCAGATCTAAGATTTCTGAAATTGTAGATCTTGATAGATCGAGCTTTTGTCGAGCTTCTCCATTAATCTTCAATAGTAGCATCTATCGAGCTTGTGTCAAGATTTAATGAAATAACTTTTCCTCACTTGTTTCTTGGATCAACCTTCATGTCTTTAATGATACCACTTGATATGTTTGAACAACACACTACTTGATACATTAAACTCAACTTAGATCTACTCAATTACAATTAAAGTGCATTTTGTCAAAAGATTAGCCAATTACATAGAAATGACGCAAACATAGATGTTCGGGGCTTCAATATGGACACATATATGACTCAATTTTGATTTGAAACATGTTATGGCTAGTTGAAACAAATTTGAGAAGCACTAATTTCAATTGCCCTCGATTGATCGAGATTCGAGGACCCTATTTTACGCCAAACTAATTCTAATATGTTTTTTAATGATTTATTTTTATTCCTATATAAGTCCACTATAAAAAGCTTCATGAACATGATTTTGAGAGGCTAACAGAGACAAAAACATTGGCTATTCGGAGAATCCTATCATCCTTCCTGGAGAACTTAGTACAAAAGTGCTTATTCTTAATTATCAGTGTGTTCCTATACTTGTGATCAAAACTTGAAACCACTAAACAAATCAATCCAATGTGGAACTATAGTATCCAAAACCTTCAAGGTGATCCTTGGAATCACAAACACAATTTGTGGAATGTATTCAAAAATAAAAGAGTTCAAGCAACCTGAAGCTGATTGTTTGGTCATGTCAATAAATTATCTATTGGGTAGAGTCTAGAGTCATGGGTATGTCACAAATTGTAAAACTTCAATTCTATTTGTGAATTCATTCTCAGTGTTAAGGAACCCTTGTAGTGGTTTTTTCTTTAGAGGTCTCCATCAGTTTTCCACTTCATCAACATATGCAGTGTTGTTTACTTTATTGTTATTACCTTTCATACAATAATAGGCTAATATGTGGTGATTATTATATGAATATATTGAATACATAATTGGTCAATTGGATATTGTTAATTAATTTTCTGCCTAATAATTTAAGGGATCAAAAAAGTTTCTTTCATGTACAATATTTTAGAACTTTTTTTTCCTAGATATATACAGATGTCCTTTTGTTCAATTTATTTATTTTTAGTCCAATAAGTTAATGGAATTAAATTGTTTCACATAAATCTAAGTTGATTCTCTTCTTTTTAATTTGAAAATAAGTTGTGATGTGCCAGGAGTTTTGTAGCTCAATTGGCACCTAGTGTTTTCAATAGAAAAATCTAGTGTTCAATTCCCCTTACCCATTATAACTATTGAATTATCCAAAAATAAATAAATAAATTGTGATGTGCCATGGCAAGACTTCTTCTTTTTTAATCCTTTCAAAATAACAAATTACATGATAGAAGTTCAAACTACTTGCGACCTGAGTTTCTACACTTAATATTTGTGTGATGTGTGCGTGTAAATGATAAGCACAACTCAATTACAAAAATTAAAGGGAATCGAAGAATAAGGAAAGTCACATGGTTAAAACAAGAGCATAGAAACATGCCCTCAACTTATTACTAAGCTCAAATGGCAGAGGCTATATAACCTTCTACCACTAATAAAATAAATACCAAACTATAGAATACATTTCCACAGCTTTTCCAAAACAAAATTAAAATAGGCATATAGTACTCTAGTAACCATTAGGAACCGACTGAGTCTCTGAGGTGTAGAAGAAAGGCCCAACGGAGTATAATTTCATATTCTTTTCGTTGAGGACGCGGTAAGAAGAAAGGAGACCACCACTAATACCATGATTAACATCGGTAGGAACTTTACAGGTATCCAGAGGAGAATAATCTAAGAATGCCTTGCATTCCTTAATCTTCTTATTATTCAGGAGGTTTGAATAAGGAGACAATGTTGCGAAGAAGTAGCCATTTGCATCACATCCATTACTCAATATTGAGAAAGGAGCTGTCTCGTACCCCTTTTCAGCAACAGCTACACATGTTATTCTTGCCACAGCTCCTGCATTTACCAAAAAAGATCAGTGAATAAATTAAATTAATTAAATAAGATTGTCCTAATATGAGAAATACACTTTTTTTAATTTAAGTGGTCTTATACAACCTGTTAGATTCTAAAGACTTAGGATTTTATGTATTTAGAATTTTAATGTGTATTGTTGGCAAACCATGATCAAAACAAGATGTTTAGTTGTGTTTAGACTTGCTCAAAGTTGGTTCATTTATGTAAACTTGGAACAAGCTGATGCAAAAATTAATATTGCTTCTCGGCCTGGTTCGATCGATCGAAGTTTAGGCTCGATCAATCGAAAATCGAGTTAGATGCGTTTTCTGCAGAATTTCAACTCAGCCCTATAGTTTGTTTTAAAACGTTTAGGGTTTTGTAGTTTGCCCTAGGTATATAAGGCAAACCTTAGCCACGTTTTAGTGTTGCTCATATTGCTGTTTGTGTAAATCTCTTGTGAGATTTATAAGGAGTTTTCCTTTACACAAGCTTAGGATTATTAAGAAGAAGATTTCTTCAAGAGCTTGATGATCATTCAGTTGCTGCCATAAGAACTTAAAGAAACACAAGCGGGTATGCTTGTACTTGCTGGAGAATCCAAGAAAGAAGGAGTCCGTGGTTTCAAAACTTGCACGTGGTCGTGTCAGTAAGTTTCTACTGGTGGGTAGCAATAGGATGTTAGTGGTCTAAGTCCTGTTGAACAACTTCGATTCTTTCATAGTGGATTCAAGTTTACCTTGAGGATAATTAGGTTAAATCCTCCCTAGGTTTTTACCGGTTTAGTTTCCTGGGTGATCATATATTTGTGTTATTTATATTTCCGTTGCTTTGCATGATATGATTGTTTGATTGTGATAACCTAGATTTGGAATTTGGACTAAGTAACAACTTGGATAATTACCTAAGTTAATCCAATTGTGTTTTTAAGGGGTCTAAAAACTGTCAAGTGGTATCAGAGTAGGTTGCTCTCTTGCTGTTGATCTTTTGATCACTAAGCTGATCCTTGACCCCTGTTGTTATGGATTCTTGGAAAATCTTTTTGCTTATTTATCAACTTTCTTACTTGTTTTATTTGTCTTTTGTTGCTTTTGTTAAATCTTTCCTTGAACCTCTTGGTCTTATCACATGTGATAATAATTACTTGTGTTATACTGCCTTAACCGCCTTAAAGGCACGTGATTCTTGTCTTTGGTATTCGGATAGTGGTTGTTCTAGGCATATGATAGGAAACAAAGGATTATTCAAGACTCTCTTTGAAGGAAAGATTGGGACAGTCACTTTTGGAGATGGAAGAAAATCTGTGATCAGAGGCATTGGAATTGTGGACATTCCAGGGTTGTCGGTCTTTGAAGATGTTTGGTATGTTGATGGATTGAAGGCAAATTTACTCAGCATTAGTCAGATTTGCGATAATGGACTAATTGTTCTCTTTACTAAGTATGAATGTGAGATACTTGATGGAGGAGGTGACTGTATGTGTGTTGGTGTAAGGACAGCTGACAACTGTTATAGTTTAACACCTAGTATAAGCAACAAGTGTTTTAGTGTAAAGATTGATCAAGTTGATTTGTGGCATCAACGGTTGGGGCATGCAAGTCATAAGCAGTTAGAGAAGATTTCCAAATGTGATGCAGTTGTTGGTTTACCTAAATTTGAGAAGATAGATAAGTGCATATGTGGACCATGTCAAATAGTTAAACAAATAAAATCTAAACATCCATCTGTAGCGAGTGTTCAAACTTCAAGACCTCTAGAGTTATTGCACATTGATCTTATGGGTCCTGTCAGAGTTCAGAGTTTAGATGGAAAGAAATATATTCTAGTGGTTGTGGATGACTTTACTAGATATACTTGGGTTATGCTTTTGAAAGATAAAGCTGAGGCTCCTGAGAAGATGATACATCTGTGCAAGAAATTGCAGGTTGAGAAAGATACTGTGATAGCCAGAATCAAAAGTGACCATGGAAGAGAATTTGAGAATACCAAGCTGGCTACTTTCTGCAATGATCAAGGCACACATCAAGAGTTCTCTTCACCCAAGACACCTCAACAGAATGGAATAGTGGAACGGAAAAATAGGGTTGTTCAGGAGATGGCACGTGTCATGCTACACAATAAAAAGTTGCCCAAATCTTTCTAGGGAGAAGCAGTTAACACTGCTTGTCATACACTCAATTGAGTGTATTTCAGACCTGATTCCAAGAAGACTCCTTATGACCTCTGGAAAGGAAAGAAGCCAGTTGTTAAGTATTTCAGAATATTTGGTAGTGATTGTTACAATCTACGTGGTAAAGAGAACCTAGAAAAATTTGATGCAAAGAGTGACAAGGGATATTTTCTAGGGTACTCTTCTACTAGTAGAGCATATAGAGTGTATAATCTGAGAACCAAAACAGTCATGAAATCTTCAAATGTTGTGATTAATGATGAAGTATGTCCAGAAGCACATTTAGAAAATACTGCTCCAATTCAAGATAAGCCTATGGAGGTTGATGACTCACTTCCTGTTGATTATGTTGGGAAGCATAGTGATAAAGAGTTTATGGTGCTGAATGATGCAGTTCCTATGCCATCAAGTCCAGAACCATCCACGCCAGTTCATGAGACTCAACAAGCTCAACATGAGTTTAGTCTTTCATCAGAACAGAAAGGTACCTCCACATCTCTAGTCAAAGGTCCTTCCTCTAGAGTAAGGCTTAATCATCCCTCCACAAACATATTGGGAAGTTTGAATGATAACATGAGATTAAAATCAAAAGCCTTAAGTGTAATTACACACTCATGCTATCTGTCCCAATTTGAATCGAAAAAGGTAGATGAAGCACTTCAAGATGCTGATTGGGTAAACTCTATGCATGAAAAACTTCATCAATTTGTTCGAAATGATGTGTGGGAATTAGTTCCTAGACCAAAGGGTGTAAATGTAATTGGAACTAAATGGATCTTTAAGAACAAGTCAGATGAACATGGCACTGTTATCAGAAATAAATCAAGACTTGTTGCTCAAAGTTACACACAAGTGGAAGTGATTGACTTTGATGAGACCTTTGCACCGCTAGTAAGATTGGAATCCATTAGGATACTGTTGGCTATAGCTAGTCATCTGAATTTCAAGCTATATCAAATGGATGTCAAAAATTCTTTCTTGAATGGAATGTTACAAGAAGAGGTATATGTTGAACAATCGAAAGGTTTTGTTGATCCTCATAGACCGGATGATGTGAATAAATTGAAGAGAGTCATGTATGGTTTGAAACAAGCTCCACGGGCTTGGTATGATAGATTGACTGCATATCTCACTGAGCATGGATTTAAAAGGGGATTTGCAGACACTACTCTCTTCATAAGAAATGATAAAAATAGTTTTGTTGTAGCTCAAATTTATGTTGATGATATTGTTTTTGGTGCTACTAATGATTCTCTTGCTCATTCTTTTGTAGATGAAATGAAGGTTATGTTCGAAATGAGTATGGTTGGTGAACTAACTTATTTCTTAGGATTACAGGTGAAGCAAACGGACTCAAGAATCTACATCAATCAAGCAAAATATGCAAGGAATCTAGTTAAGAGATTTGGACTGGACAATGCTACACAAGCTAGAACAACAATGGTTGTCAATGCAAAATTAACAAATGATCCATCAGGTGAGTCTGTTGATGTTATATTATACAAAAGTATGATTGGATGCCTTTTGTATTTGACTGCTAGTCGGCCTGATATTGCCTATAGTGTTGGTGTGTATTCTAGATTTCAATCTAATTCTAAAGTTTCACACTTAAATGCTGTCAAAAGAATCATTAAATATGTTGGTGGAACTTGTGATTATGAATTATTTTATAGTAAAGAGTCTAATCTGTCTCTTGCTGGTTTTTCTGATTCTGATTGGGTTGGTAATGCTGATGATAGGAAAAGCACCACCAGTGGGTGTTTTCATGTAGGAGCCAATCTTGTTGCTTGGATGAGTAAAAATCAAAATTTTGTGTCTTTGTCTACTGCAGAGGCAGAATATATTGCTGCTGGAAGTTGTTGCTCACAGCTTCTTTGGATGAAAAAGGTTTTAACTGATTATGGGATATCCCAAGATACCATGGTTGTTTATTGTAATAACTCTAGTGCTATTGATATATCTAAGAACCTTGTTCAACATTCTAAGACTAAGTACATAGAGATTAGATATCACTTCATTAGGGATCTTGTTGAAAGAAAGATTGTGTGTCTCGAGTATATCCCTACTGAACGACAGAATGTCGACATCTTCACCAAACCTCTTGATAGAAGTAAGTTTGAGACACTTCGTCAAGTAATTGGTGTAATTTTGTGTCCCTGATCTGTCTTGGCTTTCTTGGTCCTTGTGCTTCATTGCTATCCTTTTTGACCATTTTTTTTTTTTTTGTTTTCTCTGTTTCTAGGATTTGCATTGCATAACATTCATGCATTTCATTCTAGGTTGTTTTTGCTTTTTTTCAAAAAAAGAAAAGAGTCAAATTATGTTTTGCATTATTTTCTTGGTTTTTGAAAACAAGGTTGGTCATTTTTTTTCACATAGCATGTCTTTTGTACCTTATTTAGCTTTGATGAGCTTACTTATTACACTTGACTAGTTGAAACTTTGTAATGCATGTTGTATGGGAAAGATGTTTATGGTTTTGATTACTTTATCTTGATCTTGAAGTCACATGTCTTTGATTGTCGGACTTAAACCTTAAGAGAAAAGTATAAATAACTATTTCACCACTTTTCACTAGTTAATCATGAACACCTTAGCAAAGAATGTTTGGGCCGAATTAGCAAAGTTTAAATAAATGCTAGAAGTCTAAGAAGTGTTAACAACTCAGAACTGCGCGTTGATGAATACCTTTCCAAGTCAACGAAACTAGATATCTCTTATTCAAAATGTTCTGCTTACACCTGTAATGTCTAAAGACTTTTGAAGTTGCAAGCTGCCTTCAGTAAATGTTTGACTAGCACAGTTCTATATGACTATATCCCTTAAAAAAAAAATATCTAGAATAAATAATAAATGGAATAAAGATCCGAATTGGCTTGGTTCTTTTGAGTGAACCTTTCACAGCTGTAGCTGCGACTTGGCGGCTCTGCAAAAATTACCAATATGCCATGGCCTAATATATCTAATTAAAATGTCGGCTAGTGAATGTACTTTGAGCATTTGGTAATACGTCATTAGACAATACGTCATTAGAGGGATGACAAAAAAGTTCTAATTATATTTTAAAAAATTACTTTATTTATTTTACCATTTTATTTTTATAATTTATATAACTTATTGGTTTCTATTTTTACATACAATTTATTTAAATGATATAAATTACAACATTAAATAATATAAATAAGAATAAAATTTAGTTACAAAATTGTTTGTAGCATAAGGTTACAACAAATTCAAATAAATTTACTCCCTATTTTAGAATAAGAACCTAAATTTCCTTTTCTAGTTAACCACTCTTTATTTCCACTCATGTCGAATTCCTCGTTCTAAATCATATTTCATTTAAATATCATTTTTTTATAATCATGTTAACAGTACTTTTAGGGCAATTGTTAATAAAGTATTTTAAGAAAATTTTGACACAATTTTTATGGAAAATATGAAAAATTATTTTTAAAATTAATTATTTTTTCTTTTTTCATAAAATTTAAAAAAAATATATCATAAACTAATATGTTTAAAATTCGTCAACTTTTTCTTATTTATTTATTATTCTAAAGATAGGAGCAACTGTAGCTAAAATCTATCTTTGAGAAAAATATATAAGCTAATGCGGCAATTCGTTGGGAATCTATCTTTGAGAAAAATAAATAGGCTAATGCGGCAAATCGTTGGGTTTTTTTTATTATAAATTTAATATTGGTTACCCGTATTTACCCATTATACTATTTTAAGTAACATGCTACCATGTTACTTAAAAATGCTTTGCAGCCACGCAAGAAGAGTAGATGGTAAAAGAAGATTAGTATTCATACAAGGCAGGTGAATCCCCCCGAAAGTTCCAAAATCTCTCGTAACTGTACAACTATTGTTAAGCACCCGTGCATGACCCACCTCTGGCACTACATAACCCCCCCTCTCTTCTTTCAATTGACATCATCTTTCATTTTACAAGTTACAACAACCATCTCTCTCTCTCTCTCTCTCTCTCTCTCTCATTCCTAAAACCCTTCGAAAATCGTAGTGACATATTTTCAAAAACACATACTAGTTAGCCTCAAGAATGTGTGGAGGTGCTATCCTAGCTAATCTCATCCCTCGTCGCCAAAATGGCGGCCACGTCACCACCTCTGATCTCTGGCCCAACGCTAAGCCGAATTCCTTCGAGTCACATATGTGTCGACTCAGTGAAGCTGACTCCGCCCCCCTCAAACGACCGCACAGTGTCAAAACCCCTACAGGTAAACGCACCCTTATCAGTCAATCATTTAACTGTCTTTTAATCTTTTTTTTTTAAGTTTAGGTTCTGAGCGTGACATTTATACAAACAGGTGGTGTGCAAGAAACAGAGAAGCCTGTGAAGAGGCAAAGGAAGAACCTTTACAGAGGGATTCGGCAACGTCCATGGGGGAAATGGGCCGCTGAGATACGCGACCCGAGGAAAGGCGTTAGAGTCTGGCTCGGCACATTCAACACCGCCGAAGAAGCAGCTCGAGCCTACGACCGAGAGGCTCGCAAGATTCGTGGAAAGAAAGCCAAAGTCAATTTCCCTAATGAAGACGAAAAACAAGGCAGCTATACCCAGAACCGCACTAACGCACCCTCTGTGCGAAATGACCCCAGTTTTCCTCTGTATCAAACCCAGAACCCGAATTTGAACAATGGGTTCTCAAAAAGTTCGGATCTTTTTGGGTTTGATTATGATCTGAACGAGTTTGGAGGATTTGATTGTAATGGGTTTGAGTCTATTGGGTTAGTGAACACTGACCCAATTGTTATAGAACAGAATTCTGTGTCTGGGTCTGGGTCTGGGTCTATGTCAGAAGGGGCTTATTCATCAAATGGGTTGCTCTGTGTTAATCCGATTGTTCAGGAAGTGAAGGTGAAAGAAGAAGTGGAAAAGAAAGAAACAGCAACAGTGGGTGAGCAGGAAAAGAATGAGATTCAGAAGCTCTCTGATGATCTAATGGCTTATGAGAACTTCATGAAGTTCTATCAGATTCCGTACTATGATGGCCAATCAGTGGCGCCACCGGTGACCATTGCTGCCCAGGAAAACCTCGTGGATGATCTCTGGAGCTTCGATGATGATGAGGCTGTTGGCAGCTCTGTCTCTCCCCCTATGTAATGTAAAATAGTCGTTTGTGAACTGGGAGTGTTGGATATATCTCCATGCTATTTTTCCAACAAGGAATTCATGTAAATTTATGATTTTGGTCTTAGGTGTTTTTTTTTTTTCCTTAGAAGCTGAACTTCATGTTATTGTTGTTATCAAAAACTGATGCTATTTTGTATAATTTTCCAAATGGATGCGTGTTTCCGGTTGGAAAATATTTTTATTGTTTGATTATTCTGTAAGGTTCTTTTGCTGACCATCTGATGTTGTTTTTTGTTTCAATTGAACTAATGAAATTCAGTTTCAGTGTTCAAATTTTGTGGCTCCATTAATTTGATGATGTTCTAGTGGCCAATTCTTTTTATTTCGTGACTCTGCTGGAGATCTCACTTGCGGTTTTGCACCATCTATGCAAGATGATGTCGAAAATGCCCAAAAGGCGGAGAGGGACGTGTCAAATAAGTGTCATATCACTATCACGCCCACAATATTAGTTTCCTTCTTTTGATTTTTTTTTTTTTTTTTTTTTTTTTAAGCAAGAGAAAATGTGCTTCAAGTAAGTTTAAAATTTTGCCTATAAACAGCTTAAATACATAAAAATTTACACGTATGTTTGGAGCTTAGGTTTACGCAATTACATTATCTAATGATCCCAATGGGGCGTTATGAATCAAACATTTTAGTTCATAGCCAAAAAACTAGAAAATTTGCTTAGAAATTATTTTGAGTTGTTTTGTAAATTTATTTTATTTTCATTGATTGAGTCAATATTTGATATTTTCTACAAGGTGCGGTCAGTGGTGGGCGGTGTTATTTTATTTGTTAAATTACTCTTTCTTTTTTCTTTTTCTTTTTTGGTAAACAAAGAAGATAATTAGATTAATTAGGATTAGTTACAATCCGAGTGGTTCGGGTATACAAAACAACACTAGCATCACATCAGCTAAAATCTCCATAATACCAAAAGGAGGAACATTAGAATGCTTAAAGTTAAGGCAATGTCGTGATCTAAGCTTTGTATTATTATAAACAGTAAGAATGAAGATTAGGAAGCATTTAAGAGGGGACAAGAAAAGTAAGCATTGTATTATTATTGTAATAAGCAGTAAGAGTGAAGATTAGGAAAAATTCAAGAGGAGACAAAAGTGGGCCAAGAAAAAGTCAAATAGACTCAGATTCGAATGTGGGTTAGGGTTGGTGGAAGCAAATTTGGCAACTTGTGTTTTGTTTGGTAAAGCGTTAATGAAATAATACCAATTCCACCGGCGCTGCTGGTTTCGAATTTTCCTTCGAGCGCCTACAGATTTAGGCTTTACAAACTTGTACGTTTCTAAATTTTTTTGCCTTTCGTACATTGTACTATCTTTTTCCTCTTCTGTGTAATGCACTATAATGGCCTACAGTACATGCATGTGCACCGCGGATGAATTCTGTAACCACGCGTAATAGTAATTTATAATTTGTGTAAAAAAAATTAAATTTAGTTATTAATTATTAGTATAAATTTACAAAGAGTAAAAAAAATCATTTGTTGTATCCACTATATAAATATATATATATAAAAAAGAAAAAGTTAATCAAATAATCCATGAACAATCTTAATCTTATTTAATAAGAAAAATAAACCAAATTTGAACATATATTTTAGTAGGATTTTACTAATATGTGCCTTAAAACATACATTAATTTTCATTTTTGGAAAGAATTTTCTTCAAAATTGAAAAAATAATTATAGCTTTTTTAATTCTAGAGAAAATATTTTCAAAAATAGAAAGTTTAATGTGTGTCTAAGGACACACATTAACCGAACCCATTTTAGTATAATAATAGGTCCAAGTTCAATTTGTGTTTGAACAAGTTCCATTTGTGTTTGAAATAAATTATAAGTCGTCAATACTGATTCATTGTAGGTCGTCATTAATGACTCATTGCCTAGACTATTGCAGGTTGGCACATGCCTAACCTTCTGCAGGTTGACATCTTACTTTAATGTAAACTAGTCTGAAATTTTGATTACTCATGTCATGTGATGGTCAATTCTTTACTTATATAAATATTTTAATTTTTAGTATTTAATTCAAAATACTAAAGAGTTAAAATAAAATGCATGACATATTCTTTTCAATATATTTCCACAAAATTATATTTTTCATATTTATTACTCCTTCTGTCCCTTTTTTTTGTCCTCTATTTTATTTTGAGATGTCTTAAAATATTGTTCTGTTTTTAAAAATAAAAGTCATCAATTTACTAATATTCATATTATACCCTTATTAATTTACTAATTCAATTTTTTGATAAATTTTTTTAAGAGTAGTTTTAGAAAGTTATACATTTTTAAAAGGTAGACAAGACAATAAATGATGTTTACTTAAAAAGTTTGACTTTTCAAATAGGACAAAAAAAAAGTGGAACGGAAAGAGTATAAATATAAGAAATTTATTTTTAGAAAATCAAGAATTTTATAATATCCAAGAAAAAAAAGTTAATAAAGAAAAGCACACATAAATATATTATGCATATATATTATAAAATACACCGTGACAATCTATAGTCCACACAACTATAAATTGAAAACATACATTGAAATGAGAAATTCTATAGTTTTATGCTCATATGTGTGTTATTTTTTTTTTAGAGATAGTTTCAATTGATCAGATCCACTCTTAATGATTGTAAAGACCAGATTTGAGTTCCCAGCCCACTATGTGGATAGACTTAGGCCCAAAAAGCCCAAAAATAATGAATTTGTAGAGAGTGGGTTGGAAAAATTGGGCCTTAGTTAATCAAACGAACACTAGGAAGGATTCAGATGATAAGAGAACGAAAAGAGAAAAGGGTTGTATTGAAGAAAAATCATCATCAGCAAAGTCCGAGGAGGTCTGTTTTTATATATTACTCACAAATCCGATTACAAGTTTGGTTCCGGAATGCTATCTTGTTTCTCTTTTCTCCTTTTTTCTTGATCCCCTAATCTCATTGCCTCCTTCTTCTTTTATACTCTCTTTCCTTTTCATCTCCACCTTTCACCTGTATGCTAGATGGTTAGTGCTGATACTTGTTCCATCAACCCCTCCCATAAGTCCTCATGTAGTAGCTGTAAGGCTGAAATACACTGTTTAGGTATCACTTCTACATTAATGCGGTCACGGAGTTAGCTGCAGTGCATTTAATGCGGAGGTAGCAGCCTTCTCCTCAGATATTTTGGGGCTCCTCCTTATCTGATATCTCTGCAATGCTTATCCGCCCCAACTAAATTTCCGGGGTTGTCATCCTTGCTGTCAAACCATCTTCCAGGACCTTGGCCTAGTCTGGCCAAAGACGTTTTCATCCTCAGCACACTCTCCGGAGCTATTATGACCAAAATCCCACCTTTCTATTTTTCAACACAATCTCTTCTAACGAAGGCCTCCCCTCCTCGGGCGGGTCCTTGTCCTTGGCTTGGGCCATAGGCCCAATATACGAGTAAATAATGAACCTCAGGGCCTAAGGGCCTTACAATAGCCCCTCGAAATTCTTCTTTCTGGCTCCTCGGGAAGAAAGGAGGATTTCAATGTCTCTACATCAACTCCATACCCATTTCGCTCTTCCTCTGATTGTAAAGACGCCTTTTTGACTGCCCAAGACATGCTCCTGGTGCTGCAACGTTCGAGACACGTCCTCATTAAATTCTTGCGGCTCTCTGTCCCCCACGTTCTACGGCGTGATGTGAATCCTATGGTTAAGGGCTTTGCTAGGAATCGAGCGGGAATTTTCCCGCCCTCTACTCTCTCCTTGGTATAAATACCGCTCAAATCAAACCCTCTTTTTACTTTTAGCATGCACTTAGCTTTAACTCACATACACTGAATCTGCCAAACTTCCCTTTTCATTCGCGATCTTTACAAATACTAAAAGTCTGTCCAAGGAGATCCTCATTATTTCTGTAAGTCTTCACAAATCTCTACACTCAGTTTTTCCATATATTTTTCTGTTTTTCATAAATTTCTTCTTCTCGACCCTCTTTCCTCCCTTCAACCTTTCAAGTTCCCTTCAAGCCCTTATAGAAATGGGTAGGTTTAAGTGTCTAGTAGACTCCGAGGAGGGGATAGAGGACTTTAGGGCTCGTTATAGGATTCCCCCAAGAGTAGGCATTAGGTGCTGTGAAGAGGGGCAATGGTTTGAAGATAGGCAAGAAGGAAAGGTAGTAATCCTCATGATTGTCTTCATAGAAGGTGGGATGAAAATCCCTATGGGCACCGTTTCCAAGGATTACCTTAGGGCCCATAGGCTAGCTCATACTCAATGTGCCCTGAATATGTTTAGGATCCTAGGCTCTGTAGATGCCCTTAATGAAAGTATGGGGTTAGGGCTTACTCACCACGACATTAACTAGGTCTACAACCTCCACCACCTAAAAGGGCAAGGGTATTACCTAAAGTCCAGGTACCCTGAAGTCAAGCTCATTCAATGCCTTGCTTGAATCCAACAAAGGTCTGAAGAAAGACTTCCTCATCATGTCGAGGAATTGGACCGATGGCCTTCCTTACCCAACGAGAGAAGGGCAGCCAGGTGGGGTTTTAGATGTAGGATAGCTATTTTGAAGTTATATCTTCTATGTTTTTCTTTATTTTATGCCGTTTCTAACCCTTTAGTTTCTTTAATGATTTTGCAGATAGACACGCTGCCGAACCGAACTTTAACCTGGTTAACAAGGATAGAAAAAATCCTTAAGGCTGAGTTGTTTGTGAATTCAGATGGCCAGTTACGAGCAACTCACTTAATGCTAGGATACACGCCGATCTCGTCAAGATTCCAAGCTCCTAGGTGTGTCATAAGGGTCAGAGATCCCCGCCTCCACCGAATAAGTGTAGTTGCCCCAAGTTTTCTCCTCCCCGAAGGCGCTCTTGTTCCAAAGGGTACCTCCGTCACTCAACCTATCCCAAAAAGCGATCTTACCTCTCAACCAATCCTGGAGGGCATTCCCAAAGTAACCTTTCCAACCCAAATCGCAGCTGGTGAATCTTCTTCTGCCCAACCCACTAGCAAAGAAGAAGGCGAGGGAGAAGAAGTAAAAGAAAAGGAAATAGTAGACGTCTCGGATTCAAACAACCCCTACGAGGTTTTTGACCAGCCTTTGTCTCCTGGGACATCAACTGGTGACCTCGGCCAGTCTTTTCAGCCTTTACATAATTACCTTGAAGGAAAAACATTCTTACTAGACGAGATGGGTATTCAGAGGAAGCAGAGATCAACCCTTCAAGAGCTATTGGAATCTCAACCCGGGAGGGATGCACCCACCAAGGCTTCACAAACCAGACTTCCCACTCCTCCACCTACCCAATCAACCCGAGCTGATCCAACCGATCATAAAAGGAAAAGGGAGGAGAAAGGGAAAGAAAAAACGGAGGTTGGGAAGAACCAGCCTCCCCGAGAGCCCGAGCCCCATAAGGGGACCAAACAACCTTGAATGATGTAGACGAGGTCGACTATTGAGGGAGAAACCAAGGTTGACCACCAAGGCCGAGGAATGGTGATCAGCTCCCACCAAAGAATGAAAGAGGAAGAAGGGAGGAGGATAGCAGTCGTGGATGCCTTCCACGTGGCTGAGAAAAGCAACAAAGACTTGAAGGCTAAATTGGCCGAGGAAGAGAAAGAAAGAAAATATGCTGCAGCCGCCTTAGAAAACGTCGAGAAGTAGGCCAAAAGCCAGCGCTTGCTCCTCTGCAGTGCCGAAGAACAACTGGCCGCTTCCTAGGAGCAAGTTGCTGCCTTGAAGAAAAAACTGGAGGAGGTTGAAAAGGCTAAGGCTTTAGCCGAGAGGGCCAGGGATAAAACAGAGCAACATGAATACGAAGTTGGGGTGGCCGAGACCGAGAACACCCTTAGGGTTGAGGTTCCTGCAGTATGTAGAACTTACTATGCACTAACATGGTGTGAAGCCCTTAACCAGGCCGGGTTTGAGGCTTCTTCCATGCTCAGGAAAGCAAAAAGTGTCTACTACCCCCTCACCATATGCACTCTAAGCTCTACAGACTCTAAGGCCGATCTAGGGTCCTCGGAGGCAGGTTAAATTGAAGACAGCCCATCTGAAGCTCCCCCTACAGCCAATACTTCCTAAGATGGGGCAAAGCAGGCCGAGGTTACCACAGAGGCGGGAAATGTCAATAAGGAAGCAGACCGGGGCTTCGATCTCCCTCCAATGGCTCCAAAGGATCTCTCCAAAGACAAAGAAACTTCCCAGAACATGGAGTTGGTGTTGGCAACCCTCTCCATACCCTCAAAAGAGGATCCTAAAGAAGCCAAAGTGTCTACCACAACAACAAATACTTAACCCCCCAAGGACTCAAAAGAAAAACTTGTAATAAAAATGAAGAAATAGATTGCCCTTCTTTCTCTTTTACTCTTTTCCCAGTTTGTAATCAACCTATCTTTTTATATTTGATCTGTCTTATTTTAAGGCTTTTATTCAATGAAAGTTTATGGGTATTCTCTTTTTTTCCTGTGATTTTCGTACTGAAGTTGATACGATTTCCATTTTAGTTAACATTTAATAAAAGTAATATTGAGGTAGTACCTCTCTCACTAACCTACTTGAGTAACAGAGTAATTGTCCTGCCCCATATGATCAGAAGAAAAAGCAAGTGAATTTTGCTAAGTTAATCATCTCGGCAAGGCACAATCTTAACTTTAAGGACATACACAGTGTTGCAACGTGCATATAGGTTTAACATTACTTTGTGCCTTTCTCTTCACCAAGTTCATAGGGTCAAAAGGATAGTCAACTTTTAAATAAATTCAGGTTTGCCCGTAAATGCTTTAATTGATGCTCATGAGCATCCATTTGGAACCTCTTGTTGCAATGAAAATCGTTGTTGTTTGGGAGTAATTACACCTGATGCCAAAGTAGTTAATAAAGCATACTAACTTACCGTAAACAAACATTTCACAAAGTCCGCTATACCCAAGGTTTTGCCCTGACATTTAGCCATTTGAAGGGAAGTGTTAATCCATCCAAGGTATGCGGTTCGAGGAGCTAGGCATGACCAAGTTTCTGTTTGATACTTAGATGGCTATCATAATGTGTTAATTTTTCCAAAGCAGATGGTCCGAGGAACTAGACATAGTTAAGGTTCTGTTTAACACTTAGAAATATAATTGAAAGGTATCAATTTTCCCAAGATATGTGGTCTGAGAAACCAGGCACAACCTAGGTTCTATTTGATCCTTAGATAGTTTTCATAATGTGTTAATTTTCCCATAGCAGATGATCCGAGGAACCAGGCATAGCTAAGATTCTGTTTAACTCTTAGAAATATAATTGAAATGTATCAATTTCCCCAAGGTATGTGGTCCGAGAAGCCAAGCATGACCTAGGTTCTGTTTGATTCTTAGATAGTTGTCATAATGTGTTAATTTTCTCAAAGCAGATGATCCGAGGAACTAGGCATAGCTAAGGTTTTATTTAACTTTTAGAAATATAATTGAAAGATATCAATTTTCCCAAGGTATGTGGTCTGAGGAGCCAGGCATGACCTAGGTTCTATTTGATTCTTAGATAGTTGTCATAATGTGTTAATTTTAACAAAAGCAGATGGTCTGAGGAACCAAGTATAGCTAAGGTTCTGTTTAACACTTAGAAATATAATTGAAAGATATCAATTTTCCCAAGGTATGTGATCCGAGGAGCCAGGCATGACCTAGGTTCTGTTTAATTCTTAGATAGTTGTCATAATGTGTTAATTTTCCCAAAGCATATGGTCCGAGGAACCAGGCATAGCTAAAGTTCTGTTTAACACTTAGAAATATAATTGAAAGATATCAATTTTCCTAAGGTATGTGGTCCGAGGAGCCAAGCATGACCAAGATTCTGTATGATTCTTAGATAGATTTTAATAACGCATGACACATAATACAACAAACCCAAATAGGGTAAAAGAAGCCTTTATTAATAATAATACCTCTTAAGGTTGTTTACATTCCAAAGGCGTGGTACAGCTTTTTCCTCCAGATCCTCCAGATAATAGGCACCTATCCCGACTGCCGATGTGATACAATATGACCCTTCCCAGTTGGGTCCTAACTTTCCCCATGCTGGATTCTTTGCCGTTCCTAGAACTATCCTAGAAAGACCAAGTCCAAGTCTGTGTAGTGGCTTTAACTTTACGTTGGCATCATACCTCTGCTTGAGCTTGTTT
The DNA here is from genome assembly GCF_001633185.2 of Quercus lobata. NCBI lineage: Eukaryota > Viridiplantae > Streptophyta > Magnoliopsida > Fagales > Fagaceae > Quercus > Quercus lobata. The sequence goes on along the minus strand of NC_044915.1, from coordinate 27,783,099 downwards.
TGTTAATAGGCCAATTGGACCATGGTGCTTTCTCTCCGTTCTTCAATTAAGTCCAAACTCTTCTCTAATAACTCGTCGTTTTTGCTTGGAATGAAGGAATTTGACCTCAACGTGGGGAATCTGGTTTCTAAAGGGATAACAGCCTCGGCCCTATAAGTCATAGAGAAAGGCATCTCCCCTGTGAACCTTCGAGGTGTAGTCCGGTAGGCCCATAGGACACAGGATAGCTCTTCTACCCATTTTCCCTTTGTATCATCCAGTCTCTTTTTAAATCCATTTACTATGACTTTGTTGACAGCCTCGGCCTACCCATTTCCTTGTGGATACGCCGAGGGGGAGTATCTATTCGTTATACCCAAGTCACAGCAATATCTTCTGAAGGTTTTACTGTCAAATTGAAGTCCATTGTCCGAGATGAGGGTTTAGGGGACTCCAAACCTGATGACAATATTTTTCCAAAGGAATTTTTTGACATCCACATCCCTGATATTTGCCAGAGGTTCAGCTTCAACTCACTTAGTGAAATAATCCAAGCCAACCAACAAATACCTCTTATTCCCTACTGCTTTAGGGAAAGGCCCCACAATATCCAAGCCCCACTAAGCGAAAGGCCAAGGGTTGGTCAAGGGATTAAGGATTCCTCTTGGTTGATGAATGTTTGGCACAAACCTTTGGCATTGGTCACACCTTTTCACATATTCCTGTGCTTCTTTCTACATGCTCGGCCACCAATAACCTTGTGTAAGGGCTCTGTGAGATAAAGATCTACCCCCCATGTGGCTTCCACAAATCCCCTCATGCAACTCTTCCAAGAGCAACTCAACTGCTTCAAGGTGTACGCATAGCAGGTATGGGCCAGAGAGGGATCTTTTATACAGCTTTTGGTCCATAGACAGCCAGAACCGAGGAGCTTTTCTCCGTATCTTGTCAGCTTCAAATTTACTTTCAGGCAAGATGTCTTCCTTAAAGAATAGCACAATAGGGTCCATCCAAGTAGACCCTGCCCTTATTTGGTGAACATGGACCACATGCCTTCCCTCCTCAGAGGGTTTACACAAGTCTTCCATAAGGATTACCCTAGGCAAGTCTTATGTCGAGGATGTTGCTAGTGTGGCGAGAGAGTTCACATGGGCATTCCTACTTCTAAGAACTTGTGATAAAACAAAGGACACAAAATTAGACTGTAAATGTCTAACTTGACACAAATATTCCTGCATTCTGGGATCTCTTGCCTCCAACTCCCTTGGACCTGGCCTACAACCAGCCTTGAGTCAGAGAAAATCTCCACTGTTTTTCTACCCATCTTCTGAACCACGGGCATCCCTACCAATAAAGTTTCGTACTCAACTTCATTGTTCATAGCTGAGAATCCCAATCTTAGGAACTTTTCAATTGTGATCTTCTCTGGAGATATCAAAACGAGTCTCATCCCAGATCCTCTGTGGTTAGCTGCACCATCAACATGGACCATCCATGGCAAAGGCTCTTGCAAGGAGATTACGCCAACCGATTTTCCATCCATGTTTCGCTCTTCTAATTCATCTTCTGATGGTGTTTCGACAAACTCGGCCACCAGGTCGGAGAGGACCTGACCCTTGACGGAGGTGCGGGACATATATTTGATATTAAAAGCCCCTAGGATCGTGCCCCATTTAGTAACTCTCCCTGTATAGTCAGCGCTACGAAGTAAAGATTTGAGCAAGAGCTGGGTCAAAACAACAACCGTATGTGATTGGAAATAATGGGGGAGCTTACACGTGCCTTGCACCACTGCCAAAATGGCCTTTTCCAATGGTAAGTAACGGACCTCAGCCTCGTGTACTAACTTGCTCACGTAATAAATCAGCCTCTGCACACCACTATCTACCCAAATTAAAACCAAACTCACCTCATGAAATGCCACTGCGATGTAGGCAAACAAAACTTCATCTTCCTCGGGACTGGACATGATGGGTGGCCGAGATAAATATTCTTTCAACTACTGGAAAGCTAGGACGCATTCATCGGTCCATTCAAACCCCTTCCACTTGTTTAACAACTTAAAGAAAGGTCTATACCGGTCAGCTGACCGAGGGATGAATCGATTTAAGGCAGCAGTCATCCCAGTTAATTTTTGGACTTCTTTTGGATTTTGAGGTGGTTGCAGGTTGTTGATTGCCTTAATCTGGTCGGGATTGACTTTAATTCCACGGTGTGTGACCATGTAGCCTAAAAACTTACCTGACCCAACACCAAAAGAACACTTGGAAGTATTAAGTCGTAATTTGTGTTTCCTTAAGATATCAAAAATATTCCTGAGATCATTAACATGCTTGGACTCTGCCTTGCTTTTTACTACCATATTATCGATATAAATCTCAATGTTTTTCCTTAACTGTAGTTCAAATATCCTGGTCATCATCCTTTGGTAGGTAGCCTATGCGTTCTTCAAACCAAATGGCATCACTTTATAATGGCAGTTTCCTATAGGAGTGACAAAAGCCGTCCTCTCTTGGTCGTCCAAGGCTTAAGGTATTTGATGGTACCCTTGAAAGGCATCCAGAAATCTCATTCGAGGATGGCTCACAGTTGCATCTACCAACTGGTCAATCTGATGCATAGGGAAAGGGTCCTTTAGGCAGGCTTTGTTTAAGTCCGTAAAATCTACACATACACTCCACTTCCCTGTCTTCTTCTTAACCACTACGGTATTAGCCAGCCATTCAGGGTAAAAAAGCTTTTTAATAGCCCTAGCCCGCTTAAGTTTCATCACCTCGTCCTTTACAGCATTCAAATGCTCCTTAGATGAATGCCGAGGTGGTTGTTTCCTAGGGGTGACAAATGGATTGACATTTAGATGATGGCAGATGAAACTCGGATCCATTCTCGAAGCCTCATAAGCATTCCAAGTGAATATGTCAATGTTCTTCTTAAGAAAGACTACCAACTCCTCCTTCTCCCGAGGTGGCAACTAAGCTCCAACCTGAAAAAACTTTTCTAGGTCGTCACCAATAGGGAATTTCTCCAAATCCTCATAATTGGCCTCCTCAGTAGGCCCCCTCGCAGGTAATTCCGGAGACTTTGACTGCTATAAACCTTCCTTGACTATGGCCGAGGACTTAGCTGCTGGCTGATGCAAAATTGTAGACACGAAGCACTGCCTAGCCATAGATTGGTTCCCTACCAGTTCCTCAACCTGATCTCTGGACAGATACTTAACCTTCTGATGTAGAGTTGAAGAAACGGCACCCAAGGTATAAAGCCAGGGTCTGGCGATAATGGCCGTGTAGGGGGAGTACGCATCCACCATTATGAAGTCCACTTCCACCACTTCTGAACCGGCCTGTACGGGATACCTAATCTGGCCCTTCGGGGTAATAAGCTTCCCATCAAAACTTACCAGAGGCGAATTGTAAGCTATCAGGTTTTCAGGTTTCAAGTTCAGTCCTTTGTACAGGTCAAGATACATGACTTCTACACAATTACCCTGGTCCACCATTATCCTCTTCACATCATACCCCCCTATTCGAAGGGTGACCACCAAAGCGTCATCATGTGGTTGGATAGTTCCGATCTTGTCTTCATCCGAGAAACTCAATGAAGGTCAGATCTCCAATCTAGCTCTCTTTGGCTCAGAGTTGGGGTCCCCGATTGGTGACCTGGCCACAGACATCACCCTGGCAGGTTGAGAGCTAGTCCTCCCAGATGCAGCAAATATGACATTGATTGTGCCTAACGAGGGCCTTGAAAAAGCATTCCCCTAAGCCCTTGATCTTGACTAATCCCCCTGTCCATTGGGTTGATACAGAAATTGTTGCAACTTCCCCTCCTTAACCAATTGTTCTAGATGGTTCCACAATGTTCGGCAATCCTCAGTGGTATGTCCTCGGTCTTAGTGATACTGGCAATGGAGGCTTTGGTTGCACCTTAAAAGATCTCCACTCATCTTGTTCGGCCATTTGAAATATGGCTCGTTCTTGATCTTCTCTAAAACTTGATACACCGATTCTCAGAACACGGTGTTTACCACTTATAGGGCTGCAAGCCCAGATTTTTTGGCAAAATCTCGCCGGGGTCTATTATTATTGTAGCATTCCGACCTAAAATCCCTCCTTTCCTAAGCCTTTCCTAAGGGATAACCTTGCTCTTCCCCTTATCTTGCAACTGGTCTTCTTCAACCCTCTTATACTTGTCAATCCAATCCATGAGTTGACGTATACTGGTAACAGGTTTCCCCATCAAAGACTTCCTTAAGCCATGCTCGGCAGGCAGGCCGAGCTTAAAAGTACTGATGGCCATGTCTTTAAAATCACCTTCTATCTCGTTGAACATCTCCCAATATCAATCCGAGTATGTTTTCAGAGTTTCTCCCTCTCTCATGGACAGAGATAGTAAAGAAGCCAAAGGACAAGAGGCTCTGATGCACGTAATAAAATAGGACCCAAACGTTTGGGTGAGTTCCTTAAAGGAATTGATGGAACCTGCCTTCAGACCATCAAACCACCTCATCGCCATAGGCCCCAAACTAGACGGAAAAACCTTGCACATCAAGGCTTCATTCTTGGAATGTATAGCCATCTTTTGATTAAAGTGGCTAACATGTTCAATAGAGTCCGTTCTGCCGTTATACAAGGTAAAAGTGGGTTGAGTGAACCACCGAGGAAGTCTCCCTTCCTCAATCCAGCGGGTGAAGGGTGATTTGGAAATTTGATTTAGTGCTTTACTCATAGCGTCATTTACCAGGCCTCTCGAAGATGAATTATTGTTTCTGCGTCCATGGCGGAAATCTTCGTCATATGAGAAAGATTCCCTGGGGGGAGTTCTTGACCTTTGTCTGTAGTCTTTGTCCTCCTCATCATCGGAAGAGTAGTCAGAATTGGAAGGAGCTCGCTTTCTGCACTCGACGCGTAAGTTTCTCTTTAGGTGATCAATCTCCTTCTGCATGTTTCTGGCATTTTCCTTATGAAAGATATGGTTTTTACCTCGAGATTGACTCTTACTGGTGTGGGTAGTGCGTACACTTCCCTCCCGGTCTCTCCTTCACTCAAGTTCACGGAAATGATCTTGATACTAAGAGCCCATAGATTCTGCTGGATTTGGACCTGAACCTACCATCGTTCAGTGTCTAACTCACTATCGCACCAGTTTATTCCCACAGACGACGCCAATTGTAAGAACCAGATTTGAGTTCCCAGCCCACTATGTAGATGGATTTAGGCCCAAAAAACCAAAAAATAATGAATTTGTAGAGAATGGGTTGGAAAAATTGGGTTTTAGTTAATCAAACGAACACTAGAAAGGATTCAGATAATAAGAGAATGAAAAGAGAAAAGGGTTGTATTGAAGAAAAATCGTCCTCGGCAAAGTTTGAGGAGATCTATTCTTATATATTACTCACAAGTCCGATTACAAGTTTGGTTCTGGAATGCTATCTTGTTTCTCTTTTCTCCTTTTTTCTCGATCCCCTAATCTCGTTGCCTCCTTCTTCTTTTATACTCTCTTTCCTTTTCATCTCCACCTTTCACATGTATGCTAAATGGTTAGTGCTGATACTTGTCCCATCAGCCCCTCCCATAAGTTCTCATGTAGTAGCTGTAAGGCTGAAATACTTTGTTCAGGTATCACTTCTACATTAATGTGGTCACAGAGTTAGTTGCAGTGCATTTAATGCGGAGGTAGCAGCTTTCTCTCCAAATATTTTGGGGCTTCTCCTTATCTGATATCTCTGCAATGCTTGTCCGCCCCAACTGAATTTTCGGGGTTGTCATCCTTGCTATCAAACCATCTTCCAGGACCTCAGCCTAGTCTGGCCGAGGACGTTTTCATCCTTGGCACACTCTCCGGAGCTATTATGACCAAATCCTACCTTTTTATTTTTCAACACAGTCTCTTCTAACGAAGACCTCCTCTCCTCGGGCGGATTCTTGTCCTCGGCTTGGGCCACATGCCCAATATACAGGTAGATAATGAACCTCAAGGTCCAAGGGCCTTACAATGATAATTCTTTATTATCAAACCAAAATATCGATTGGTTTTTTGGTGTAGGTGGAGATTGAATCTTAAATCTCTTATTTGATGATAAAAAACTTTACCAGTTGAACTAACTAGCAGCCACTAATGTATGTAGTAATGGAGAGGTTAGGATTAAGTTATATATGGTATAACTATTTGTAATTTTACACTAATCTATGACTTTTTATAAGCTTAACATTTTGAAAATCCAATGATTTGAGTAAATATTTTTTCTATTTTTAATATGCAAGTTGCACACTAAATTTTGTGTTAATTTTATTTTTTTTAATTTTTACTATTGAATCCAAAAATACATATTTTGTGTATAATTTTTAAATTTTGAAATTTAAACACTTTATGATGAGATAGTTATTAATATAATATCCAATCATCCTGATATTTTTGCATACATGAAAGATATAAGAAAATAAGATGATCCAATCATTGATTCGTTAAAATACTCTTTCAATAAAAATTTATGGAGTTATATTATCTGAAAAGGGTTTCATATTTTCAAATTTTTAAGATTTTGTTGAATGAATTTTCCTTTTTACCAAAGAAATCCTCGATCGAAAGCGGTTTCAGATTATATGCTTTATTCTCCCTCACATAGAACCCTGATTAGCAACTTCACTTGGACAACCACTCCAGAATGCCCAATTTTTAGTTATTATCACGGCTCAAAGGCCTAGAAAGCCCATAACCTATAAAAATGCTGACTGTGAGTTTCTGCTATCAATAATGAGGGCCCGTTTAGCCGCCCCACAACCCGCCCCCCCCCCCCCCCCCCCCCCCCGGTAAAGATTGCAACGTTCCATTGTCTCACATGAGATTTTAGGTGAAAGTTCCTTTCTATTCAATTTGAGGCTTTTATATAGAAGATGACATATATATGTTTATCCACAAGAAAATCTCTCTCTCTCTCTCTCTCTCTCTCTATATATATATATATATATATATATATCCACAAGTAACAAGATAAAATTTTATGTCTATTTTTATTTGATAATGATAAATTAACCTATAGGTACTCTTGTAGTTTGTAGCTCTATTCTTCCATTGAAAACCTTAGGTTAGGTACTGTTTACCGATTACTTTAAGAGAATCAAAACTTCAAAGTTCGATAAATAGACTACTTGACAATACACAAATGTTTTTTTTCTTTTTTTTCTTCTTCTTTTTTTTTTTTATGAACAATACACAAATGTTTTTAGGTACACTACATGCTTGACCAATATTTATAGTTAAAAATTAGGTAACAATATAGCACTAAAACCAAAAATTCTAACAAATTAGAACAAAGTGGCAAATGAGTAATTATTAGGCATTCTTAGAGCATGGTGACAAGGTTTTCCCTCCACTCATACTAATGGTAGATCTCATTAATTAAATTTATAGTAGGATTTACCATGAATGTGAGATAAGAGAGCACCATATCACCATACTTCGAGTATATCTTAAAATTTTCCATGACAAAGTAAGACTTAATAATTTACTCTCAGTAAATACTCCCTACCTAAGGACTAGGACCAATTGATGAAAACTAATACATTAAACTAGACTTTCAAGTAGATAACAAATCATCAAAAGGTTTGATATGGCAAATCTAAGTTGCCAATATTGTATTGTGTTGGCCACTAAACTGGTACATAACTACATATACCATTTTAAATGTATCAGATAAAATATCAGTTTGTTCAAGGTGATTTTCAAATGTTTCATGCAATACTAGAAGAAAAATAAAAAAGACTATCATGCTAAACAAATAACAAACAACTACAATAATAACAGTGCAGTTAAACAAAGCAACTATTACAATAATAACTCCAAGCTGACAAGTAACACCTTATTACTAATGTATTTAAATTTTCTAAGCAGGCCCTCTATGAATTGTTCAAAAAGATTACCTCGGAATCTCCCATTAAATCTATTAACAAAAATTAACCTCATTTAAATATATACAAGAGTGATTAAAGAAAGAAAACAAAATGTATGTAGGTGAACAAGTGTGTAAAATTCATGTGCATCATATATGATTATTTTCCAGTAATAATAATAAGAACCAAATAGGAACAGTTGATTAGAACAATTTAACATAAAAAATAAAAATAAAAAATAAAAATAAAAATAAAAAGTGACATTAGAAATAACAAAACAAGATTACGTGAACAAGCGTGTAAAATGCATGCATCACGTAAGATTATTTTTGAACATATTTTCTGTTATTTACTTTAAGAACTAAATGCAAACAGTTAAAATTGAACAATTTGACACTAAAAATGCTAAGACAACCACCATGTACCCTTGGCGTAATGGTCATTCTACAAGTATTAAGTGTTTGTGGGGTGTACGGTGTGGGAGGCAATGGCTGGAGTTTAAGTTTTCAAGAAGTAGCTTTACACACATATACACTTAAATTAAATTAGAGTAGAATTTTTATCTTATATATATAAAAAAAAAAAATAAATAATAATTTAAAAATGCTAAGACACAACAAATATTGATCACCCTGGAAGTCTTATGCAAATGCATCTTACCCATGTGATAATAACCTAAATTTTTTTAGATGAACTATTGCCTTCATTCAATTTGAACTCCAACTTATAGACTGAATGAATCCATACTTTAGTCATGGACGATTTGCTGCAAAGGGACATAATCGAAAACAATTGTGGACGACTTGCTTGAACCGGACAAACTCCATGCCCTCATTTATTTCAACAGACTACAGATAGTACAATTTGCAAGTTCTTGAACCTCTAGAGCATTCAGAATGATGTTCTTAAATTGCTAAAAAACAATTTTTAACAACCCACACCACAAAAAATAAGCTACATTGATGATGCTATTCTTTTTTTTGCAAATGAGCTACAGTAAATTGTCGTCTAAGGCAATCCACTGAAACTCACAAGTTATAACAAATAATAATTTTTTTATCTATTATCAAATAAAATAATGTTTCCCTCTCTTTTTTCTTTTTTCACTGTTCCTCTCTTCTCACTTTTTTCTTTTTTTCTTTCTTCACCGGTTCCTCTCTTCTCTCTCTCTTTTCTTTTTTCTTTCTTCATTGGTTCTATTTTTCTCTCTCTCTCTTCTCTCTCTCCTTTCCTCTCTTCTCTATCTCTCAATCTTTGTGGGTTTAGTGTTGGTGGTTGATTTTAAGTGTGGGTTTTGTGGATTCTGACTGTGGTGATGGTGGTGAGTGATTTAGGTTGTGGCTACGGGTTTCGTGGGTTTGGTGGTGGTGGTTGATTTTGGGTGTAGGTTTCTTGGATTTTGACTGTGGTGATGGTTGAGTTTCACGAATTTTGGTTGTGTTCGTAATGGTGGTTACCTTTGGCTGTGGCGATGGGTTGATTATGATGGTGGATTGTTGTAGTCGGTGGCGATAGGTTGTAGAGATTTTTTTTTTTTTTTTTTTTTTGTTCTTTTTTGTGGTGGGTTGAAATTACAAGTGGTTGTAACAGGTGGTGGAAGTGGCTATGGTTATTTTTGTAGTGGTTTTTTATAATTATTTTAATGATATGTTTAAATTATCTTATTTTTATATAAAGTGGTAAAAATATAAAACTTGTATAAAATGAGTTGATAAAATAAATAAAGTGCTAAAAGCTAATAAATTGTTTTTCACCATCACTGTTAGTCTTTTTTTGGGGGGGGGGGGGGGGTGTTAAAAGGATAGATTCAAAAACTAACTAGCCAGCTTGGGCTGTGAGTTGGCTATAAGCCTCAAGGAATACATGCAAGCAATGTCTGCATCTAACAAAATACACAGTTCATTTGAAAAGGGATTTTCAAGAACTACAAAAGCATCATTCAAGCAACAGCCTTCCCTAGCAAGCATGTCCGCACATTTGTTCCCCTCCCTGTACACATGCCTAATCCTCATGCCTTGGAACCGGGTGAGCAAGGTCCTGCAGTCATTTAGAAGAGGAGTATAATATTTGTTAAGGGAATTGCTAGCACAAACCAAGTCTATGACTACTTTTGCATCAAGTTCCACTACAATGTTGTTTATCCCCATCTGAGATGCCAATATCAATCCATCTCTCAAAGCCCAAAATTCTGCCTCTACACTAGTTGCCATGCCTATCTTCCTCGTGTAACCTTTTACCCACTTCCCTTGAGAATCACAGATCAAGCCTCCACCCCTTGCCTTTCCCGGATTTCCCATCGATGCCCCATTAGAATTCAGCTTATACCAGTCCATTGGTGGTTTTTGCCAGTACACTCGAGAGACAGAGAAGTGTTTTCCTTTCTGCTACTTGCTCACACATAAGAAGTACTCTATTGCAAGTCTGATGCAAGAGTGGTGAAGATTAAAATTAAGGGGTTTGTTGTCTAAGGCAACTCCATTCCTATGCTTCCAAAGCTCCCAAATAGTAAGAAGGAATAAAGTGCTCCAAGGAATCCCATTAATTTGAAACTGATTGCTACATTAATAGTTTCTTTTCAGCCATTCCAACAAATCCAATTGAAATGTACTAGTTAAAGGTTGAGGGATTCCAATCTGTTCCCAAAGATTCAGTGCAAAGGGGCAATCTTTAAGCATATGAGCTATTAATTCATCTTCATTTCTACATAAAGGGCACCTAGGATCAAAATTAATCCCTTTCTTGGCAATGACATGTTTGATAGGAACACTATCATGGTTAATTTTTGGTCAAATGTCAAGCTTCCAAATCTAATTTCCTTCAAAGGTCTGGTTTTCATTATCCTCGGGTGGAGGAGGGCATAAGTCGATGCCATGCTAAATTCTCCATCCCTTGTGAATTTCCACATCAGGGTGTCTTCTTTATCACCCCACAGCTGCATAGGAATAGCACATATTTGTTCTTTAATCTCCCTTAGTAAATCATAAGAAATCCTATCCCAGTTCCATTAACCTCCCTGGAAAATCTCTGCAATAGTCAACTTGTACTCCTCAACCCGTAGGGGTCCTACCATCAACTCCCTTAAGGATTCACCATTCACCTATTTGTCTTCCCAAAATTTTAATTTAGAATTCCTTCCCACGCTTTAACATATTCCCTCCACAAAGGTAGGAAATCGTTTCTTCACTGCTGTGTAGCAAGGGGAACAAGGAAGTTTGTCTAGATCTTTTGCTTTTTGCTAAGATTCAGAGCAATACTTCCTTAGCATTACCTTTGCCCATAAGGACTCTTTTTCCTGGTAAAGTCTCCAGTTAAGTTTAGCCAGTAAAACTATATTCTTTGCCCATGCTGCCTGTATGCCCAAGCCCCCTTCCTCTTTAGATTTAATTACTTTGTTCCACCCAACAAGGTGCAGCCTTCTTTTTTCTGCCGTTGAGCCCCATAGGAAGTCCCTATTAATTCTATCAAGCTTATCACACAGGTGTGCAAGTAGAGCCGCCCCTTGCATAACATAGTTAAGGATGGCATTCATGACTGACTTGACCAGCATAGTCCTTCCTGCGAAGGACAAAAACATTGTCTTCCATCCTGATAGCTTTGTGAGCACCCTTTCCACAACAAAATTAAATTGGCCCCGGGTTGCCCCTCTATGCTTCAAAGAGAAACCCAAATACTTTCCAAGATTGGATGTAGCTTGGATGCTGAGATTATCACACACTTTCTCCTTAAGGCTGGTTGAAAAGGGAGAAGTAGATCTGTGACTTTTCATAGCTAATCACTTTCCCTGATTCCTCACAAAACTTGTCTAGTACATCTTTAATAGCCTCACTTCCCTTTTCACTCACCTAAGCAAAAAGCATTAAGTCATCCACGAAAAACATATGTGAAATTCCAATATTTTCCTTAAAAGCTTTCATCGGAATCCACCTTTTCTTGATACACTCCTTCTCAATCAATTGACCAAGATATTTCATACAAAGGATGAACAAGTGTGGTGACAAGGGATCCCCCTGCCAGATTCCTCTCAAGGGTTTAAAGGTGTTAAGCTTGCCTCCATTGAAGAGAAGTGACATGCTGGTAGTGGAGATGCAACTCATAATCAGCTCTATCAAAATTTGAGGGAAGTGAAAAGCAATCAAAACACCTTGTGGATAAAACTCCACTCAAGGCGATCATAGGCCTTAGCCAAATCGGCCTTTACAGCCATGAATCCCGTCCGACCTTTTTCTTATCTATAGGGTGAATAAGTTCATGTGCAATGATAATATCATCCAACCCTATTCTACCTGGCACAAAGGCAACTTGGACAGCTAGTCATTCATTTTACAAGACAACAGCCCATTTAATCTAAAATAAGGGTAAATTACAAAGTTGGTCCCTATCCTTTACGCCATATCTCAATTTTTCCTAACTTTTTAATTGTGTCAGTTTAGTCCCTAACCTTTTAATTGTGTCAGTTTAGTCCCTAACCTTTTGGTACTGTGTTAAAATGGTCCTGGCCATTAAGTGATTGATAAAAAATGCTGACATGGCTAACAGTCAAAATAAAATATTATTTTTTATACTACATGACTTCCACATAAGCTGCCACATGACATTAATTATAAATATCAACATTTTCTAATTTACTTTAATGCTCTCTATGTCCCCTTCTCTCTCTCGATTTCTCTCTATCCTCAGACTCCATGACAAAAACTCTTCAAGCTCCTTCAATTAGGCCAATCAATTGAATACAAATTGGAGTAAAATAAAAGTTTTTTGTACGATTCTTTAAAGAAATAAGCTAAGGAAACAAATACAATCACCTTAGAATCGAATACCCACTTGAGATCAATACTGTAAAAGATTCTTTAAAAAAAAAAAAAATCAATACCGTAAAACTAGACCCAAACTAGCAAACAATGTAAACAAGATTAAAATCGAAAAGAAAATAAGTACAAAAATGGATCTTTAAAAATTGGAATGATTATACAAAGAAAAAAAAAATGAGAGAAATTGTTAGGCCAGCCAAGAGCTATAAGGTGATGCTCTAGATGCTTCTATACATTTTCGTCGGAAAGTTTGTATAATCGTATTGTCTCTCTCTAACTCTCGCATTCTCACTGTTTCCCTTAAAACCAAGCTGACCCACCATTACCCAAGGCACCGGGCAGTAGCCACGATCATAAAATGAAAATCAAAGAAAATTATCAAACCTGTTACATCACCAGAGGTACTGGTAGCACTGTTTTCATTACACAGAACATTGTTCATTGTGCTATGAATCATTGCGTGTGCTTCGATTTTCATTTGGCAAAGGAATATCTTTGATGGGTTTTTCTTGTTCGGTCATGGTGTTAATCAAGGAAAACCTATGCCAGGTTGAGACTTATGATGTTTGATCTCATGGATTTCAGAGATGTGAGTCACAGGGCCACTAAGAACACAGAGGCCATTGAGGGTTTTTTTTTTTTTAAATTTCTTTTTAATGTTGCCGTGGAAGTACACATGGAATGAAAATAATATTTTTGAGTGTTAGTCATGTGAGCATTTTTCATCTATCACTTAACTACCAGAACCAATTGACACAATACCAAAAATTTAAGAACCAATTTGACACAATTAAAAAGTTAAAAACCAAATTAAGATGTGCCGTAAAAGATAACGACTTTGTAATTTATCCTTAAAATAATATAACATGACTAATTTTGTAATTTACCCTTAAAATAATATAACACCGGCACGTTTACACATCAAGCAGGCTTGAACGCATTCGCTTGATGGAATAGACGAAGACTAGTACGAATTGCACCTCGGCCTCAGCATGTAAAAATAAACCCTCGAACCCATCAACCATAAGACCCCAAAAATACTCGGCAATAGGATTTGCATTCATTAGCTTAAATGGAGTCTAGTAATGGTATAGCACCCCAAACCACTAAAATATTAACAATTTTGCAGCCATCATCATCACCGAAGAAATCTGTCGTCACCCATTATAGATTAAACTGTAAAACTAATGGACGTTTGAACTCATCAACCATAGCACCACCTCAAAGCACTAAGCAATAGGGCTTGCACTCATTTAGCTAAAGGGTATGGAGAGACTAGCATAGCACCATAGCACCCCAAACAACTAAAATATTTTGACAGTTCAGTAACCATATCTGCACTGAATCAACGTGCCATCACCCATTAGATAAAACTGTAAAACTGTTACCACATTTCTGCCGTTTATAATAAAATTCAGATAAAAACTGGAGACCTCAACGACCAACTCAGAATAAAATTGGAAAAATCGATAAACATAACAAAAGAAACCAAAATATTAACCAAGGTACCAAAATATTAAGCCTCCTTTTATCTAGGATATAAACTAACATGTTCCAAAACCAACAAATAACACACAGAATGGTCAAAACTACTCTAACAAAGTGTAACTGAGGGCACATGAACCATCAAAAGTCATACATCCTTCAGCTCTCTTCATAATGGTCTCACTTCTTGGATTTCTTAGATGTCCTGCAATTATAATAAATCTAATTAGATCTCACAAACAGATTGGCCTAATTCACAAGTGTGGAACAACATCTATGATGCTTACTGAGTAGGTTGAGATGCAGAAACAGCAGGAGCAGCTGGGGCAGCAGGTGCTGGTCTTTCTCCAGAAGGTCCCTATAGACATTATGCAATAAACAACAAAGTAAGAATCCTAGTCAATATAATAAATGAAACTCAATCCATCCAATCTTGGTCAACATTTGATAGATTTAAAACAAGATTAATCAAGGGCAGATATATTTTCTTATTTGATAAGTTAACTAAAGCTGGATTATCATATTTGCATAATGAGTTTCAACTGTAATGTCAAAAAGAAAAGCTTTTAAAGCATTATGAAATTAACAGGATGCTGAAAACCATACCTGGGCCAGGCGTTCCTCCCTTCTAGCGTGTTTCCTCTCCCTGCTGGCCTTGTTCTTTGCCCGCTTCGCCTCAAACTGGTCAGACAACGTCTTCTCTCTTGCCTTCTCAGCTTTGGACTTGTGGATGCTCTCCATAAGGACACGCTTGTTCTTGAAAACATTACCCTTCACCTTCATGTACATATCATGGTACATGTGCTTGTCAATCTTCTTAGATTCCCGGTACTTGCGGAGCAAGCGCCTGAGAACACGCATTCTCCTCATCCATAGCACTTTGGTAGGAAGCCTAGCCTCCCTTGTACCCTTGCGCTTACCTGACAGAAATTCAGAAATCAGTTTTGGACAATTCAAAACCATTCTGTCATATCATTCATCTACTGTACACCAGCTCAAAAAAGTAACACAGTATCACCAGTTCTTGCAATTAAAATACTGTTTTATACTGTTTCTAGTATGTGAGTTTTCTCAACATACTATAGACGATTTCTCACCCATATTGATAGTTAGGTGACATATTGATTTATGTGCACACATACATACAATTTAATGTATAACCACAGAACATTTGTCAAAATGCACAATGATTCGTCTAAATTCTGAGTTCAATACTAATTCCACCATAACCAAATTCCTAAATTACTCATGAGTAACAAAATACCATATCCAGAATGACGCCCCTTCCTCTTGGCTTCCTTCATACGACGTGCTCGAGAACGCGAGTGGATCTTGGTTGGCTTCCTGATGATGAAACCATCCTTAACCAGCTTTCTGATATTTTGGCCTGCACTTAGTGAGCAACAAACATCAATAACCAAACACAACAAAAGAAAAAAAAATAAAATCAACACAAAACCCTGCATAGAAAATGTAGAATACTAGTAATAAATAGTTAACAGCATCGATGTAACAGCAGCATGAAGGCATAATCTAGTATACAAAATACTAGAAATGGTACACAAGTTCCATAAGGCACACATGAAGATCACTAATCACTATCCATTGATACAAAGTCCAACAAACCCGAACAAACAAGAAACTCAAAATCAAGCAAACCCAATAATTTGAGTAGTTTTCAAAAGTATTTTCAGCCCAGAAATTAAAACCTTTCACACATTTCCTGAGCAAACAAAGAACATTTTCAAGTTAACCACTAAACTTTGTTACCACAAACAGTTCAGCAATAACTCCACGCTATGAAATTATAGAAAAACCGTAAGCAACGAACTATACAAATAATCAAATCAGAAAAATCAGCTCCCAGCACTAATTTCATGAAACAATAACGAACTATCCAAACCCTAACGGTACAAAACTAAAACCCTAGCTAAGGTTATAACAATCAGATTCAGATCTTAACGCCCCGTTTGGCAACTCAGAAAAATCACACCAATACAAAAGAAAACCAGAAAAGCTAAAATGTTTGAAAAAGTCAGAGAAATCCATTCCATTTCTAATATCTTCCGACGGTTTCTCAGCAACCAAACAAGTCGGAAGAGAGTAAGCACAATAAAATCAAATCAATCACATCATAGCATACAAGATCAAAACCATATAAAACAAAAAATGAACAGAGAATAAGAAACACAGAGAGAGAGAGAGATAGTGCGTACGAGAGTTGGCCATGGAGATTTCGTTGACCTCATTTGGGTCGAGCCAGACCTTGCCACGGCCACACTTGAGGACGCTCGAGGCGAGCCTCTTCTGGAGCTTGAGCGAAACCATGTCAAATCTCTCTCTCTTTTTTCTTTCTTTTTTTGTGTGGTTGCTGCTAATGGCAGAGAGGATGAGAGGTTGGGAAAGAGAGGCTTTTATATAACCACCACTCAAATGCGGCTTGCCCCCTCTAGGGTTTCTCAAGGGGTTCCGCGTTTCTTATTGGGCCTTAATGGGCCCGCTCCATTTTTTCAATATTTTCATTATCTACAGGGCTAGTGATTATACACGTGTCTAGGCCCTTTTTTAGGCATGGGCCTGGGCTACTATATTTGGGCTTCTAAATCTGCCTTTAGAACCTGATGTGCAAAAATTGGGTTTTAAAATATATATATATATATATATATATATATATATTGTTGTAAAATAAAAGAAATAGCGAGGAATACAGAAAATTTAGGAGGAGATAGCATATGAAGTTTTAAAATTTAAGGGGTCAGCCAAATTATAGAAAATTTAGGAGGAAAAATCCAATTGTTACAAAAAGTGGGGGAGAATGAATACCAACCATGAATTACAAGTCTCTTGATAGAATGGACAATTATTGATTGTTGATTTTTTTTTTAAAATGGAAAACTATTACTTTTTGTTGTTAAACTATGTATTAGAATTTAATTTCATCAACGAACTGTGTAGATTTGTGTCTATTATTATTAGTTTATGAGTTTATGAAGTTTTGAAAAAAGGTTAATGTTATCCTTGCTTTCACTTTTTTCATTTAGTTAACTTTGATCTTTATTCATAGAAAACCGCAAAATTTGGAGGAACAATTTGTTCAATTTCAACAATTAACTTATATTGTTAAGAGTCTCATAATCCAACGGAGATACTCAGTACTCAAATTCCTATACCTAACTATTTATATTTATATAAAAACAACAACAACAACAACAATAAACTTATATTGCAAGTGGAAGTGAGCATTTAGCTTTTTTTTTTTTTTTTTTTGAGAATCCAATCTGTAATGTCTTATTAACTCAAGGAAGAGGCATATCTGCCAATACAAAAGAGCCAATACAAAAGACTTGATATCTGGTGGAACATGCTCCATCCAGACAGTTAAATCAGAATTGAATCTAGCTTTTTTTTGCTAAAGCATTGGCTACAGAATTTCCCTTCCTATAGGTATGAGAAAAACAATAGCTTCTTAAGGAATTGACATAGAACATAGTGTCTTTAACGAGATGGCCATAAGTAGATTGAAACATATCACCTTTCTGAAGGGATTTGATGATAGTTTTCGAGTCTCCTTCCAAAATGGACTTATGGAGACCTACTTCGTGGACAAAAATGGCAGCACGCCTTGCTGCAAGTAACTCCAAGCATGTAACTGAAGGTGGTTATAGGAATTTTTCAAAGAGAGCTGCTATGATTTTGCCAGCATGGTTACGTATTACCACACCCAAGCTTGCCTCTCCTTTGTCTGTGAACATGGCCCCATCAAAGTTGGTCTTGAAACAATTGAACTCTGGAGGCTTCCACTTTTTTTCCTTTGCATGAGACTAATTTTTTTGGAGGTTGCTGACCGGTTGCTGGTGGAGTGACAAGTATCTTTTTGCTTCAAAAACTACTCGATTTAGAGGGAGAACATCCTTATTCAGCCTAAGTTTGTTCCGCCTAGACCATAGGAACCAAGCCATGGTGGTGAAGAGCTCCAGTTTGAGTGGCTTTTGCATGATCAATTCAACCAAATTTTGGAAGGACTCCATGGAAGTTTTTTGGCGATCAACCCATCCAAAATCCACATCCCATACCTGGCGAAGAGAGGGACAGTTCTAGAGAGCATGGAGGACAGATTCAGATTGGGCTTTGCATTGTTGGCATATGCTGTCTGCTATGATTTTTCACTACATTAAGTTTTCCTTTGTTGGCAGTGCATTTGAACAAGCTTTCCATGTGAAATGCTTGATTTTTCCAGGTACATCAGCTTTCCATAGTTGCTTCCAAAAGCCGTGGGTCTTGTCTGGGTTTGATGTTGAAGCCGATTTCTTTTTCTCCTTTGCACATAGCCACTTATACCCCGTGCTAACTAAATAAGAACCATCTCTGGTCCAAGGCCAATATCGGGTGTCGGGTTGGTTAATCAGTCCCAATGGAATAGATTTATTTTCGCTGCTTCAAAAGGCAGGAAATTATTGTCAATGGTGTGGGAGTTCCATCCATAACTGTGTGGATCAAAGAGTGCCGAAACAGTAGCTGATCTAGTGCAGGTGTTGGAGGTGAAACCACTCAACCTTGAGACTCCCCAGGCAGCCAATTCTCCCCATAAATCTTGACTTGAGAACCATCACCAACTCTCCACTTGGCACCCTTTAGGATGAGCTTTCTTGCATGTAAAATGCTTCTCCACGCAAATGACCCCGATTTCACTTTTGCTTCAAACACACTGCTATTTGGAAAGTATTTGGCTTTGAACACTTTATAGAAAAGTGAATTTGTGTCATACACTAGTCTCCACACTTGTTTGGCTAACATGGCTTCATTGAACTTACAAAGATCTTTGAACCCCATACCTTCATCCATCTTAGGCTTACATAAAGTCTCCCGCTTTTTCCAATGTATTTTTCTCCGATCATCTCTTTGTCCCCACCAAAATTTACGGATCATCACTTCAATATCTCTACAAAGACCAATCGGTAGGCGAAAGCAACTCATTGTAAAGGTGGGAGGACTTCCTTACCGACTTGTGACAATAATTTTTATTTCCACCCTTGGATTTTTCCCCACACCCTCTCCTTGATAAAATTCAGGCTGGCATTTCTGTTTCTTCCCACCATCATTGGAAGGCCTAAGTACTTTTCGTATTCCTTAATCTCTGGAACCCCAAGAAGATTTTTTATGTCATTTTTTGTTGCCAAGGGCATAGCTTTGCTAAAGAAAAGAGTGGTCTTCTCCTTGTTAATACACTGCCTAGAAGCTTTCTCATATTGATCCAAAATTCCTTGGATGGCTCTTATATCACTTATCTGGGCACGACAAAACAGCAGACTATCATCAGCAAAAAATAAATGGGAGATTTTTGGACCATATCGGCAAAGGGAGTATCCCCTAATTTTGTCTTCATGTACAGCTTGTTTGATGAGAGCATTTAAACCTTCGGAGCAAAGTAGAAAGAGGTATGGGGACAAAGGGTCGCCTTGTCTGAGGCCTCTTGAGGGGACTATGTTTCCTTTTGGTTCTCCATTCACCAGGATGAAATAAGTGACCGTGCTGATGCATTCAGAAATCAGTTTCACCCATCTTCTATTGAAGCCCATTTTTTCCATCAGTTGTAAGAGGAAATGCCACTCCACTCTATCAAAAGCCTTGCTCATATCAAGTTTAAGCGCCACAGAGCCAATTTTTCTTGATTTCATTGTTTTCATGTGGTTAAGTGTCTTAAAAGCAACTAATATATTATCTGAAATTGCTTTATCAGATTGAAAAGTACTTTGAGATTCAGATATAATATCAGGTAATATGACTTTTAAGCGGTTAGCTAAGACTTTTGAAATAAGCTTGTACACAATGTTACAAAATGCTATAGGCCGAAATTCAGTTACATGTTCAGGACTTTTCACTTTTGGAATAAGGGTGAGATAGGTGTGGTTTATACTTGCTGGAATATGGGCTGTGTTGAGGCAAGAGAGCACAGCGGCAGCAACATCACTTCCAATATCCTTCCAATAGTGTTGGAAAAAAATTGGGGGCATCCCATTAGGACCTGGGGCTTTTAACGGCACCATTTGAGATAATGCTAAGTCAACCTCTTCCCTTGTAAATTCACGGCCAAGGAGGGTGTTCATCTTTTCGGTAACATTTCGTTGGACTTGCTGCAATATTGAGTCAATTTCACAAGGGTTTGATGTGGTGAATAAACCCGTGCAATAATCAACCAATAATGCAGCAACGTTTTCATCCCCACAACACATCTCCCCCCTTGAATTTCGAAGACCATGAATGGTATTACGGTGAAATCTATGAAAAGCTCGATTGTGAAAATAGCTAGTATTTTTGTCCCCCGATTTTATCCAGTGAGATTGAGACCTTTGATGCCATATTTTTTCCTCCGCCACCAACAACCCATTTATATCGTGCTTCAGTTGTTGTACCTGGGCAAAGTTTTTATCCTGAGCCGCCACTCTTTCTGCTTGTTTCAATTGCTTTTTCTTCTTAGCTATTTGTCTTGTGATATTACCAAAATTCTGTTTACTCCAGCATTATAGACTTGACTGACATTTATTGATTTTTCCAGCTATGTTTGTCATGGGAAAAGACCCAAAATTTTGCCTCCAAGCCGTGTGGATTGTATCATGACAGCCCTCATTATCCAGCCATACCTATTCAAATCTCCAAGGGCGTTGCTTGCTGCCTGGGATGCCCATGGGGTGAATTATAATGGGTTTGCGGTCTGAGGTACCACACTCAAGAGTAAGCACCTTTGATGCCGGAAATAGGTTCAGCCAATCTTGTGTAGCAACTGCCCTGTCAAGCTGCTCCCATATTGTATTGCCAGTCTGATAGTGTTTGTACCAAGTGTACTTATTTCCCACATACCCCAAGTCAGTGAAACCACACTCGTCAAGAATGTCTCTAAAGTCTTGCATTTGCCCATTTGGTCTTGGTCTGCCACCTAGTTTTTCATGAGATTTCAGAATCTCATTAAAGTCACCAGCACATATCCAAGGAAGGGAAAATTTTTTGTGAAGCCATCGTAGTTTATTCAAGGATTCCAAATGGTTCTGAGTCTCCGAGAAACCATAAAAACCTGTAAACCTCCAACTATTTTCCCTTCCCTTGTTTATGATGGCATCAATGTAGTTTAGAGAGGAATTTTCCACCGATAATTCAACATCTTTTTTCCAAAACAAAGCAAGTCCCCCGCCTCTTGTGACTCGGGAAACTCCAAAAGTATCTCTAAACCCCAATTTATTACGTAATTCGAGTAGCCTAGCTTCATCCAGCCATGTTTCGGCTAAGAACACGATTGCGGGATCTTGTGCTTGGACAATGTCACCGAGCTCTTGAATTGTCAGTGGGTTTCCAAGCCCACGACAATTCCAACAAAGTAGACTCATTGCTCATGGTGGGGCTGGGATGCAGTCGTCGTCAATCCAAATTCTGATTCATGGGTGAGCACTCTTTTTTTGTTTGGTTGATCTAGTTCATCTTCTAATGTGAGTTTGCGTTTGTGTGGGAGGGTATTTTGCTGAGGAAGGTTTGCTTCTTGTAGTGGTCGTGGGATTCTTTTCCAGGTTTTTGGCGTAGCATTATTTTGGTTACACGGGTTGGTTTCAGGGTTGACATCAGGGTTTGGGGAAGGGACATGGTTGGTCATGTGATCATTAGAATTCATGGGTTGGCTAGAGTCCACTTCTGTTGCCCTAGTCTTTGCGGCAATTATTCCATGATTAGTGCATGCATGGCTGTCAAACATCATTAACTTCTGATCAATTTCATGTAATGTATCATTAAATGATTTGCCCAATCCGCAATCAACGTTATTCCCTTGTAACGTAGATACGTTTTGCGTGTCATTAATGCTGGTGTGAGGCACTGTTTGTATTGTGACAGAGTTTTGAGTCACCGGAGTAGGGTCCAGCAAGGTTGTAGCCGGCGAATCTCCCTGGTGTCTTTCTTTTAGACCTCTCTCTTTTCTCAAAGCTTCATAGAATCCAGGTACTTTTATCACTGTCTTCCTAGGCATGGCTAATGGGGAAGCACGAATCCATGGACCATATTCCCTATCTTCAAGAGACAAAGAATCGTTGCTTTCAATCCATCTGTCGTAGTCTTTATCGGCGTGATCCAGGCAGTCACACCAATAACAGAGTATTGGCAATCTTTCATATTTGAAATTAACCCAACCCATTGCACCATTCTCTAGTGATATTTTCCTCCCACGACACAGAGGGATAGTAACATCCACCGTGACTTTTACTCGAAAGTAATGACCACCATCCATTTTAGAGAGTTTTGTGTCCTTACACACTTCACCCACTACGGTGCAGAGCTCTTCAGCAACTCCCCTGTTGAAGAAGGTTAGTGGGATATCATGTACCTGAACCCACATTGGAACTTTGTTGAAGTTGAGTTCGCTAATTGGGGTTGCACTGTCATAACGACATAAAACAACCAGCTGCTTATCAAAACTCCATGGTTGGGGTGATAAAATTTTTTCTGCCTCTTCCTTATTGTCAAAAACAAAAAGGAGGATGCGGTTTCCTCCTGTACGAACCTCAAAGCCATTTTTGGAGCGCCACAATGGGTTAAAGGTCCGAATCACTGCTTCTGTATTGAGAACCCGCTTTGTGAAAAAATTTGCTGCCAAAATTGTTTCACCAATAGATCTATCTTTTGTCAATTTTAGTGTACCATCCTCTCTTTCATTCAGGGACAGGTTACTCTAGTGTTTCATTATCCCTTCCATGGGTTGAAGACACTCGTGTTTCCCAAAACGCCAAAGAAAAAACCCAACAAAACCCTACAATAAACCTTGTTTATCCAAGGACAGACAGCCTTACTTGAAGGGACAACAAATTCTACAATGAAAGAGAAGCTTTGGAGAGTCCAAAACTTTTCTTACCAGAGAGAAAATTTAGTTTATTCAAATTAGGTTCAAACACATTGTTCTATTGGCTTATAAAACATTAACCATAAGTGGGCATTTAGCTAAAATAATAGTAATCACCCAATATGACAAGTAGGGACATGAAGTATCATTAATTGAACCATATAGCTCAGGGAATAAAATAGTAGTTTGGGGTATTTTTTTCAACCTTGCAATTAATTTTAGGGTTGAAAATGTTACAACAATGTCACTTCCAACAATAATAAATAAACACGTTCACAATTCCCAAACTGTTCAACTAACCCATGTATCAATGTAACCCGTTTATTCTTAAGGGTCCGTTTGGTTCAAAGGATGAAAAAATTAGAGGATAGAAAATGGAAAGATGATGGAAAAGTGGGAGAATAGAAAAAATTTTAGTTTCTCTCATTTGTGTTTGGTTAGATGGGTGGAAAAGTAGAGGGATGGAAAACTTTTTTGTTTGGTTGAAAAGAGAAATGAGAGGATAGAAAATGGAGTTTGTATAAATTTACTCATATGTCCTTATTAAAAATAATGCTCAATTAAAAAAAAAGGCAAACAACCAACCAAAAAAAATGCAATCATCCAAAGTTTATTAAAAAGGAAAATTCATGTCCAATAAAAAATAAGAAATAAATTTAAAAAATTAAAAAGAAAAAACGTCCAAAAATAAAAAAGTACTGAATGGTACCATTCATGCACATCATCATATTTAAAAAATAAAAAACCAGCGTCCAGTGAAACCCAAAAAAAAAAAAAAAGGGGTTGGCAAGCCACATTTATTTCGGCCAGGTTGAAGCTGCTAAAAAATAAATAAATAAAAAGAAAATATGGGTAATTTTGTCCAAACATTTTTGTCCACTTTTCACTTCCATTCTCTCCGATATAGGGGGAGAGGAGAACTTGTGGGTCCCAACAAAATCTCTCATCTTTTCTACCCTCAACCAAAAAACCAAAAACATCATTTTCTCTCCATTTTTCATCCTCTCTAAAATCACTCCAACCAAACATAACCTAAAATTGGACATGAATTACAACAGGGCTGATGCATCATGCACAACATGTGAATATCACAGAAAAGTAGTCCCAATTTGGCAAAATTACAAATCTTTATCCAAGTAAACCACATTACATCAGGCAGGTAATAGTGTATAATACATGTAATTTCCGTTTCTCCATCAGCCAGAATACAATATTAACCCTCATAGCTCAAAATTATACTACTTTATTCTGGAATAATTTCATTGATGATCATGGTCTCTGACTGGGCCTTTCCATACAACACCAAATTAAATTTCAACATATATAATGACCATATATAATATCTATAAGAAATACAAGTAATAATGATCCTATTCTTCAGTTCCATATTAAGCAACCTAGCAAGTTATTATCAAGCTAAAATCGCATCTCTAGGCTATTTGAGATTCTATCAGCGCCATTGCTCCCAACCCCGATTAATATCAAAACGAAAAATATGCTGCATCCCTTAGGCCTTAGCATCTAAAAACTTCTTTGATAACGGGAATGTGAAGAAGCTATATCAACAATATCTCTAAATACAGGTTTATGTCCAGTGAGATCTGCACTTCTGTTATGAGCATAACCTTTGGGTGCAACCTGGCGCACGACTGAATCATTTGGGCCTTCACAAATCCCAAGTTTGACAATGAATGTGGCAATGCTCCCTTTATCAGGGCCCTCACTCTCTATCCAAATATTACCTTCCATGAGATTTACAAACCTAATTCAATCAAAAGAGAGCAAGTCATTTGCTGAAGAATTGAGTAAACAATGAAGGGGCCATGAATAAGATGCAAGAAATGAAGAACAACCCTATTTGATAGTTCCCATGCTAAATCAATAGCTAGCTACTCAACATCTTCCTAGAAATGATAGCATGAAAGGTCAATGCTCAGTAATGTCCAAAAAGGAAAATGTAAATGCCCAACAGATATGGTGAGAAATATCTCTAAAACACTTCACATGGTTAGAGTGATCAAAAATATTATTAGGATGGAAAAACCAGAAGTTCTGCATGCAATGTAGTCAAATGTAGGATCTGAATTTTCTAAGTACCGTTTACAAATGGCAAGTCCAAGTCCTGCGCCACGATTCATTTGATTGGATCCACTTCGAAACTGAGTAAATCTGGTAAATAGATGTGGAATATCTTGTGGGAGAATACCACAACCAGAGTCCTTAACCTGCAGTAACAAGGATGTTATGGTTGATAACAAACAAAATGGTATGCAGTAACTATATTACCAAGAAAAAAAAAATATTGGGCAGATAATGCGTTAGGTTGTAACCAGGCATCTAGCAATTAGATGCTGCCATGGATACTAAATGAGTTAATCATGAAAGTAAAGCACTAGATCACATGGGACAATAAACATAAATTAAAAGGAGTACCCTGCAATCACCAAAACATCATTTGTCCATAACATGGCAAGAAATACCTCAAACCTCATAAATTTAAAATTTTTAGATTTTAATACTGGTCAATAGAAACAAGCCAAAAGAAAAGTCAAATGAACTATTTACCAACCTGTACTCGTAGGAAGAAGTGACCATCACTTGATACAGGATAAAATTCAGGGGGCCGGCAATCTCTAAAGGACTCTGGTTTTGCAATAGATGCTATAATTGAAACATAACCCTCCTTAGTAAACTTCAGCGCATTACCGGCAACATTTAAAACAGTTTGCATAAGCCGTCTCTCATCACCAACAGCACATACAGGTAAATCCGGGGAGATAAGCAAAGTCATGGATAACTTCTTCACAGATGCTATAGGCTTTATCAAATTCATGATCTACAAATTTAAGACAGATTATGCTACCAAGATACCCATATGTAAGTGCTGTACAAAATCAAGATTATTTTAATTCCATTTTGTAAAAATTGAACCACTGGGATAGTCACCTCTCTGAAAACTTCATGAAGGTTGAATGTTCCACGTTCTAATTCTAGGCTTCCATCTTCAAGTCTAGAAAGATCTAGAACATCATTAATAAGTGTTGCCAAAAGGTTGCTACTCTTTAGTACTGTCTCTATCACAACCCTTTGTTCTGGACTTAGCTCAGTCTCTAAAAGAAGAGAAGACAATGAAATCATTGCGTGCATTGGTGTCCTCATTTCATGATTCATGACTGCAAGGAAATCATTGCGAGCGTGGATAGCCCTCTCTGCTTCTCGTCGAGCTAAATCTAAAGCAACATTCTGCTCCATGAGCTGATCACGGGCCCGCATAGACTCTTCAAGAATAGCAGCATGTGAAAGAGCAACAGCTACCTATATGAGAATTGAAGAACATGAGCCGGTACAAAGTACACAAGGACACAACAATATTATTATGTATGATACACACACACACACAAAAGGCAGCTAATGACATTTAAAAAAAAAAAAAAAAAAACCTGATCTGCTACAACATCAACAAGTTCCAATTCATGGTCTCGCCACTTTCTAGCACCATCCGTAGGGAGAATTAAAACCATGATTGCATAGCTCTTAGCAGAGAGATCAGACCAATCATTAATCTGGAAATTCGAGAGATCTAAAAGAGGTACGCGCACAGCAACAACATCAGGTGGCACATATCTTCCTACAAGAGGTCTGATCCTAGCCAGAGGGCAGTTGTATGGTATGCGTATTGCTCGAGCATTATTGAAAACATCATTGACTATAGAATGGTTTAGTGGCACGGTGGACCCAACTTGTATTTGGTGGTTTAGGGTATGAGAAAGTTGCAGATTCATTCCAGTTCGTGACGGCATCCACAACACACATTCTTCTAGGGCTAAAGTCCTACCTAACTCAACAAGTGTGGTTCTCAATATAGTATGTCTATCAAGCGTGCTTCTAATTTCATGAGTCAACATCCTAACATGCCTTCCAGTCTCTTCTTGTGTAAGAATAAGCCCCATCTCCCTGTCAAGTTCTTCAGCCTTGTTCTTTAGAAATAGTTCCCGAGTTTTGACACTCAACAGATCAGGAATGATGTGAACAAGCATTAATGCAGTTGCACATGATACAATAGCACAAGCAATTTTTGCAACTGTCATTACAACAGCAACTGCTTTAGAGTGCATAGAGAACGTCCACAAACTTATGAAGTGGGTAGCTCCACAAAGAACAATAAAAGCACCAAACTGCATAAGCACCCATCTATATGGGAAGAAAGCAGATTTTTGAACAAAATAAATAAGCTCCAGGGGTATGGAGAAATATGCTATGGCGATTAAGAAATCTGAGATATACTGATATTTCACCAGAAGTTCATCATGCCATTGTGTGTCAATGCAATCACAGGACTCCATTACCCAATAAACTCTCTCAACAAATCTGAGAACACAATCAAATAATTATATTGTTAAACCACTAAACAATATGAGTTCACATAAGAATTGACAACTAATAATTAAAAATGCCACAGAACATTCATTGCTTGGCGTGTTTCAACAGATGATAATTTAATCACACAAATGTGTCGAGTTCAAGATTATATGTGCAAATTCAACATCAATAAGGGACCACTAAAGAAATTGACAACCACCATCACATTTATAGAAACTTGAATTGGTAAAAATGCACAAAATATTTCAACAAAGGGTCTAATTGAAATAGGTGTGGTAATGACTACCATTTAATTAAACGGACCCAAATTGGAGAAGGAACTTGAACCTTTTCTTTTTTGAGAAATAATTACAACATGCCGCTAACCTCGCAGCTCGAACCTTTTCTCCCCTAGACCCCAAGCACTTTGTACATGGGAAGGTGTCAATTCAGCTACAAAGCCTTTGGCAAGCACGAACTTGAACCTTGAAAGATACTTTCATAACTAATGGAGCATTCAATTTCCATGTGATTTCCAAAGATACCTTTATAAAACATGTAACCATGCTTTCATTCTCAATAGAAAACCTACTGCTATCAGGAAAAAAGTCCCTAAAGCAGTGAGTGATTTCTATTATTTTTTATATCACCTCCCCTCATTCAATTCCTATAATCAGATATTCTGTCTACCAATAATTTGCACTAACACTAGTGTTTCCAAAAAGTGATGGTGCTTAATCATGTTACTATTTATAACAAGTGCCGGGTAATTTTGATCATGATCAATTATTTTCAGATAGAATTTTTATTTACATATTATTTTTAAATAATGATCAAGAAATGTTTTTCTTAGTAACATTATCCATCTAACCAAACAAACTCTAAAGTAGCTCAAAACCAACTCAATAATTTCCTTTAAATCAATTTTTTTTTTTTAAAACCCCATATTTCCAAATACAAAGATTTAAATAATTCAACAATGATGCCTAACAAATGAGACTAACAATAATCATTATCCCTTTTAAAACAAAAGGTAATACAAAAACTTAAAAAACTCTTCTTTCTCAAATTTACACCAGACCAATCCCCAAAAACATCAAATTACAAAAGTCCCAAACATATACAAATGGGGTTTTAATCATTTGCCAAAAAAAGAAAGGGAGTAGCATTAATATTTACCAAGCTGAGAAAGAAAAAGTGGATGGCCGGAGACTAATTGCAGAGCTATGTGGGCGTGATCTCAGCCGTCCATTTCATGTGGGGGTTCCATAAAGTTGAAGTGGAACAGTAGCTTCATGGGAGAAAAGTAAGAAACAATGGAAAACCAGTGTATAAAACTATGAACTAGGAAATTGGTAAAGTGAAGGAAGAGACTTCTTTTTTTTTTTTTTTTTTTTTTTTTTTTGAGAAACAAAGGAAGAGACTTTTATAAGTACAGGGAAGCCAAAAATAGCATTCACAGACAAAAGAAACTAGTTAAAGGGGAGACAGATACATTGGTTTCTATTTTGAGGGGAGTCTCTCGCACGTGCCTCGACTGGCTTCATAGTTTTTTTTTTTAATCGAACCAATATCACGTGATAATAATGCGAATATCACACGTACCACCAGAACTTTAATAAGGCTATTATCGTGAGCAAAATATATCCATTGAAGCGTCATTGGTCAAATTGCTCAATTTTTACCAAATATGATGTAGAGTTATATGAAAACTCTTATCACTCTGTTATGGTTAAATAAATTTTGTTTAAAAGAAAAATTTTCACACGTGTTGACATTTCACTCGGATAACATGGGCGGGTTGTATCACTTCCATTGAACGTTGGGATTGAAGTTCTTAGTTCTACCCATCTCTTTGGTAAGTGGGTTCAACCGACCAAGCCCACTTACCCTTCGGTGGTAGAAGTGAAAGAGACAAAAAGTTATTATTGTAATGTTATTTAAAAATGTTTTATTATATGCCTTATAAATTATTAGTATGTAATTTTTGAATAAAAAAGTTATTAATTTGTGTTTATCATCATATTATTAATGTGTTATTAATCACATTAATTATTATTTCAGCTTGTAAGTTTTTTTTAATAATAAATATAGCAATATCGTCAACATTTTCAACCCAAGAAAGAGGTTGTCCACATTCATAGTATTTTTTTTTTTTTTTTTTTGGGTAAGACATAACTTTTTTCCTTTTTTTTTTTTTTGGCTAAGTGTAAGACATGACATAGATATTGTTCTTTTTAGCTATGAGAATAAACTATGATAAATAATTGTTTTACTAATTTTGATAAGATTTCATCCTTTTTATTTTTAGTGTATAAAACTTTATAACAGTTTAAATTGTTTAGATTTTTAGGATTATTATGTAAGACATAATTAAGTGAAAAATACTAATTGGAATGATTTTTTTTCCTACATAATTAGCTATTCTAATTTTGCTCACACACACACACACACACACACATATATATATATATATATATATATATATCTCTTTATTCCCCATTCAAGTGGATAAATTAAAATTCTCTCTTTTTAAAAAAAAAGAAAAAAGAAGAAGAAGTAGATAAGTTGTAAAACCACAATAATTGAGTCAAACCATCATTACGCTACGCCATAAAAGTTTGAATGCAAAACCATTGAACACGGTGGTAGTTAAGAAATCATTTCTTTTGTAACATTTTTTTTTTTTTTTGGAGTAGAGAAAATTGATGACAAACAGATTGAATAATTCAATAGTTATAATTGGAAAAAGGCATTCAAATCAAATCCCAATTTTTCTAATAAAGAAAAATAATTTATAAGCTGCAAAGTCCTTACCTAACAATATATATATGGACAAAACTTAGGTACAGTATCTTAAGTGCTGCTTCTTAAGTTCCCTTTTTAGGATTCAGCCATGTGACTATTTAGCATCTAAGTACTGTACCTAAGTCTTACCCATATATATATATATATATATATATATTAAAATTGCATAATAGTATAGTAAAAAACTTCATAAGACTTTTCCTCAAAAATTATGAAATCTGTAAAGAAATGATAATTGGCTATAGCATACAACATTCTCATTAAGTAATGTAAAACCCATCAAAATGCAATATACATGATACTATTCACAACAAATTCACAAAAACAGCCCACATTCGGTGAGGCATTTTGCATAAATTTTTACAATTTGCTAACGTACACAATCACGGTAGCCTTGTGTAAATGTTTTTTATTCATTTTTATTTTGAATCTCATCTCTTCTCTCTCCCATTGTAGTATTAATAAAGAACGAGATATATAGTTTGTTATAAAAGTGATTATATATAATAAATAAAATGGCATTTTAGTGAGGTAAAATGGCACTAAACTCACTTTTTTAGCATCATCATCTCATTATGAGTGTTGTTAAATCAACATTGATTATCTAATAAAACCACTATTTTATAAAAATAAAAAATAAAAATTCACAAAAAATCAGAAACTATATATTCAGGAAAAAAAAAAAAAAACAAAAAACAAAAGACAGACAAATAAAACCAAAAGGGTAAAACTTAATCGCAATACATTAAGTCCTAAAATTAAATTTAAACAAATAGCTACATTGACTTTAATTTTCATTAGAAATGATAAAATTTGTGTTCTTCATTGTTCATGAAACTTATACCTAAGATTTACTCAAACCAATTAAATTAAATGCAACTATGTATTAAAATTTAATGGTGTGACAAGACTTCTAGATACCACATTTATTTTCATACTAAGAGCCACTCTAATATATATTTGAAATGCTTTGAAATACTTACATAATGTGTAAAAAAACATAAAGCACTTTAGTGCTTGGGAGAGATACCAACTCGTTGGGCTGTAAGAGCCACTCTGAAGCAATTTGGCAAAAGAAACACTCATTATGTATTTTAACCACATGACTTATTATTAAATAATCTAAACAAATCACATAACCATAAAATTAGTCACGTGATTAAAGCTTTCAAATAAGATAACAGGAGCCATTGGCCTCAGTAGCCTATTGGCACCCAGGTACTCTTGTGTCCTGATGCTCGGGAGTTCTAGCTCCCGCAAAATCACCTAGCCAAAAAAAAAAAAAAGGATAACGGGAAAGTTGTGTCCCCCACCGAGGAAGGATAACAGGAAAGTTGTGTCCCCCACCATAATGAACCTATCTTCTTTAAATATGAAAGAGGTTATGTACATTGCATTTGGATGATGGTGGCAAAACTGTTGTCCTTTACCACAGTCCAGATGTGACATTTACTCCCAACAAAAAAACATCCTTTTTGCCTCGAACCAAAATGCTTCCTTATGAAAAGGCTTTGCATACTGAATTGGAACATTACTAGATACACACTGTCGCTCTTTACCGATGGCTGAACAAGACTACCGGTATTAAGGGTCTGTTTGGATACAATATATTTTTGTTGAAACTAAAAACTGAAAACACAGTAGCAAAATAATTTTTTTAAATGTGTAAATAATCCTGTGGAACCCGTGAACAGTGTGTGAACAGTACATTTTATCTCCTATATAGTAAATTCATATGATTTTACTGTTCACGAGCTGGAAAAAAAAAAAAAAGAGAGAAGCTGATAACGTGAACGTAACGCTCACTAAGTGTGCCTTTGTTTAGCTACACAGCTGCGTTGAAGCTGGCGTCTGCATTTTTTGACTGGGCTGGCGTCTGCATTTTTTGACTGGTCCCATGGCACTGTTTATGGACCAGCCAAAGAACAAAAACGCGTAAACAGTGTTTTACTTTTTTTAAAATATTTTGTTACAGTGTTTTCAGCAATAAGTTTTAAGTTTTTAGCAAATAAGCAGTATCCAAACAGACCCTAAGTGTCTGTTTGGCAAATATTATTTTTGTCAACTTATTTTACTATTCAACTTATTTTTGTTACTATTTATGAGTCTTACTGCACTCTTTGGTACTATTTATAAGTCTCACGATACTATTTCAACTAACTTTTACCATTATTTACAATACTTTTAACAAAAAAATTTCAGTTTCAATAAAATAAGCGAATCCCAAAAGTACCTTAAGGGTCTGTTTGGATAGAACTTATTTTGCTGAAACTGAAAACTGAAAACTGAAAACACTGTAGCAAAATAATTTTTAAATGTGTGAATAGTGCTGTGGGATCATGAAGTTGTAAAGTGCAAAAAGCCAGGCGGCAAGAATGCAGTTTAATGAATCAAAAGTTGTAAAGTGCAAAAAGCCAGGCGGCAAGAATGCAGTTTAAGAATCAAACAGATATAACAAAATTATAGTAGTATGGTGCTAACAAAATATATACACTCATAGCAAGAAAAGGTCATCAGTAAAAACATAAACAAGTTTTACTAAAACTCGCTTTTCAGAGAATCTAGAGATAAAACAGGACACTTTAGTGTGTTTTAGCCTTTTAGGTCTTCACCACTTGTCCTAGCACAAAAAGAAACCATTTCAAGATGTCAAAAGCTGGTGTAATTTTAATTTTTAACCAGCACTTACAAAAACTCTTCTATCGGCAGTGACTTTATTTCAAGAAATGTCTGTTCGAGTTCATATGCAAAGGTTGTCCATGTCAACCCTTCAAATTCTAGTCAAATTATCATATGGTCATGCAATTCAACATTAGAAGCGAGGGGAAGAAGACGACACCTCACCCTAAAGAATCATACATGAAAAGCACACATCAGCTGACAAACAAAACCGACCAAAGAATGCATCAATGTATGATCATCAAAGAACAGTATAACGCTTAGATGAGCCCAAAGCAAAGAATGTAACAAATACAATGTTGTAGGCTTAAGTCAAGATAACAGGTTTTAGAATTAAATAATAATAATAATAATAATTTGAGGCCCCAATTAAATAACATATAATAAAATTACTATAAAGTTCATCATAATAGCAAAAAGAATAATATACTTCATAAAAAGTTAGTATTTGTCACTTTAACAAAACAACTCAATTACATGTTAAAGAGACCCCCCCCCCCCTTTTTTTTTTTTTTTTCTATTAAGTAATAATGAATTTCGTTAAAGAATGTGCAAGAAGGGGCACAACCTAGTAAATGGGACGTATACAAGGGTAGACCCCTACTAAATTCAAAAGATCTAAAATTCTAAGTTGAGGAAGCAGCCTGCATCCATTGTCAAGACCTTAAAAACAAGGACTTTAATAATTAATATATCTATAGACATCACTTTTACCTCAAAAAGTGTGTGCATTCTTATCTCTCTCTCCAAACGCACCAAATCAAACAAAGAGTGATTGCCTTCCATACTTCGCTGTCATGTTTGCCAAATTGTCCCTTCCAATATGCCAATAAGTTGACCACCATCTTCCGTGTTACCCATTTAACCCCAAATTAGCATTACACCAAGCTCCACATATCACGAGGAATATCACACTGAAGTAGTAAATGATCCACATACCCCGTCTATTTTTAACTTCTTTAAATTAAAAGATGAGGAGCTTATAAGATTATCTGACTGCACTAATATCATATGGTATAATGAAGTTTTAGTCCAATGTACAGAGCTTCTATCCTTTTCCCAATTCAGACCTCACTTGAGCTCCTTCAGATACACCAAGAGCTACAACAATAAATAATGATAGTATTCCCTGTCCAGTTTCCACCCAGGAAGATTACTTCTTTCTTTTAACTCTTCTACTTTTGGGAAAGCGTTCTTCAGGCTCTAAAAGAACTTCAGTGTGCATTTCTGACCAAAGCACTTCGAAATGATTGTGGAAACTCTCCTGAAACCAGTCCAGAATTTCTGAATGCAATTCCATAGGATTCTCTATCCAAGCCTCTCTTAACATAGCATAGCTATCAATTAATTTGGTCTTTAACTTGTTTAAAAGATTTCCTACCCTTTTTTGACCTGATGCCTCTGGCCTCAAAATGCAACTAGGAGGGGCTGCCATAAACTTACGAACAGATCTTATGCATGGTAATACTTTGCCTTCAAGCAATGCATAAGCAAACACCGCAACTCGTTGCACATTATCTGTGATCGGCAAACTATGCAAGGGAAGTTCCCATAAATGAGGCCCAAAAGTAGGAATGACGTAACAGAATACTTTGTCAGTATGCGGCTCATAGTAAGGCTTGGGATCTGTAAGGGCCTGGGAGAAGGTACACAAAGACCGAGCATGTTTAACAAGCCACTCTGATTTTACACTAGTCACACCATGCATGTATGGTCGTTTTGTCTGTATCAATTCACTGTAAACCAAGAACTCAGGGGCCGAACTAGAAACAGATGACCAATGATGCAGGAAGACAGTTTCTTTTACCATACAAGATTGATACCGAACAGCATGTGCCTTTTGGTCCCCTTCAGACGGTCTTGAAACTCCTCGGATGCGTTTGGCAACCCTATCCGCCCATCCAGCACAGATAGCTTGGCCTAAGAGCTCTTCCTCATTCAGTAAGAGAGGGGGTTTATTGAAGGAAACCCTCCAAGCATGCTCTATGGCCTCTGGAGTTCCATGAATCCATGAGAAATCCTGCTCGGTGCCACAAAGGCTTTTTTCAAAGACTAGTTGAAGTAGCTGCCTTCGCAGATTGGACATTTCCTCCATGCTTTTCAGGTGTAATGCATTGTCATTGCAGAATTCCACTGGGCTTCCAGAAAGCTCAAAACACTGCAAAGCACGTGCTATGGTCAGAGCATCACTGCTAGGGTTGGAAAATTTTGCACGCGACACTTTTGCAATTTCTTTCAGTTTCTTTCTCCTCAATTTTTCTTGCTTGTCAATGACTTTCTCACTATCTAGGGTACCGGACTTCTCATCCTGCTCTATGTCATCTTTATTAGTGTGTCTTCCTTCAAGCTCCATGACAAATGGATTTGACAAACTCAAAGCTGCAGCTGCTGCAACTGCATATCCTAGAACCAGATTTGCACGAGCATAACTTTTCACCATCCTCATAGTTTGAATAACAGTAAGGAGCATCCTGGAGTGGCGTGGACTCATGGGAAAACGAGCCATGGCCTTCCCTAAGGGTGTCAATTTTCCATTTTTATCAAGTGCTTCAAGAGCCTTCAAGCAATGCTCTGCTTCAACCAATGCTTTGGTATTGGGAGGAGTTGGAAACGGAAAGTTTTGAACCTGGCATAAAAGAAAGAGATAAACATATCAAAATAAGCAATTTTTCAAATTTAAAAGAGCAAAATATAAGGTAGATCAGGCGGTTGATAATTTCCAAACCACCTGAAGTTCCACAAATCATATCTTCATTTGGTGAAAATATCAACTAAGAAGGCTTAGATATGAACAAAACAACTGGTGGCTACTGCCTATGGACAAAACAGCAGCAGTCCAAAACCATGAATAAAATGTTGGGCAAGAGAAAAGTCAACAACTCAACAAATTTCCAAGACCCAGTTCTAACCAGATAATACAAATCAGTCATGTCATTAATGATTTTCTAACAGTTGAGGAAAAGCATAGGAAGAATAAAAACCCCACCCCAAATATGTTTAAGCAAATAATCAGGTTGACATTTGACACTGGGGATTCCACCAGTAAGCCTACTTTTGCCCAGCAAAATCAAAACTCAACACATGTTATCTACCCAAATGTGTACTATATAGAAAGTCATGCCATCCAAGATTTCAGGAAAAAAGAAAAGAAAAAAAGAGAAGGTAGATCAAGAACCAACAAACACATACCTTATCAATACTCATGGATTTCATAAGAAGGACGACACCATCAACAGGCATTTTAGATATCTGAGCAAGAGAAAAGTCAGGAAGTGTATTGGTAAAAACTGCAGAAGAGTAGAGACGGTAACAGTGGCCAGGCCCAGTTCTTCCAGCTCTTCCTGCACGTTGAGCAGCAGATGCCTTGCTTATCCACTGTATATCATATGTTTCCATGCCATTGGCGGTATTGTAGATCTTCACTTTTTCTCTTCCAGTATCAACCACATATTTTACACCAGGGATGGTTATAGAGGTTTCAGCCACATTTGTGGCAACAACAACAAGCCTCTCTCCTTCCTTGACATCTTTAAAAACACGAAGCTGGTCTGCGGCAGACAGCTTGGCATAAAGAGGCAGAACACTCAATGCACCAGCACAGAAACCATTGTCTCCTCCCTTTTTCTTCCCTGTGCTAGTGGATTGGTCTAAGCATCCTTCTGGACTAACAGGAAGAGCCTGTTTGCCATCAGAAACAGAGTTTAATGCAGTTTTTCCAGCCAAAGATTCAAAAGCAGCCTTTAGCGAAGCAAGGCTTGCATCCTCCCCTAAAATGTCTACGAGACTATGATCACCCTCTTGAATTGTCTGATGTGATGCTTCCCCATCATCAACATCAAATTCCAGTTCACTCTCAGTTTCCGAATCATATGAATCATCAAAATGATCCTCATCTATATCACACTCATCTTCCTCATAAGAGCTAAACCTGTCAGAATACTGGTGAACTGAATTTCCATCAACTTCAAATGCTTCACTAATATCCTTCATATTTATGTCCTCAACAAAATTTATGTCAGAGACTGCAGTGCCATCATTTTCTGCATCCCCCCTCAAATTTTTCATAATCAGCTTCTTTGAAGCTTTACGTAGCTCCTGACACAAGTGATTGACTTCCCGCTGGCCAGTAACGAATACAAGTATGCCCCCCTGTGGCAACCTCTTGTGAATTGCCAAGACCTTTTTATATGCTTGGCCAATATAATCCACAATCTCTGTTCTCTTTGAGAAGTGTATAGTTACTGGAAACTGTCTAGCGGGAACTTCTATAACAGGTGGAGGATCATGAAATATTCTTCTCCCAGAAATAAAGTCTTCCACTCGCAAGGTGGCACTCATCAGCACAAGTTTTAATGGATAAATCATATTTTCCGGACTTACATTTTGCCCTGAATGGACAATCTGTTGCTGCTTCTCATATTCATGCTGTCATAAAGCACAGGATTTTATAATAAGGAAATAAGATAGAAGAGCCAAGTTTTGATTTTTACATTTACTAATAATAAATACTTATCAAGGTTTACCTGACGGATTCTAATTATACGTGAAAGCATTCCAATTAGAATGTCTGTGTTCAAGCTTCTCTCATGAGCCTCATCGAGAATTATGACAGAATAACGCTTCAACAAAAAATCATTCTGCAGCAAAAAGGGTTTTCTTTTTAACCACATTGGAAAGAAGGTAACTCATTTAACTGAAGTGCACTTGATGTAAAACACACAGGCAAGGGTGGCATGCTAACAGATGGCAAAGCATAATCAATTAAGGTGAAATAGTGAAAGCAACAGATATTGGAGTTTGGTCCTCAGCCCATAGAACAACTATCAATATCTCATGCACAAAGCTGAAAAGCAGGAAAATTCTACAATTCTCTAAAAAATCCTACCCATACTTTTTTTTTTTTGAGAAGATAATCCTAACCATACTTAAAGTAATAAATTAACAAAATTTAGGATTTAAACAACCAAACTCCATCAAAATAAATACGCAATTAGTAGCATTGATTAAAATTTTACCAATTTATCAGTTATCACTATTGTGAATGCAAATTCTTCTCATGAAAAGAAAAACACATTAATGTCATGCATAAGTATTGTCAAAATTGATCACTTTTATGCATAGTCGTTCACATCATAACTAGTCAGGAAAGCAAACCTGAACTTCTCGTAGTAAAATTCCATCTGTCATGAACTTGATCGAGCAACTGTCTCCAATCTTCTTGTCATACCTAACTTGAAACCCAACCTCTTTACCTAGATGGAGACCAAGCTCATATGCCACTCGCTTGGCTGTGGCAAGGACAGCAACACGACGTGGTTGAGTAACTCCAATAATACCGCTTTTACCACCCAACTGGCTTGAACCAAAGCCAGCTTCATAAAGAAACTGAACAATGCCAACAAAAAATGCAGCATTAAGATTGTCACTCAAGGGGAAATATAACTTTAAATTCAGGTGGCAAATCTAACTAAGCATCAAGCAGAACCCACCTGCGGAACTTGAGTAGTTTTACCACACCCAGTCTCTCCACATATGATAACAGAGGCATGATCATTTATAGCTTCCATTATCTCCTGCTCCATCATGACTATTGGAAGATCCTTCCTAGTGTTCTGAACCTCACTGGGCCTAGAAACGTGCACTACAGTTGGGGCAATTTGAGGTCTCTGCACAGGAAAACCTTGTAGATTGATTGTACTTCTGTAGCTGGCCTTTTGGCTCTCATCTTCCTTATCCTATCACATGTCAAATGCCCAATCTTCTTTTAGTAAATAATAAACATATATAAAAATTAACAAACAGATATCATGTCAGTTCTTATTATTCTGTTATACATAAAATTATATATTAAGGAAGGGGGCTTTTTAAGGTGATGACGTGATGTGCAAGAGTTATAAATGAAATTATAATTTCATGTGAAAGATACATAATGCTGAAAGCATAGCATCTTGATTGAATTCTGGTATACAACAGCCGTAAAATGCAACCAAAACAAATTGTATCTGCAGAGTTTGATTTATTAAAAAAAATAAAAATTTAAACTTCCATTCAAATTATCATCTTAAACCATCCTAAGATTATACAAATTCTTTTTGAAGACTCTTTTAGTTTCTCTTATTCTTCCATTTAGAACTGGCCAAGTGGGCTGGGAGATAAAGCATTACAATACGCACTCAGTTTGGTGCATGTGCAAACAAAGACAAATACTTTTGATACATCGATAATTGGGGGTGTGGGGGGATTTAAACCCCGGATGTCTCCGTTGGAAACACTAAAAGGTGCCAACCAGTGAGCTACAAGGCTCTTGGCAACAAAGTCACTGATACTAAATATCAAGCTTTTTGTATATACTTTAAATTTTCCAATGTTTAACAATCCACAATTTTATGACCATGAGTTCAATTCATGATATCTAAATGTCATGTATAAATCTTAACCCTTTACTCGTATATCAATTCTTTAACATTATATATTTAACCAATTATAATCTGAGTATGAAGCATACCATTAACCTAGAGCTTTCACTGCCATCATCTATGCATGAACTGGGCAAAGAATCTAGATTTCCGTCTTTTTGCATAGAATTGTTGTTGTCTTTGTTAAAAACTTCTTCAGCTTGTAAGCCAACAATGGATCCACTATTTTCATTGCCATAAACTGGCCCTTGAGATGATTCCAAAGAAAAAGATGCATTCTTTAGGGCTTCTCTTTCTACTATCATTGGTTGCAATGAGTCATCCTCACTGAAATCCTGCCCTGATGAAATTTCATCTATCTCGGGTCCAGTTCCAACAGCATCATCATCATCACCCTTCCTCTTGAACGGCTGGCTGCTGTCTGGAACTTCTAATCCAGCGTTAGAAAATTGTACAGCCCTCCTACGTTTTTCCTTCATGGTTTCAGGCTACATAAACATGATACTATCATGTCAA
Organism: Quercus lobata; assembly: GCF_001633185.2. Taxonomy (NCBI): domain Eukaryota; kingdom Viridiplantae; phylum Streptophyta; class Magnoliopsida; order Fagales; family Fagaceae; genus Quercus; species Quercus lobata. The sequence continues at coordinate 27,743,288 of NC_044915.1, read as the reverse complement.
TACAATCCCACAAGACTTCACCATAACATTAAAAATATCAGCATTTTTCACACTTTCAGCCCAAACATTCAATTACAAAGCACCATAACATTAAAAAACATCATTGATTTAATGATACGAACCTGACCAATATCTTGTACAGACTGCAAAAGAGGAAATGCATTCTCCGGAAGCTTGTACTTCCTGAAAGTAAAGATTTTAAATCATACATAAAATTCCACGAGCTTCTCGTATAGAAAACAAAATTAAACTAGAAAACAATCAATTGAGGAAATCATAACAACATACTCTAAGGTCTCGATGCTTTTTGACAGCAGAAGTGTTTTCTCCTTCTCCTCCTACACAAAACAAAATCTAAAGTCAATTTAAATCTACCATACACAAGAACCAAAACAAAAGTCACAATTGAAAAAATCATGCAAGCACCTCCAACTTCCTTAGCTTTCTCTTCTGAGAGTTGCTCAGCTTCGGTTTCTTATCCACTACAACCTTTTCGCGCTGTACAAACCAATTGCAAACTTTCAAAAAATTCAAAACAAAATCTAAACAAAAAAAAAATAAAACTAATCAGTTCAATGTGTATACCTTTTTATTCTTTCTCTTATCCGGCAAGATTAATGCATTGCTATCACAACCTTCCAAACTATCAAATGGAATCACAAAGATTATAAAATTCATTATACATACAAGAATTGTTTCTGTTTCCAAATATCAAACTAAGCTAAAATAGCTTAAGAGTAATCAGTATTTTCTTCAATTCATTGAACATTCAAAAATTTAAACTTACCTCCATGAACGTTTTCCACTATTCGATTCTGGGAAATTTTCAACAGACACCTCCATAGGTGCTCCTCTTTGAATAACCTTCAACAGAAGAAGAAATAAAAAAGCGTGTAAGCATTGTAATGAATTCTAATTTTCATGAAAACAAAGTCCAAAAGAATACAAATTTTACCTTTCTCTCTAGTCTCTGCTCTCCGCCTCTCTCTAGTCTCCAGTCTCCACTGTTCGCTCAACAGACAACAGCTCAAGGCTCAAGCAAGGCAGCCTCAGCCTCAGCCTCTCTCTGATTCTCTGCTCTCCGCCTCTCTCAAGTCTCAACTGCTCACCTCACCGTATCAGGTTCTGAGGTTCAGGAATCAGGTATAAAATTATAAATATTTGGGCTTTTATTTGTTAAGAACTTAAGATAACTTTGTTTATTTGGGCCCTCCCTGGCTATCAGTTTATCATTATGGCTGCCCGGACCCTCCCTGGACTGGACGTTAAGTTTGGGCCTTCAAGTTTTTTTTTTTTTTTGGACTTATTAATAAGTCTTGTGTCAGTGTTATGGCTGTGCTTAAATTTTTTTTATGCTTGTGCTTAATTTTTTTTTTTTTTAATTTATATATGTTGAGATTACTAAAAACTTGTTATTGTTCAGTGAAACTACAACAATACTTTTTATATAAATCAGGTTTTATTTCTCATTCGCTCTACACTTGAAAGTTATTTTTTATTTTAGTCTTTATAAATATATTGTTTGATTAAAAATGTCTATTATAAAATATGCATCTGGATATGAAAAACTTAAAAAAAGAAAAAAAAAATTAATTAAGTCTCAAAAAGGATCAATGGATAAATTTGTTATTAGTAGTAAACAAAATATAACACAAAATTTAGATGAAAATATTACAAATGAGTAAGAAATTCACCAAAATAATTTAGAAGAAAATGATGTTCAATTTTGCAATACAACAAATCTTGATAATGAATTTCAAAATAATTTAGAAGAAAATGAAAATAATGATGAAAAATATAATATAAAAATATTAAATAAACATTAATTTAATTAATATATAAGTATAAAAAATGTCTCATTTTTAGTTCTCGTCTTAGGCCCCAAAATGTCTAGAGCCGCCCTTGTTTCCCTCTTATCCTCTCTCTGCCTCAACCCACGTCATACCGTACTCCATAGCTGACCACCAAGCTTTCCTTCTAAACCTCCATGGCCGAAATTTTTCAAACTCATCACCTCCAACCACGCACCATTGTCGAAACCCAGCCAAAATCAAATCATGACCACCACCACGGCCAAAACCCAGCCAAAATCAAATCGCAACAAAAACCCAGAAGCCCACTAAATCAAAAATCAAATCACACCCACCGAAATCAAAAATCAAATCACACCCACCGAAATCAAAGCACAACACCTACAAAACAACCAAAATCACAAAATGAAAACACTGAAAGTGAACCCACCGTTAAAAAAACATATATTGGTTTTGTTATTATATTTTAGAAGAAGAATCATCTTATTGAACTAATTTTAAATCCAAATTAATCAAACACATACCACAAGCAAGAATGATAGACTGAAAGCAAAGCAAAAAAAATGATATTTTCCAGAAAAGTGTTTTCAAAAAATAGAAAGGGTAAGCAAAATATAAAAACTATTTGCTTCATAATCTCAAATAAATAAATAAATAACCAAAAATCACACACCATAATCCGATGAAACCTCGTGGACCACAATTTCACCTAAGAGGATCGTCTGAGTTAAGTGGAAGAGATTTTCATAGTCTTTGACTCGACAGTACAATCTTCGATTTCCTTTCTTGACGTGGCTCTCGCTCGCTCCTCTCCTGTCAGCTTAGGCGACGTATAAAGAGAAATAAAAGGAAGAAGAACAAAGCACCGCGTAAAAAAGAAGAAAAGAAAAATAGTGAGAGAAGAAAAACGGATTGAGATCAGATGCATTATCATAGGTATTTTTTTTTACATTTTTTTTTTTTTTTTTTTTTTTTTTTTTTTTACTTTTTAACTCTCCTTTAATATATTTTATTTAATGGTTAAGATTGAAAGTTGTTTTTTCAACTTTTAATTTCAACCATTAATTACAATTGCATCAGGTTACTGTACCTGAATCTAAAAAAGACAAAGAGACCTACACATACACATACACATACATAAGTACGCATAAACACATATATATACACATAAACATACATAAATATAAGCACGCATAAACACATACACATACATATACACATACATAAGCACACATACACACATACACATACACATACAAATACACATAAACATACATACACATATGATGGTGTCTAAAAAAAGCCAACTCCTTACTCGTCCATGGATGTCGTCCATACAAAAGGTACGTCGTCCTAAGTTTACAAGGCAGACTACACTACTGTCGTCTAGAGAGACCTCTGGACGACGTGTGCTAACTAGTGTACTATCTCTCGTCCAGGAAGCACTTAGGACGAGGGCAAGGCAGTTTTGACACATAGATAACCGCTATAGCGGTTATCAAATTGTACGCTCCGGACTCCGTAAAATAGGGGGAGGTTATCCAACGGATAACCGCTCCCTAAACCTATAAAAGGAGATGAATCTCTGACAAGAAAAGGGAGAGTATTTCTTCTTTACAGGCAATATTTTTCTATTAAGAGGAGAGTTGCTAACTTCATCATTGGAGGAGTTTTGACCGGCCAACCCTAGTCTCCTCTGATCTTCTATTTCTTATCTTTCAGGCCCTCAACATCATCGTGATCCATGCTGTTCAACTAACTGATTCCTTGATCGCTATCAGTTGGTGCCGTCTGTGGGAAGATTATTCTTCTCTTTGACAAAAAGTTGATGGTACGGACTAGATCGAGGGCTACCAGCCCAGGCCGTCAGGGAAGCAGAGATGCTTCCAGCAACCCTCACCGCGACCGCCAATCTGCACCGGTTATGCAGACCTCATCTGTTCAAAACGTACAATCCATGGCGGCCGCAGTGGCGGAGTTGACTCGCCAAAACCAAGAATTAAGAATGGAGATTAATCTAAGGAGGCAGACGCGTGAAGAACGTGAGGGTGGAGGACAAACGCAGAGTCGTGATGACAGAGAGAACACTGAGATTGGAAGTCAGTTAAGAGGTACCACTTCACGAGCGGTGCCACACTTGAAGGAAGAGATGGACTAGATGAGAAGAGTCATGGAGGAAATGAAAGAGAATATGAGAAGGACAAATCCTATAGAAGACCTGGTCCACCGAACTGATTCCCCCTTTACGGCTTCCATCAATGGTCACCCTCTACCATCGAAGTTTAAGATGCCTTCTCTGGATTCGTACGACGGAACACTAGACCCGTTCGATCACATTGCTACCTTCAAGACCACCATGCATCTCCAAGGGGTTCCCGACGAAATAATGTGCAGAGCATTCCCTACTACCCTCAAGGGCCCAGCACGAGTTTGGTTCAGCAAAATACCCCCGAATTCGGTGAGTTCTTTTGAAGAGTTGAGCAAGCTGTTTGTTAACAACTTCATAGGAGGACAAAGATATAAGCGTTCCTCGTCCAGCCTATTGACCATAGAGCAGGGAGAGAACGAGAGTTTACGGTCGTTCATCACCCGTTTCAACAGAGAAGCCCTGAGTGTGGACGAAGCAGATGACAAGCTCTTGTTGGCGGCTTTCCATAATGGGGTGAATTCGGATCTATTCATTCACAAACTCTATGAAAAAGAGCCCAGTCTATGGCAGAACTTGTCCATTCGGCACAAAATTTTATGAATGCAGAAGACGCAATCATTGCTAAGAAGAGGAAGAGGTCTGAGAAAGTAGACGCAAATCCCGGTTGCCACCTAGAGCAGGGCCCTCGTCCAAAGAAGGGACGGACGGAAGACAGGAAAGACCGAGACTTTAAGAAGCCAGGCTCTTCAGCACGGAACCAGCAGTATACCTCTTTGAACGTCCCACTTAAGCAGGTCCTAATGCAGATCAAGGATGATCATTCCTTGAAGTGGCCGGAGAAAATGAGGGGAGATCCCAGTAAACGCAACCGGAACAAGTATTGTCGCTTCCACATGGATCATGGTCACGATACGGACGAGTGTTTCGATTTAAAGCAGCAAATCGAAAATCTCATAAGGCAAGGGAAGCTGAAGAATTTCCTTGGACGAGATAACAGGGACGAGAAAATGAAAGGAAAAATGGAAGAATCATCACGGCCATCACTCGGAGAAATAAGAGTCATTATAGGGGGAAGTTCGACAGGCCAGTCATCCAAGTCCAAGAAAGCATACTTGAAGGTAGTGCAGAGTGTCCAGCTTTCTGGACGATCACCGAGAGCAAGGACCACGGACGAAGCAGCGATCACCTTCACAGACAAAGACGCTGAGAGAATTCATCACCCCCATGATGATGTTCTCGTCATCACTTTACTAATTGCTGACTACACAACTAGAAGGGTGCTTGTAGACAACAGAAGCTCGGCAGACATTTTGTATTATCCAGCTTTTCAACAAATGAGGCTAGGACGAGACCGGCTCCGTCCAGTGAACTCCCCCCTAGTAGGTTTTGGTGGCATGAAGGTACAACCCATGGGTACTATTTCCTTATCAGTGGTAGTGGGGACATACCCATGACAAGTCACCAAGGATGTGAACTTCCTTGTGGTAAATTGTCCGTCCTCCTATAACGCCATAATTGGACGACCAACCTTAAATAGTTGGAAGGCCGTTACCTCTACTTACCACCTATCAATTAAGTTTCCAACAGAACACGGAGTAGGACAGGTGCAAGGGGATCAACTGGCAGCAAGAGAGTGTTACTTGGCCATGTTGGCTATGGACGAGCAAATTCAAGCCATGAATATTGAAGAAAGGAGAATGGTAGCAGAGCCTACCGAAGCATTAGAAGACATTTCCCTAGACGAAGAGAACCCTGAGAAGTGTACCAGGGTTGGAGCAGATCTAGAAGAGAAGATTAAGGAGGACCTCGTCCACTTTTTGAAGAAAAATGTTGATGTGTTCACATGGCGTCATGAGGACATGCCGGGTATAGACCCTAGTGTCATTACCCACCGTCTGAATGTATGCCCTTCCTCCAAGCCAGTGCGGCAAAAGAAGAGGGTGTTTGCCCTTGAGAGAAATGATGCTATCAAAGACGAAGTTCAAAAACTGATGGGGGCGAGGTTTATCTGGGAAGTGTACTACCCAGATTGGTTGGCAAATGTTGTAATGGTCAAGAAGGCAAATGGTAAGTGGAGAATGTGCGTGGATTTTACTGACTTGAACAAGGCTTGCCCGAAAGATAGTTATCCACTGCCACGCATTGATCAATTGGTGGATTCAACTGCGGGCCACAAGTTGCTTAGTTTCATGGACGCTTTTTTAGGATACAATCAAATAAGGATGGACGAGGCAGATCAGGAGAAAACATCCTTTGTCACTAGTCAAGGCTTATTCTGTTATAAGATGATGTTGTTCGGCTTAAAGAATGTAGGGGCCACATATCAGAGATTGGTCAATCACATGTTTCGACAGCAGATTGGGCGGAATGTGGAAGTCTATGTAGACGACATGCTGGTAAAGAGCCAGGACGAAGGAAGGCATCTAGACGACCTGCAGGAGACATTTGACACGCTGAGACAGTATCACATGAAGCTGAATCCTAATAAATGTGCTTTCGGAGTATCATCAGGGAAATTCCTAGGCTTTATGGTCTCCCACAGGGGAATTGAAGCGAATCCTGATAAAATTCAAGCAATACTGGACATGAAGCCTCCGCAAAATACAAAGGAGATCCAATCTCTTACTAGACGAGTCGCTGCACTCAACAGGTTTGTCTCTAAAGCCACTGACAAATGTTTGCCATTTTTTAAAGTTCTTAGAAAAGCATTCGAATGGACCGACGAGTGTCAGAGAGCTTTTGAGGATCTGAAGGCATACCTTACCAAGTCTCCATTGTTGAGTCCGTCAGTAGTGGGAGAGGAATTATACTTATATTTGGCGGTAACCCCGTATGCCGTAAGTTCAGCACTGATAAGAGAAGAAGGTAAAGTGCAAAGACCCGTGTACTATACGAGTAAGGCATTGAGGGGAGCGGAAGGACGATATCCACAGATGGAGAAGTTAGCATTCGTATTGATCACCGCTTCCAAGAAGCTAAGGCACTATTTCCAGGCCCATGTCATTAATGTCATGACGGATCATCCACTCAAGAAGGCGATGAACAGACTGGAAGCGGCTGGACGATTGATTCAGTGGGCCGTCGAGCTCAGTGAATTTGACATCAGATATCAACCAAGGCATGCCATAAAAGCTCAAGTATTAGCAGATTTCATTGCGAAATTTACCCCAAGTCATGATGAAATAGAAGGCAATGACAGATGGGTTGTCCATGTGGATGGATCATCCACAAAATATGTAGGTGGAATTGGTGTGGTTTTACAATCCCCAGAAGGAGACAAATTGAGGCACAAGATTCGTCTACAGGACCAAGCAACTAATAATGAAGTCGAGTATGAAGCCCTTCTCAAAGGGCTAGAGTTGGCTAAGTCTGTGGAAGCCAAGTCTATACTCGTCCTAGGAGATTCTCAGTTGGTCATGGGGCAAGTAAATGGAATGTACGAAGCAAAGGAGGAACGGATGAGGAGATACCTTAGTAGGGTGATGCGCCTAATGAAGAGATTTGAAAAAGCTGAATTCGTTCAAATTCCAAGGGAGGAAAACGTGGAAGCTGATACTATAGCGAAAGAAGCCTCAGCAAACGAATCTGTGGACGAATCTGATGAAATTCAGTACATGCCAAGCATAGATATTCCGGAAGTGCAACAGGTGGAAAATAGAGGAAACTGGATGACCTCGATTATATCATACCTGAAAGACGGACAGCTACCAGAAGGGAAAGACGAAGCAAGGAAGCTGAGGGTGAGATCGGCTAGATATGTACTTCTGAACGAAGTGTTATACAAGAGGGGCTTTTCTCAACCTTATCTTAGGTGCTTGGCTCCGGACGAAGCAAACTACGTACTGAGGGAAGTTCATGAAGGAGCATGTGGTAATCACTCCGGAGCCAGGTCCCTTGTCCACAAGGTCGTCCGTGCAGGGTATTACTGGCCAAATATGCAAGCAGATGCTAAAGCGTATGTCAAGGTCTGCGACCAATGTCAACGATTTAGCAACGTCCCCAGACAACCATCAGAGTACCTCACCCCGATGATGGCACCGTGGCCCTTTGCACAATGGGGACTAGATATTTTGGGTCCCTTTCCTCAAGGCATAAGGCAGATGAAATTTCTAGTTGTGGGCATCGATTACTTCACAAAATGGGTGGCAGCTGAATCGCTGGCGACGATCACGCAACAAAATGTTAAACATTTCGTGTGGAAGAACATTGTATGCAGATACGGAGTGCCCAAGGTATTGGTATCTAATAACGGACGACAGTTTGACAACGCACTCTTTAGGGACTTCTGCGCACACTTTGGAATACAGAATCATTATTCCTCACCCGCTCATCCTCAAGCAAATGGCCAAGCTGAAGTGGCAAACCGATCCTTGTTGAAAATCATCAAGACCCGGCTTGAGGGGGTAAAGGGGGTATGGCCAGAGGAGTTACCTGGTGTTCTATGGGCTTACAGGACGACGGTGAGAATCCTTATGGGGGAAACTCCTTTCAAGCTAACTTATGGAAGCGAAGCAGTCATACCTACAGAAGTACATATGGCCAATCACAGGGTGATGATGTATCAAGATAAGGACAATGAGGAGCAGCTCCGTTTGGACCTTAATCTAGTAGACGAGGTAAGGGCAGACGTAGAATACAGGACAGCAAAGTACAAGAACCTCATGGCTAGACAATATGATGTAATGGTGAAGCCTAGGCGTTTCAACATAGGAGATCTCGTCCTAAGAAAGGTCTCTTTGGCAACCAAGAACCCAGCACATGGAAAATTGGGAAGGACTCTATAGAGTTATCAACTGTAAAAGGCAAGGATCCTACTACTTGGAGGCCCTGGACGGGAGGAAGCTGGAGCACCTTTGGAACATAGAGCACTTGAGGAGGTACTATCAGTAAAAGTCAGCCTAGACGGAAGTATGGCCACGGACGAGGCTGGACCTTGTCTGAAGACTTATTCTACTTATATTTAATGTTGCTTGTGTTAGGAACTACTATTTTACTATTTATATTTATGTTGTGTGTTGTGGACGAAGTTAAGGCTTTACTATTTATGTTGTGGTGTTTATGGACGAACTTATGGAGCTTGTACTTAATAAAAATGGCATAAATATATGTATATGCCTTACCTGAAAACAATATTTATGTTATGTACAAAGTATTGTGTAAATTCCTAGTCTCCAAGCTATTTTCGTTCCAATTAACCCACCACAAGGCTGAAAAGCCCAAGACGAGGGAAATCTCCAGACATGGGGATATAACTTCAACAAACAAGGGAAATGTATGCACGCCCAAGTTTAGACGAGAAAATTTTCCTTTGAAATGGCACGTCCACAGAACATCCGTCCTTGAAATAGATGGGATGGAAAATAGTACGTCCACAACACGGACGAACAATAATACGTCCACAAAGCTCACCTGAAATAACGTGAGATTTACACGTCCACACATGGACGAATGCATGCAAAGACGATGTTCTGGTTTATTAACCAAGAACGTTCCAAAGCAATTAAGTTTATGGACGAATGCAAAGTCTTGCATTAGAGAAATAATCAAAAAAGAGGCAAAGTCTCAAGACGGGTGATGCTGATACTTGGGATTTCTCCAAGACAAGTAGAAAGTTACAAGCACTTCATGAGATATCACCCTCATGGACGAGAAGAAATTTTAAAGCAAAAGCATAACTTTCGTCCTTGATATAACAAAAAAAAGAAAACACAAGTGTTTAAAGGGTGGATGACCAACGTCCAAACACCCTCAAGTTACATGATAACTCGTCCTGAAACTAAGGACGAGATAAATAGAGTTGCATCAAGTCTTAAAATTACAAAAAAATAAATAAATAAATAAAATAAAATTAAAATAAAATTAAAATTAATTAAGGCATCAGGTTGGTGGGGTGTCTTTGTTTTGCTCGTCCTGAAGTGGCTGGGTTGTAGCATCATCCTCCACATTAATGTCTTCTGAGCTCGTCTGGAGGAGGGAGCTGGTAGGAGCACCACTAAGATTCAGCTTGATAGAGCTGAAGTCAATGTTGGGGAAGTTCTCGACGGCGTCCATCCTGAAGTCCTCAAACCCAGCCGCATAGTTAGTATCCAGCAGGTCAGTGAACTGCTTGGACGCCTTGAACTCTGCAACCGCGTCTTCCTTGGCCTTCTTGAGAAGATCATTCAGCTCGTCATTCTTCTTTTGCAAGTGATCAAGACGAGTTTCCTTCTCCACAACATCAGTCTTCATCTCTTCAATCTGATTTTGCAGCTGCTTTGCCCCTTCATTGGCTTTAGCAGCTGCCTCAGCCCAGCGTTTGCTCTTGTCCTTCACTTCCTTGATTCTCTTCTCTAACAAGACCCTCGTCTTGTCCAGATCAGTTGCTTGCCTGGATGCAACAATGAACTTGGGCATGGCCTGAATAATGGTTTAGTTAGGAAGCTTATCAAAGAGGACGAAACAAAATAAAACACAAGTAAAAATACATACCTTGAAAAGATCATGAACCTCAGAATGCTCGAAGTCCTTTAAAGACATGTTGTAACAGGCAGACACGTCCGCATCAGTCACAGCCATCCTAAATCTTTCCCAAGCCAGATCCTCGTTCCTAATGAGGTATTGAGGTGCTTGGGGAGAAGGCTAAGACGTGGACGACGCCTTAACTGTGGACGGGACTTGCATGGGTGAATCTTTGGGCTCAGAATCAAGAATCTGGACGTCTTTAGGCTCATGAACAGGAATAGGCGCAGGTTGAACGTCTTTGGGCTTGGACGATTTATGTTTGACCCTTTTCTCCCTGCGCCTGCTGGGAAGATTGCCCAGGTCAACTCCAAGTGATAAGTTTTTTCTTTTCTCACCTGCGGACGGGTGAGACTGAGGTGCGTCCTGCCCAGTGACAGCAGCCTCGTTCACAACTTCTTTACCCTTATTTTCCTTCATTGTAGCTATCCCTGAAAAAAGAAGGGGTGTTAAAAATAATAAATAAAAAAAGAGGGGGAGAAAGGGAAACAATTATACTGACTTACGTCTACGAATGGTGAGCTCATGTGCAAGGGCTTCACTGAACGGGTTGGGACCCAAACCCCAGGTGGCAAGATGTTGAAGGGTTACCAAAGAATGGAAAGCCCTATCAGTGTATAGACGAACCTTTTGAATTCTTTCAATATGAAACCTGTCTAGGTGAGGTCGTCCAGCACCTAAAATAAAAAAAATAAAAAATAAAAAATTATTATTTAGCCGTCTACAAAGATAATTACAACACAGTAAAATGATAAACATAAGCATACCTTCAGGACGAAGGTTCCCTAACTCTCCTGTGTAGGGAGGAAACGGGTCTTGAGAAACCTCGAGTGGGCGTCCAGCCCAGAAACTTGAGACGAAGAAGAACTCCGTCTTCCAGTTCCTATCCGAGGAAACTATGGACTTGATCAATCTATAATCCTTCCCTCTGGCTGTGAATTGATAAAAACCAAGGGACTGATTGATCTTAGAAGGCTTGTAACAGTAGAGGAACTCGTCCACAGTCAGAGGACGGTTCCCCTCAAAGACCTCCCCCCACAAAACTTGCATGGAGACTACTAACCTCCACGCATTGGGGTTAAGCTGACAAACACCTATACCTAACCTAGTGAGTAACTCTTTGGTAAAAGTATTTAAAGGTAACCTAAGTCCACCTAAAAGGTAGGCTTCGTAAATACCTACCCCAAAACGTGGTTGACAACACCACTCCCCACGAACTGCTAACCTAGGACTAAGGTCGTCTGGGATTTGGTACCATTTCTTAAGCAAAACTAATCTCCTATCATCCGTCTTGGATTCTACTCCTATGGCACAGCTATACACTACCTCAACCTCGTCCTGAACTGTGGACGAGGGGGCACTTGTACCTGCCTGGGATCCAGACTCACTCCTCGTCTTGAGTCCTTAGAGAACTTCTAAAGGTACCCCAGGGACGCCGGACACATACTCGTCCTTGGTGTTTCCTTCACTACTAGTACTATTACTATTATCACTAGAGCCACTAAAACTACTTGGGTCATGATACTCATCTATGGCTTTGCCCAAACTATTGCTAGACAAGGAAAGAACGGTCTTAGACATTGTAGAAAACTTAAAATCTGAGAACGAGGAGTAAAGAAATACATGAAATCTAGACGAGGAAACTAAGGACGAGATGATGCTTCTAGACGAGGCTCTAAGACGAGGATGCTCAGGGAGGGAAATCTCAGAAATGTGAAGGGCACTGGAGGAATTCAACTATTTATAAGTTGAAAACTTTGGGATGCGAAACGACGCAGCCAACCAAAGTGCGCCACGTGGCATAGATCTCGAAAATTGAACCAAGCGCATCAATTCATCAGTTAGATTTTGACACGTGGCATACAGTACACATTCTGAAAATCCCCCAAAGTATCCTTAAGACAACACCTATGGACGAGGGGGCAACTGATGGTGTCTAAAAAAAGCCAACTCCTTACTCGTCCATGGATGTCGTCCATACAAAAGGTACGTCGTCCTAAGTTTACAAGACAGACTACACTACTGTAGTCCAGAGAGACCTCTGGACGACGTGTGCTAACTAGTGTAATCTCTCGTCCAGGAAGCACTTAGGACGAGGGCAAGGCAGTTTTGACACACAGATAACCGCTATAGCGGTTATCAAATTGTACGCTCCGGACTCCGTAAAATAGGGGGAGGTTATCCAACGGATAACCGCTCCCTAAACCTATAAATGGAGATGAATCTCCGACAAGAAAAGGGAGAGTATTTCTTCTTTACAGACAATATTTTTCTATTAAGAGGAGAGTTGCTAACTTTATCATCGGAGGAGTTTTGACCGGCCAACCCCGGTCTCCTCTGATCTTCTATTTCTTATCTTTCAGGCCCTCAACATCATCGTGATCCGTGTTGTTCAACTAACTGATTCCTTGATCGCTATCAACATATACATAAATATACATATACATAAATATAAACACACATACACATAAATACGTATAAACTCACATAAACGTAAACATACACACACATAAACTTAAATATAAACATAAACACACATAAAGACTCGATTTAGCACACCAAAGTAACTAACGAAATTGTTTGAGGATTGGTGTTAATTTGCAATTTTTTCCAGTCTATATGAGGGTTAAATTTTTCTCAATCTGTATGTGTGTTTATGTCTATGTATGTTTATGTTTATGTGTGTGTGTTTATATGTATGTGTGTTTATGTTTATTTGTTTTTATTTATATTTGTTTATGCGTGTTTATGTGTATGTGTGTTTATGTTTATATTTATGTTTAATATAAACATACATAAACATACATACATACATAAACATGCATAAACATAAATGAACATAAACATAAACATAAACATACGCATTAACACACATAAACATACACATATACATACACATACACACATACATAAACATAAATGAATATAAATATAAACACACATGCACATACACATAAACATAAATATACACATACACACACATAAACATACACATACACATATACACTCATACACATACACATACACATACATAAACACACATACACATACACATACATTTTTAGTTTTCTTCTTAGGCCCCAAAATGTCTAGGGCTGCCCCTGATTTAAACTTACCTCCATGAATGTTTTCCACTATTCGATTCTGGCAAATTTTCAACAGACACCTCCATAGGTGCTCCTCTTTGAATAACTTTCAACAGAAGAAGAAATAAAAAAGTGTGTAAGCATTGTACTAAATTCTAATTTTCATGAAAACAAAGTTCAGAAGAATACAATTCGATATTTACTCCAATTTCAAAGTGAAGTTCTTGTTCGGAGAAGAAGATTCCAGAGATTTTTACAAGTTTGAGAAACTTGCTATTCAAAGTGAGTTTGAATTTGAGTTTAAGGGTTTGTGCATTAATGTGTTCGCGACGGCGCGAATATGGAGATTCTGAACTACTTTTTTTTATTTTTTTATTTTTTATAGTTTTCTTAGGTTAGGGTATAAAACCGTTAAACGACAATTATAAAGTCGTTGTGGCTGAAAACGACAGTGCGTACTTGGCATTTAACTTTCTCAAAACGACTATTTTTTGTGTGAGAGCAGAGTAATATGGCAACAAGAGAGAGAAATTCACGAAGGAGAGAACCAAACGATGATTCCGGTGGCGGTTGATTCTGCAGCGAAAAGGACAGGAACGACCGATGTTGGTGGTGCGAAGCAGCAGCGTTCTAACTGATGTGTCCTATATGGTGTAAAGGTGAAGCTATTTATTGCTTAACTTTAAAATGTGTTATGTGGCAGCATATTATTGGTGGATGTGAACATCTGGTTTTAAACCCATCGGGATTGGCCGAGTGGTTGGGCATTCGGGCTCAAAGTGACTATTTTGGGTTTGACTAGGAGTTCCCTAGTTCAAGTCCGGACAATAGCACTTTGAAAAAACTTCCTAGACTAGTGATTTACCCCGCTATGGGTCTATCCGTCGCGAACAGTGATTAGTCTCTGGTTGAAAGTTTTGAGGAAATATTGTGGGAAACCCAAAAAAAAAAAAAAAAAAAAAAAAAAAAAATCTAGTTTTACCCCCCAATACTTATTGAATTTTAACTTAAAGAGAGATGTGGCGGCGTAGTATTGCTGCGGCAAAAACATCTAGTTGTTGTATGTTTTGTTTTTTGTTTTTTGTTTTTGTTTTTTTCTTGTTTTGCCAAAATGCAAAACTTAAAATCTATTCACCAAAATTTATTTCAGTTCTCTAATTTTGCTTTCGTTCTCTAACTTTCAAGTTTATTCTTTTTTTTCTTTTGGAGAATCAATACTGAGCAATTTTAGTACTGAACTGAAAAATCAAAAGATACCAAAAAAATAATTGTCAGGTGGAATATGCTCCATCCAGACTAGCAAAGGAAAAGATAATCTCGCTCTCGTAGCTAAAGTATGGGCTACAAAGTTGCCTTGCTGCCTAGTATGAGAGAAAGAAAAAGTTTTAAGTGAACTCGCAATAGACAATGTGTCTTTTACAAATGAACCAATTGAAGAATGCTGAAAATCTGCAGTAGCTAATACCTTGCAAACCACCTCAGAGTCTCCTTCAAAAATGTATTGCTGGATCCCAATTCCACAATGAATTGGACTACTCTTCTTACAACTAAAACCGCTAGAACTTCCACTGAATAGGGGTAAGGAATTTTCTTAGACATTGCATCGATTACCTCTCCACTGGTATCTCGAACTACCACACTCAAACTTGCTTCGTTAGTATCTGCAAAGACGGCCTTGTCAAAATTTGTTATATACATTTCACTTGAAGAAGGTCTCCACTTAACCAATTTCGATGATGATAGTACTATGTTTATCAGATTTTTCTGCTGAAATTCTAAGAGAAAATTGCAAGCTGCTCCGAAAATTCTATTAGGTGTAAGGCTCGATTCATGAAGTCTCAATTTGTTCCTGCGGGACTAGATGAACCACACCACTATCGCAAACACTTCTAATCTTCTCTACCGCTACCCAATTAGTTGAACAAGTTCCTAGAGATTTTGAATATTTGGTAAGTCTTTCAAAATCCATTCGAAGGCTGGAAACCAGGTTTGTTGGAGAAACTCATAGCTCCAAATGGCATGAAGAGTGGATTCCTAGGCCGTGAAGCATATTCTGCATCTCGAGTCTTCCAATATTTTCCTCTTCTTCAAATTTTCCTTGGTAGGTAAGGCTTTTCAAAATTTTCAAGTTTATTAAATTAAAACTGTAAGGACACGATTCGTGGTGGACCGTAACAGTGTTG
This sequence comes from Quercus lobata, assembly GCF_001633185.2. Taxonomy (NCBI): domain Eukaryota; kingdom Viridiplantae; phylum Streptophyta; class Magnoliopsida; order Fagales; family Fagaceae; genus Quercus; species Quercus lobata. The sequence goes on along the minus strand of NC_044915.1, from coordinate 27,727,561 downwards.
GGTTCGCACGTAAAAAGGCCCAAACAACATTATTTGTAGAGTGTGGGTTTGAAAGGCTAGGCCTTGGTCACCAGGTGGTGGGTTTTTCGTAATATGCATACATGGTTAGGTCGTCTTCGCCTTAGGAGTCTTTCTCCCGAAGGCGGGCTGGGAGGCTCTGGTTTTTGGCCATTTTTCCCAGCCCCTGCTCTAGATTACTCCTTTTTCCTTTTATACTCGCCTGCGTTCACTGTCCTTCGTCCACGTATAGGGTCAACCTTTCCAAGATTGATACTTGTCCCATCAGCCCATACCCAAAGTCATTGGGGGTGGTTGTAAAAGCTGAAGAATACGGCTCTGTCAGGTGTAGAGTATTGAATGGCAGTAAGGGCAGCTTTCCCTGGATATTTTAGATTTTCTTTCAAGTTTAGTTCTATACCGTTTCTGCCCCTCTTTCCGGTGGGACTTTGGGTCCGCCGAGGACTGAACTGTCCTCGGCTGTAACCCGAGGCCACTTTGTGCTTTATATTATCAAACTTGGGCCATAACCCTCCTCGGTTTGGACCTTTGGACTCCCTACTGGTAAATGGGCCTGACTCATAAATTATTTGGGCCCCACAATAGCCCCTCAAAACCCTGCTGTCCAACCTCTTGGTTGGAAAGGGGGGTTTTGGTAATACCGAGCCCTTATTATGGCCCATCTAATTCGACCTTTCACTAATGCTGGCGGTTCTCCATCTACCCAGGAGATGTACCGGTCTACGAGACATTCTTTTGATCTTACTCCTGACGTGTTTTCGCCGTTTGGTTATCCAAGACGCGCTTTTAATGACTTCTATTTATGAAACTATTTAAATTTGACGGTTTGTTTGATGAGGTGGGGAAGTGGAACGGATTCATCTTTGTTTACAGGTTCTTCTGGAAACCTGGACAATTTAATACCTTCCGTTTTGCCCTTCCTATAAGAAGGCAAGTAGGAGGCTATTGCTCTCGTACAGAGACCCTTTTTACCTTTCTGAGATCTGAAATCCTTAGCCTCCCGTAGCGTTTACTTTACCCACTAGTTATACACTAAATCATAATACGTTCACCGTAACAACGAGTAATGAAGGAACCATACCCCCCCCCCCGGTAAACACCACATTCCAATAAAGTTCGTAATGGCTCGGTCAGGGCAGGGATGACAAAGACTCAAAATCTATCTCACCATCCTTCAGCCAAAATCCGAAGCAGGGACTCGTCACGTCCAACTCTCGGCGTGACTGAGTCGAGAACACTTATCATCAATACCAATCGCTCTCTCACGAGCATACCTAACATGGCACCAGTGTGTTAGGAGTCAGGACCGAGGCAGGGGCCAAGTGCCCCTGCTTCTTCCTCTCTTCGTTCACTGGTGCCTTCTTTTGCCTCTCTTTCTTCTTCTTTCCACCACCAGGTCCATTCTGGTGCTTTTCCTTTTCCCTCTTTTGCTCATTTTTCTTTCTTTTCATCTGTTCTCTCTTCTTCTCCTCCTTCTTTTCATTCATCTCCTCCATCTTCTTCCGAAGAAGGTCCTTCTCAAAATATGGGCGCTACCGAGAAGAAGGTCCTTCTCTCGATATGGGCGCTACCGAGGCAGAGTTTGGAAGGACTTCAGAGACGAGTTTAAAAAGAGATCTGACTGTTTACTTAATGTATTGCTCTTTTTTTTATTTTTTTATTGTTTTGGCAATCTACTTTTTGTATAGGCTTGTTTAAGCCCCTCTTTGTATGTTGTAATACATCTTTATATTAATAAAAATTGTTATCACTTTACTTCACATGTTCTTTCTCTATATTTTCGAGATGATAGCGCAATGCATAAACATACAATCTTGTGAATTCTTTTTATTCTTAAACCGTGGCTGACGTCTAGGACCAAAGTCTCAGTTAATAAAAAGATCTTGCTCTGTGTTTATAAAAACAATCCGGCTTAATAATAATACTGAATCGAACAAATGATACTTAGGGTTGAAACTCCCATTAGACAGGAAAAGAAAGGAAATTATGATGAGCTTATTGGGTCGGCCTAGCACAATACCGCCGACCTTAGAGTACAATACTTGAGGGCCCTAATCCTTTATCAAAGAGAAGGGCACTATTATGAATTTGCAAGTGTTGTTCGGCACAATAATATAGCATTTGAATCAATGACACTTAGGGCCAAAATGCTTGCTAAAAAAGATATCACCATAACCTTAATAGAGTTGTTTGGCACAACAATGCCGACCTGTGAAAAACGATACTTACCCCAAAACTAGCCGAGATGATAGCTCAATGCCCGGTGCAGTGTAATACGTAACCATCCGAGGACATATCACCCGCAAAATGAACTGCCCCCCTATGCTACTGAATAGTGGGGTGTTTCTCCATCTTTTTAACACTCCTATTGGCATTAACCTTTTACAGTATTTGAGCCGAGGATTGAGTAACTTAGAATTGTTATTAAGTATCCAACCTTACAAAGCTCAATCTTTTTCTCATCCAAGTAGTTGGTTTCCCCATAGGCTTGAGTCCGAGGACCATGCAATGCCTTGGTTCTGTCCAAAACTCAGTTTTCTCATCCAAGTAGTTGGTTTCCCCATAGGCTTGAGTCCGAGGACCATGCAATGCCTTGATTCTGTCCAAAACTCAGTTTTTTCATCCAAGTAGTTGGTTTCCCCATAGGCTTGAGTCCGAGGACCATGCAATGCCTTGGTTCTGTCCAAAACCCAGTTTTCTCATCCAAGTAATTGGTTTCCCCATAGGCTTGAGTCCGAGGACCATGCAATGCCTTGGTTCTGTCCAAAACTCAATTTTCTCATCCAAGTAGTTGGTTTCCCCATAGGCTTGAGTCCGAGGACCATGCAATGCCTTGATTCTGTCCAAAACTCAGTTTTCTCATCCAAGTAGTTGGTTTCCCCATAGGCTTGAGTCCGAGGACCATGCAATGCCTTGGTTCTGTCCAAAACTCAGTTTTCTCATCCAAGTAGTTGGTTTAGGCTTGAGTTGCGAGAGTTCGAGGACCATGCAATGCCTTGGTTCTGTCCAAAACTCAGTTTTCTCATCCAAGTAGTTGGTTTCCCCATAGGCTTGAGTCCGAGGACCATGCAATGCCTTGGTTCTGTCCAAAACTTAGTTTTCTCTTTGCGTGGGACCTTGGCTTTAGGGGAGTTGGCTCCTCGGCCTAGCCCCTAGAGTTATCCATGCGATTAACGCCACCTAGCGTAGCCCCTAGTCAAGAAGCGTAGCCCCTAGCGGAACTTTATACTAAAACTCTATAACCAGTTGTTAGAAACGACAAAGGAACTCTCTCGACCTACCGCCTATGCCAACACACAAGCCTTTCCCACAGACGACGCCAATTGTAAGGACACGATTCGTGGCGGACCGTAACAGTGTTGGGTTCGCACGTAAAAAGGCCCAAACAACATCATTTGTAGAGCGTGGGTTTGAAAGGCTAGGCCTTGGTCACCAGGTGGTGGGTTTTTCGTAATATGCATATATGGTTAGGTCGTCTTCGCCTTAGGAGTCTTTCTCCCGGAGGCGGGCTGGGAGGCTCTGGTTTTTTGCCATTTTTCCCAGCCCCTGCTCTAGATTACTCCTTTTTCCTTTTATACTCGCCTGCGTTCACTGTCCTTCGTCCACGTATAGGGTCAACCTTTCCAAGATTGATACTTGTCCCATCAGCCCATACCCAAAGTCGTTGGGGGTGGTTGTAAAAGCTGAAGAATACGGCTCTGTCAGGTACAGAGTATTGAATGGCAGTAAGGGCAGCTTTCCTTGGATATTTTAGATTTTCTTTCAAGTTTAGTTCTATACCGTTTTTGCCCCTCTTTCCGGTGGGACTTTGGGTCCGCCGAGGACTGAACTGTCCTCGACTGTAACCCGAGGCCACTTTGTGCTTTATATTATCAAATTTGGGCCATAGCCCTCCTCGGCTTGGGCCTTTGGACTCCTTAAGGGTAAATGGGCCTGGCCCATAAATTATTTGGGCCCCACAAAAACTTTTCCATCAAATTTTGTTATATGTTGTGGTTAATTTTTAAATTAAAAAAATCAATTAATGATTGAAAAATATTTTCCAGATTTTTTTTTTCAAAATCTGAAACTTGGTTCTCCAAAAAAAAAAAAGAAAAAGAAAAAAAAGAAAGAATAAATTTGAAACTTAGAGGACTGAAATGAATTCTGAAGAAATTTAGAGGGTGAGTTTTGAATTTTAACCTTTTTTTTATCAAAAAATTTTAAGGGTAAATTGAAAATTACACCCCAAAAGGTTGGGGGTTTTTGGGTTTTTCACCCTGAAATTTCAGAATTTTTAATTTACCCTCTGAAATTTAGAGTTGTTTGGATTTTACACCCTAACATTTCAGAATTTGGATTTTACCTCCTAAATTTTAGGGGTATTTGGATTTTCCAAACTCTCCCAAATTATAGGGATGCAATTTGCAATTTATCCAAATTTTAAACTAAAAAAAAAAAAAAAAAATGTCTGTATCATTCAAGAATGTTTTCTTAAGACTTTTTTTTTCTTTTTTTCGTCACAAATCACAATAATAACAAAAGGAAGTATTATTTTTCTAATAGCTTTCATTGTGTTTCATAGATTAATCCTGATAAGTCGATACTAGAATGCCACGTAGACCATCAACATAATGAATGCAAAAACACAAGCCATGACAACTAATGTAGTATCGTATTAATAACACTAAACACTAAATATCTTAGGCTCAAACTCAAAAGGATGCAAAATAACGGCATCATTCATGTCAGAATCTCTGCAAAAATAATATTAATTTCATTTCGCACTGTTGCAATAAAGTTTGATTTTTAATAATTTTAAAATTAGGTTATAGCAACAAAATAAATCATTGCAATAATTTATTGCAACATAAATTTTGTTGCAAAAGGTTGGCCATGGAGAGCTTTTGGGACTGGATCATCTAATTCATCAAGCTCTATTGTAACAAAAACTTTCGTTGCAATAAGGTATCGCAACAAAAAAATTTGTTGCAATGGTTATTGCAACAAAAAATCAATAAATATTCGTGCAACATGACAGAAGAAGAATGCACATCACATGACAAAACCTAAAATTAGGCTTCTGCAACCAACAATAATATAGTAAGGTTTTTAACTATGTATCAAACATAATTTATAAACCATAGTTAACTTATGCTACTATATGTATGAGCATAGTCATAATAGTGAGCCTATACAGGAGCCAAGAATGGTGCAATGCAACTGCGGTGGAACACGTGCTTGCATGGTGGAAGACTCAAGTAATGAATGCAAAAACACAAGCCATGACAACTAATGTAGTATTGTAATAATAACGCCAAACACTAAATATCTTAGGCTCAAACTGAAAAGGATGCAAAATAATGTCATCATTCATGTCAGAATCTCTGTAAAAATAATATTAATTTCGTTTCGCACTGTTGCAATAAAGTTTGATTTTTAATAATTTTAAAATTAGGTTATAGCAACAAAATAAATCGTTGCAATAATTTATTGCAACATAAATTTTGTTGCAAGAGGTTGGCCATGGAGAGCTTTTAGGACTGGATCATCCAATTCATCAAGCTCTATCGTAATAAAAACTTTCGTTGCAATAAGTTATTGCAACAAAAAATCAATAAATTTTCATGCAACATGACAGAAGAAGTATGCACATCACATGAAAAAACCTAAAATTAGGCTTCTATAACCAACAATAGTATAGTAAGGTTTTTAACTATGTATCAAACATAATTTATAAACCATAGTTAACTTATGCTACTATATGTATTGTTAGGACATATGTGTTTTACATTAAGAACATATATCATGATTTTATGTAATTGGCTTATCCTTTGATAAAACACACTTTACTTGTATTTGGGTAGATTTAGGATGTGTTTAAATATTTCAAGAAACTATGTTTCAAGATCAAGTGTTGAAACCTTCAAGTCTGTCCAAGAAAACAAGTTGATAGTGCAAATTCATTAAAGCTCGACAGCTGTATCTATCGAGCTTAAGAAAGCTGTTCAACATTCGGTGTGCTCGACACCTTCTCGACAGCTGCTCAACACCTCCTATCTGTCGAGGTTTAAGATTTTCAGAATTCAAATCTGATTTTCTTGGGATCCGTGAATTTGTCTTTGGGCTTTCTTTTCTCCTAACCCTAGACATATAAAATGATTGTTTTAAGGGCCGACAAAGAGTTCACAAGTTGCACAAGTTTTGAGCAAACTCTGTTCAAGCAAATTGTGACCGGAGATGAAGTTCTTGCCCTAGTTCTTCTCTTTCTCTTGAAGAAGTTGCTATGTATGTGCACCATAGGGTTTTGTGACCAAGCATCTTCTTGATCTTCATCGTGTGGATAAACTGAAGAACTTTGCAACCAACAACCTTCTTAGTTGGTGATTAAAGTCGCGTACTGGGATCCGCGCAATTGGTTAGTCACGTACTTGGGAGTTGTGCATCTGAAAGGGGAACTGTCACTACAGAACAAGTCCAATTGGATATTGGGGTAAGGGTTCAACTGTAAGTTGGTAAGGTACTTGGAATTCTTTTACTTGTAACCGCTTGTTGTGATAATAGTGGAGTTTCGGGAGTGGTGACCTGAAAATCACCCGGTGGGGTTTTTGCCGTTAGGTTTTCCCCATTTGTAAACAAATCACCGTGTTATTTATTTTCTGCTGCGTTATTAGTTTATTGGTGATTTGTTTGTGCTATCACATGTTTGTATGATAAATTGATTAATTAATAACTTGACTAATTAATTAATTAATTTCTATCAAAAGGGGTCATTCAGTTTGTGGCATATCATGTATAAGCATAGTCATAATAGTGAGCCTATACAGGAGCCAAGAATGGTGCAATGCAATTGTGGTGGAACACATGCCTGCATGGTGGAAGACTCAACAACTCATCTCCATCAACAAAGTAAAGTAGACAAGTACAACACTTTTTCATGTAATAGGGAACATGAGACACAATCATAGGGATCCCCTTAGGAATGCGAGGAGGGTCAGCTAAATATCCAATCCTAATAAGTCGATACCGGTATGCCACATAGACCATCAACGTGATGAGCACAAAAACACAAGCCATAACAATTAATGTAGTATTTTAATAAGAACGCCAAATGCTAAGTATCCTAGGCTCAAACTTAGAAGATGCAAAATAACAGCATCATTCATGTCAAAATCTCTACAAAAAAAAAAAAAAAAAAAACTAATTTCGTTTCACATTGCTGCAATAAAGTCTGATTTTTATTAATTTTAAAATTAGGTTATAGCAACAAAATAAATCATTGCAATAAATTATTGCAACAGCTTGGTCATGGAGGGCTTTTGGGACCGAATCACCCAATTCATCAAGCTCTATCATAACAAAAAACTTTTGTTGCAATAAGTTATCACAACAAAAAATTTTGTTACAATTAGGTATTGCAACAAAAAAATTTGTTGCAATGATTATTGCAACAAAAAATCGATAAATTTTCTTGCAACATGACAGAAAAAGCATACAAAACACATGACGAAATCTAAAATTAGGGTTCTGTAACCAACAATAGTATGGTAAGGTTTTCAACAATGTATCAAACATAACTAATAAACCATAGTTAACTTATGCTACTATATTTATGGGCATAGTCATAATAGTGAGCTTATACAGGAGAATATAACACACCCAAAAAAAAAAAAAAAAAAAAAATAAGAAGCATCCTCATCCCATCATTTAGAAGTCCACTCAATCATCTTCAAACAAAATGACACCTCAACAATAGGGGCATGTAGAGGCTGGAGCCAAGTATTTTTTGAAATTATCCATGTATAAACTATAAAGTGCTACTTTATTTACAATTTAAAATGAGGTGACAACAGGGACGGACCTACAGGGGGCCACCCCCCCCCCCCCGGCCCAAAGAAAAAAAACAAAAAAAAAAAAAAAAAAAAATTGGGCCCCCCCCTAAACCTAAAGAAAAAAAAAATCTTTTTAATAGTTATATATTTATTTATTTATTTCTAGAGTTGTGCCTCACTCTTCCAAAAACTTAGACTCTCTCCCTTTTAATTAGTCTCGCCCAACTAACAACCACCCAACTAAAAAACTTAACAAAAACAAGATTTTAATATAAAAAATCTTAGTCAGTCCAATATTAGAGTACTAGCATTAGATGTTCTAAATGGTAAATATTTAGTATTTAGAACACCAAATACCAAAACACACTATTGTATGAGACATTTCAAATGCTATGTAGCAAAAGCAAGTTTTGGTTTGTGAAAATATATATATATGGATATATATATATATATATATATATATATATATATTTTTGGCAACAATTGATGCTCTTAAGAAACAATATTATTTTGTATTTTTTGTCTTTATTGGTAAATGATTGTGTGGGGCCCAAATAATTTATGGGCCAGACCCATTTACCCGTAGGGAGTCCAAAGGCCCAAGCCGAGGAGGGTTATGGCCCAAGTTTGATAATATAAAGCACAAAGTGGCCTCGGGTTACAGTCGAGGACAGTTCAGTCCTCGGCGGACCCAAAGTCCCACCGAAAAGAGGGGCAAAAACGGTATAGAACTAAACTTGAAAGAAAATCTAAAATATCCAGGGAAAGCTGCCCTTACTGCCATTCAATACTCTGCACCTGACAGAGCCGTATTCTTCAGCTTTTACAACCACCCCCAACGACTTTGGGTATGGGCTGATGGGACAAGTATCAATCTTGGAAAGGTTGACCCTATACGTGGACGAAGGACAGTGAATGCAGGCGAGTATAAAAGGAAAAAGGAGTAATCTAGAGCAGGGGCTGGGAAAAATGGCCAAAAACCAGAGCCTCACAGCCCGCCTCCGAGAGAAAGACTCCTAAGGCGAAGACGACCTAACCATGTATGCATATTACGAAAAACCCACCACCTGATGACCAAAGCCTAGCCTTTCAAACCCACGCTCTACAAATGATGTTGTTTGGGCCTTTTTACGTGCGAACCCAACACTGTTACGGTCCGCCACGAATCGTGTCCTTACAGATTGCATTTAATGTATTAAGAAACAATGATTTTGTGTATTGATCTTGGTTGATATATAGTTTGTTAGTACTATATGGATATCTATTTGGATTTTTTTTTTCATATACTTCGGCCCCCCCTAACTTGAAATCCTAGGTTCGCCCCTGGGTGACAATAAATACATTTTTAAATTTGTAATTAAAATTTTAAATAAAGTGACAGTAAATACCTCTTTACATTTGTAATATTTAATGTAAACTATAAAATTTATTTATTTTAAAGGGAGATGATCCTTTTCTGCAATAATAGAGATTGCAAACACTCTCCTAGTGAGTTAAGTAGGGCCATAAATGAATAAATTGTTCATCTTGATAAAAAGGTTCATTCATATTTGTTTGCTTATAAATAAGCCAAGTCTGAACCTTAGTTTTAGGTTTATTTAATAAACAAGCCGAGATCAAGCAAAAAAAAAAATTATTTATAAACATGCACATGAATATTAGGACTTGATACAAAACAAGCTAAGCATAAGCTTGTTTATATGGTTTGGAAGAATGATCCCAACTCCCAATTAATTAAAGTCTTAGTAAAATCATAGGCTTGATAATGAACTTATGTTAGATCCTAAGCTCAAAAACTTGATATTGAGCTCGAGTTTAGATGGACTAATTAATCAAGTAGAGCTAAGTCGAGTTCAAGCTTTTAGACTTTTTAACTAGTTCGAGCTCGAACTTGAACATTATTTGTAAGCTTGGTTTGAGCTCGACCTAAGTTTTAATATTTTACTTTTGTTATTGAGTTGAGCTTAAACATTCACTTCTCAACAAAGCTTGGCTTGTTTATGACCCTAGAGTTAAGTCATAACCTAAACCTTAACCCAAAGGTTTGAACTCAAGAATTACCCCATCAATAAGTCTAGAATTACCATCCAAAAAAAAAAAAAATTGACAACTATTAAGGTGACAAGTTATTATTAGTAAGTAAAAAAGTGATGTTATTGGTAGGTGAATATAAAAATTAATAAAAACTTGTCAACTAAGTTGTTGTGTATATAGCATTACTATTATCAGACACTAAAACCCAACCATGGAGGGGGAACCCAATAAAATAAAATAAAATAAAACAATAAGTCTAATATCATAATAATTTTCACTAATAAGTATTTCATAAAGATCAGAGTGACAAATTAAGAATGAAATGATAAAATGATGTTAACGGTAAACCCAAACATCTCTACAAGTTGGGTAACATCACGGACAATTGGAACTCTACCGAATTAGTTTTTCCAACAATTTCTAGTTTCTATAGAGACAAGTCGAGCTAAAGAGAGTCCTAGCCAATAGATGTCCTAGCCTTTTCAGTCACTGATTGATCCCTAACTAGCAAAATGTGATACCTTTGACCACCAATAATCAAACAAAGAGTAGAGATGTCAAGTCATAACCAATGCCAGTGACAAAATTATTGTCAGAAAGTGATAGAGTAACAGTCATCCTCATATATATCTGCAGGACTATGAAAGGAAATTCTCATGTCGGCCAATCGAAATCAATTTGAAAGACAAACACCAGCGGTTGGTGCAGTGTCATCACAGCCCTCATATATGGATAAGATAAAAAGACTCTTGCTTAAACAGCTACGTTTGTGGTGGAATTTGAGTGTTTGAACAAACAAGCACGTACAGTTGTTACCAAGTAATCTCTATCCTTTCCACACAATATATGCAACAACTAATCAGGTTCCTAGAACCTGTACTTGATGTTGAACTTAATCAATTTGCATGATAATCATGGGCTATAACTGTAGTTATCCCATGCATTAATAATATGGAGCCCACACAATTTGGCGAGTTCAATAATCATTTCACACGGCATGGTGGCATCGATACAATCAAATGATTTCATCCAATCATCATGCAGATGGGATTGGTATTGATCAATTTCATGCAGATAAACTTCACGGTTTAGGCAGCAAATAGATTGAACGCTCCAAACTGGCCAAATACTTGTTTGAGCACAAACCAGTTTTCAGTCACTCGAGGTGATTAGAAACCACTCAAGGAAAGATAATTTGACTTCGCGAGAAAGGAAATAAGTTCGGTACAACCTGACTTAATAGGACTTCTATATGAAATGCACACGTTAACGATGAGAACAAGGAAAAGTATTTTTATTATCAAGCCTAAATTACAACACCTAGATTACAAAGCCTAACGACGCACTTTCAAGCATGTTACAATCCTACTTGATAAATCTGATACAAAGAGGGTCAATTCGCTAGGTTTTGGTGCTGCGTGTGTGCCTTGTGTGAGAACATTTCTCTCAATTTATATATACAAGGTTTTAACAATTAATCTTGTCTTTATACATGTGCTCTTATTTAAATGAACCTACTCCAGATAACCTTGCTATTCAAAATAATCAATAATATGATGCCACTTGTATCATTTAAGGACTTCCTTTTATTGTTTACTTATTAGTAATATGCCATTATATATAAATCCCAAAAAATTATATATATATATATATATTAATAGATAAAGCTAAGAGAAAGTTCAATTATAATTTAAAATTATAATTCAATTTTGCGCTATGTGTCTAAATTTATGTGGGGCCATATTATAATTATCTACTTAAGTTTTTTAATTTTTGTGTTAAGTAAGTTAATGAGTGCAAAATACAAAAAAATCACATATACTCAATAAAAAAAACTAATCACATACATTCAATAAAAATCATTAGACAACAAAGATCATCTCACATTCTATCTTTTTAAAAATTAGAAGAAAAAAATCATTAGTATTAAATTTGGATTAGAATTTTAATATATGATTAATTACTTTTACTTAAAAAAAATTGACTAATTATTTATATTTTTATGATAAAAATTGTATTTAATTTTAAATGTGTCCATATGTATGCATGTGTTATATGCTATTTTTTTATTACTAATAATTTGACTAATTATTTATAGTTTTATAATAAAATTTGTGTTTAATTTTAACTATGTGTCTAAATTTATGTGGGGCCATACTATAATTATCCACTTAAGTTTTTTAATTTTTGTGTTAAGTAAGTTAATGAGTGCAAAATACAAAAAAAATCACATATACTCAATAAAAAAAACTAATCACATACATTCAATAAAAATCATTAGACAACAAAGATCATCTCACATTCTATCTTATTAAAAATTAGAAGAAAAAAAATCATTAGTATTAAATTTGGGTTAGAATTTTAATATATGATTAATTACGTTTATTTAAAAAAAAAATTGACTAATTATTTATATTTTTATGATAAAAATTGTATTTAATTTTAAATGTGTCCATATGTATGCATGTGTTATATGCTATTTTTTTTATTAATAATTTGACTAATTATTTATATTTTTTATAATAAAATTTGTGTTTAATTTTAAATGTATCCATGTGTATGCATGTGTTATATACTAATATAACTAAATACTTTGGTACATTTGGCGTTGACACATGCACTGTTACTAAATTAAATATTTGGCCTAACAATACTAAGCCAAAGTAGACCAACCCAAATGTTCATATTGCATTCAGAATGCTTAAGAAATGTGCAAATACCAACTAAGGCATGGCATATGCCATGAGGTTAGTGTTACAAATCTACAACCAGAAGAAGTAACCCCGCTACAATTATACTGCATTAGAGTCCGAGAAAGTTGTATAAAATCATCAATCATACACTAGTGTTGAAGTGATGTCCTAACTCCTCTTATGACAAATTAGCAGCCTATTATTGAGCATAATTGAAACTAGCATTTGAAAAATCTTCAAACAACCGCTAAACTTTAAAATTGATATTCAACAGTACTAAAGAACAGTTTGGAGAAACATAATAATTGCTGTGCCCTGTATCAACTACCTACTAAAAGCCAATAGCAGATTGCCAATAGTCTGATTAAAAGATTATAGATGGAATTATTTGTCCCATTTGATAATTTTGATTTGAAAGGTTGTGATTATTTGGCAAATAAATTAATTAAATAATTTATGTGAAAGTAGGAATATGTCTGTTCAGTCTCTTAAATTTGGTAGCAAAAAACTGGTATGTGTATTAGTTACTAAAACAAACTAATATGTTCCTCTTATTTTACTTGAAATAAAGAAAGTTCATTTTACGTTTAAGATTTTACATTTTTTGTATTCAAAATATGACATGACACAAAACAACAATTGAATTTATAGTAAGTATGAAATGTATCTATTTTAATTGAAAATGATATTTTGCACGGATCATATCATCATAGTCCTATAAGTTTATAACAATAATGCATTATTGAACTCAGAATTTGGTAACTGTAGAAGTAGGACCTAGTTCCATCTATAAAATGGACCCTTTTTAGGCTTATTGCAATCATATTCATCATCATTTCAAACATCTTAAACTAAGAATGGTCACCATGTTTTTGAAGTCCATGCTCTTCCCCCTCATTTTTGCTTTGGCTTTAGCTCCAAGGTCACAAGGAGTGAGCCAAAGCCGAAGCCAAAGCCAACCTTCTTTAGCCACCACGTTCAATGAAATCAAGTACCATGGAGGCCCCCTCTTGACCAAACCAAATAGCATCAACATCTACCTCATATGGTATGGTGCCTTTTCTCGAAACGACAGAAGCTCCATAACCGATTTCTTTGCTTCCTTTAATCCTTCGAAGGGTCTAGTACCCCATCAAGAACCCACTGTGGCAACATGGTGGAAAACAATCCAGACATACAAGGACAAGTCTGGGAACTCAGTTTCCAGCACTGTTAAACTTGTTAAACAAATTGGTGACATATATTCTTTAGGTAAGAATATTAAGCGTGCCCAAATAGCAAACTATGTCAAACACAAGATAGAGACCAAAGTATTACCATTTGACTCTAATGGAATATACTTGGTTTTGACTTCTAGAGATGTGATTGTAGAACGATTTTGCATGGGATCATGTGGTTTTCATGATAACATAGTGGTGTATACAGAGCGTACTAGGTTAGTTTATGCACATATAGGAAACCCTCTGGTGCAGTGCCCTGGATTATGTGCATGGCCTTATTCACTTCCAGCTTATGGTCCACCAGGCCAGCAAGCCCTTGTTGCACCGAATGGTGTTGGGGCTGATGGCATGGTTATGAACATTGCAACAATTATTGCAGGAGCTACAACTAATCCTTTCAAGAATGGGTATTTTCAAGGTGACCCCTTGGCTCCATTGGAGGCTGTCACAGCATGTCCAGGGATATTTGGTGAAGGAGCTTATTCAGGGTATCCTGGAAATTTGATGGTGGATAAAATCAGCAAGGCAAGTTATAATGCGTATGGTGCTAATGGAAGGAAATTCCTCCTTCCAGCTATATGGGAGCTGACAAGCTCAAAGTGCAAGGTCATCCACTAATTAAGGGGCATGAATTAATTTTTGCAGGCAAAGGCATTGCTATAAGCAGGGCTTGATAGACAAAAGTGGATATTTAACTTTATTTTTCAGTTTTCTGTTGGGTTAATCATATTTCATGTCTAAATTTTTGTGTGCTATATATTAGTTATATGTGCAAACAATGTAAGTTCAAAAAAAATAATAATAATAAAGTGATGCCACATCATGTGTTTGTGTTTGGGGAATAGTTGATTGCTAGGCTACAATTACATTTCTGTTGGCTACAAACCAAACATTGAACAGAATCTCTGGCTCAACAAATTTCTCTTTTTTTCTTAACTTCACCGTCTTCACCCAATTAATTGCTTGGAATCATGGAATACATGAAAACGTGTATGTTTTCGCCAAGAATTTTAAAACTCAATTGACACCTATTTATTTTTCTAACAGAGACAGCTGTTCTGTTAACAGAACCAGTCAATGGACCGACCAACAGACCATCAACGTAACTTAAGGCTATTTTTACTTTTATAATTTTTTTGCTATCTTTACTTCTCATTCGTCTTGAATTATTTAATGAGTTTATGATAGATAGTAGATAGTACTTTTAAGATAGTACTCAGCACCAGCATTAGAAAAAACAAAGAAACAAAGACATTACTTTAAAATGATTCCAGAGCGCAGACAAAATAATCCCAATTTACGTCTTAACACAATATCATAAATTCTGTTGGTTTCTTTGATACAATCATTACAAAATGGGGGAGGCTCTCCACTCATTTTCCCAATCAACTGCTGTTGTCACCCTGCCAAAGACCCAAGCCAGCCATGGAGAAAACCTCAAGAATATTGTTTTTGTAAGTTGAAAAAAATAAATCTATCGAGTTTCTTCTTCTTTTATTTATTTATTTGGGTTGCTGAAGATCAGATTTCTAATTCCTAATCAAACTGATTGGGAGAAATAATGCACAAAATGAAGCATCGGGAAATTTCAGGAGCTTCAAGATCTTGATAATCTCATCAATCAGATGGGCCAATCATTTTTTCTGGCACCACAAGAGTATCAAATTCTTCACTGGTTAACACTCCTAGGTTCAATGCAGCTTCCTGCAGAGTTAAGTATTGGTTAGATTAGATGTTTCAGCAATCCAAAGTTTCAAGAAAACACCATTGCTGAAGAGAGCATTAAACACGCCCCTGTAAACATGATTGTCTTCCTAAAGTCAAACCCATCATTCCGACCAAACACAAGCTGAGAGATGCATAAGTCCAACAAGAGGATATTATATATTATTACAGCAGTTGCTTTTAGCATCCTTAGCCATCTACTCAGGAACGAATGATAAGTCATTCCAATAGATTAAATGAGTGCCACAAGAGACCAAACATATTGAATTGCATTGACAAGAAAAAGGAATCATACCTTCAGAGTACTTCCTTCCTTGTGTGCTTTTTTGGCAACCGCAGCAGCATTGTCATAACCAATTTTCTGGAATAAAATCAACAACAAAAGTTATAACACAAAGCATGGGAAACTATAAGGAAAGTGTACACATGAAAACAGGTGAAACACAAGTGGAAACTTACAGGGTTCAAAGATGTGACAAGCATCAGTGACTGCGACACCATGCAAAATGCCACATAGCAACAACAGACGATAGATTAGCCTGAAATCTAAAACATAGAAAAATATAAAGATTTATATTTTGTACCCTGTATCAACTCACCTCATGCAGCAATTTTGAAATTCTTTCCCTATTAGCTTGAATTCCTCTCACACAGTTCTTTTCAAAGGAGGCAGATGCATCTCCAAGCAGTCTCACAGACTGTCAGGAATCAAAAACACTAGTTGAATAAGAAGACATAAACATTAGTGGAGCAAGATTGTAGGGTGTGTGTTTATTGGTAAACAGGGCATTAAATTTTGCATGAAGATATCAAGAGATTATGAAATTTCAAATGGCATCCTAATAAAACTATTCTAGACAGGTCCACAGGACCACCACATTATACTTTTTTATTATAGGACTTTACAAACTCCCAAATAGCTCTTTTCAACTTATGGTCTGAAAATTACCAAAGCATAACAGCCACGCTTGCTAACTTCTGACCCAAATCACTGCCAGATAGAATAAGATGTATCCTACCCAATCATGGCCAATTGATGTTGAATAATGGATGCACTTGGCACCTCCAATAAGTATAATTACAATAATGCGACAACAGAACATACATGTAGAAGACCACTGGCAATCAATGGTTTGTACACATTAAGTTCGAAGTGACCGTTGGAACCACCTACTGTGATGGCCACATGGTTTCCCATAACCTGAAAGACGTTAAAAATAAATAAATATCAAGAAAGGTTTTTAAATGATACTTAAAAATGAAAACCAATCATTATAGAAGTACACGGCAAGATTGAATTATCTACGAGAACTTAGAAAGTCTGATTTCTATGCATCTTACTAGTTACTACTTGCAAATAAGTCCCTACTTTAACCAAAACTAGTAAGTTGCCCGTGTGATGTATGAATAATTTCGTAATATTTTATGTAAGACGGTTTTAAATAATATTGTACATATATTATAAAGAAAAAGTAAACTAAATTATAGTAAAGAAACATATATATTTTGAGATATTAAAAATTAGTTTAGTAGCTTCATGTTGGGCTTTGTGAAGTTTATTTGTGTTTGATCTGGATTATGACCCGACCCGAAATAATATTATTACAGCTTTTAATGGGAGATTTTCTAAGGCTTAGTCCATGGTTTTCTTAGGGTTTTGTTTTGTTTTTGAGAGAGAAAATTGTACTGCCGTATCTTGTAATCAACTAATTTGTGTTGTGTTCACATATTTCATATCATGAACACAACACAAATTAGTTGATTTTCATTATGAAAATATATATGAAATTCCCAAATCTGTGAGATGCAAAAAAAGAGAAAAATATAAGCTAAAGAAAAATAATCACACAAGACAATATTTACGTGATTCGGCAATTTGCTTACGTCCACAGAGTTGCAAGAATTTCATTTCACTTAGGGTTTTGTTTTTGAGAGAGAAAATTGTACTGCCACATCTTGTATTTTTCCCTAAGAATAGTAAAATTCTTACAACTCTGTGAACGTAGGCAAATTGCCGAACCACGTAAATATTGTCTTGTGTGATTATTTTTCTTTGGTGTATATTTTTCTCTTTTTTTGCATCTCACAAATTTGAGAATTTCGTATATATTTTCATCATGAAAATCAACTAATTTGTGTTGTGTTCATGGTATGAAATATGTGAACACAACACAAATTAGTTGATTTTCATGGTTCTATTACTCTTTTGCATTTATTTTTGGTTTCATGATTTTTGTAAGAAAAAATTAATCTTACCTTAAGAAGGCTACAAATATGAAATGAAGTGATGGAATAAAACCATGAAAATCAACTAATTTGTGTTGCGTTCACATATTTCATACCATGAAATGAAAGTATGCCTAATTCTCTGATTGTCTTCCACTCATCGATAGTACGACGTTAAGACATGGTGTGAGCAAGTGTGTATGCATGTGTTTTATAGATGATTTAAAATAAATCATGGTAGAATATGGCTTTACATTGGCACCAAATATTCTCTCTACTTATATACCAAAAACAAAAATTATCCAACCAAATAACCTAAACTTAAATCATATTTAAGCCCCTAATTTAAAAAGAAAAAAGACAAAAAAAATACCAGTAGGGGTTTTGGTGTCTTGATGGTGGTGGGAGGCCAGTATAACGAAAATTGTGAACCCTCAGATTCCTATTTCTCTCTCTTTCAAATGTTTTGTTAGTCTTAGATCTTTTATTTTGGTAACATATAGTGGAATAATGCGTTTTATTTAACAATTCATACCATTTTTGTGTCTCTCTATTTCTCTCCAGAGCCTTATCTGGTTAGTTATTACTATTAGCTCTTACTTTTTTTATTTTATTTTTTTGCTTTTTTTAAAATACTAAAACAGTGGGTATGCTAAAAGACATGAAGAATAGAGACAAGTGTGATGTAAGCTTAGACAATTAATGAGATATTAATGAGATAACAGTAAAATAGTTAATGTGAACTTTTGGGTAACAGTAAAAAAAACTTAATGAAAGAGGTAAAAAAATGTTAAATGCAAAATTAAAGCACCACTTGACAAGACCTCATGTACTCTCGTCTCGCATGAGGTCTCTGCTTTTATATATATATCGAATATTGATTCAAGACACTAAACTTACCTGAGCACAGACCATGGTGAGAGCTTCACACTGTGTAGGATTGACCTTTCCCTGAAACAGAATAGGTTCAGTAAAGTGACGAAATTTGGGTTTTTAGTTAAAAATAAATAAATTAAAAGACTTGTGTAATAAGATGGGGGCTTTACGGGCATAATACTGCTGCCTGGCTCATTTTCAGGAAGAATGAGTTCACCAAGGCCACAACGTGGACCACTGTACAAGAGAAACACAGTGAAAAACTTAAAAGAGAGAACTATAAATAAAAAATGCAAGTCACACTAGGCATACAAACCTTCCTAATAAGCGTATGTCATTTGCAATCTTCATCAGAGAAGCAGCAATTGTGTTAAGGGCTCCACTGGTTTCAACAAAAGCATCATGTGCAGCCTGCCAAAAATGAAACATATGAGCATACAGCCCTTCTTGGTCTCAAGTAGGACAAGATGAAAAGCATGAGTTGCTCATATAGTAAGACATCCACTCTTACAACACAAAAGGGATAGAAAATGAACAGACAAAAGCAGAGTTACAGGATCAGAAGCTAACCAAAGCTTCAAACTTGTTTTCTGCAGTAACAAAGGGTAAGTTTGTTTCCTCAGCTACTGCTGCAGCTATCTTCACATCAAACCTAAATTATAGAAGAAAACTACTGTCATAGTAAACATGAACAGAACAACAGAAGCGGAAAAGCATTCTTTCTGAATAATATTTAGAGGAAAGAATACAGAATTAATGTTCATTATTGCCAAATCCATGACATGATTTACAGTTTTATCAGAATAATTTTCTGAGACAATAAGGAAAAAAGGTGTTACAAGGGCAGATAGGGAGGAGGGGAAATCATCTACAGAAAGGGCTGAGAAAATTGATAAAAAAAAAAGAAAAGAAAATTAAGCCAGGGGAATGAGAACAAGTAAAGATACTTGTATTTAGAGCAATACACGTCACAAAATACCAAAAGAAGTAAAATTGCTTCAACCTTAAAGCAATAACATACCCTTTCTTTGTGTTCAATCCAGTGCCTACAGCAGTACCACCCTGTGCAAGCTGCTCAAATAAAGTCTCCAATCAGTCAGAACTAAAAGGAGAGAACAAAAGAAAATAAATTAAAGATTTAACACTTTATGAGTTTATAACCTGATACATCCGAGGTAGAGTGCAAAAGACACGGTCAATTCCATATTTTACCTGCAACAAAAGCTCAAAGCAATCAGAAGTCCTTCACAACAAACATCAAGCTTGGTCTATCCTTCCTGCCAAATATGTCATCTTACTTGTGTAGAATAGCCACTAAACTCTTGCCCAAGAGTCAAAGGTGTAGCATCTTGAGTGTGAGTGCGTCCGATTTTTACAATATCTTTGAATTCAACAGACTGGTAGAAACAAAATAAGCATTAGAGGCATTATGGTAGTACAGCTAAAGCAGTACACAATGCTAACAACGGATGCATAAATAATAATAGCATGTACATAGCAATGTTATGTGGGAGACACAAGGAGATTTTTATTTTAATTAGTATTATTTACTTTTTCAAGTAAGTTATATTTTTTTTTTTTAGGTCCTAGCAGTTTATTAAGCTATTAGTATTTTAAAATTTGTAAGCAAGGTTATTTTTGTAATAAGGCAATTAGGGTTTCCTCTACCAAATAGAATTAGGGATTAGTTTTCCTATATAAGCAAACTATTGTACTCCTTTTGGAGATGATTTTGATGGAAGAAAGTTTTGTTTGGTTTTTGGTCTGGTGCCAATTCTAGGCAAACCTAGATTCTGACTCCTAGTGGTTTTCTTCTGCTTGGTGTTGACTCCAAGCAAGCCTAGTTGCTAACTCCTAGGTCATTTCCTTTTAATTTCATTGTTCTCTTGAGTCGGGGGGGGGGGGGGGGGGGGGGGGGGGGTATATTTTAATGCTAGAGTGTCATGAGAAAAGAAGAATGTAGTAACCAAAAGCCATCATCTAGTCAACAAGAGCACTACACATCAAGTGCAGCAATAGAAGTTAAAAGCACAGATAGTTGAAACCACATTAAAAGCATGTCAGAAAAGTTCAAAACTGTACTGAACTTGTTAAACTTTTTACTGAATACTTAGTTGCACATGCAAATGCACATAAATTACTTGACAATTCATAAATGCAAAATTAAAGTAAATCATGAGAGAGAGAGAGAGAGAGAGAGAGAGAGAGAGAGAGAGAGAGAGAGAGAGAGTGTGAGTGAATACTATTCTGCATAGAAAATAGACAAGAGAGAAGGCATCTTTTGAACTTCAATAGTTATAAAGTTAGGATATGTATGTCTCACTAAGATGGTTAATCAGGCCACCTAGTGTAGCCAAGTTCACTTCATAAAAGCAACAATAGAATGAATCTAATAAGAAGTCAAACCACATGACTCAAAGGGCTGAATCCAAGTGTACAACTCAAAGTTAAAAAGGATATTTGAAGATGAAATATCCAACACAGTGTATAAGACATGGAGCAGCAACAACAGTCTAATTTGGCCATCATGTATCAATCTGCTGTTGAAAAAGGATGAAATAATCATCAAACCTTTGAATTTAGTGAGGTATGCAGATGTTTCAAATTTGGTATCAATCTTGAATTTATTTCCATTGCAGCTGCAATATGCATCACCTGGATACAAGAAAACCACATTACTTAACAAAAGACAGCAAGAAACCAGTTGGTTGAACAAGAAAAACAAATAAAAACAGAAGGGAGGAGTGATTCCTTCCAAGTGGTGAATGAGTTAAAAATAAAATCAATTAAGCATGGTCATAAAAGAAAACAAAAGACTTACAGTGGGGAAGGTGTCATTAGAAGATTGTGATCTGTTCACATGGTCATTAGGGTGCACAACCTTTTCACCACGCTTATGGCCAAGGATCTCTGCTGCTCTATTGGCGATGACCTGGAATATTACATGATTACAACACAATTTTTTTTAGAGGCAAAAAATCATGTTGAAGACCAAACACAAGAAGTCAGAAATTCTAGACCACCCAAACACTGGTAAATCCACACTGTGCATAGTTTGCAAAAGGTATATGCTTAATAGAAGAATAACTATATGCTTCAAGGATAAACCACACCACATTTTGTCACATCCAAGATGATATGATATGAGGACTTACAAGGAAGCTTTGAATTGTGTGTGTGTGCGTGTGCACGTTTTCATTGGTCTAGAAAATCTCCTACATGGAATATCTTGTGCACTACCAAATGCAACTTCACATTTATTTTTGACAGGAACTATCTACATGAAAATTAACCGATGCATCTCTCTCTCTCATTTGCTCACTGTTACTCGATGAATATTACCATCATAATCCAATGACAATTACTTTCCGGACAAACGTACTTAATCAAATTATGAAAGCAATTTAAATAGGGTGCCTACAGCATAAATACTGAAGGTACAAAAACCAATAAACTACAAAAACCAGCACCAACCTCATTGGCATTCATGTTGCTTTGGGTTCCACTTCCAGTTTGCCATACAACAAGTGGGAAATGATCGTTTAGCTTTCCCTCTGCTACTTCTTGGGCAGCTTGCATTATTGCTTTCGCTACCATTGGGTCAAGACCATACTCCATATTCACCTGGAACATAACTTGTTAAGTACATCTTAACAAAACCTCCTCTGCTAAAAACCACTGAAAATATACACTAAAGAACATACTTTCTCGCAAATGTGTAACATTTAACATAATGTTAAACCAACCAAAATTATTAGCTACACTGAAAAAATGCAATCTTTGCACTAAAATTCGACTAAACAACAAAAATGAAAAAGACCCAATTGAACAAAACTCCAAATGTAAGTTCAGGAATCAATTTTCAATTACTTAACAAAGAAATGGCAGTAAAAATTTTTATAAAAAAAGAAAAAGAACAGAAAAAAGAAGAAGAAACCTTGGCAGCACATCTCTTAAGAATACCAAAGGCACGAATAATTGGTTCAGGCATTCTTTCACGGTCGCCTCCAATGTCAAAGTTCTGCAACGATCTTTGAGTCTGTGCCCCCCACAACCTGAAAAAACCAAACTTGTACGATTAAGAAAAAGGACCCAGAAAAAGAAGAGGAGGGAAGTAATTGTTTTGCTTCCAAAACCAATAAAAGCAGTTTGAGAGACGAACTTGTCAGAGGGAACGAGGATTGGGCCAAAAGTGTCACGCTCCTCTCGAAAGGATGTGGGCAAAGGTTTCAAAACAGTAGTAGTAATGTAACGCAGAGCACCGATCGCTGATCCACCCGAGATTGAGAGTCGGCGCGGCAACGCGTACATCGCCATTTCTGAGGAGGGTTGTTGTTGCTGGACTTGGGCCTGAGAGACGACAATTCAAAGAGACGAGGAGAAAAGGCAGAGGAACTAGCTCAGCTTCGTTCTGTCGAGGAACAGAGAAATGGAATAGAAATGAAAGCTAGTTTGGTCTGGAATTCAATTGAATAATTACTATTGACTCTTATGGGCGGCGCGGCACGTGACGCCGGAGTAATGGGACTCTCTTGGACTGTATTGGGACCCTGTTTAACCCTTTTGGGACAAAATTTGGTTACAATTTCTTAGGATATGTTTATTAGGCAAGTTCAAACTTACATTTTTTATATTTTAAATAATATTATATATATTTTTTTATTTTTTTATTTATATGTAATTCAAAAAACTACAAATAATATTACTTAAACTATTCTATCAAACACCTTTTTAAATTTTTTTTTTTAGAATACTAAAGTTATGTTTGGTAATAGTTTTTTTTTTTTTCAAAAACTTGTTTTTGGGAATATAAACAAAAAATAATTTTGTTATATTTTTGAAATCAAAAACATGTTTGGTTAGTTGAAATTTAAAAAAAAAAGTTTTTTTGAAGGAAAAAAATAGAAAATACTATAATATGTTATTACTAGGATTTGAATTTTAATACTAACTTATTAAATAAAATATATTTATTAAATTAAATGCATATTTTCATTAACTTTTGAAAATTAGAAACTGAAAACAGGTTTTGCATGTTTTCAATTTTCTTCACAAATTGAGTTTTGAGAACAATTTTTATTTTTTGTCCATTTTAGGTTGCCAAACAAGTTTTTAAGTTTCAAAAAAAAAAAAAAATTGTTTTTAAAAACAGAAAAGAAAGGAAAAAAACAGTTACCAAACATACCCTAAGTATTTTTAACACACACACGAAGAAAGGGAAGAATATTTTTTAAAGAAATTTACAATGGTGTATATCCAAAACGGCCTAACTCTTGGATACACAACATAAACTTTAAACCTTTTAAACTCACACTCATTTTTTCAGTGTGGGATTAACAGTTTCTTAGATTTAGTACACTTACTATATCAATATAACACAAATAATATTGAGTTCAACTTCCCATTAAAAATAAAAATAAAAATATTGAGTTTTACACCATCAAATAAGAGATTGACACATAAAAAATTAAATACATTCTACCACACATAGTAACATTTAATAAATTCATAGTTAAATTGGATTTTCAAATGAGTATTAATTTTTTTTTTCTTTTTTGGATACAAGATAGAATTTCTATTCTAGCCTAATCTAAGTGTATATATGTGTGAAGCTTCCTCTTGGAGACTTGAACCCTGCTCTTGCTCCCAACACCTCACAAGTATTTATACTTATGGAGTGACCATCGTATTAAGGGTGCGCAGTGGTAGTGAGTATTAGAATAAGTTGAGTGTGATTGTGCATATTCTTTAATATGTAATATAATGATGTGGCATGTTAAGATTGGAGGAGAAAAACTTGGATTTACGCTACATCCTTATAGAATTTAAATTGGTTTTAAATAAATATTATGTTTACAATATTTTCACAAATCTTTTATAATAAATTCTAAGTGACAAATTGTTTATTGGTTATTATTTGTGAGTAAAAAAGTAATTTTAATTATAATTTCAAATTAGAACCAATAATAACTTATCATCTATAATTTTGTTGTGAAAATATTATGGATGCAGCATTTTTCACTTTCAAAAAAAAAAAAAAAATTAAATGCAATCCAGTTATGTGTAGGAGTTGTACATAAGTTTTAGGACAAAGTTTAGTTACAAACTTTATTGTATTATTATTTTTTTTTAGAGAGAATTTATTTGTAGGTACTACGTAATTGCTACAACTCTACTTAATATCTTTTTATTAGATGTGTATTTGATAAATCTACTATTAGATTACATTTTCTTCTTATATGTTTCATGCTTTCAAAATTTAGAAAAGATTAGACATGGCAAAATGGATCAGAATTTTCTGACTTGACCCGACCTGACCCGAACTCGATTTTTTTGACCCAATGCAAAAACGGGTTGACTCGTGACCTGACCTGTGTTTTTTGTGGGTTAACCTGACCCAACCCAAACCCAAATCATTTTTTAAAACTTTTTTTTTTGGTAAAAAAATAATAAAATTAAGACAATATTGGTTTAATTGTTTGTTGTGAGTTTTAAGGAAATAATTGAGACATTTACATAATTGTATGCAAATTAATTAAAAGATGAATGGTTGAGTATTTTGTAATGAGTAAAGTTTTTCGATATCAAATAGCAAAGTACTTGCCAAGGTAATCTGGTTATAGTACAGTTAAAAATATAAATTTAAAATTGTAGACATGTGTGAGAAACATTCAAAAGTGTGAAAATAGTGAAGCCAAAGTATCAAATTAACATAAATTATGAATGCTTAGACCTATTTTTTAACAATTTATGTCCATAATAAACTGTTTTTCAAAATAAATTATGATATTTCCTAAAGTGTGTATTGCTTAACAATGATATGATATTCATAAAAGAGACAATATATAAATAAGTAAACAATCAAACTTTAATGTATATCTCAAATTGAAATAGAGTGCCAACCACAATTGACAATAGATTATAAAATTAATTTTCAAGATTGTAAATTTCTTATATGTTTTTATTTTTTGTCAAATGAATTATCTAAAAAGTCATTTGTAATTTTATTTTACATTTTGCGATCTCAGATGTGTCGATATCAATGGTGACTCATTATTTCGATGAATCATTTCTTCGGACAAAAGAAGATTATGTAAACACTTACTCGAAATCTCACTTATCAGATTCCATTGTGGAAAACACAATTTTTTCTGAAGAATTCGCCATGATATATCTGATCCATGCATAATATCATGAAAAATGGATACAAATTTTTGGCTGCTACTTAGTATCAGCAATAGGTCTGAAAAAGTATCCAAAAATATCAAATTTAGATATTTGTACCCTGTCGAAGTTAGGAACCATGGCATATATGTTTGGAATAGATTCCATTTTGAGAGAGTTGAAAAAACACTATCTCGTTGAAAGGTTCTATACATCTGCCCTTTCTCAAGGCATTTCTTTAGACAAAGACTCTGTTTTTTCCTCTTTTCGGATGGTAAATATTTCTCAGAACATGGAGTGCGAATCAAACCCATGTTTGAATTGAAATTGAGATACTGCTGCAAGTTCTTCCCCTCTGAATCAGATAAATTCATATCTGAAGGAGGTTTACAATAAGTTCTTTCAAAATTGACTATTTGTCTCTCTGTTAGAGGTGTTCCAAAAATGTCTACGATCGAGTAAATAGCTCTATGAACGAATGGATCGGATCGAATTGGAAAATGGAAAGATTTGTACAAGTTATACCTTCTTTCGTCACCACTTTGTGGAAAATCGTTAGGTATGAATATGTTAGATACCTGTAACTCGATTGGTGAAATAGTATCTCTCTCCAAAAAAAACATGTTTTTTTTACCGTCGCGCAATATTGGGTGTATCATAGAATAAAGGGGTTTCAATTTCTATCGAAATCCCACCATATTAAATATATTTAATATTTAGATATATTATATATTGATAATGATTTAGAAAAGCGATTTAGCATTCAGAAAATTACAAAATAAATTTTAAACTTAATAAATTAGTTTCAACGACTCATTAATTGTGATTAAAGATCTTATTTATATCTGCTCTTTGATAAGAATCTTATGGAATAAATAGTATAATAAAAATAGAAAAAGACAAAACTTTTTAATCTTTGTGTTATTTTGTTTTAGATAGCAATATTAAGATTTGTATATTTTTAAAATTATTGAATAAGTATTAATAAGTGTAGTTTATTCTTGATATAAGTGGTGAATTTAAAGTAATGCATTTTACATCAAGTAATTTGTTGCATGACTTTCCAAATGGCAAATACATGTTGTTTTTTTTATAAAAAAATTCATAAGAAAAATACAGGTCAACCTGGCCCAACCCGATTCGAACCGCAATCCGATTGACCCGAACCCATTTTTAACCCACTTAAAATGTCTTGTTTTTTACTAGCAACCCGTTTGACCCAACCCGAACTTGACCCAATCCGACTGTTTTGTCATGTCTAAAAAAGATTAAATATTAATAACTATGTCATCAATTAAATATTTATATTTTAAGTTTTTGTAGTCTAAATACATAAAATAATAATTTAATAAATCAAATAGTATATAACATCGGAATAATACAATGATTATGTTTTTGCAATTTGACGTGATTGTTAACAACATAAAAAATATATAATATAATAGTTAGATTATAAAAATACGTGACCATGATGATTTTTTATTCATTGATTACGACAAGTTAATAGCAAAACTTGTTTCCTAAATTTATCAAAAAAAAAAAAAAAAAAACTTGTTTCCTGAGTAATTGCCAAAAACACATTATTTTACACAAGCAAATCTACACCAACAGCATTTTACGCACGCAATCTACACCAACACCATTTTTTTAAAGTAAATGGTGTAGATTTGCACGTGTAAAATGGTGTCTCTTTGGCATTACTCAAATTTATCCTTTATTTTATTCCCCAAAAAAAAAACAAAAAAGATTCTGCTTCACGTGGTCGTGCGGGCCGGAATTGATATATATTCAGAAAGATATATGGTTTTATTTATTTATTTATTTATTAAATCAGATAGGTAAACGGAGGACTCGGGGCATTTTTTATTTAAAAAAAATCGTATGATACGTCATATGCATCTAGCAAATAAAAGAGATAATTAGATATGTTATTTGAAAAAATCAAACAAACGAACAGATAAATGACCGGTTTAGGATCTTTTTTTTTAATAGAATATTTTATAGGATCTTTTTTCTCATTATACTTTTTTTTTTTTTTTTTATAGGATCTTTCTCATTACATACTATAACTTAAGGTAGCGCATATTTAGGATCCGTATAATATCCGCTTATTTTATTGAAATTGATAAATTTTTATTGAAAGTACTATAAATAAAAGTAAAAGTTAGTTGAAATAGTACAGTAAAACTAATAAATAGTACCAAAAAATACAATGAGATCTATGAATAGTAACAAAAATAAGTTAAATAGTAAAATAAGTTGGCAAAAATAATTTTTGCCAAACGGACACTTATTATACCTCCACTAACATTTTTTTTTGTTAATCTTTGGAAGCGGTACAGCCATGGAGTATACAACTTTTCAGGTATATTACTATACTTTTACCAACCTCGCTTTGATTTATAGAGTTTTAGAGTTTAGAACTACCCCCCCCCCCCCCCCCCCCCCACAACAAAATTTGTTTTAGTGACAAAGTTTCATGAAAAATACATGTAAACTACTATATATAAAATTTGGATGTTAATTACTTGAAAATTCCATCAATATGATTTCATGGCCATCCCATCATGGTAAATATAAAAAAAAAATGCATGAATTCAACCCCACAATCAGTCAAAATATGTTACGAAAATGACAGCAAGCAGCAGGTGAGTTTCAATGGAAAAAAGAAAAGTTTTCTAAGGACCAATGCTGCGAATCAACAAACAGAGAACATACAGTGCTGGGTAAAGAAGAGCCAGAAGAAACAGCAAAACATTGAGGACATGTACAGTAGTTCTCCCCCATAGCGATCAAGCTGCTTATCCAAAATCCAAAACAAACTGAACTATATTGTGTACCCGAGCAAAACCTTAATTACAACCACACCATCATATTCAATTAGCAAAAAAATTTCTGAGAGATTTTCAGTACACTATTTAGTCATAGCCAACCCTAAAACATGTATATAAAGTAATTCTTGAGGATCTTCAAATGACTTACCAGTCAATTTAGTCCAAGATAGCTAAAGTCTGCACCCACAACCTGCATAAAAAAGAAAAAAAGCATGTTAATAGGCGAGAGATGTAGTAAATTTATATATAACTTTAGCTATGGAACAAAACACAGTGTTGACAATCTGCAACAAAGATTTTGGTACATATTTTCTCCTCACTATTTATCAACTTTAATGCAGCACAATAGCTCAACATTTGGTACGTATCTAATTGACCCAACCCCTGATCTTTTTATAGAGGACCGTTTGAGAATAATTGAATAAAAATTATAGTTGGAATGTACGTAATCAAGATTTTTTAAGATATAGTTTTAACTTACAACGTACTTTTTTATTATTATTAGACTAAGATATCAATTGGTTTTGACAAAGGCAGAACTATAAGTTTTTGCTTGGTCGGCCTAGTTATATATATATATATATATATATATATATATATAGGGTTGAGGTCAAATTACACTTTGTGTAACTTACACCACCCAATAACTCATTATAGAATTCTATTTTGAAAATCTCACTGTTGAATTACATGAGCTATATGTTCTTAACACTCATACCATTCATGTCAATTGGATGTTATTTACCTTTCAATCAATAAGCTTATCTTTTATGCATTATTTTAAACTACAAAAACTTGAATTTAAACAATTGGTTGATGACATGACTATTAATATTCAACTACCTTAAAATTTTGTAAGTATGGAGAATATATGAAGATAATGTAATCTAACAGTGGATTTGTCAAAATTTGCATCCAATTAAAAAATATTAAATGGTGTAACATTGTTTAGAGTTATACTAAGTATAACTTGAACCTAACCCATATATATATATATATATATATATATATATATAAACATACATACATATTTCTGGGGGCCATGGCTAATGACCCCCACAAGGTTACGCTTAGTTCAGCCCTTACGTTTTGGTATAGGTGAAACAAAAAAAGCCTTTACCAGTTGAGCTAACTGGAACTCATAATTACTAAAAAGATAATCATTGAAAATTAAGGAAATTGGACTAGTAAAACTTATAAACACCATTTGACTAAACAAAAACAATTTGCAAAACCAGGAGATCTTAAAAATCACAACCGAGTGTCTGTTGAAATTAACAAATTTTGTTAGGTTTATTTTATTTTGAATAAAAGTTCAAATGTATCTAAAAAAATATTAAAGTTTTAAGAACGATATGTAATCAAATTATAAAATAAGCCAAAACAAATAGGCCCTACATTAGTAGACTTTAAAAAGCAACAGATATAAAATATTTGCATGACAAAGAAAACAAGAAATGTAGCATGCATCTCACGGCTATGACAATCTTAAGAATAAGAATATGGGAAATGCTAACAGGTGCCCTAAGAGTACTCAGAGCAGTGGTGCTAAATAGTTATATAGGGACTCAAGAATTCTTGGCTTTGGCTTTGGCTTTGGCTTTGTCTTTGGCTTTTTGGCTTGATTGCCTTGCTTTGAATTCTTTTTGTCCCACATTGGAAAGATGACTTCCCTCCTTCTACCTTATAAGGCATGAACCAATGAAAAAGAGTACCACTAGTTTGGTTAAAAAGCCAAAAAGTCAAGAAAGGCAATCAAGCCAAAAAGCCAAAACCAAAGCCAAGAATTCTTGAGTACAAACTAGTGGTACTCTTTCTCATTGGTTCTTGCCTTATAAGGTAGAAGGAGGGAAGTCATCTTTCCAATGTGGGACAAAAAGAATTCAAGGCAAGGCAAGGCAAGGCAATCAAGCCAAAAAGACAAAGACAAAGCCAAAGCCAAGAATTCTTGAGTAACTACAAGTTATATTGTTATTTTTAGCACCACCAATCACAAAAATGGAGTTGCAACAGTGGAGATATAGCCAAAAAAATTGGCTTCTCAGCTATAGGGCACATCTAAAGATAGATGTGCACTGTAGCTCAAAGGTTAAAAAAAAAAAAAATTATTTTGTATTCACACTTATGGAAAATATTTTAATTATTTTTTCTTTCTCCTCCTTCCCCATTTCTACCTGTTGCTCCTCTCTCCCCTCAATCGATCCTCACACTCTTCATTTCTTATCGTTGCAAGCTTCAATTCCTCCACTCGCCGCCGATCCAAGCCCCTGCCTAGCGCCGACCCAAGCCCCTGTCCAGTGCCGACCCAAGCCCCTGCTGGGTTCGTGGTTGGGTTTGGTGCTGAAACGGTTTGTGGGTGGTCTTAGTGCAGAAACGGTTGGTGCTCTTCTTCCCTCACCTCCACTTCGCCGTTGGGTTCGTGGGTGGGTTGCTGGGGTTGTGGTGTGTGGTTGCTGTGTGGGTCTCTTTGGATTGCATATCTAGGTTTTAAGATTTCTAATTGTGTGCTCTTGGCTTGGGTATCTTGAGGGTGAGATTTTTTTTTTTTTTGCTAGTTTTTTGGTTGAGCTTGAGGCTACTATGATGGTGGCTGTGGTTTGGTTGTGCTGCAATGGGGGAGGTGGATTTTGTTGTGGTTTGGGGATTTGGGTTAGTGGTTTTTTTTCCCCCCCTATTGTGGACTAGTGGTGGTGGTTGTGGTTGTGCGTGTGGGTGTGATTGTAGCTGATGGTGGAGGTGGTTGTGATTGGTTACTGAAGTTTGCTGTGGAAGTTTTTATTAGTATTCTAATGAGTTTTTTGTATTATTTTAATCAAATAGCTAAAAATATAGATCCATTGCTGTGGGGTGTGAAGAGGTAAAATAGATAAAGTGACTTTTGTAAGTGCCAAATAGCTAAATTTTTAGCTCCACTACTGTAGATGCTCTTAGGGTAATGGTTAACAATCTATTTAAAGAAAATTTTTATGGAAAAATAAGAAAAAGAAATTAATATTTTGACATTTTTTTTCATTTTCTATAAAAGTGGTGTCAAAACTTTCCTAAAATGGATTGTTAACCATTATTCTAAGAACCACCATGATAATTAAGTACATCAAGGACAAAATTAGGCCACAACTCAGGAGTAGAATTCCATCTTAGGTTTAACAAAAAAAAAAAAAAAAAAAACCAATAGGCAAAGTCAAGATTCCCAGAATATTGATATTAAAACAATATATATAAATATTTCCTACCACTTTTTATGATGCTCTGTACCATATTGACTTCTTAGTTAAGTTCTAGCTATATACTTAAAAGAAAATAATTGAAGTGGATCCCAGTTACCACCATAAAAAATAGTGTATAGTAGATTCGATACAGTATTAAAATTTGAAAAAAAAAAAAAAAAAGTCCACTATGTAAGTTTCACAAATATGTTTGTAATTCTGTTAATAGTATTAATAAGGCTCTTATTAGTTTGTTATGAAGTTTAAGGATTTCTCCTGTTTACATCACGTGTACCTATGCACCAGGAAAGGGGTCTTTTTAAAATGTATATACATATCAAAGGCTATGAAAATAGGATTAGTAAGATTTATTATTCAGATAACAATTATTAATAGAATAATTAATCTTATAATAGTCTATTTTCATGTGTCTTACACGCTTGATACAAACTAAAGCATTAATTAGAAGTTTCCACTTTCATGATTAAAATAAATCATCTTAGTTGATATGTTATAATCTTTACAGATGAAAAGCTCAATTTCATCACTGACTATGAATTATAATTTTGAGTTTGCAAAGAAGTGATTGTGTAACCAATTTCACTGGATTTGTGTTTCTTGAACCATGTACAGACCTCCAGGACTAGCTTTCTAATTTTCCCTCAGCTAGCTTTCTTCCCTCATATCCATATAGCTATTCTATATTTTTGTGGAATCATTACCTATAATCACAATTTTTTCCCTTCAATTTCAATCGATTCATGAAATACTAAAAAGCTTCTTTCATTTACGCGTTCAATTCAGGAGGGCAATTTTCCCATATAGTTGTGTTTATCTCTTGGTGATTTTCTTGAAGGATTCACAATCTCCCACTGAATTTTTCCACAAGTTATGTCATATCCCGATAATTCTCACATTTAGGTGGTGTTTGGGTATTACGTTTCTCGCGTTGCGATTTTTTTTTTTTTTTTTTGGACACACATCTGGCATTGTTCATTGTCCATGAACAGTGATTTTAGACTTATGAATAGTGCCAAATGCATGAACAGTAACTTTTTTATTATTTTTTTATTGTTTTCAGTTTTCAGCAAAATAAGTGGTATCCAAAACGGACCCTTAGTGTGCGTTTGGCTCAGCTTAAAAAGCCAGCTTATTTTACTACTCAACTTATTTTTGTTATTATTCATGGCCCCACTACACTTTTTGGTATTATTCATGGGTCTCATTATATTATTTCAGCTAACTTTTACTTTTATCTACAATACTTTCAGCAAAAAGTTTTCAGTTTCAGCAAAATAAACGGATTCCAAACAGACTATCAATTCTTCCATCATGTACAATGAAATTTATTTAGTAGTGCAATAGAACTTGAATACCATTTTCTTTTGATGTTTCTATTTATTTCTATTCTTAGAAAAATTTTAGTTATAGTGAAAATTTCCATTAAGGAGCTGTATGTTCTCTAAATTTAAACATGACTATGCATTCTGTTAATAACTTGACAATTACTCAAATAGCTCGTTGCATCTGAAAATGGTCGGTTTTGCAATCATTGGAGTTGCTTGAAATGATCAAAGTGAAGATCGATTGTATTTTCATAAAATTGTAGACTAAAAAACATATTCTGTAAAACTGTTACCAACACAAATAAAGGAATCCTGCTCTATAGATTCAAACGAGGAACTTGTCAAACTGTCATGGAGATGCTAGCCAAAATGTGACATATTATACGAAAGAGGGTGAAAAAGAAGACAGCAAGTTTGACATATACAACCATGTGTGGTGTGTTAATATGAAATACATTTGCCAATCAATCATTCCAACAAATAATGAAATAAATCAGCATTGAATAATCATGATCTTTACATAGCCAATCTATATATATATATATATTAATATCCAAAGCTAAAATCCAATTAGATCTTAATAGGATTCTCAATTTTATGCCACGTGTCTTATTTAATCTTTAATTTTGTGCCAAGTGAATTATTAAGTGTAAAAGTCGAAGAGTTCAAATCCAATTAGATTCTAAATTGGAGTCCAATTTTTCGCTACTTGTCCATCTAAGTTTTTTATTTTTATGGTAAGTAAATGATTGGGTACAAAAGCTGAAGAGTCTAAAACCAATTAAATTCTAAATCATATATATATATATATATATATATATATATTAGATGAGAAACCATTGCATATTTTAGAAATGTATGGTTTAAAAAAAGTATAAGTTCATATCATGTATAATTTGAATATTTTCTAAAAAAAAAAGTATAATTTGAACTGTATAATTGTAATTATTTTTAATTATACCCATGCAAAGACGGATCCAGGATTTTAAACTAGTAGGAGTTAGAGTATAAAGAAAAAAAAAAAAAACTCCAAATAGGCATCCATATAGTATTAAAAAAATTATAAATACATAAAATCGTTGTTTCTAAATACATTAAGATGCAATTATCTATCAACAAAAACAAAAACAAAAACAAGAACAAAAACAAAAACAAGAACAAAAACAAAAACAAAATAATGATTTTTTTAATACTAGGCTAGCTAGGATTTTTTGTTTTTTTTGTTTTTTGTTTTGAAGTTAGAGCATTAATAGTGATGGTGCTAAAAATTTTAGCTTTTAGTACCTCAAAAAGCTACTTTATCTATTTTACCACCTCACTTTACAATATTGCCAATATCAAATATTCTATTTTTAATCACTTTATTTAAAATAGGGGAAATTATATTTTACTACCCTAAACTATACCTCATGTTACATTTTGTACCCTAAACTTTTTGAATCCACATTTTGCACCCTAAACTATGACCACTATTACACTTTGCATCATGCCGTTAAGTTTGCTGTTAACTTGGATGAAAATTCAAAGTATAGGGTGCAAAATGTAATAAGGAGTATAGTTTAAGGTGGTAAAGTGATGTAGAACAGATAACACATACCTTCTTAGAGTAGTAGAGGCGCTAGAAGTCACAACGCAAGATCAAAGGGGGGAGCCAGTAGAGGCCATCGGAGCAATAGTGTCGAAATTGCATGAAATTTGGCAGGTTGAAGGGAAACAGCATTCTAATCTAGACTCTTATGAATGTCGCCTAAATTTATGCAAATTTCTTCGCTAAGGCCCCAAAAACAGTGTCTTGGCTATTTATAGTAATATTTGATTTTCCTTAATAAATTTTAGTTTGAAAGTTAGAATAAGGTCCTATCTGTTTTGGGACGTCTCTTAAAGATAGTATTTTCAATTTCCATAATTATCTAAATTTTGCTATTTTTGGCAAAAATCACTTTTTTGCCACCTAATTACGTGATTAACACCTATTAGGGTTTCTAGGTATTTTCATAGCTGCCTTAAGGTTTCTTTTACTATTTAAACATATTGTTACCTTCAAGGCAATTTAGTTTTCAGATTTATAAAAATAAAGACTTTGTTTATTTTTCTTTGGTGGATTCCAAGACCTTATTACCTTGTGGACTCAAGGGACCCCTCGTGGATTCGAGGTTTTCATTCAGAAGCTAATGTGTTTAGTTTCTTTTTCCATTCAGAAAGCAACGTGTTTGTTTTCTTGTAGCTTCCGCAACATCATAAAGTGTAATTTATCTTTTGTTTTTAAAGCATTAAAAAGAGAGGCAATTAGGTCTTTTCACGTGGTGTCATATTTTTCCATCTAAATTAACAACAAACTTAACGTTGGGGTGCAAAGTGTAACAGGGATCATAGTTTAGGGTGCAAAACGTTCGAAAAGTTTAAGGTGCAAAGTGTAACATGAGGTATAGTTTAGGGTGGTAAAGTAAAATTTTCCCTTTAAAATGATATAAACAACTCATTAAAATAATAAAGGAAGAGAGAGAATTTGAGTTTTTTAATTGAAGGAAGAGGTATAATTTTAATAAAATATTGTATTTTATTTTTAATGACTTATTGCAGTCAACTGTAGTTGCAAAAAATTTAGCTTTAGCTTCTCCAATAACACATGATTTTTTGGTTCTTTAGTGGTAAAATAATTTTTTTTTTTTGGCTAAAATTCAATCATCATTATGAATGTTTTTATTATTTTTGTTAAGTTTTTGAGTTGGATAGTTGCTATTTGGGTTAGACTAGCTAGGCTGATTGGGAAGAAGGGGGCCTAAGGTTTTGTAAGGAGGTCCAACTATAAAAATGAAATATATAATAATTATTATTTTTAAAAAAATGGCTCCAGGGGGGCTTGGGCCCCCACCTGGGTCCGCCACTATACTCGTGCATATGCACGAGGATACACACTAGTATAATTAAAGACAAAACTGAGAAAAATCCAATTAGATTCTAAATTGAATTCTAATTGTTGTCTAATTTTGCGTCATGTGTCATATTTAAGTTTTATTATTATTATTATTATTATTATTATTATTATTATTATTATTATTATTATTTTTGTTGTTGTTCTAGGTGAGTTAATGCTATGCAAAAGACAAATAATCTAATATAATTAAACCATCAAAAAGCAAAAACCCAATAAACAAAAAAAAAGAATAAAGAAAGAGTGACACCTTATTTTACAACTTGCATTTAACAAATATTAAGGACAAAATAGTAATGTTGTACCAGGGGCATGATCGTAATTTCAACAATTAGATCTTCAGATTTGTGATACAAAACAAGTCTTGATACTCTAACGATCACAATGATATGTCATGGGGCTCAATTAGACCACCCGATCAAATAACGTCTTATTTCCTTTATGGCATCTTATTTGCTCTTTTGAAAAAATTTGGATAAAGGAAAAGATACTGTTAGGTTCTAAAGACTTAGGTTTTTATGTATTTAGAACTCTAATGTGTATTGTTGGCAAACCATGATCAAAACAATGTGTATAGTAGTGTTTAGTCTTGCTCAAAGTTGTATCTTTTATGTAAAGTTGGAATTGAGCTAATGCAAAAGTTACTATGCATTTCGGCCTGGCTCGATCGATCGAAGCTTAGGCTCGATCGATCGAATCTCGGGTAGAATGTGTTTTCCAACCCAGCTTTAGTTTGTTTAAAAGGTTTAGGGTTTTCTAATTTGTCCTAAGTATAAAAGGCAAACCCTAGCCACGTTTTAGTGTGGCTTATATTGCTATTTGTGTAAATCTCTTGTGAGATCTAGAGGAGTTTTCCTTTACACAAATTTAGGGTTTTCAAGGAGGAGATTTTATCTACACATTAATGATCAACTTAGTTGCTGCCATTGAAGTTTAAAGAAACACAAGCGGGTATGCTTGTATTTGGTGGTGAATTCAAGAAAGAAGGAGTCTGTGGATTCAAAGCTTGCATGTGGTCATGTTAGTAAGTTCTACTGGTGGGTAGCAATAAGAAGTCGAGCGTGGGGGCTTGTAAGTCTTATTGTATGAACTTCGATTCTTTCAAGATAGTGGATTTAGGTTTACCTTGAGGATAGCTAGGTTAAATCCTCCCCAGGTTTTTACCGGTTTGGTTTCCTGGGTGATCATATCTTTGTGTTATTTATCTTTCCGCTGCTTTGCATGATATGATTGTTTGATTGTGATAACTTAGATTTGGAATTTGGACTAAGTAACAACTTGGCTAATTACCTAGGTTAATCCAATTGTGTTTTTAAGGGGTCTAAAAACTATTAAGTGGTATTAGAGCGGGTTACTCTCTTGTTGTTGATCTTTTGATCATTGAGCTGATCTTGACCCCTGTTGTCATGGAACACGGACACTCTCTAGTTATTCCTCCTCACTTTGATGGGAATAATTATGCTTATTGGAAAGTAAGTATGAAAGCATTCCTGAAATCGTTTGATGAGAGAGTCTGGAACTCTGCTGAATACGGATGGGAGAAGCCCACTACTCCTGTTAGTGAGTGGCAAACTTCTCGAAAAGAAGCAGCCGCGTTCAATAGCAAGGCTATGAATACTATCTTTAACGCTGTTTCTATGGAGGAATTTAAGAGAATCTCTAATATTGAGGTTGCTCATATTGCTTGGAATATCCTCCAGACTGTGCATGAAGGCACAAAGGCTGTCAAAATCAATAAATTGCAGCAATTGACTTCAAAATTTGAAAGCATTAGGATGTCTGATGATGAATCTTTTGATGAATTCTATGCTAAATTGAATGATATTGTTAATTTTGCTTTTAACTTGGGTGAAATCTATGATCAACCTAAAATTTTTAAAAAGATTCTTAGATCTTTAACTGAAGACTTTAGATCCAAGGTGACTGCCATTATTGAAAGTAAGGATGTGAACTTCATCCTTGTTGATGAACTTGTAGGATCTCTTCAATCTTATGAGTTGGACCTACCCAAAACTAACAAATCCAAATCAATGGCTCTTAAGTTAGTTGATGATGTTGAGGTTGGTGGATTTGATGATGAGCTCTCTGCTACAGAGATTGCTTACCTTGCCAAGAACTTTAGAAACTTTCTCAGGAATAGTAACAGAAAGGCAAGAGGCACGAACACTGCTGAACCTAGAAACTTTAGGAAGAATGATCCCACTAAGGTTAACAATAATGATAAACCTAGAGAAAAAGTAGGTCAATCTTCTAATAATTCTATGGGTCTTCAGTGTTTTGGATGTCAAGGGTATGGTCACATGAAATCTGAATGTCCTACCTATTTGAAGTCTAAGGGTAAGGGTATGGCTGTAACCCTTAGTGATGGTGAAGTTTCTGATAATAAGTCTGATTGTAACAAGGATGGAAACTTCATTACTTTCACTGCTACTATTGTAGTCAATGAGAGCATATCTGTTGAAGAGAACCCTTCTGATGGGGAACTCTCTGAGGATGCAGATTTTCAAGAGGCCTACAATAAACTTTGCAAAATCACTGCAAAGGATGCTATGAATGTTGAACTTGGTCTGAAGAAAATTGAATCTTTTAAGCTTGATAAGAAGAATTTGCTTGTAAAACTGTTTGATGCTAATGAATTTTTGAACAATGTGAAAACTAAGAATATGCTATTACTTGATAAAGTTAAATATTTGGAACTTGATTCATCTGTTGCTAGATCTGATAGTTCTAAACTTAATCAAATGCTGAGTGTTCAAAAGTCTCCTTTTGACAAATCTGGATTAGGTTATGTTGAAAGCATCTCTGTGTCTGCTCCCCATTCCACAAACTTTGTTCCTTCATCTTCTTTTGAACCTTCTGTGAGTAAGATTGTGAGTGAAACTGTCAAACCCCCTGTGAGTGAGGTTGTCAAACCCATAGAAGTTTCAGCATCTAGGAAGATTAGAGTTGATCTGAAAGAGTCAAAACCTAAGAAGCCTACCTTGCCTAAGGACAAGACACATGATAAACCTGCATGGGTTTGTCATTTTTGTGGAAAGTCTAGACACATTCTTCCAAACTGTTACAAGCTACAAGCTGCAAAGAGAGCAAACAAACCAAAGGTACTTGTGCCTCAAGTACAAGATCCTATGATATTCATTGGTGAATTAGTAAAGGCTTTAAACCTTTATTCCAATCCTGGAGTTGGTAATCATTCCCATGTGAAAAAGAACTCCAATGCTCATGGTGCATCTAAAAGGTTTTGGATGCAAAAGACT
Source organism: Quercus lobata (assembly GCF_001633185.2). Lineage (NCBI taxonomy): Eukaryota > Viridiplantae > Streptophyta > Magnoliopsida > Fagales > Fagaceae > Quercus > Quercus lobata. The sequence continues at coordinate 27,688,219 of NC_044915.1, read as the reverse complement.
CAAACTAATTGAGTCTTTCTAACATGGTCCTTATGCTTCATTACTCTACCCTTTGTGACCATTGTTCTTTGGTTTTATTCTTTTTGTTTCTAGGATTTGCATTGCATAACATTCATGCATTTCATTCTAGATGTTTTTTTTTAATAAAAAAAAAAAAAAGGGAAAAGGGAAGAAAAAGGAAGCAAATTGTGTTTTGCACTAGTTTCTTGGTTTTTGAGAACAAAGTTGGTCAATTTATTTTCACATAACATGTCTTTTGTACCTTGTTTAGCCTTGATGAGCTTACTTATTGCACATTACTAGTTGAAACCTTGTAGTGCATGTTGTGTGGGAAAGATGTTTATGGTTTTGATCACTTTGTCTTAATCTTGAAGTCACATGTTTTTTTGACTGTCGGACTTGAACTTTTAGAGAAAGGCATAAATAACCATCTCACTACTGTTCACTAGCCAATCATGAACACCTTAGTGCATATCATAAGATTTTATGCTCGAGAAAGTGTAGCACATGCACAAAAAGAACATAAGGTGTAGCCTTGGTTTAATTGCTTAATACTTAAAATTGGTGTGTACTATTAGGCTTGATGCCAAATCACATAATTAAAATTGGTGTGTACATTATCCTGGCTTTTTAATAAGTTTCTGAATAAATTAAAATTGGTATATATCTTACGAGGCAAAATTCAAGAAACTTACATGATTGCAAGCTTATGATCTAGAAGATGTGGGAGTTATATGATGTAACTCTTTAGGTGATAGTCTCTTTTAAATTTTATGTGATGAATTTTGTAGACTTTGTGATTGATTGCTATTTACATATCACCTCACATGTATCTCAAGTTTTTGCTAGTTGTACACACTACACGAGTTACTCTTTGCTAAACATTGTACATGTTATTGTGTGTGTTTTTGGTCTGACCAACCAAGTTTGCAATTACTTTGAATTCTGTGCAAAATTGATTTGACGCTTGAAAAGTTATGGAGAATGCAAGAAATTTTAATTTTGGGTAATCTGGTTTTAAATTCTTGTTTTTGAAAATCATATCATCACATACTCATGCATTTTGTTTCTCAATGTCAATGCTTTAAGTTGTTCCTAAATGTCTTTTCAAAAACTGTGTTTTTTTTCTCAAACTTTGTCAGCCTCTGTCCATTTCGATTGATCCAATCTAATTTTCGATCAATCGAAATTGTTTTGAAATTGTTCTAAATTTTTTAAAGAACCTCTGTCTGTTTCGATCGATCGAAACTGATTTTCGATCAATCGAAACTCGTGAATTAGGTTTTTAAAAGTATCAGTTTTGACTTGTTCCTCTCACTTTTTCAAAACTTTTTCTCTCTCTCCGACTTGGCAAGGCTCCACAGAGATTTTTTTGTCGTTTTCGACCAATCTTTTTGCAAGGTTTTTCTCTCCATAAGCTGGTATGTCCATATTACCCTTTCTTTTTCATTTATTTTCAGTTTTATATGCATTTTTCATGCATTGAAGGGTTATTTTCGGACTTAGCATATTTTGGGGTTTTTGATGATACAAACCGTATTTTGTGAAATTGAACATTGGGTTTTTGTTCTAGGATGTTATAATCATGATCCTTGTGGTTTAATTTGATCAATTTTGTGGTTTTTGAGAAATTGAAAATTCTAGGGCTTGTAATTAACCTAAATTGGGGATTTTGTTCAAATTTGGTTAAATTGATGAAATTGGCTTGTTGATTTAATGTAATTGGTTATTATTTTCTGAAATCTATCTTGTATGATGATCAATCTATCTTGTGTTGGAAACTCTATGCTTAAGCCAATTTTGTGAATTTGAACTTAATTGCACTGCATTAGGACATGCATCATGCCATTTAATTTGTTCATGCATCATATAGATTTTTGTTCTATATTTTTGTTGTGCTAACTTGTAGTTTGCTCTTGGTGTTTTTTTTTTTTTTTTTTTTTTTTTTTGTTTTGTTCCTTTGCTTTTTGTCTTGGTCCTTATCCTAGCACCATGCCTAGGAAAACTAGGGCCCATAGGACCCCCTCCACTTCCTCTAAGTCTCCCTCTAGGAGTGAGGTGTTTAGGAATGATAAAAGCAGAGAGACCTTTGAGACTCTAAACTGTAAGCGTAAGATTTGGGCTGAGCATGCTGTGATTTTAGATGAGATTGATCTGGCCATTAGGGCTAACTTTGTGTCTAGAGGTTGGTTGTCTCTCTTAGAAATAGACCATCCACTCCCGGCCACCCTGATTAGAGAGTTCTTCTCGAATCTCTCTTGCCACGTCTATGATTTCAACACTCTTGTTAGGAGTTGGATACGAGGTGTTGAGTTCACCATTACTCCTCAGGTAGTGGCTGATGCTTTTGGGGTTCCAGTTGTTCGGAAGCTTGACTATCCCTATGATGAGTCTCCACCCTTAGATGTTGTCATGTCATACATCACTGGGTCTTCTATCTAGTGGGGTTCTGATCCTCGGATCACTGCCTATCTTTTCTTTAGTATAGCGTGTCTTCGTTGTGGCCTATTTCTCATCTCCACACCATCCCTCTAGTTGTGTTTTTGCCGTTTGTTTCTCATCTTTCCCTCATCTGTTCCTTCGTTCTTTGAACGAGGTTCATAGGAGTTTTGCCATAGGGCATGCACTTCTTCATCCTATTTTCATTCATAGGATTTTGTTGTTTCTTGGTCTAGATGGTTTTCCTTCCGATGAGCCTGATCATGTTGTTGCTCCCATAGGTGCCACCTTTCTTAGGCAGAGGGCTGCTCACTTGAGTGTTGCACCTTTGCGTCTTAGAGGTGTGTCATCTGGTGCTGTTCCCCCTCCTCCCTCTTCTACGGGTGCTGATGCTACTGAGACGTTTGGTGCTGCTGCTGATGCTGATGTTCCTCCACTGACTACTTCGGATGATTCAGACATTCGACGTACGTTGGATCATGTCTTGACCGTTCAGGCGGCTCATGGACAGATTTTGGTGGATGTGCTCGATGAGATCCGTGCTTTGCGCGCAAAGTTGGCACAGTTTAGACGATCTTCACCGCCACCTCCCTTTTGATGATGGATTTTGATTGCCCTTTGGCATTCCGTCACAAAAAGGGGGAGTACATTTTGAGCTTGTAGAGTTTTTGTTTTCTGGGGGATAGTATTTTTGTTGGTTGGAGCTTGTGGAGTTTAGATTGTATCTAGGTGCTTCACATTGTTTTTTTTATCTTTTTAGCTCTTGCCATATTTTTGTTGGGATATTCATGTTAGGGGGAGTTACTTTTATTGCTTTATATGTTTCTTGTTTTCAACTGTTTATTGATTTATATTTATGAGTTTTTCATTGATATATGTCTTTATTGTGTGTTGTTTGAAATCAAGAATTTATTTTGTTTACTTGTATTTTTCCACACATGCGTTTATGCATATTGTTTAGTGTTTCAGGAAATATACAGGTTGATTCAATTGAGCTGCTGTCTACACTTGCAACTGATGGATAGTAGTTAGGATTGAGTTTGTTTTATGAGCATTTGTTTTGTAAAGGGCTTTTCTTTGTAAACTTTGAGTTTCTAGTTGTGTTTTGTCACGGATTGCCAAAGGGGGAGTTTGTTAGGTTCTAAAGACTTAGGTTTTTATGTATTTAGAACTCTAATATGTATTGTTAGTAAACCATGATCAAAACAATGTGTATAGTAGTGTTTAGTCTTTTCAAAGTTGTATATTTTATGTAAAGTTGGAATCGAGCTAATGTAGAAGTTACTGTGCATTTCGGCCTGGCTCAATCGATTGAAGTTTAGGCTCGATCGATCGAATCTCGGGCAGAATGCGTTTTCCAACTCAGCCTTAGTTTGTTTAAAAGGTTTAGGGTTTTCTAATTTGTCCTAAGTATAAAAGGCAAACCCTAGCCATGTTTTAGTGTGGCTCATATTGCTGTTTGTGTAAATCTCTTGTGAGATCTAGAGGAGCTTTCCTTTACACAAACTTAGGGTTTTCAAGGAGGAGATTTTATCTACACCTTGATGATCAACTCAGTTGCTGCCATTGAAGCTTAAAGAAACACAAGCGGGTGTGCTTGTATCTGGTGGTGAATCCAAGAAAGAAGGAGTCCGTGAATTCGGAGCTTGCACGTGGTCGTGTCAGTAAGTTCTACTGGTGGGTAGCAATAAGAAGTCGAGCGTGGGGGTTTGTAAGTCTTATTGTATGAACTTCGATTCTTTCAAGATAGTGGATTCAGGTTTACCTTGAGGATAGTTAGGTTAAATTCTCCCCAGCTTTTCACCAGTTTGGTTTCCTGGGTGATCATATCTTTGTGTCATTTATCTTTCCGCTACTTTGCATGATATGATTGTTTGATTGTGATAACCTAGATTTGGAATTTGGACTAAGTAACAACTTGGCTAATTACCTAGATTAATCTAATTGTGTTTTTAAGGGGTCTAAAAACCATAAGATACATTTTATAAAAAATTTCGAAAAACAAAAAAATGCTCAAAAAAATTTTACTACTTTCAGCAGCAACTTGAATCGCATTTCTGGCCTGAAAAATGTTGAAATTTGGTTTTCTCTATTTTTGAAAAAGTTGTAGAGAATTGAATTTCCTTTTAAAAAATATCAATCTTAAATCAATTAGATTTTTGAATAGAAAGTTAGAGCCAAAATACGAAACAGGTGTAGAAGATAACACAAGTTTAGCATCATCTTCAACTTCCTTTCAAAATTAAAATGGGGATCAACACCAAATCCGTTCCAACTTATCTAAATAGGTTTATCTCCTCCCTTAGGGTCTGTTTGGTAAGAATATTTAAATATACCTTTTTGTTTTGCTTGGCTAATATTTAAATGGCGGGTCCCACACTTGAATTTATTGATTGGCTAATATTTTTTAAATACGAGTTTATAATAGGATTTTGAAAATGGCTAAGGAGGTGTTTTCAGGATACAGAAAATGTTTTTAACGACATAGTTGTAAATAAATTAAAAACAGTGGATCCCATATATTTGTCTAAACTCTTTTATTTCTTAAATTAAGGAGCTTATCCACACTTCAAATTTGAAACTTATCATTAAAAAAAAAGAAATACATGATGAGCTCTACTCCCTTATCATGATCCATAAAAAATAAGTAATCTACAAATTCTAGACGTTACCTTTTGTAAATATTTTTTTTAAGAAATCCAAAAAAATAGAAATGGTCACCCAAACAATTATTTTTTGTTTTTAGTATTTTGAAAATTTTTCTTAAAAGTGGGAGCCAAACATATATAATATAAAAAGTATTATCTGAAAACTATTTTTAAGTTCAATTTTTTGAAAAATGTTTTTATATTGTTTTAAAAACAAACACAAAATTCCTACTACCAATCAGGCCCTTAGCTTCAAAAGAAAGCTAATAACATAGTTTTAAAGCTAAGCCATCCCTTCCCCTATAAATAGAGAAGATCTCTTCCATTTTCTGGACCCCTATTCCCTCTAGAGAGCTAGTGAGAAAGTAGAAAAGAAAAGCAGTGGTGCAACCATTGTTTTTACTTTGGTTGTAGTTTAGTACTTCCTTGCTTTCTCCCTAGCCCTTTAAGTGATCACCCCCCCCTCCCCCCCTTTAATTTATGCTCTATGCTGGTAAGTAGTTAATTATGTTCTTTAAATTTTTGCACTAGTTTAGTTTAGGCTGTTTTTAACATTAAAATACGTGCTGTGAGAGACCGCGCTTCTTGAGAGGTGCTCTCAAAAAGAGATTTGGGTGCTTAGGGCACCTCTCTTTTGGGTAATTGTGTGGAGTTGCCACTTATTTTTATTTTTATTTTTTTTAAAAAATAAGAAAAAATAAAATACAATTCACATGTCCAAAAATTCCTCGAATGTCATTAATTGATTATACAAATACAACTTGGTAGAATAACTTTACAAGGCTTTGGTCCTAAATACAATCTATGTAAAAATTACAAAGTTTTGATCTTAGTTACAATCTACCAAAACAAAAGATAAAACACTAGTCTATTATCCAAAAACCTAAGTTTGGGGGCTAGGTTATGGAATAGGAAGGTGTTAGGCACCCATTCCACCCAGACGAAGTCTAGTGTTCTAGACTCTAATGACCATTATATACCCTTTTGTATGATATTGAATGATATGCTATAATGCATGTAACAAACACTTGCTTGACAAAATTAATTTAAACAAATTCGTCTTATGAATATGCTCTCTTCTCAAAGAAAAATCAGATATGTTTTCTTTAAAAGTAAAGAAAAATGAAATTTGATTAACGAAAATAAGATTTGTTTTGTAAGGGATTAAAAAAATGGGATTTGGTTAATAAAAATCAGATCTGTTTTGTAAGGGATAAAAAAAATAGGATTTTTAAAAGAGGAATCATATTCATAATTCAAATCTATTATGCATGCATCACATATTTATGGAATGACGTAAAAAAAACCTTAACCTAACTATTAATTCATTCTTTGAAAATTCAAAATTTGCAATTTTTTATTTAAGAAAACCATTTCTATTTTGTATGCTTGAAAAATTCAGATCTGTATTTAATGAAAATATAGATAAGTTTTTAACCAGAAAAATTTCAGAAAAAACTTTCAGATTTGAATTTAATGAAAATACATATCTGTTTTTTATTTTTATTTATTTATTTATTTATTATTTTTTTAAGTTTTGGTGATTAATTGCAGATCTTGCATTCAAAGAAAAAAAAAAATAAATCACGAACATGTTAATCAATTAAAGAAAATCCCAACCAAACATGTGAACATGGCATATACAAATTGTGAGCAAGGTCATAATGAAATCAAACATATATTAACAAAAACCATGCAATGAACAACACAACATAATTAAGAGACAAGAAAAATAAACACAAGAACGAAATTAAATACCTACTTGCATGAGCGTACCCTTCAATGGAAGAATATTTTAGAAATCAAAGAAATTTTCACTTCTCTGAGGTCTAAAGTACTTTACTTACCAAAAAGAAATTCTTAAAGCCAAGGCTTCTAGAACATCTTTAACATAAGGGGAGTAGAGAAGTCAAAAAAGAAGGGCCAGAAAGAAGGGTCCTGATTTCTAATCTTTTTCCTCTATTTATAGAGGTTAGGATGCTTGAAAAATAAGCTGAATAAGATCAGATATGAATTGGAACACGTCCTTATCTCTAAAAATTTGAAAAAGATAGGTTTTATCTTAATCAAAAGGTTCTCAGGCCGGGCCACGAATTTAGGCCAATTGGCATTGGCACTTGCCATGTGCTGATTAGCACTCCAAGAGTGTCGACTGGCCCTCTTAGGTGTTGAGCCCCCTTTTCAATTTTGGTTCAGTTTGGACCATTTTTTGAGGATTTTTGGGCCAGGACTTGTACCTAGACGCATTTTTAATTCATATTCTAAAAATTAATCCTTTTTTTCTTGATAATCAGGTATTTAAAGTAATAATTATCTGATAGATAAATATTCTAAAAGAACTTAATTATCCTCAATTTTTATTATTATCTGATTATTCACTTTATTCCCATGCAAGCAGGCTTATTTTTGACAAAAACCAACAACCAATCACAGAATTGTTTAATTAATTTTAATTGTTTAACCAATCAGAATTAATTTAATTTAATCACGCGTGATCGGTTCCACCCAAAAAAAATCCATGCAGACCGTGAAAACTTGATCATGTGATACCTTTCAATCCAACGGTCCGATTTAGGAATTGAACATATCGTCGTGACTGTTAGAATTTCAAGATCAGTTTTATGATATGCAATGAATGAATTAATGCATGTAATGCAACTATGATTTTTTCGGGTATATGAATGGTTATTCTAGCCATCTTCCAAGATTAAATTATGGGTGCAAAATCGAGTGTCTACAGAATGCCCCTCATTGATAGAGCTTGCAAAGCGAATGTCAATGTAAAACAAAGACATTGATTTTAGTAGCCATGATTTAATTGAGGTTGACTTTTCAAAGATAACCTAACTCTAGAACCTAAAACCTTAGGACAAAGAACTAGTGTTTTATTGTTTTGAAAATGAGAACTATGAATACTTGATCTACTTGATAATTTGATGAACCTGAATTAAATCTTGAAATTTAAGGTGACTGAGAGGATTCTCTATCCTAGTCTGAATTTAGGGCGACCAAGAGGTTTCTCTATCTTGATCTGAATCTGAGGTGACCAAGAGGCTTCTCTATCTCGGTTCGAATCTGGGGCAATTGAGAGGCTTTTCTATCTCAATCTAAATTTGACGTGACCAAGAGGCTTCTTTATCTCAGTTTGAATCAGGGACGATTGAGAGGCTTCTCAATCTGGATATGAATCTGGGGTGACTAAGAGGCTTCTCTATCCCAATATGAATCTTAGGTGTTCGAGTGGCTTCTATATCTCAGTTTGAATCTGGGCGACCGAGAGGCTTCTATATCTCGATTTGAATCTAGGGCGATTGAAAGGCTTCTCTATCTCAATCTGAATCTGAAGTAACCAAGAGACTTCTCTATCTTGATTTGAATCGGGGGCGATTGAGAGGCTTCTCTATCTCAATCTGAATCTGAAGTGATTGAGAGGCTTCTCTATCTCAATTTGAATCGGGGTCAATTCAGAGGCTTCTTTATCTCAATTTGAATCTAAGGGTGATTGAGAGGCTTCTCTATCTCAATCTGAATTTGAGGTGACCAAGAGACTTCTCTATCTTAGTTTGAATCAGGGGGCGATTGAGAGGCTTCTCTATCTCAATCTAAATTTGGGGTGACCAAGAGGCTTCTCTATCTCGATATGAATCTGGGGTGATTGAGAGGCTTCTCTATCTCAATTTGAATCTAAAACGACTGAGAGGCGTTTCTATCTCGATCTGATCTAGGGTGATTGAGAGGCTTCTCTATCTCAATCTGAATCTAGGATGATTGAGAGGCTTCTCTATCTCAATCTGAACTAAGGTCAATTCCATGAAAGTAGGAGAACTATTGTCAATCCTATGAGTTTTAGGAGAACTAAGGTCGATCCCTTGAAAGTAGGAGAGCTATTGTCGATCCTAGTGTACAGGAGAACTATTGTCAATCCTATGAGTTTTAGGAAAACTAAGGTTGATCCCTTGAAAGTAGGAGAGCTATTATTGATCCTACAATGTATAGGAGAACAATTGTCGACCTTATGAGTTTTAGGAGAACCAAGGTCGATCTCTTGAAGGTAAGAGAGCTATTGTCGATCCTACAATGTATAGGAGAACTATTGTCAATCCTATGAGTTTTAGGAGAACTAAGGTCGATCCCTTGAAGGTAGGAGAGCTATAGCCGATCCTACAATGTATAGAAGAACTATTGTCGATCCTATGAGTTTTAGGAGAACTAAGGTCGATCCCTTGAAGGTAGGAGAGCTATTGTCGATCTTAGTACATAGGAGAACTATTGCCGATCCTATGAGTTTTAGGAAAATTAAGGTCAATCCCTTGAATGTAGGAGAGCTATTGTTGATCCTACAATGTATAGGAGAACTATTGTCGATCCTATGAGTTTTAGGAGAACTAAGGTCGATCCCTTGAAGGTAGGAGAGCTATTGTCAATCCTAGTGCATAGGTGAACTATTGTCATTCCTATGAGTTTTAGGAGAACTAAGGTCGATCCCTTGAAGGTAGGAGAACTATTGTCGATCCTATGAGTTTTAGGAGAACTAAGGTCAATTCCTTGAAGGTAGGAGAGCAATTGTCAATCCTATGAGTTTTAGGAGACCTAAGGTTAATCCCTTGAAGGTAGGAGAGCTACTGTCGATCCTAGTGCATAGGAGAACTATTGTTGATCCTATGAGTTTTAGGAGAACTAAGGTCAATCCCTTGAAAGTAGGAGAGCTATTGTTGATCCTAGTGTATAGGAGAACTATTGTCCATCCTATAAGTTTTAGGAGAACTAAGGTCGATCCCTTGAAAGTAGGAGAGCTATTGTTGATCCTAGTGTATAGGAGAACTATTGTCCATCCTATAAGTTTTAGGAGAACTAAGGTCGATCCCTTGAAAGTAGGAGAGCTATTATTGATCCTACAATGTATATGAGAACTATTGTTGATCCTATGAGTTTTAGGAGAACTAAGGTCGATCCCTTGAAGGTAGGAGAACTATTGTCGATCCTACAATATTAGGAGAACTATTGTCGATCTTATGAGTTTTAGGAGAACTAAGGTCGATCCCTTAAAAGTAGGAGAGCTATTGTCGATCCTAGTACATAGGAGAACTATTGTCGATCCTATGAGTTTTAGGAGAACTAAGGTCGATCCTTTGAAGGTAGGAGAGCTATTTTCGATCCTACAATGTATAGGAGAATTATTGTTGATCCTATGAGTTTTAGGAGAACTAAGGTCGCCCCTTGAAGGTAGGAGAGCTATTGTTGATCCTATGAGTTTTAGGAGAACTAAGGTCAATTCCTTGAAGGTAGGAGAGCTACTGTCAATCCTAGTGCATAGGAGAACTATTGTCGATCCTATGAGTTTTAGGAGAACTAAGGTCGATCCCTTGAAAGTAGGAGAGCTATTATTGATCCTAGTGCATAGGAGAACTATTGTCGATCCTATGAGTTTTTGGAGAACTAAGGTCGATCCCTTGAAATTAGGAGAGCTATTGTCGATCCTAGTGTATAGGAGAACTATTGTCCATCCTATAAGTTTTAGGAGAATTAAGGTCGATTCCTTGAAAGTAGGAGAGCTATTGTCGATCCTACTATGTATAGGAGAACTATTGTCGATTCTATGAGTTTTAGGAGAACTAAGGTCGATCCCTTGATGGAAGGAAGGCTATAGTCGATCCTACAATGTATAGGAGAACTATTGTCGATCCTATGAGTTTTTGGATACCTAAGGTCGATCCCTTGAAGGTAGGAGAACTATTGTCAATCCTATGAGTTTTAGGAGAACTAAGGTCAATTCCTTGAAGGTAGGAGAGCTATTGTCAATCCTATGAGTTTTAGGAGACCTAAGGTTGATCCCTTGAAGGTAGGAGAGCTACTGTCGATCCTAGTGCATAGGAGAACTATTGTCGATCCTATGAGTTTTAGGAGAACTAAGATCGATCCTTTGAAGGTAAGAGAGCTATTATTAATCCTAGTGCATAGGAGAACTATTGTCGATCCTATGAGTTTTAGGAGAACTAAGGTCAATCCCTTGAAAGTAAGAGAGCTATTGTTGATCCTAGTGTATAGGAGAACTATTGTCCATCCTATAAGTTTTAGGAGAACTAAGGTCAATCCCTTGAAAGTAGGAGAGCTATTGTTGATCCTACAATGTATATGAGAACTATTGTTGATCCTATGAGTTTTAGGAGAACTAAGGTCGATCCCTTGAAGGTAGGAGAGCTATTGTCGATCCTACAATATTAGGAGAACTATTGTCGATCTTATGAGTTTTAGGAGAACTAAGGTCGATCCCTTGAAAGTAGGAGAGCTATTGTCGATCCTAGTACATAGGAGAACTATTGTCGATCCTATGAGTTTTTGGAGAACTAAGGTCGATCCTTTGAAGGTAGGAGAGCTATTTTCGATCCTACAATGTATAGGAGAATTATTGTTGATCCTATGAGTTTTAGGAGAACTAAGGTCGATCTCTTGAAGGTAGGAGAGCTATTGTTGATCCTATGAGTTTTAGGAGAACTAAGGTCAATTCCTTGAAGTTAGGAGAGCTATTGTCGATCCTAGTGCATAGGAGAACTATTGTCGATCCTACGAGTTTTAGGAGAACTAAGGTCGATCCCTTGAAAGTAGGAGAGCTATTATTGATCCTAGTGCATAGGAGAACTATTGTCGATCCTATGAATTTTTGGAGAACTAAGGTCGATCCCTTGAAAGTAGGAGAGCTATTGTCGATCCTAGTGTATAGGAGAACTATTGTCCATCCTATAAGTTTTAGGAGAATTAAGGTCGATTCCTTGAAAGTAGGAGAGCTATTGTCGATCCTACTATGTATAGGAGAACTATTGTCGATTCTATGAGTTTTAGGAGAACTAAGGTCGATCCCTTGAAGGAAGGAAGGCTATAGTCGATCCTACAATGTATAGGAGAACTATTGTCGATCCTATGAGTTTTTGGAGACCTAAGGTCGGTCCCTTGAAGGTAGGAGAGCTATTGTCAATCCTAGTACATAGGAGAACTATTGTCGATCCTATGAGTTTTAGGAGAACTAAGGTCGATCCCTTGAAGGTAGGAGAACTATTGTCGATCCTATAATGTATAGGAGAACTATTGTCGATCCTATGAGTTTTAGGAGAACTAAGGTCAATCCTTTGAAGGTAAGAGAGCTATTGTTGATCCTACAATGCATAGGAGAACTATTGTCGATCCTATGAGTTTTAGGAGAACTAAGGCCTATCCCTTGAAAGTAGGAAAGCTATTGTCGATCCTACAATGTATAGCATGTATGAACTTATTCGAAAGAAAATTGTACTTGATTCAGAAAAGTTTAGAGTTTACCTGATACGACCTTGTTACTCAAAACTTTGAACTTGGAAGGTCTTCATATGGGTGATCTCACCTGAATGAGGTATAGCTGAATGCTCATAGTTTACCCTTTGTAGTATGTTTTTGGAAATCTTGATTTTTTTTTTTAAGAAAAATGATTTTTTTTTTTTAAATGGATGAGTTATGGCCGAATGCCCCTAGTTTACGAATTGATGCATGATTTTTGGAAATCTTGTTTTTTTTTTTTTTTTTTAAAATGATTGTGATAATTTTTTTTTTTTGAAAAATAAATGAGGCATGGCTAAATGCCCCTAGTTTGCAAAAATGATGCATGATTTTTTAGAACCTTGATATTTGAGGAAAAGATGATTTAAAAAAAAAAATGGATGAGGCATGGCCGAATGCCCCTAGTTTGCAAAATGATGCATGATTTTTGGAAAACTTGATTTTTTTTGAAAAGATGATGATGATGATCTTTTTTTTTTTTTTTTTTGGAAAATGAATGAGGCATGGCTGAATGCCCCTAGTTCAACAATCAATGTGAATTTTGAAAAATCTTATTGTGTAGGGATCTTAATAAAGCAAAATTTGAGTAAAACAAGATCAAAATCACAAAACTTGGCAAAACAAGGACTATTGGAATGATGGGCCAATCGACATTGTTGGAGTGTCGATTGGCACATCTTGAGCCTTGTCCAGTTGTCGCATTTTCAGCCTTTTTTTCTAGGACATATGGTAGCATCTAAACTGAAGATTGATGGTGAACGTTGAGTTGATGAAAGATCCATGTCCACCTCATGCAAAAGATTCTTTCCATGAGCTTGTTAGTAATCAATTATTATAAAAATGCTTTGGGCCAATGCCCCTAGTTTAGACATGCTTGTACAGAAAATTGATGATATGCTTGAAAAAAAATTGATGACATGTTTAATGTAAAACAGATGCTCCTAGCCTAAATTCACACAAAGAAATATCTTGATTTGGAGCCTTTAAAAAAATGTTTTCTTTGAGTGATTGTGGCCGAGCCTTTGGAAAGGCTACCTGTGTACCTCTCTCATAGAGGATCAGGTTCAAACAAAGTTTGAAAAAAAAAGTTTTGAAAAATCTTCTTTTTGAAATGAAGTTTCTTTTTGGGTGATTGTGACCAGGCCTTTGAAAAGGCTGCCTACGTACCTCTCTCATAGAGGATCAGGTCTAGGCATAGTTCAAAAAAAGTTTTCAAAAATGAAGTTTTGAAAAATCTTCTTTTTTGAAATGAAGTTTCTTTTTGGGTGATTGTAATTGGACCTTTGAAAAGGCTGCCTACGTACCTCTCTCATAGAGGATTAAGTCCAGACGTAGTTCGAACAAAATTTTGAAATTTCTTTTGAACAATGAATTTTTTGAAATGAGTCTCTCTCTCTCTCTCTCTCTCTCTCTCTCTCTCTCTCTTTGAAAAAAAAGCAATTTACTTAGAATGAGATTTTTTGAAATTTTATTTTTTTCAAATGAACAAAAGGTGATCATTTGAACAACTTTGACCAATCATAATGCTCAATTGTTAACTCGATCTCATTGGCTAGAAAGGATTTGAAATCATTAAAAACATGTAATCAAATTTGCTTCTTCATTATGAAATTTTTTAGATTAAGTCTTCAAATTCAATCAAAGAAATGGAATGCTTCTGAATCACATATATTCGGAACAAGCAAGAAAGGGAAAAATCCTAAGTTTGAAGATTTGAAATTTTTTGAGAATTTGGAAATTTGTTCTCTTGAGAGTTATTTTTTGTTGGGCTATGAGTTGGTGAGTTCACCACTAGGTACCCGAATCTAATGAAGACTGGTGATCCATGGTTACTACCACCATTTGTTGAGATGGGTGCATGCATATTTGTTGTTTTGATGGCACACACTATGACAATTAGGGAAAGCTTTTAACAACCAACATGGCAAATTCAAACAAAATATCATACAAACATCTCAAGACATAAGCAACCAAACAAACGAAAACATCATACAAAACACAAGGGTATATAATTGGTCATTTGAAATCTGACACGAAGTTTAGCCCTCGACATCCCTAGTGGAGTCGCCACTGTGAGAAATTGCACTTCTTGAGGGGTGCTCTTAAAAAGAGATTTGGGTGCTTAGGGCACCCCTCTTTTGGGTAATTGTGTGGAGTTGCCACTTTTTTTTTTTATAAAAAAATAAGAAAAAATAAAATACAATCCACATGTCCAAAAATTCCTCAAATGTCATTAATTGATTATACAAATACAACTTGGTAGAATAACTTTACAAGTCTTTGGTCCTAAAATACAATCTATGTAAAAATTACAAAACTTTGATCCTAGTTACAATCTACCAAAACAAAAGATAAAACACTAGTCTATTATCCAAAAACCTAAGTTTGGGGGCTAGGTTACAGAATGGGAAGGTGTTAGGCACCTATTCCGCCCAGACGAAGTCTGGTCTTCTAGACTCTAATGACCATTATATACCCTTTTGTATGATATTGAATGATATGCTATAATGCATGTAACAAACACTTGCTTGACAAAATTAATTTAAACAAATTTGTCTTATGAATATGCCCTATTCTTAAAGAAAAACCAGATCTGTTTTCTTTGAAAGTTAAGAAAAATGAAATTTGATTAACAAAAATCAAATTTGTTTTGTAAGGGATAAAAAAATGGGATTTAGTTAATAAAAATCAGATCTGTTTTGTAAGGGATAAAAAAAATAGGATTTTTAAAAGTGAATTCATATTCATAATTCAAATCTATTATGCATGCATCACATATTTATGGAATGACATAAAAAAAAACCTTAACCTAACTATTAATTCACTCTTTGAAAATTCAAAATCTGTAGTTTTTTATTTAAGAAGAAAACCATTTTAGAAAAATTTTCAAATCTGTATTTAATGAAAATACATATATATTTTGTATGCCAGGTCAATTTTTAACCAGAAAAATTTCAAAAAAAACTTTCAGATTTGTATTTAATGAAAATACAAATCTGTTTTGACCAGAAAATTTTTAGATCTGTATTTTATGAAAATACATATCTGTTTTTGATTTTTTTTTTTTTTTTTTTAAGTTTTGGTGATTAATTGCAGATCTTGAATTCAAAGAAAAAAAATTAAATCACGAACATGTTAATCAATTAAAGAAAATCCCAACCAAACATGTGAACATGACATATACAAATTGTGAGCAAGGTCATAATGAAATCAAACACACATTAACAAAAACCATGCAATGAACAACACAACATAATTAAGAGACAAGAAAAATAAACACAAGAATGAAATTAAATACCTACTTGCATAAGCGTACCCTTCAATGGAAGAATATTTTATACATCAAAGAAATTTTCACTTTTTTGAGGTCTAAAATACTTTACTTACCAAAAAGAAATTCTTAGAGCCAAGGCTTCTAGAATGTCTTTAACGTAAGGGGAGTAGAGAATTCAAAAAAGAAGGGCCAGAAAGAAAGATCTTGATTTATGATCTTTTCCCTCTATTTATAGAGGTTGGGATGCTTGAAAAATAAGCTAAATAAGATTAGATACGAATTGGAATGCGTCCTTAACTCTAAAAATTCGAAAAAGATAGGTTTTATATTAATCAGAAGGTTCCCAAGCCAGGCCATGAATTTGGGCCAATTGGCACTCCAAGAGTGCCGACTGGCCCTCTTGGGTGCTAAGCCCCTTTTTCAATTTTGGTTTGTTTTGGACCCTTTTTTGAGGATTTTTGGGTTGGGAATTGTACCTAGACATGTTTCTAATTCATATTCTAAAAATTAATCCCCTTTTTTCTTGATAATTAGGTCTTTAAAGTAATAATTATCCGATAGATAAATATTCTAAAAAAATTTAATTATTTTACAAATATTTTTAATTATTTGATTATCCACTTTATTCCCATGCAAGTAGGCTTATTTGTGACAAAAACCAACAACCAATCACACAATTGTTTAATTAATTTTTATTGTTTAACCAATCAGAATTAATTTAATTTAATCACGTGTGATTGGTTCCACCCAAACAAAATGCATGCAAACCATGAAATTTTGATCATGTGATATCTTTCAATCTAACGGTCTGTTTTAGGAATCGGACATATCTTCACGACCGTTAGAATCTCAAGATCATTTTTATGATATGCAATGAATGAATTAATGCATGTAATGCAATTATGATTTTTTTAGGTATATGAATGTTCATTCTAGCCATCTTCCAAGATTAAATTATGGGTGCAAAATCGAGTGTCTACACTTACCTTATTTTGTCCTTCGTATTCTAAATTTGGTGGAATCATGCTTGTTTTAATACATGGTTATCTTTTTTATTCTCATATAATGCTTCATTCATGGTGTCCTGTTCCTCTCTTATAATTTTGTGTCTTCTCATATGCTACACACTTAAATGTAATCCCTTAATGTAATTCAAATTTTTGAATACCATCTCATGATATCTCACATGCTTAATGTCTATTGTCTTTCACGCCTATAGTTCTGATGCTTTGTTACCACATGCTTAATGTTTGGTTTTCTTCATAAAAATCAGATTGTTGCTTGCTAGGGAATGTCCTAATCTTTTTAGTTCTCCGTGATTAAATCTTGAATTGCGTGATCACATCTTAATTTGCTTTCAACATGACAGATGTATTCATTCTTGGTCATATTATTAGGTTTTTGTTTGCCTTCACGTGACTTGAATCTTTGTTTGCTTACATATGTTTTGTTGCTCAACCTTGATTTTCTTCACATGCTGAATTTTTAGCTTTCCATCTCAAAATAGCATGACATATATTTTTGGTTCTCTTCACCAACGATTGAGACATGAACATGACATAATTTTTTGACTTTCCTTTAAAAACTTTAGACAAACCTGTCTAGATTTTTTTAGTTTTTGCACATGCTTGGATAAATGCTTCCAAGTCATTATTTGTTTCTTTCATGATATGCTTGGATTTACATTCCTATATATCTCATTGATATTCCTTTACATGCTTAGATGAACACTTCTAGGCTAATGCACAACTTTCTCTTGAATGCTTAGATGAACATGTCTAAGGGATTTTTCTTTACTTTTTTTCATAATTGCTTGGCTGATCAAATATGCTTAAATGTTTTACTTTTCTATTTGCAATTTTGTGGATGACAAATAGCATGACAATTCTCTGTTTTCCTTCACATGCTTGGATGAACACTTCTAAGTTATTATTTGCTTTTCATAACATGCTTAGATGAACATGCTCAGGTAGTTGTTTCTCTTTTTTTTGAATGCTTAGACGAACAGGTCTAATTACCATTATGGTTTTCGCTTAAATAATTGGAAGAACATGTCCGAGTGATTTTCTTTGTTCTTCTCATAACTGCTTGGATGATTGGTATGCCTAAAAAAAAATATTTTTTTCTTTGCAATTATGTTGATGACAAATAACATGACAATTTTGTTTTCCTTCACATGCTTAGATGAACATGTCTAGGTTAGGAATTTTTTGTTTTACATTAACCTCTTGGATGAACATGCCATTACTTTCATGCTTTCTTTACATTTACATTGTTATCTAACAAATTTCACTTTTTGTTTCTCTTTACATTAAATTCCCCAACACATGTTTGTTTACAATTCTTGCAAATTAACATGATCATGTGATATATTATTTGCATTTGTTTGACATGACATGATATTGGCCACCTTAACTTAGGAGATCAATTTTACCAGTTGAGATGGGTGCTTAATCCCTTCCCATCTCGTAAATTAGCCTCCGAACTAAGATCAAGGGTTCTAAATTAGGCTCTTGTATATGCAATTTTACATTTTTTTGGAATGTAATTAGGAAACAAAGAAATGTAATTTACTTTATTAGATTGTATCTAGGACCAAAAAAGCATTGTAAATTTTTGTTACAAAACTGATATAAATTGTCATATATAATAATATAACAGAAGCATTTTTTATAGAGAAGGTTTTCTTATTTTTCCATTTAAATTAAATAAGTGACGACTCCATTTAAAACCCTTGATCTAGGGGGGAGTACATTTTATAGCGAATTCAACATTTTGAGCATCACGATCACATCCGTTTGCGCGGGTTAAGCCCAATTTGAGAAAAAATTAATGGGCCAGGGTCGCGGTCGCTCACAAAGAGTAAACTTATGTGTGTGTGTGTGTGTGTGTGTGTGTGTGTATATAAACTAAAATAAAATAAGAGGAAATTATATTTTACCACCCTAAACTATACCATTGATTACGTTTTTCACCTTAAACTTTGAATTTTTATCCAAGTCAATAGTAAATTTAATGTTAGGGTGCAAAGTGTAACAAATGTTATAGTTTAGGGTGCAAAACATGCATTCGAAAAGTGTAGGGTGCAAAGTGTAATCTGGAATATAGTTTAGGATGGTAAAGTGTAATAAAAGAAAGGGCAGGAGAGAATAAAACTCGTCTATGACTTAAAAATGGTGTAAATCTTACACTAGGTGTAATTTAAACTCATATATATATATATATATATGTGTGTGTGTGTGTGTGTAATTGTGATTGTTTGTATTTGTACCGTGCATATGCACATGTTGTAGACTACGGCATATATAGGTAGCAGCTTACAAATAACTACTAAATGTGAAAATTTTTATTTGAATTTTTGATTACTAATCAGTCATTACAAGCTACAACAATACTCAGCGGAGAGAGAACTCAGAGCACATAGAAATTTTAAAGGGGCAATAGTACGGAATGATTCTTAAGCATAGGCAGTGGGGTTTTCCAAATGGTAGGCTTCAACAACCTTGTACACGGCCATGGCTCTTTCTTTACCACCTTTGATTTGTTCTTCATTGATGGTAAAGTCACCAGCAGGGTGGTACTCCCTTGTCATTTTACAAAAACACCCTCCATCTGAAGAGTTTTCAAACTTAACCTCATATGCAATACACTTAAGTGATTATGTAAATTATAATATAAAGAGGATAATTAATTAATTAGTTTTTTACTTTTATGTCCATTAAAAAAAAATTCTTTCTTAATCAATTTAATGAAAAATTCCTTTTGAATTAGTGTTGTGTGTCTGTGTAAAAGAATTAGTGTCTAATTTTGTGTCTCATCCAAGGTTGTCAAAATTGGGATCTTATGTAAGATCGTTAAAGGTAGGTGGGATCGTAGATTGTAGGATTGGATCGTGAATCGTAAGATCTTACATATTTTTAGATTTAAAGCAAAAAACACATTGATAATGACTTTGTATATTGAATAATCACGTAAATTATAAATTCATCCATAAAAAAACTAAGATTTGCATCATATGATGTAATTTGCATGTTATACATTACTAAGTCTATACTAACAAAACAAGTATATTTAAGTTTTGACCCAATGTATTTAAAAAGTTCAATAAATGTTTAATTAGCAATCAAATACCAAAATATTTATCAAAACATATGGAAAACATTTTCCAAGTTCCAAGTTCCAAGTTTGAAATCCAAAATAAGTTAGCAAATGGAAACTAGCTAACTACAATATGAAATCCAAAAGTAAGATGAATATTAAGGCGAAGTGAATATTTAATTATTCCCATTCTAAGATTCTTATAACCACCGTCCTAAATTCCTAATCATCATCATCCATTTCATCATCTATGTAGACATTATATATTTGTATACTAGAGCTGCAAAAGATATTAAGATACAATTTCACATTCAACTATTCAAGTTATACTACTTAGTAACAATTAAAGAGCATGCTCAAAAAAATCAATCAATCAATATACAAATACAATTATAATTGATAAAATTATATATAAAAAAGAGATGAGTTCAAGTTACACCTGGTGTAACTTCATAAGAGTTACACCTTTTTTAAGCCATAGATTTCTAAGAGATCTAACGGTTGAAAAAAACATTATTAAATGTTAATACTTTCCACCTTATTACCTAATTAATACTAGCATTTTTTTTTCTCTTTCCTTATTTATTGTGTACCCTTCATTTTTTTTTTTTTTTGAGAGAATGTACCCTTCATTTTCAATAACCTTCCAAACCTACTAATCTACTAAGAAGCACCTCACCATAGCCAAATCTCCCATTTCGGCACAGAAGCAATATAACAATTAAATATTATGTCAATTGAATAATTCCTATATCACCTAAACATGGGTCATATATCTCCAGCACCTCCAAGTTGAAGCTCCTTAAGAGCTAGTCAAAATGTCGTTACAAGATATTGCAAATCAATAGTCAATATAGCAATTTGCTCCTATTCCAAATGGGTATGAAATGCTTTTTTTTCCCATAGTATGTTTGACATGAAGTCTTTGCTAAACTTGCTGGTTGTATAAATGTAGTAATTGGGTAATTTATCCAATAACGAAATTGTCTACAACACTATTTGCACCACGACCAGCTCTTTATTAATGGGAATGTAAAGCAGAAATTCTAACAAAAAATTTCTAGTGTACCGTTCAATAGCTACTTTGTGGAGATTTCTCTCAAGAAAAAAAAAAGAAAAAAAAAAAAGCTTCTTTGTAGAGATGTGGGAGGTTAGCTATGGTGGGCTGCTAGTATATGTAAGGTTTACAGGTTATTGAAAATGGTAGTGCACTCTAATCATGTGGAATGCAATAAATAAGGTGAGAGAAAACAAACCGTAGTATTAATTAGGTAATACAGTGGAAAGTATTAACATTTAATGATATTTTTTCAACTATTAGATCTCTTAGAAATCTATGGCTTAAAAAAGGTGTAACTTGAACCCACCTCATAAAAAAAAATTTTAGTAATATTTTTTTTTTTTTGAAATCGAAACCAAATGACTTTCATTAATTCAAAAGACTAGAATCCAAATATAAAGAGGATCCACTGCAGGGGGAGGATCCTCCTCCATCCATACAATATCATTATCAGATAACCTAGCAAATTTTGCCAAAGCATGAGCAACACCATTGGCACTACGCCTAACACAGCTAACTGAGATGGATCTAAAACCTGCAGCCAAGCACCAAATATCTTCATAGATTAATCCAAGCCGAGAGAAGTTTGGTTGAGCCTACGAAACTGTCTTTATAACCAGAGCATTATCACCTTCTAGTATCACCTCCATAAAACCAGGTCTATAGCAAATTCCAGAGCTTTGCGACAAGCCATCACCTCCAATTCTACACTATCCCTCACAACACCACCCTTGGCAAATACAGCAGCCATAACTTCACCATTCCCATTACGAATAAAAGCACCATAGCCCGAAGTCGCACCATTATCTAAACAAGCTCCATCAAAATTCAGCTTGAAGAACTCACCTTGTGGTGGCTGCCATGCTTGACTTGTAGGGATGTGGACTGATACAGGTACACTCAGTTAGTCTTGAGCATCAACAAACTCTCTCAAATAATTTGATGCACGTTGGTGAGACCGTGATGGGTGTTGGAAGACACCCCCATGCAACATTGTATTCCTCTACAGCCAAATTTGCCAACAAAGCACCCAAAATAAGTCCCATTCCTCCAATGACAGCTTTGGCATGAGACCAGCTACTAGCTGTCTAAAATCCACTTGCTCAGTCCCAAAATTTTGAAATCTGATAGCACTACTTGCCCACACATCCTGTGCAGCCTCACACTCCCAAAGCACATGCAATACCGTTTCCGTAGCTCTATGACTTCTTCGAACCAAATTATCCCGTGTAGGCAATATATTTTGACATGCTCTCCAAGAAAAGAGTTTTACCTTATTGGGGACCCTTGCTTTCCAAACCCGTGACCATAAGGAAGTGCTTGCTCTTTGCACTGAAGTCTCTCTTGAAGAACTCTCTACCATCTTCAATAGAACACAAATTAGTATATTGATCAAACAAATTTAACAACATTATAACTTAAAAGGCAGCAAAGTCAACATCAAATTCTTCATTTAGAAATGATGAAGCATTCATTCATTTTGATTACAAGTGAACTAGAAACTATAAAAATATTTGCTTAAGTTAACATAATTTTATAAAAATAAAATAAAAAGTCATACCATCACAACATGAAAAAAATAAAAACCCTTAAAGCTTCATCAAAACAAAAAATTTATCCCATAAAAAAAAAAAACCAAAAATTCATGTTTTTGGTAGGATCATATGGGATCCTACCATTTTTACAATCCTATACGATCCTACCATTTTTACGATTATAGTGCGATTCTAAACATTTTGGTGAGGTGGGATCGAAAAATCTTGTGATCCTATGATCCAGATCGCGATTTTAACAACCATGGTCTCATCTATATAATAATAATAATAATAATAATAATAATAATAATAATAATAATAATAATAATAGATGAAGCTGAGAGAAACTTAAATTAGAATTCCAAATTAGAGTTCCATTTTTGCGCCATGTGTCCTAAATTATTTATTCTTAAAAAGTTTTATTTCTTAATTTTAGAATCAAATGTGGGACCACATCATAAATATTCATCCAAGTGAGTTATTAAGTACAAAAACCAAAGAGTCTAGAATAAAGGAATCATAAAAAAGAAATGTTTCACAATAATTTAATAAATGGACAATTTATATTTTATATCTAATAATATCTTTATAATTTTTTTTAAAGAGTTAACAAAATATAACAATGACTATCAATAGTATTTAAATTATATATGTAAGGACCAAAGGATCCAGCGGCCCAGACCCACTTTGAGCAGTGAGTGGTACAGTCCAGCCTTGGCCTAAATCAATAAATTTGTGAGAGAGAGAAACAAACAACAAAAGGGGGCTCTATTTGAGGATGATAATAAGGGGGAAAGGGCTTATATTATTGAATAGATGAGCTAAACTCCTCCTCTAAGTTAGCCCAAGGAGGTCGATGCTATACAGAAAAATGGCACTGTTCACTCTCTCCTCTCTGTGTTCTTCTAATCTTTTTTCTCTTTTTTGATACTTGTGTCTCAATCCCTTTTCCAATGCACGTTCTTTTCCTTATATACTTTTACCTCCATCATATCTCAACCATCCATTCTCACCTAACATCTCTCCTCTCATGACACTTGTTGCTTTTAACATCTGAAGAAGGTGGTGGAAGGAATCTGCTTAGCTGTGACTTACACTATTTAGGTCACTTCGTCATCAATGCGGCTGATAAAGCTGTTGCCTACCATTTAATGCGAATGCAACAGGCCATACTAGACCAGAAGCTTCCCTGATGCCCTTTGACTCTCTCTCTCTTTAGACTCAAACTCCCACTTAGAATGCCTTAGAGTACCTTGACTCACTTCTTCCTCTCCTCGGGTGGCTTTCCTCCTTGGGCCTGTGGTCTATGGCATCCTCACACTAATGTTGCAACTCTTCAACTTCATCCTCGATCCTCGGGCACCTACAATATATATAGGAATTAAATTATACATTTTACTATATATCTTTAAGTGTATCTATGCATATGCATGGATTTATATGCTACTAGTAATAATTAACTAGATAAGGCCCTGGAGAGAGATAGAGAGACACAAAAAATGTGTGGATTGTTAAATAAAATGCACTATTTCATTATATATTACCAAAATAAAATACCTAAGACTAACAAAACATTTGAAAGAGGGAGAAAGAGGAATCTACCACCTCTATTATACTAACCCCCATCACCATTAAGAGGCCGAAACCCCTACGAGTAATTTTTTTTCTTTTTTTCTTTTTAAATTAGGTGCTTAAATATGAACTAGGTTTAGGTAATTTGGCTAGATATTTTTTTTGGGTATATAAGTAGAGAGAATATTTGGTGCATAATGTAAAGCCATATTATACCGTGGTTTAATTTTAAATTATCTATAAGACACATGCATGTACACTTGCCCACACCATTTCTTAATGTCACACTATCGATGAGCAGATGACAGTCAGACAATTGGACATACTTTTATTTCTTGGAACGAAATATATGAACACAACACAAATTAGTTGATTTTCATGATCTTGTTACTCTTTTGCATTTATTTTTGGTTTCATGATTTAAAAAAATAATAATAATAATCTTATCTTAAGAAGGTTACAAATATACAGTGAAGCTACTAAACTAATTTTTAATATCTCAAAATGTATATGTTTCTTTACTCTAATTTAGTTTACTTTTTTTTTTTTTATAATATATGTACAATATTATCCAAAACCGTTTTACATAAAATATTACAAAATTATCCGTGCATTGCATGGGTAACTTACTAGTTGATACATAAAATAGAACACCAACAAAAAACAGGGGACAGATTTGGTAGAAGACAATTTATTCTAGTTGATGAATTTGTATGAAAAGAATGTATGAAAATGAATGAGATTTACATAAGGCAATAGTCAATAGTCAATAGTCATAATCATTTGTTGTTCCTAAGACATAAATTAATTAATAAATTGAATTTTATAACATTCAAAACATCATTTTAAATAATAATAATTTTTGGACGTTGTGGATCCAACATAAAACATGAATAAAATTAGGAGATATTAACTTGTGGTGCTTAAAGTGCAGCTCATAATATGATAAATAATTTACAATTAATTTATGAATGTTTTTAGTTGATGGAGTTGAGGCGTGAATCAGGTCACTATCTTGAGACAATACACGCCGTCTACTAGTTCCGATTTAGTAGATTAACAACATTGGCATGCCGCCCCCAGGATATAGCAACCTAGCCACCTTATTGATTATCTTTACAAGCCTACATCTCTTGTAGGATATGAAACTTTTAAATAGTAATTTCTTTTTACCTAGGAATATAGTGTAGAAATCATTACATATACATAATAAAAAATTCTATAAGGATGTGACGTAAAACCCAAGTTTCTCAATTCCATTCTCAACATCTCATATCAGCTTATTACATATATATATATATATATATATATATATATTAATATTAATAGCCAAAGCTCAGAGAAAATCCAATTAAGTTTTGATTGGATTCTCAATTTTGTGCCACGTGTCCCATTTAATTTTTTAATTTTGTATGAAATGAACTATTGAGTGTAAAAATCAAAGAGTCCAAATCTAATTAGATTTTAAATTGGATTTCAATTAAAATCCTATTTTCCACCACGTGTCCATCTATTTTTTTAATTTTTGTGGCAAGCTAATTTTTGGGTGCAAAACGGAAGAGTCTAAATCCAATTAAATTCTAAATTATATATATATATAGGGTTCGGTTCAAATTACACCTAGTATAACTCTAAATAATATTACACCATTCAATATTTTTTAATTGAATGCGATTTTTGACAAATCTACCATTAGATTACATTATTTTCATATATTCTTCATGTTTGCAAAATTTCAAGGTGATCAAAAATTAATAGTCATGTCATTAATCAATTGTTTAAATTCAAGTTTTTGTAATTTAAAATAATGTATATAATATGAAATGGATTGAATGATAAATAACATCCAATTGACATGAATGTTAAAACACACACACACACACACATAGAGGATTGGGTTCAAGTTACACCTGGTTTAACTTTAAATAATATTACACCACTCAATATTTTTTAATTTGATGCGAATTTTGATAAATCCACCATTAGATTACATTATCTTCATATATTCTCCATACTTGCAAAATTTCAAGATGATCAAAAATTAATAACCATGTCATCAATCAATTGTTTAAATTCAAGTTTTTGTAGTTTAAAATAATGCATAAAATATGAGTGTGGATTGAATGGTAAATGACATCCAATTGATATGAAAATTGGCACAAATGTTAAAACACACACACACACACACACACACACATATATATAGGGTTGGGTTCAAGTTACACCTGGTATAACTCTAACTAATGTTACACCACTCAATATTTTTTTAATTGGATGCGAATTTTGACAAATCCACCATTAGATTACATTATCTTTATATATTCTCCATGCTTGCAAAATTTCAAGGTGATCAAAAATTAATAACCATGTCATCAATCAATTGTTTAAATTCAACTTTTTGTTGTTTAAAATAATGCATAAAATATGAGTGTGGATTGAATGGTAAATGACATCCAATTGACATGAAAATTGGCATAAATGTTAAAACACACACACACACACACACACACATATATATATAGGATTGGGTTCAAGTTACACCTAATATAACTCTAAATAATGTTACACCACTCATTATTTTTTAATTGAATGCGAATTTTGACAAATCCACCATTAGATTACATTATCTTCATATATTTTCCATACTTGCAAAATTTCAAGATGATAAAAAATTAATAGCTATGTCATCAATCAATTGTTTAAATTTAAGTTCTTGTAATTTAAAATAATGCATAAAATATGAGTATGAATTGAATGGTAAATAACATCCAATTGACATGAAAATTGGCATGAATGTTAAATATATATATATATATATATATGGTTGGGTTCAAGTTACACCACTCAATATTTTTTAATGGGATGTAAATTTTGACAAATCCATCATTAGATTACATTATCTTCATATATTTTCTATACTTGCAAAATTTCGAAGTGATAAAAAATTAATAGTCATGTCATCAATTAATTGTTTAAATTCATGTTTTTATAATTTAAAATAATGCATAAAATATGAGTATGGATTGAACGGTAAATAACATTCAATTGACATGAAAATTGGCATGAATGTTAAAAAACATATAGAACATGTAATTCGACAGTGAGATTTTCAAAATATGAATTCTATAACAAATTATTGGGTGATGTAACATTACTTAGAACTTGAATCCAACCCATATATCAGAAACCATTACATATTTTAGAAATGTATGATTTAAAAAAAGTGTCAGCTAATACTATGTATAATTTGAACTGTATAATTGTGATTATTTTTAATTGTACCTATGCATATGTACGAGGCTATACACTAGTATTAAAAAATAAGCATAATTACACTCAATCAATTCTAATACCCATCTAAAAATCCAACCAAATTGAGAGTTTATTGAGATGTTATTAGGTGTGGTAGGATGTATTGAGTTTTAAGTAAAAAAGTCGATGTGACAATCTCTTATTGAATAGTGTAAAATATAAGTTTTACACCCTATCCTTATCAAATTCGGAGTCATACAAATATGTATTGGTGGTGGTCAATCAAATAGTGATATAGAGATATAATATTCCCCTCTAGCTCCCTCAACCTTATTTGAGAGTTTGCCGAATATATATATTACATTTGAGTCCGAATTCATATTAGTCTTGTGTGTGTAAAAGACTTGCTGTCTAATTATTTTGTATCTCATTGATACATAAAATAGAACATCAACAAAAAAAACAAGGGACAAATTTGGTAGAAGTCAATTTATTTTAGGTGATGAATTTGTATGAAAATGAACAAGATTTACATAAGGCAATAGTCAATAGACAATAGTCATCATCATTCTTACAAGCTACATCCGAGATCGCCTAAAAAGATATATTTTGCATGTGCAACCTCAAAGTACGTGAAAAAAAAAAAATCAGGGTCTTATGTGTCTTAAAAATTTTGGCCCATGAATCAATTTTACTTTTCAATTATTTTGAAATTTTTGGTTTTATATAATTTTTTGTTTATGATACATTAAATTGGTAGAACACTAAAAAATAAGGATAAATGTACCAGAATACAATTTATTTTAGGAAGACATATTTAATTAGAAAACAAGATTTTCTAATTTTGTAAAAAAAAAAAAATTACATATTTTTACATTATATTTTAATTTAGTTCTTAATCTTTCAATTATGTCAATTTAGTTCCTAATCTTTAAATGTATGTCAATTTATTCTCTACCATTATCTCTTGGATAGAAAAGTTGAAGTATCAAACAGCCTAAAAAAAAAAAAAAAATTTGCCACATCAATTTTTCTTTTTTTTAAGAGAGCACGTCAGTTTTTTATTAAAAAACCCAATCCAAACCATTTTAGTTTGATTCAAAATTTTGCTTATTTCGTTAAACAGGGGGCAGACCCATGTAAAACACTATCTCAAGACTTTTATTTTCCCCTATCCTAGCTGATTGATTTGTTTTAAGTGTCATCTTAAAGTTGTTGGCCTTCAATTCTAGAACTCATATATGCTGATCTCCAGATTTCTTTTTTCTAGATGATTTATTGTTTTTAAGGAAGATAAAGAACTCGTCTTTAAATTGCAGGGCAGAGGGTTATTAGAGAACCAGGAGTTTCTGGTTTATCCCTTGATGAATCTGGGGTTTGGGATCCTGACTTCGTCACTGCAGCAAAGTAAGATCTTGCATTGCTTTTCATTTTTCTTTTATTTATTTATTTGTATCTTATATTTTGATATATTCTATCGACTTTTACAAACAGTATCATCTTCAAGTTTCAGGTTTGTCATGAGTCCCCCTATTAGTGCATCTGGACATGATAAGGCCCTACAAGCTGCCCTTTCAACAGGAATTCTGCAGGTTCCTACCAATCATAACCGCTGGGACCGTAAAGACACTTAAAGAGACTGTGACTTTCACTTAGGGATTTTTTCTGTTTTTTTTATGAAAGGGAGTTTTTTTTGTTGTTGATAGATGTGAGTAAGGGAATTCAATTATCTGTTTTTTTTTTTTTTTTTTTTTTTTAAATTTAAAATTATACCGACATTTTATAAAATAAAATTAAAAATGCTGACATATTAGTCCAGGTGTTGGCAATTTTTTATTTATTTAAACTATTTAACACGGCAAATTTTTAAAGAATAGAGATGAAATACATACTTTACCCTAAAAAGTATTGTATATAAGTATTGTATATAGGATGTTAATAGTGCTTTAAATACCGTCTTTTTTGTTGTCTTGTGATTATGATTTGTGAAAGATGAGGTTTTGGGTTGATTGGTAGTTAAAAGAAAAAGGCACATAAAAGTCCCTAACAATGGTAAAACAAAACCAGGGGACTTGGAATGGCCATGAGTGTATCAAACTGTGCTTTTATGTTATCTCACTTCTGGATGAAACATATTAAAAGAAGACTTACTGACCAAGAAGAATTGTGAGCTATGAAATTTTTTGAATACTTCAGTTATTAAAACCTAGCAGTGTAATTTCAATAAAAGATCATTCAAACATACAGTAGGATATTCAGACGTCTGTTGAGAAAGCATAACATGAGGATTTGTTATAGCAATATTAATTAAACATAGGTATGAGGATTTGTCAGGAGGTAAGCTTCCACTACTTTGTACATCTCTGTTGCTCTTTCTTTGCCAAACTCTATGTCCTCATCCTTGAACTCAATTTCTTGATCTGAATAATACTCACTCAACATCTTACAAATGCAGCCTCCATGCTCATCAGCTACAAACTTCACCTCGTACTTAATGGATTTGAGCTTCTCTCCCAACACATCTCCTTCAACTATAGTGTACTTGCACCAGTAATTCTTCGTGTCTAGCTCATCCATCCGGAGCTTTGCATGTTTGAAATGAATACCTGCATATTGTAGACATAATTTAAGCACATACTACATTTTACCTACTAAGATCTCAAAAGGTCGTTTTTATGCATAAAACTCCCACTTTTGCCTATAAAAAAATTACTTAGTAGGCTGCCTTACCCTTAAGTTATTTAATTACTAGGATCTAATACTAATATTTTGTGGCAAATAGCATAGCTTCCTAGCAAAAAAACAAAGACAAATAGCAATATTTGTTACATACCTTGAGCAAAATTAATTTGCATGATACTTCCAACATCTCCGTCTCCTTCAATGATTTCAATGCTATTAATGGACTGAGACATGAGCTTTGGGCATAGATTATGCGAGTCAACTATCAAGGCCTTGAATAATCTACCAGGATCAATTGGTGATTCATACTCTTGAGCAAAACTTATCACACCCATCTTCCTAGTCTAGAAATTGAAAACAGAACGGGGGGTGGGAAAGTGTTTTACAAAAGATGCTGATAAATTAATCAGCAAAAGAATTTATAAGATGCCTAGTATATCCAAATTAACTGAGAATGACGTACACTTATATTCAAGGTGTAAGGTGTGGAATTTTGTTCCACATTTCTACTAGTCTGGCGGGCTGAAATGAACACAAAATTAGTCAGAGATTCCAAGCTGTGGCAGTGGGACCCCCTTTTCTTAGTCAGTGGCAACTGGAGTGGAATCAAGCTCATTGCGCAGCTATTAATGCATTGCTCTGGCATTGGCCAAACCAAGTCTTCTAGACTTCTATAAGCATCCAAAGTTGTTTGTGAATCTGATAATGGTATAAGTACAATAAAATGTTGTTAAGATTATTGATTCAGAAAATGGGGTAAAAATTATAGTTATTTTTTTTTTCAGCCAGCGGCTTTATAATTTTAGTCAATTAAAAGCAAAGTCATTTCAATCAATTTTCAAAAGAAATTTCTTTCAGATATGGATGATAATTGGTTTTGAAACTATTTAATTAATTATTGATTCATTACAGTTGTAAAGTTTCTAGAGAGTATCCAGTTGGTGAACACATTGCGATTGACGATTGCAAAATAGCAAAAAAATAGTAATATATATATATATATATATATATATATATATATAAAACACTGAAACTTGTCTCATTCACTCATGAAAAGTACAATATACCCACACAATTTGTATTGAACATCTCTGTAACAAATCAGCCAAAGCTAACGCTTCAGCTGCAGAGTTTTTATTACAAATCATAGACAGTTTTAGCCTAAAAAAAACAAACAATCCTACCATTCTACCAAGACCATATGAAATAGAGACAAATGGTATGTGGTGACTTGATTTTTTTTTTTTTGCTGAATAAACATCTTTATTTCACAAAAAGAAACCATGACTGGTACAGCATGGAACTCATGGGCCTTTGCCCATCTCTTTCCAAAACTTTAGCCACTAACAAAGATGGGTCAGAGATGGAGACAGGCCCGGAGTTGTTACAAAAAGCAGCCCATAGGGCTAACAAATGAGCCGAGGAATTACCCTTTCTTTTCACAAAAGTAAAAGAAACATCATCAATTAGACTACAAAGAGCTAAAATATTTTGCAATATTACATCAATAGTCCATTCAGATGATGACTTTTTGTCTTTAAGAGGTTCAATAACATTCCAAGCATCACCCTCTATTATAAATTTTTTGAGCCCAGCTTCAATTGCTTTATTAACCGCTGCATAGGTCGCTTTAACTTCACCCCACAGGAGGCTTCCCGAGTCCAAAATGTCAATCCAAGCCAAAACAACTCTGCCATGATTATCTCTGCCCACCACTGCAATTGAAGTTTTATTCTCTCTTATGGCAGCATCAAAATTTAATTTCACCCAACCAGCAGGAGGAGGGATCCAACTAGACTCAATCAATTCTAGTTTTTTCCCACAAACTTCTTCCCAAGCAGCTTTTTGTTCGTTAAAAGAGCTCTGAATTTTCCTAGCTAGATCTACCACTGAACCAATATCTTCACCCAATCTAGCCTTATTCCTCTGCATCCAAATCCTGTCACACACAATTGAGGCATATAATTGGAAATGAAGGGATTCCTCATCCCTTATTCCCAATTTCATTTTGGGATCAATGATACATTTTACCCATTCTATAATATCAATATGAGATAAATTAGACATATTTAAAGGCCATGGAGCCATAAGCCATACCTAAGAGGTCCACGGACATTGGAGGAAAATGTGTTCAATTGTCTCAACCGCATTCTTGCATAAGAAACACTCTGTGGATGGGATATGAGATCTTTTCTCCAGCTCCTCACCTACTGGGAGCATCCTCCAAACCATCTTCCACAGGAGATTCTTGAATCTGGCATGGACCTTAAGTTTCCATAGACCTCTCCATTCTTTGATACTAAGGATTTGGGCCAGTTAACTGGGGTTGGATGATTGACATATAAGCTGACTTGACTGAGAAAGAGCCCGATTTTGATAAACACCAAAAAATCTGATCATTTTGTTGGTGATGCGGAAGATTGATCTTAAGTATTTTCATTGCTGTCTACGTATCAAATAAATTGAATAGCTTACCATGATCCCATTGTCTTGAGTCATGGTCAATGAGACAAGCCACATAAACATCACTGCTACTTGTGTCATTGGAGCTGGTGGGAATAAATCTTGGGATTTTAGGAACCCATGGGTCTTCCCATATACATGTATCCCATCCATTCCCAATCTTATGGCAAAGCCCGTTGCTAAGGACATCTCTGCATTTGAATATACTTATAGTTGCCCAAGAAGCAAATTTAGGGCACTGCATCTTCATAAAGTTTCTATGCTTCACTCTTCCGAAATAGTTGAACCCATTTTTTCCTAGAGTTACTTGCCACCTCCCAAGATAATTTAGCTACTAAAGCTTTATTCAAATCCTCTGTTTTCCTTATACCTATACCACTAGCCCATTTAGGGAGGCATATTGAGTCCCAGCTTCTTAAAAACAACCCATGCTTCTTTTCATCTATTCCCCACCAGAAATTTCTATTGATACCATCAAGCTTCTTACATATAGACTTTGGCAACAGAAGGGAAGACATGTGGTGAGAAGGGATGGATGAAGATACTGACCTGATAAGAGCCCCTCTCGCTGCTTGAGATAAAACTTTCATTTTCCATCCTTGAAGACAACTATTAACCTTATCAATAACCTCCTGAAGCGCCAACCTTTTCTCCTTGCCCGAGACTAAAGGAAGCCCAAGATATTTTTCCCTCCTGTTTGAAGCATTTATCCCTAACATATTTGCCAATCGACCTTTGAGCAAAGGTGAAACATTTTTGCTGAACATGATAACAGACTTTGACAAGTTTATTTTTTGCCCCAACCATGCTGAGAATAAATTAATACACTCCATGATGCCATTTGCGTCAGTCTCCCTTGCATGGGCAAATAAAAACATATCATCAGCAAATTGTAAATGGGTAATTGGTTCACTATCTCGAGATAATTTGACCCCCTTGATTCTATCATTAAGACCTGCCCTTCCAATCATTCTAGATAAGACTTCTCCTACTAGCACAAATAAGAAAGGGGATAGAGGGTCCCCTTGCCTAAGGCCTCTTTCAAATTTGAAGAACCCATAGGGAGCTCCATTGATGAGAATAGAGAAAGAGGGTTTTGTAATACATTGAAGCACCCACTAAATCCATAACTCTAGAAATCCAAAACACTTCATGACTTTGTGAAGAAATTCCCATTCAAGCCTATCATAGGCCTTCTCCATATCTATCTTGAGCCCCATCCAAGGGCTTTTTCCTTTCTTCTTCCTCATTTCATACATGATCTCTTGGGCAATGAACGTATTTTCCTGAATAATTCTTTTTGGTACAAAAGCAGTTTGCCAAGCAGAGACTATTTTATAAAGAACCCTCTTAAGCCTATTAGCAAGCAGCTTAGATATTATTTTGTACAGGACATTGCATAGATTGGCCTATACTGCTAGACAGTTGCTGCATTACTGCTCTTTGGGATTAATACAATAAAAGAGTGGTTTAACTCTCTAAGCATGAAGCCCCTAATAAAGAAGCTAGACACAGCTTCAACCGCCTCACCCCCTATGATGTTCCAATAAAATTTGTAAAAGAGAGCCGACATTCCATCAGGGCCTGGAGCCTTGTTAGAACCCATACTAAATAACACCTCTCTTATTTCCTCCAGAGAAGGAATAGTAACAAGCATTTCCCGGTCATCATCCGAGAGACAAGGAGAAATCAGATCATCCAAATCATTTGGAATAGAAGAATGGGATGAAGAGAATAAGCTCTTATAAAATTGTTCAAGGCACTTACCAATGTTATCCCTTCCAGATATCCAATGCCCCTCATCATTCTTGATAAAGTCAATGCTATTTCTTCTCCTTTTGATTGGTAAGTGATTACTTAAGCGTAAACATCAGGGTTGGCCAAGAGGTATTCCTCTACAACCCTGTGCATTCCAATTGCCTTGTCTTTGCCAGCTTTAATATCCTCATCCTTAAGGTTAATGTCACCCTTTGTATTATAGTGGCTTGTCATCTTGCATACACTACCTAACCTGAACCTGACGCAACGAACTTTACTTCATAAACAACGCATTCAACCTTGTCACCCAACACATCTCCTTCAATCAAGGTGTACTTGCACACAAAGTTCGCAGTGTCAAGGGCATCGATCTTGTGCTTCAAGTATTTAAAATGACTTCCTAAGAAGATTAAAAAGAAAAATGTTATATCAAACTTCAAAAATTGTAAAATCCAGCTCTAATATATATATATATATATATATATTAATAGGTAAAGCTCCAATTAGAATTTGTAAATAGAATCCAATTTTATGCCATGTGTCTAAATTTATGTGGAGACCACACCATAATTATCTACTTAAGTTTATGCCATGTTTCTACTTAAGTTTTTTAATCTTTGTGCCAAGTGAGTTAATGAGTGCAAAATACTAATAATCTAATATTAATAAATTATAAAATTATAAATAAAAAAAAACCAATCACATATACTCAATAAAAATCACCATACAACAAAAATCACCACATGTTCTATTTTATTAAAAATTAGAAAAAATCATAAGTAGTATTAAATTTAGGTAAGAATTTTAATATGTAACTAATTACGTTTATTTTTCTAAAAAAATAATTTGACTAATTATTTATATTTTTATGATAAAAATTGTGTTTAATTTTAAAAGTATCTGTATGTATGCATGTGTTACATGCTATTTTTTTTTTAAATAATTTGACTGGATATGCATCTGGTATTCAAATTGTGAGTTGAATCATATAATTTCTTGAAAGTTTTTCATTGGCAACATTCTATCAATATGTCAATCCGTTGATGAAGATAGTCCGAGACTTCCAAATTTGGTACTTTTTTTTTTTTTTTTTGAGAATACTAAATATTTTTAACACATACATGAGAAGAGGGGAGAGTGTTTTAAAAAAACTGACAATAGTGTATATCCAAAATGGCCTATCCAATTTTGGTACTTTAGAACTGAAGATGTTCTCTTTACTTTTCATATCTTTTCATGTATGATTTTGATTTTTGAACAATATGCCATAAAATGATAAGTTGTCAGTATTAATCACTGGAAGCCTATGTTGGGCCTATTTTCCACAACTGTGACTTGTATTAGACGCACATGCTTCACTTGTTTTGTTGGGTAGCGTCTGAATTTAAGCTGTTCTTATGACCCATTTTCTTATGGCATGTGTATTGGACATTGATAAATTACCACTTGTCTCAAAAAATTAATTGTTGGGTAATGATAAATTTAATCATTTAACCATTATTTGAACACTTCCTATCATGTGTGGGTCCAAACTCCCTCTTAATAAGCCGGACCAACATGTTGAATTTCTATTTTTTTTTTAATGGAAGGTAGAGTGGAGGTAGAGTTTGAATTCTAAATCACCCTGCTTTGGTAAATTACCACTTGTCCCAAAAGTTTAAGTTGTTAGGAAATGGTGAATTCAATCATTTAGCCGTAAACCATTATTCTAACATAGATAATATTTGGTTTCTTGTTTTTCTTTTGTTGGATAGTTTGTCATTCAAATTCCAGTAACCAAGTTTGCTTGCAACTAGAATTGTCTAAGTAGCCAGCAGCTTTGACTGCTTGTCCTGGAATCTGAAGGTGGCCCTAAAGCACTTCTTTAGGTCTAATTTTTGTCTAATAATCGATTAGAAATGATTTTCTTTCATAAGAGGGAGATCTACACTGTGAGAACATGTAATTGCTGTATACATGGAACCACTGTTTTAACTAAATTATGGAAGGAAAAAAGATATGAATCTAGAGATCTATGTTATGGGTGCTTCCCCACATGTTTGCAGACAAGCTAATAGTTGCTGACTGCTTAAAGTCGTGTATATGTTTTTTGTATCCCATTTTGTTTGTGGAACTTATTCATTTCATTTACCCTCAAGTGGAACTAATTTAAGCAATAAATTGTTCAATAGGTTCATTGTGAAGTGAGGGGCAGTCTTGAGCTTCCTTGTAGTGCGGTTGGCTTGATTGATCAAGTTATTCTTGGTGAACATCATCTTTATCAACATCCTGCGGACAGAAGAACAAAGATTATTTTTCTTGGCCTGTGTAATTGCTATCTTGAACTCCCTATCCTGCTATCCATAGGTTCCATTGTTTGATCATCAGGGGGATCTTATCTTAATCTTAGTTTTGCACAGGAATGCAGTATTAATTCTCCTGACTATGGACCTCTGCCACAAAATGCACCTGGGTGGTGCCTTGCACCATATGATCCAGAGGGCATATTAAGGTCTGATAATGGCATTCCTTTTTTCTGTTTCCTTATATATTATTAACCAGTGAACTGTGACAATTTATAATGTAGTAGAGAGAAGGCACTCAAAGCACAGTTTATTTTTAAATACATTTGAAGAACTTTCTTTATTGCAATTCACACCCCCCCCCCCCCCCAAAAAAAAAAAAAAAAAAAAAAAAAAGGCAATGAAAATGTTAAAGCGTTATTCATTACCATCCTCATCGATAGGTGCTGGTTGTTGGTACTCGGTTGCTAATTTGTTTTTCTTACAAAATTTTCCAGTTCATTGATGGCTGCTATCACATGTTTTGTGGGATTGCAATTTGGGCACACACGTGCATTTTAAGGTACAATGTTTCTTCCTGTTGCTTCATAACATGTAGGCATAATTTTAGCTATGACTTATTGATTTACAGTTAGTCTTGACGTGACTCTTTGATAGCTTTTTTTGATCATATAAACTTTTTTCTTTTTTCTTCAGGACCAAATGCAGAGGGTCCATTTATGGTCCATGTTATCATGCCCTTTATTAATTGCAGGATATGTTTTGGAGTTGCTAGGTATTTTCTCTTGTAATAGAGATCTGATTTATATCTTTTAGCTCTTTGTAAATTTCACTTTGTTTCTTGCAAGTAATTTCCGTAAGGTATATCAGGTGTTCCTTTCTGTAAGCCACTGTATATACATTGAGCTATATGTGCATCACGGTAGGAGCATCAGGCTTGTTCCTAACCATTATCTTTTTCATAGTAAGTTCATCATTCTAGATAGTGCTCTGATTAATTGACCAATATCCCCATGATGTAAAAGTGACCCAAGTTTAGCTTGCTATGACTCGTACCATCAGGTGAGATCAAACCCAGTAGCCCATATCAATAATTGATTTGTTAAATTGGGAATATCATGGAGAAAATAGAAGAGTTTACAATCTCCTGATATGTCAAACTCAAGCTTGAGTTTATCTTGACCTATTTTTCAAAAAGTTTTATTTATTTACATATATTGGGGATGGGGGTTCCAATAAAGGGCTGTTTATCCATTTTTTTCAATAAAAATTAGGTCAAAGGAAATCATCACTTGTAAGTTCTGGTCATTAGCAATTTCTCTACCTTAAAATTATATAACTTGATTTCAACATAAAGCCATGGAATTATCATGGCATACTGAAACAAGTGTGACTTTAGATTCTTTATATTGATTGCAGAATTCTTGACATGTCCAGGAGAAGTGCAAATGTGACCTCAAATTAAGTTTTTCTTGTAGTATGTAGAGATTTTCAACCTATAAAAGTTTCAAATTCTGAAGGTCATTTCCCTCTGTTGGTCATATTTCTCTTTGTTGAGAAGTCAAAGAAGCTATAGGATTAGAGAAGTTAATCTTGAAAGGCACCTAGATTTTGTTTGGCTTTCAGTGCTTTGAGATTAGAATGTAATTTTTAGAATCTTTATATCAGAGATGAATGTAACTTATCACAAAAAATATATATCACAGATGAATGTATTGACTCTAAACTTAGGTGGGAAGTGTAGTGAATCGATTTTAGAGTTGGCATCATTTTCTACCTTTGAGTGACAGTGCCTGATTCTTAAAGGGTGGAATGCCCAATGATGGGAGACCATCCTCTTCCATATATTTCCAATCCTTTAAAATATTAAGGTCTTGCCATACTATCTGGTTCTCAGGGGCGGCTTGATGTATTTGGGGGCCTAAGGCGAAAATTAATTATCTTGTTTTAGATACAAAATTACTACTAATTAACATAAACTACGTAGAAATTTTTTTTTTAAGAAATTTTATAAACAAAAAAAATTTGACAAAAATTTTCATACTTCTTAAGATGGTAGATTGGTAATAGTAAGTAAAAGAGTGGTGTTAGTGGTAGACTTAGATGAGAACTAGTAAAAGTTTGCTAACTAAACTCTTATTATTATTCTTATTTTTTTTTAGAAGTACAATATTCACAATATTTTTTTATAACAAATCCTAGATTTTAAGTTTTTTTTTTTTTTTTTTTTTTTCTCTCTTTGAAAATATCACTATAATTATTTTTTTGCCATCAATAATAGATTGTAATAACCACCTACTTAGCATATTTGTAAAAATGTTGTAAAAAATATTGTGGACATTACATTTTTCTCTATTTTTTATTTGTTTTTCATCTAGTAAAAAAATATTATTTTATTTATTGATTATAAATAACCCTATTGGTTAAAAATTGGGGGCCTTTTTTTTACTTGGGGCCTTAGACGACCGCCTCTCTTGCTCCACTATTTAGCCGGCACTGCTGGTTCTTCAAGCTTGCTTTCAGCCTTTTCCTCCAGAATCCACAAACATAGATGGTTACTACGATATATAACACTAGTAAATCTACTCTTTGGTTTTATGACAAGGACTGTTGAAATGGCTTGAATTTTAATGATGGTGGATTAGCATTTCGGCTAAGCATTAAATGCTATGTTGTATGAATAGTCAAAGAAAATGACAAGGAAACAAAACCGACTTGAACAATATTCATGCATTCAAAGTTGCATGAAATTGTTCCATGAAATTATTGCATGGAAACAAAACCGACTTGAACAATTATTAACTTCTTGGTTAATAGAAGTCTTGCATTCCCATTGGTCTAGAACACTTGACATGCAACCGAAATATGTGACTTCATTAAATTCATGAATTGCCAAGAAGAGTGTGCTAGCCGAATTGAATGAATTCCGTGGCAATAAATTGCTTAACCACTATTGTTGACTTCAGAGCATCAGCATCAAAGAATGCTATCCTATTCTATTTTACCATCTCAAAAAGCCACTTTATTACTTATACCATCCCATTTTACAATACCTCCCACATCCCAAAAACTCTATTTTTATTAAAATATTATTCTTTAATCTTTCTTTATTATTTCTTTCTAACCGATACTTTTTTTCAGACTAGGCATGATTCCATTTTCCTGGGCTTTCTAACAGTATTTTTTTTCCTCAGTCTCCCTCAACCTCTTGCACCGGTTCAACACACAGACCCATCAATAGAGCCACACACACACAAACTATCAAACCAAAGCCAACAACAGCCACCACACCCACCACCCAAGCCACCGATCAGAAACCCACGCCACCGGAGCAAACCCATTAAAAAAAAAATCATCACCGGAGTCACCATCGGAGCTACCGATGATCAACCCAACCGATCCACCCACCGATCAATAGATCCACCGTTTCAAACCCACCATCAACCAATCCCAGCCCACCAATCCAAACCCAGCTCGCCAATCCACGATGAGAGATGAGAGAGAGGCCGTGTGAAGCTTCGTCGATCCATGACCAACAACCCACTTCAGCCATAACCCACTTCAGCCACAACCCAACCACGACCCAAACATTGGACCCAACCATGACCAATGACCCAAACACCAGACCCAACCACGACCCACAACCCTTTTAAGCACTGGTCACAGCCAAAAAAAAAAAACCACAACCACCACAGTGACCCACATCAAAAATCACAACCACCACTGACCCACGCCATCACTCACGACCCAAATGCCGAACCCACAACCCAACCACGACCCAAACACCGGAGCCAACAGAGAAGGAAGAGAGAGAAGAGATGGTGTTTGGGTTTGAAGAGAGGAGAGAGCAGAGATGGAGAAACAGAGAAGGAAGAGAGAGAAAAGAACTAAAGTTGGAGAGAGAAATTTCGGGGGTGGAATAAAATATATATATATATATATATATATTTTTTTTAGAATACTGCTATAATACAATTCTAAGTTTAGAATTGTACTGTAACACTATTGCAAAAAAAATTGCAATAGTGGGGTTTACAATTTTTTGATGCAAACATTTTTGAGACATGAAATGCCAAAAAGGCCTTAGATATGGCATTAGCATTCTTCAATGCTAATGCTCTAAATAGAAGTCTCTCATGTGTTGGTATTTTGGCTGGAGCTTAGCTATAAATAAAGGTGGAGCAATTGAGACCAAGAGGAGTGAGGGAAAAGGAGAGTTCCTACGTGAGCTAGGGAGATAGCAAAATAACTTCTTCTGTGTGTGTGCACCAGAGCTAGGAAGTTGTGTCTTTCAATTTATCTAAATACAATAGATGTTTTCTACTTATTTGTGAGAGAACCAAGAGTGTATTTGGGGTAAGGGTTTGTGTGAGAGTGTCTTCAAGTTATTGTTGTAATCTCCACAATTATAGTGAAAATTTATTCTGTCACCTCCCATGGACGTAAGCATATTGCCGAACCATGTTAATTCCTTGTGTCATATTATCTTCTCTCTCTCTTCTTTAATCTTGTGTAAACAGATTTATTTCACCAAATTTTCACAACAAGGACCTATATGATGCATACCATTAGCTTGTCTTAACATCTCTGCAATGTGATGCATAATGTTTAATTGGAATAATGACACTAAAATTACAAAAACATTGCCTGTTTAGTTAAATCATCTTTTAAAAACAAAAAATTAAACCCTCTGTAAATGCAGGTTGATATCAAACATTTTAGAAAGCCCACAATGTTACAATAACTGGGTAATTCTCTTTCTTTTGTACTAGGGTATTACCTGTGAGTCATTATGCTTCTCTTTTACAATAAGCATATGTCCATGCAAGTTAGTTTGGACCGGGCTGGAATGTAATGAAGGGGAAAAAATCTGAAATTTTTACTGCTTTAGATTAACCCTCTCACCTCCTTTTTTTCTCTTTTTCCAAAATGAAAAATAAAAATTGTGGAATTTCATCTTTTTAGTGCGCCCTCCAATTGTTGCGTGGAGATTGGAGAAGTTGCTAATTAAAATCAGTTATATGTCGTGAAAGTGAATTGACTGACATGCGAGATGGGTAATTGTTGACAACAATGTTACTACAGTATGTATCATCAACAGTGTGATGTTATTTTGTACTATTTTTTAATAGATTTATGGGATTGTTGAACACAATTGATGTATTGATTGACTTGGCACATTATCTGATAGACAATTTTGGGCCAAATCTGGTGTGCAGGTTGATGGCACGGAATCGTTAGTGCAGGCCATGATTCATTCTGAAAAGTGGGGTACTCCGGTGTTTGTAATGCTTGAAATTTTGTTTTGGAGTCTCGTTGCTGGTTTCCTCCCCATGAAATGCATATATTTAAAACTATAAAATATAAAGGCATGTACATGTTGACATAGGACAACCACACTATTTCAATAGAACAATCAAACAACAATTGAATCAAGACTAAACCCTAGGAGT
This sequence comes from Quercus lobata, assembly GCF_001633185.2. Taxonomy (NCBI): domain Eukaryota; kingdom Viridiplantae; phylum Streptophyta; class Magnoliopsida; order Fagales; family Fagaceae; genus Quercus; species Quercus lobata. The sequence continues at coordinate 27,646,401 of NC_044915.1, read as the reverse complement.
TAGCACCTAAGGGTTGCTTGGAGTTAGCACCAAGCAAAATGGAGTCGACACCAAGCAAACTCGAGTTGGCACCAGTGTAAAAAGAAACACAATAATTTTATAATTCTTAAAACTGTCTTACAATAATCAAAAGAAGTGCTTAAATAGCTAATAATAAAATGCATAAAGAAACCCTAATTATTAAATGCACGGGCTTGCTTAATCTCAAACCCAATAACTAACAGGCTCCATCCATAAGGCCATAGGTTGGGCCGTCTTTTTTTTGCTTTTCCTCCCATACATGCGTATAATTGGGGGTTTGTACCTTGTGTCGGCACCAACTTCCCCCCGGTGAGAAGAACTCAACCCCATCAAGTGGAAATCTGAAGAGCTCTGATAGTACTCCAGCAAGTTAGGATCTAGTTGCTATAGCTCATCTCGAGTAATCCATGTACAGTTAGAATCTGGTCGCCCTCACCACCGAACTAGGAAACAGTGAACTCCTCCATCCCTGGTAGAAACAATCTGCTCATCTAAAATAGCATCAATAGATTCTTTATGTGCATAGGGCAGATTTAAAGGTAAAGGGGTAGGAATAAGGGCATCAATAGGATCAAGCAAAGGCTCATCAAAAGGGGTAACAGGAATAGCTGTGGGGCTTTTATAAGCAACTAGATCCTCAATATTAAAGGAGGAGCTAATACCATAATCATGAGGAAGGTCAATGACATATAAATTTAGGCCCATTCGTTTCAATACCTTGAATGGACCGACACTACGAGCCTGCAATTTCTTAATGGTCCCAAAGGGAAACCGTTCAGGTTGAATCTAAATCATAACATAATCCCTTACCTGAAACTTTGCGTGACGCTGATGAGTGTCAGCATGAATTTTATATTGAAAATTACTTACCTAAATTTTTTTGCGAATCTCATTATGCAAATCAAGAATATGTCGTGCAAATGCCTTAGCAGATTCAGAAATCCTAACATGTGGGAACATAGGCAAAAGATCTAAGGGTTTCCTGGGTGTATATCCATGCACATCCTCAAAAGGACTAGCGCCTATAAACCTATTGACAGAGCTATTATATGCAAGTTGGGCTGTAGGAAAAATTGAATCCCAATTCCGATTGGCTTCACCCATTAGACACCGAAGGAGTTTGCCTAGACTACGATTAACCACCTCAGTTTGACCATCAGTTTGAGGATGAAGTGCCATGGAAAATTTCAATTTGGTGCCTACTAAATGCCAAAAAGTCTTCCAAAAATAACTCATGAAGTGAACATCCCTATCAGACACTATAGTTTTGGAAAGACCATAAAGTTTGACAATCTCATCAAAGTAGAGCTTTGCAATCTTAGAAGCATCAGAGGTCTTAGAACATGGTATGAAATGAGCCATATTAGAGAAGTGATCAACAACTAATAGGATAGAATCATGCTTTCTAAAGGTGCGGGGCAAACCTAACACAAAGTCTATACTCACATCCTGCCACAGGTGATCTAGCACAGGTAGAGGCATGTACAGGCTAATGTTTTGCTTGCGATGTTTGGCTAGTTGACATGTACGACACTGACCAACTATCTTGGCAATACCCCTCTTAAGACCAGGCCAATAGAATTGACGTTCCACTTCCTTAATTGTTTTGTCTCAGCCAAAATGACCTGCAAGGTCTCACACATGTATCTCCCAAACTAGGAAATCTCTCACTGAAAACTAAGGGATACATAACTTGTTGGCTTTGAACAAGTAACCATCTTGAAGGGTATAATCATCCCAGATTGGCCGTGGGGTATTACTTAGGCTAGTGTAGAGCTCCCTAAAATCTGGGCATGACTCATAGTCATCATTGAGTCATTCAAACCCAGTAACCTTAACACTCATTATAGATAGCAAAGACACCCTTCGACTTAGTGCATCAGCAACCTTATACTCAACTCTCGCCTTGTGTTTCACCACAAAGTAGTAGCGTTGCAGAAATTCAACCCGTGCCTAAAATTCAATTTCTTTTGGGAATGGAGATAGCGCAAAGTTTTATGATCAGAGTAGATAACAAATTCTCGAGACAACAGGTAATGGCGCCAATGCCAAAGAGCTCGAATAATGGCATAAAATTCTTTGTCATATGTGGAGTACTTTTACTTAACATCATTCAATTTCTCACTAAAATAAGCAATTGGGTGGCGCTCTTGACTAAGTACTCTCCCTATACAAATACCTGAGGCATCACATTCCACTTCAAAAGGCTTGGTAAAATCAGGGAGATGCATGACAAGTGCCTCAATCATCTTTTGTTTTACCTCATTGAAAGCCTTAGCAGCAGCTTTAGTCCAAACAAACTCCCATTGTTTCATGCAGTCAGTGATGGGGGACATAATTGTACTAAACCCCTTGATGAATCAGCGATAAAAGGAAGCGAGCCAATGAAAGCTTTGAATTTCATGGACATTTTTGGGCTCCGGCCAATCCACAATCGCCTGAACCTTTTGGGGGTCGGCAGAAATTCCCTCAGAGGATACTATGAAACCTAGGAAGATGACTTTATCGGTGAAGAAAGAGCACTTCTTGAGGTTGCCATATAAACTCTCCTTCTTAAGGGTAGTACAAAATTGAGTTAGGTGGTCTAAGTGTTTCTCCCTAGACTTACTATAGATAAGGATGTCATCAAAGTACACAACCAAGAATTTCCCCATAAAAGGCTTGAGCACTTGAATCATCACTCTCATAAAGGTACTAGGAGCATTGGACAATCCAAAAGGCGTGACCATCCACTCATATAAACCATCCTTCGTCTTGAAGGCAGTTTTCCACTCATCACTAGAACGAACTTTAATTTGATGATAGCCGCTTTTCAAGCCTATCTTGGAGAAGATCGTTGCTCCCGCCATCATATCCAACATGTCATCTAACTGAGGGATAGGAAAACGATATTTCATAGTGATCTTGTTGATGGCACGACTATCAACACACATCCTCCAAGTTCCATCTTTCTTTGGAGTTAAGAGTGCAGGGACTACATAAGGACTCATGCTTTCATGAACAAAACCCTTCCTAAGTAGTTCTTCTACTTGCCTTTGCAACTCGGCATGCTCTGCAGGGCTCATCCTATAGTGAGGCAAGTTAGGTAGGGTCGTTCTGGGTACAAAATCTATGGCATGTTGTATGTCACGCATAGGCGGTAAATGATTGGGGAGTTCCTCAGGGAAAGCATCCTTAAATTCTAGGAGCACTGACTTCATTTCTTCAGGTTGCTCCTCACAGGTCTCTCCATGAAGTTCCCTGGCAACGAAGACAAACACAATGAATTCTTGAATAACTACCCTTTCAAATGCCTTTGGGCTTATGATGTTCAAGCCTTTCGCATTTGGTGCTTCTTTCTTCTCACTCATGTCGATTGGCTTAGGTTTCAAAGGATTGAGCACAATCTTCTTTCCTTCAAACATAAATGAGCAAGAATTGGATTGCCTATGAAGGGTGACATCCAAATCATTAAGCCAAGGTCTACCTAAGATAATATGCCTTACATCCATGGGAATTACGTCACACCATATTTCAACCTTGTAGGTGAGGAATTGAAGTGGGACAACACATCTTTCTTTTATGGCTATGGAGGAAGTATCCACCCATGAAACTTTATATGGGTTAGGGTGTGCGGTCAATTTCAAGCTTAGGCGGGAAACAACGTTAGAGGACACTGCATTAATGCAACTCCCACTATTTATAATAACCTTGCAAGTTTTGTCTCCACACTTAGTGTAAGTTTGGAAGATGGCACTCCTTTGCCAATCATCAGTGTCTCTCTGCTTTGCCAAAGCACACCTTACCACATTCATTCTAGGGACACCAAAGTCCTTGAAGTCATCAACCTGGGGAGAGATGGCTCTAATGCATGCGAGGTAGCTAGGATCATCTTCCCATTTTGCCTTAACATCTTGGGTTTCTTCAACATTTGGATCATACACTAGCTCTTCAACATCTTTTACCTTTTCATCATCCTCTTGAATGAAAAGGGTCCTAGAGGGACATCTAGCTGCGATATGTCCAACCCCATTGCATTTGAAGCATTGGAGGCGAGAGCCTAATCTTGAAAACGCTCATTGATCACACCTTTTTCCCTTGTCCTCTTTTTATATTGGGATGCTATTGGGGTTGACCTTAGGGGGTAAGGCAAGTCTAGATTTGCTACCAAAAGGTTGAGGGTTGGTAGGAACACTCCAGAGCTCCAGACGTCGCCAAAAGATAGATTTGGATGCTAACTCACAATTCCTAGCAAGGTCATATCAAGGATGTCAATACCGTACTGGAGGCCATACCAGTTTGTCCACCGGTACGATATATTTCGGATATCGGTCAATACCGGTGTACCGTTTCGGGTTTATTGCTATTTTTTATATTTATATTTTTAAATAAATAAGTAAATAAATAAATATATATATATATATATATGTATGTATGTATGTGTCTGTGTATATATATATTATAATAAATATAAAATTTTACCATAAAACATTTCCTCAATTCAAAACTAATTATTCATGGTTTTAGACTTTAGTATCAATTAAAAGGGAAAAAAATAAAAATAAAAATAAAATAGAAAGCTTAAAAGTTACCATTGCATACTAAGAAAGCAAATAATACTAATAAGTTAATGCAAATAAGTTACCATTCTATCCTAACAAAAATTCAAAAATTACAAAACTTTAAAAATAAAAAATAAAAAAAAAAACTTTTTTCTGTACCGGCCGGTATTGCCCAAAATTGGCTAATACGACCTATACGAGGCCGATATGGCCGGTATTTTTTCCGGTATGAAATCGGGGGGTCGAGTGTACCGGATTGCTAGCTGGTATGGTATATTCCGGTCGTACCGGCCGGTACAATACAAAATCGATAACCTTGGGTCATATGCTTCTCCTAAGGTAGTGACTCCTCGGGTGATAATCTCGCTTAGTAGGTTAGCATTTAAACCTTTCTTGAACCTATTGAGTGTGACAACCTCTTCCTTGACTATTCAAATTCGCCTTTTGAATTCCTTGAATTTCTCTATATATTCAGCCACAGGAGCAGTGCCTTGTTTTAGGCGATCCCATTCCTCAAGGAGGGAGCTCCTATAAGCTGGAGGAAGATAATTCCTTGAGAGTGCATTCTTCATCTTAAGCCAATCAGTAATGGGGGGCTCATGTCGTTGCCTAAAGGTATCCTCAAGGTCCTCCCAAAAAAGGTCGGCTCTTCCAATTAACTTCATCCTAGCATACCTCACCTTCTTATTCTCAACCCAATGGTAATAGTCAAAGAATTTCTCCATTTGACGTAACCAATCAGTGAAAACCCATGGGTCTAGGCAGCCATCAAAGGTGGGTGCTTCTATCATTTCCTTGGATATCCTATTATCATAATCCCTAGGGCCATTGTGATTATAGTGATCATATTCAAAGTTTGGAGCCCTATTAAAGTAACCGTGGTTATTTTGCCTAAGCATATTATCTCCTTCATGGTTAATAGTCTCTCTTTGAGATGCTTCAACTCACTTTACCCTATCCAATTAATTATGGACACTCTTTGCTAGGTCTTCTATGGTTTGCTCTAAGGAGGACTTAGGCTCAGAAGTGGATTGATGTTCAGGGTTTGACCTGATGTGACCACTATGTAGATGCATGCAACACTATATTTATGAATGCAGTTGAGATTCCCATAAATTCAAGTAACCAATTCTCAATGTAAAATTAAGGTCAAGCAAGAGTGCATGCAGAGACTAGATCAATGAACCAAAGGAATAAATTGCAGTTAAGTAGTGACAATGTTCACAATATTGAGAGATAGCCCAAATAAAAGTCAAATTCCAATAAGCTCCACAATTAATAAAGAGAATCAAATATTTCAAAGAAATTGGGTTGTTTTTTTTTTTTTTTTTTTTTTTTTTTTTTGGGAATTTTAGAATGGGTATTGAAAGAAAGCACAAATAATAAAATAGCTAACTTGAGCACAAAATGGGTAGGCCAGTGGGGTATGGTGGAATTTTTGGAATTTTATTTCTTTTCTTTCCTTTTGATTTTTTTTTTTTTTTTACAAAATAATAAAATACACTGCTGTGATGGACTTAAGAAACTACAAACTTTAAAATAAATTCAAATGACAGACTTTAAGAAACTCAAACTACACTTTAAAGAAAAAAAAAAAACCACAGAAACTAAAAGAGACAACGAAAGACAATAGCGGCACGAAATGAAAAATTGCTTGGCGATGGACTTGTGGTGCTAGGGATCGACAATTGTGGCAGCGCGAAGACGAGGAAGACAGCAGTGGCATGAAACATGGAGGAGTGGCGGTTTCTTGTCTTAGGTCTTGGCATCAGTAGTGGTCGAGGGTGATAATAGGTTTCAGTGGTTGGTGGCTGATGGGTTTTGCAGCGGTGAGTGTTGATTTGTGGGTTTCGGCGACTGGTGGTTGGTGGGTCTTGCATGGGTAACTTTTTTTTTTTTTTTTGGTTTGTGGGTTAAGGGTTTTGTGATCAGAGGCGGGCACGGATGGTGGTCACCGGCTTGGGAGGCATCACTTGCTTCTCTATTGGCTTAGGGATGAAAAACTCATGTGGGGCTTAGGGGTATATACAAATTGCAGGGACTATTTTGGGCTTGTTCAAAATCTCATGGGCAAAAACTTGAAAGGTACTGTCATATTTGGCTAGCTTTCTCTTTTGATGGTTTTGCTTTCAAGTGGTTGTCTACAATTGTGTTGTATGGACCGAAAGTCTACTCTGATACCAAAACTGATGTAGGACAACCACACTATTTAAATAGAACAATCAAACAACAATGGAATCAAGACTAAACCCTAGGAGTCAGCACCTAAGGGTTGCTTGGAGTTAACACCAAGTCAAAGTTCATTCTTAACCATTGTTGGGGAAGTGACAACCTTTTTTTTTTTATGTAGTCGGTTTCAGTTTTAGGTATTTCTCTAGCCATACTGCTTTACTTCTCTTTGCTTGCAATAGCTCTATGCTCCATCTTTATCAGAGTATATAGCATCTTCTAGCCACAAGGAAGGCTCTAACACCCATTCTGTGTAAATTTTGTTGGGTCACCCTTGTGATGTTGTAATTCATTGCGTGTTCAGCTGTTGTTCTGCTTATCTTCTTGGTGAATGAAAGAAACTCTGTCTTCTTTGGTTTTCAGGGAAATGAAATTCAGGGAAAGTGAGAATATATGGGACAAGATTTTGAAGCAATATCATGGAGGATTACATTATTACTATGGCATGATCTTAGTGCAAATCTTAGATGTTACATGAGAAATGTCTTCCAAAAGTTTGCCAATGAGAACTTTAAACTAAAGTACACCAGGTTAGGAAAGTTAGAGTCCTACTTACCAGAATTATTTATTCAATGAGAGATGTCTTCCAAAAGTTTATAGTAATCTAATGTGTTTGATTGGTTTTGCCCCTATAGTGCATTTCCTATGTACTTGGACTGTGTTTTTTTTCTAATAAAATTTTTATGTTACCTATAAAAAAAATGTGTTTGACTGGGTTTTACAGATTTTTGTAGATTAGCTTTGATTTTGGGAAACTTTTTTTTTTTTCTTTTTCAAACCAATGCCATTTGGGTTCTAAAGATTGCTCCCTATATATCACTCTATTTTCTTGGAGGTAGTCACACTCAAAAGCTATTGATTAGAATGCAGGCTATTTAGGCTGCGTTTGAATCGACTTCAAAGTGATTCCAGAAATGATTTTCCGGAAAATAGGTGTGTTTGGTTGGTCCGGAAAATTCTATTTTCCGGAAATTGAAATCCATTGACCGAAAAAAAAGGCCTTTGACCACGGAAATCAATTACCGCTTCTATTTTCACTTCAAAGGATTTCCGGAAAAAGAGAGAGAGAGAGAGAGAGCGCGTGCGCGAGGGAGAAGACCAGTCCGCGTCGATCTCTAGTCCGCGAGAGGATAAGACCAGTCCGACGACGGCGATTGACGCTTCGCGAGATCGCGCCGTCGATCGCGATCTCGCAAAGCGTCGATCGCGATCTCACGAAGCGTCGATCGCGATCTCGCCTTCGCGAGATCGCGCCGGATCAAGATCGCGATCGACGGCGCGATCTCGCGAAGCGTCGATCGCGATCTCGCCTTCGCGAGATCGCGATCTCGGATCGCAATCGTGTTTTCTGGATTTGTGTTTTCTGGGTTGTGGCTTGTGTCTGGATTTGTGTTTTCCTTTCTTCTTTTCCAAACACTAGAAAATATTTTCCGGAAAATTTTTTGAAATGCAACCAAACACACAGAAATATTTTCCTTTTCCAGAAATTAGCATTTCCGAAAAATATGTATTTTCCGGAAAACGTTTTACGGCAACCAAACACAGCCTTAGAAGAGAATTTGTGATTTTGCTTATATGACAAAAAGCTTTCAATTCTGCTTTTGAATCTTTTATTGTTTTTTGCATGCAACTATTTAGAGTTATACGTATTGATTTTGTTTCTAATTTGTCATTTCATTGAAATAGTATCATCTCATGCTTATGCTGTTTGATGATGTGCAATTTTATAAGTTTTCAAAATCCAATCATCAATCTATATATTACTAAAAGCTGAAGTGTAGCATTTATTGTTACTAAGTTCTTGTTGAACTACATCAGCAACCACGTCATTCATTTATTTTTTATATTTTCTTTTCTCTATTTAAACTTTTCTTCCCCCCATTTTCCCAAAAAAAAAAAATTCTTCTCCTTATTAGTTCACACACCTACTGTTACATTTCTTCTAACTTTTCCCTTTCTTTTTTGCCTCTTTATCTCCCCACTACTTTATTGTTATACTTCCTTATGCTTTTATATAATTCGCCTCTTCTTCTACTTTTACACCTACTGTTACACTTCTTTCAACCTTTCCCTTTCCTTTTTGCCTTTTATCTCCCCACTACTTTACTATTATACTTCTTTCATCTTTTTTATAATTTGCCTCTTCTTCTACCCATTTTATTTTGTATAAATTTAATATCGTTTTCTAATTCAATCTATATTTTTCCCACACAAAACTGTGAGTACTCTCTCTCTCTCTCTCTCTTGGTGAATTTTTATTCTTTCTTATAACTCTAATTAAGGTTGATGGTTTTTTTTTTTTTTTAATATGTGTTTTGTTATTGAGTTTTTTTTAAATATCCCATCAGAAAGTCTTCTCTTTCCCTTTTATAGCTTTGGTTGAAATTTAGTTTGGGTTAATATTTAATTTTTTAGGAAACATGAATTTGAATATGCCTACTAATTGTTTGAGTAATAAATTATTATAAAGCCTATTATTTATTCCTTTATTTTCATTTTAATTTTGGTTAAGATAACATTGTAATTTTGTAATAAGTTTTGATTATTATGATAATTTTCTTATTCCTTAAGAGATGAGAAAATTGAATAATAAATTTGAAACTTATAAAGTTTAGTTGTATATTAAGCAAATATAATACGTTACAATAGAAGTTAGAAGAATATGGTTCACCTTAAAAAAATATTAATCAAACATAAAAAAATAATAATAATAAAATGATATATTTGTAGAGATAAAAAGATTAAAAAAAATACTTGTAGAAATCTTTTTTCTTTTAATAGACAATGCTTGAAGTAATGGTTTATATATATATATATATATATATATATATATATATATTACACCTCTTTACGTAATATTTATATTCCCACGCATTGCGTGGGTCTGCGGTTATTATATATATATATATATATATATATATATAAAAGCAAAGACCTCAAGTGAGAGTGTATGAGGTCCTATCATGTGGCGCTCTAATGTTGCATTTAGTCTTTTTTTACCTTTTTTAATTACTTTTTTTTATTATTACCCAATAAATCATAGTAACTTATTTTTACTATTATATATATTTAGCATTTTTTACCTCTTTTTATTAAATTTTTTTTTTACTATTACCCAATAGATCATAATAACTTTCTTTTACTATTATATACAATATTAACTACTCTTGACAATTAGACCAAAAGTTATTTTCTAAAAAATGGACAACCTTTTAAAATAGACCAACCCTTATGAAAAACCCTAGCCCAGTTATTACCTTACATATTATAAACCAAGTTTGATCCTTCCCATGTGTATATTAAAACCAAAACTCTTATCCAGTTATGTTAGGTTCTAAAGACTTAGGTTTTTATGTATTTAGAACTCTAATGTGTATTGTTGGCAAACCATGATCAAAACAATGTGCTTAGAAGTGTTTTAATCTTGCTCAAAGTTGTATATTTTATGTAAAGTTGGAATCGAGCTAATGCAGAAAGTATTGTGCATTTTGGCCTGGCTCGATTGATCGAAACTTACGCTCGATCGATCGAATCTCGAGCAAAATTTGTTTTTCTGCAGATTTCCAACTCAGCCCTAGTTATTTAAAACATTTAGGGTTTTCTAATTTGTCCTAAATATAAAAGGCAAACCCTAGCCACATTTTAGTGTTACTCATATTGCTATTTGTGTAAATCTCTTGTGAGATCTAGATGAGCTTTCCTTTACACAAACTTAGGGTTTTCAAGGAGGAGATTTTATCTACACCTTGATGATCAATTTGGTTGCTGCCATTGAAGTTTAAAGAAAACACAAGTAGGTGTGCTTGTAACTGGTGGTGAATCCAAGAAAGAAGGAGTCTGTGGATTCGGAGCTTGCACGTGGTCGTGTCAGTAAGTTCTACTGGTTGGTAGTAATAAGAAGTCGAGTGTGGGGGCTTGTAAGTCTTATTGTATGAATTTCGATTCTTTCAAGATAGTGGATTCAAGTTTACCTTGAGGATAACTAGGTCAAATCCTTCCCAGATTTTTACTGGTTTGGTTTCCTAGGTGATCATATCTTTGTGTTATTTATCTTTCCGCTACTTTGCATGATATGATCTCTATGATTGTGATAACCTAGATTTGTTAAATTGGGCTAAGTAACAACTTGGCTAATTACCTAGGTTAATTCAGTTGTGTTTTAAGGGGTCTAAAAACCATCAAATTATAAACTCTTTTCTACCTCCCCCGCATATAGATGATACTTCTAGAAAATCTCATTCTAATGAAATCATGTCTTCATTTTTCCCCAATTTCAATTCAATGTTCTCTGCAATTTATGCAGACAAATTCTCTTTGTCATCAGCGGAGATCTCATGTTAAAGAGTATGAGATTGTGCCATGTGGCGCATTTGTTAAAGTTCTCTTTATTTAGGATTCTAAATCAACAAAGTTTGCATTTATATCAAAGTATTAGTTCATTAAATTAGCTATTAAAGTAAATACTTTTATTAATTATCTATAGCTGTGTATTAATTATTTATATCAAATGAATTTATATGATTATTTTTATAAACCCTATATAAGAGATAATGTTTTTTCTTTTGAAAGCAAACTCAACTTCATTTGATTAAAAATAGATAGAGAATCCAAATACAAAGCCTCTAAGGCAGGTGGTGGTGAATCTTCTAATCAAACAATATCCTCATCTATATGCCTAGCATAGCAACCTAATGAGTGAGCAACTCTATTTGCACTTCGTTGAATACTCTTTATTTCCACATGTCGTAGACCGCCAGCCATACATCGAATGTCATCATACAAATTGCCTAGCAAAGACAAGTTAATCTGTGATGAGTTGATATTTTTAGTTGGAATAATAATAATAAACTTAGAATATGACATTCTTACTCATGTTTAACTGTTTTGACAACAATTGACACAAATGCCATAAAAAATTAAATATTTGTAAATTCACTAAAATAAATCTTAGTCCTTTAAAATTTTTAACTATTTTCAGTCACATGTAATAGAATAAATATATTTATTTTGTTATAGCATAATGAAATTCTAATATAATTTTTCTACGATTTATATGAGAAACAATAATTGAAGGATATATGCCTTTTTTTAGTAGGCATGAAACATGCTTATCTATAACCACTATATCATGCTATTTTCAATTTGTGAACACATATATAGTGTGATTTCTATTTTGTCTATAAAATAAATAAAGATAACAATTTTTTACAAGGAATTTAAAAAAAAAAAAATTATACATCGATAGATGGGGATATGAATCATGAATGTCTCTATTGGAAATTGAGGTGCCAACAAATTAAGTTACAAGATTCTTAACAAAATTATTGAAATATTGGAGAAAACTAATAATAAATTGCACTGCATATCGTGTGGGAATTTAGCCAGGAGCATTAGCAATATTGGAGCTAAAAAGCTATATAACCATTTTAACTCCACTAAAACACAAAATATGCTCTCACAGCAGTGGATGTAAAGCTAAAAATTTTTAGCTTCAAGCTTCTGTACGAAGCTATTTTTGGCTTCATACGGAAGGTGAAGCTAAAAGTAAGAAATATTATTTTAATTCCTACCTCTATTAAAATAATACTTTTTTATTCTTTTTCTTTTTGCTCATTTTACTCGTTGTGCTCTCCTCTCATTCTCACCCTCACTCCTCAGATCATCATACTCTTAAACTCTCTCAAACTCTCACCTCTCTGTCTCACCACCGCGGCCCGACTCGAGCATGTTAACCTAGATCCTTCGACCCAAATCGCCAAAACTCCTTCCCTTCTCGAATGACTTAAGTCTCTATCAGTTCTATAATGGTCCGACTCAGTCACCCTAGAACCCGAAACTGACACAAACGAATCGGAAGACGAAATTTCGGATTCAGGTCATGACCGTTTGGTGAAGAAGAGCAAGTCTGACAAGGTTGGTGGTGTCGTGGTTTGTTGCTGATCTTCATCTTCACGCGGATCTTCATCTTCATCGTTGATCTGTTCTGGTTTTGGTGGTGGTTTGATTTTTTTTTTGCTTGCCGTGGGTTGTGGTTGTCACATAGAGGTTGCTGCCGATGGAGTGGTGGTGGAGGTGGATGTGGGTGTGGCTGGCAAAAAGGTTTTTATGGTGGTTGTTCTTGGTTGGTAATGGCTGTGGATGGTGCCATTGATCGGTTTGTGAAGTTTTTTTAGTGGGATGTATTATTTTATTATAGCAGATATATTATTTTATTATGATATTTATATTATTTTATTGTGTTGAAAACTAAAATAGATTCACTGTTGCTGGATGTTTAGTAAAATGAGTAGGTAAAATAGATAAAGTAACTTTTTGTGGTGCCAAATAACTAAATTTTTAGCTCCACTACTGCTAATGCTCTAAAGTCTAATGAGTAGGAGCTTTGTGCGTTGAGTAAGACCTTTTAATGACCAAGAAGCTACAACTGTAAGATTATAAGATGTTATTATCTTAATAATAAGATGTAAGGCGAGTTAGGTTGCTTAGATATTTTATGTAAAATGTAATTTTTACTTGAAATCAGTTTTCACTTGTAGGTTTAAAGGAAATAGATGAGGTCAAGATTGTCATAGCATTGAGCAACCATGATAGCTAATTGCAGTTGCTATTGACTTATGCGTAAATTAAATGTCTAGAACAAAGATAAAAGTGGCAATACTGTTTATTGAAATTCTTGACACAATGCGTATTTTTAGGTGCATGATTTGCAAAATACATTAGAGTGAACATTGGATTTGAGTAGTGAGGTTGATTTTCAATTAATATGAAGTTGCATGTTTTCACTGTTGTAAAATTGAATTTTAATTTTGGCTTTGAGCCAGGTAAACATACAATAGTTGCAATTCTTTGCAATTAGTTTTCATATTGTCTTTAATGTTGTTGTTGTCCTTTTTTCTTTTTCTTTTCCTTTCCTTTTAGCTTTTTCTTAATGGGGGCAAATCAACCTCTTATCGATTCAATAAGGTTTGAGAAAGTTTGTTTAAATTAAAAGAATAATTTCTAAATTTTATATTCTTTTTAATGATTCACAAAATATTATTAGTAACTTTTGTTAAAAAATGAATATTTTCATCAATTTGCCTTTTGAATTTCTGAGAAAAATTATATTATTTTCTTTTGGTACAACAAAATTTATATTTATGATTTATAATTATTATAATAAATAAAAATATGAATTTTCAAATTAATATTTATGATTTATGATTGTTTCTATATTACATTTATAATCATGAAATACATTACTCTTTATTAAATTAGTCCAAATTGTAAAAAATAAATTTAATGAGACCACTCTAAAAAAGTTATCATTTCGCTAGTTTGTATTATAAATTCCAAAACACTCTAGTTACGACTAAGTGTAGCGGAATCAGTGGACCTGTAGTTATCAGCTCCTCGAAAACAAATCGGTAAGGCCAACTCTAATAGATTCCTTTAGCGAAGTTATACACAGAGACTTCCATTAAACATTTCACAAACACTCTCTATATATATACTGGGCTTCCGAGGTTTTACACTTCGTATACTTGCCGAGCTTCTTGCCTTCAAAGAGGAATCACATGAGACACGTCTTCTCCATTATATCAACTATAAGAATTTTCGAACTTGGAATGGGGTGAGACTCTCTTTTTCTAAACATGTCATAAACAATGGAATATTGAATAAAACAACCATTTATCACTTAGAGCTCAACTTTTTTTTTTTTTTTTTTTTTTTCCTTCTACCAAATTATAGAAAACCAGTGCTTTTAAAAGAGGTAACCAGCATCACTAAATTGGTGTTCAAAGCTCTAGTTCTGCCGGTTTAGCAACCAAAAAAAAAAAAGGCTCTAGTTCTGCCTCATTCTAGTTCCTGAAATTAGTCTCTTTATATTTTATAGTCAATTATTTCTTAGTGTGTTTATTCAGGAGTAGTAAATTTTGATTTTCAAAAAAAAAAAAGGGTAGTAAATTTTGTTACACAAGTTCAAAGTGGATTAGTTAGATTAAACAGAGAAAACAAACTTCAAAATTTAACAATCTTAGATGACTTTACTACAATACCTTATTTCTCTTTCCAATAATACATACATAGTAATCAAATTTACAATCTGCCTCGCTTATTCGTATCAAACTCCTCAAGCAACCATGCTATAGTGATTACCACACCACAGTAGCACTAGGTAGCAGGGTTCTTATTAACAATCCAAAAAGCTGTCCATTCAAGACCAAAACAAAAATAAAGCAAACACATCTTACTTTACACCTTACTCTTACAACCAAGGATATGCTTAATTAGGCAGTGACTCTTAACAGGCACATTTAGCTTCACAATAGACATTAGGATTGGCCAAAAGGTATTCTTCCACAATCTTATACATTCCCATAGCCTTGTCCTTGCCGTCCTTGATGTCCTCTTCCTTTAGCTCAAAGTCACCCTTTGTGTGATAATGGCTAGTCATCTTGCAAACGCTTCCTCCATCAGTGGACTCAAACTTAACCTCGTAAGAAATTGACTCAAGCTTGTCCCCCAACACATCTCCTTCAATCAAACTGTACTTACAAGAGCAATTCTCAGCATCAAGCGCATCAATCTTGTGCTTCAAGTATTTGAAGTGACTCCCTACCAAAAAAAGAGTCCATTTTTTTTTTTTTTTTTTTTTATGTAATTCTAAAATGTAATGCAACTTTCTCATTAATGAGTGTGAAAACAAAGTTACTAACCCTCATGGAAAGTGGTCTTTTTGATGCTGCCAACGCCTCCATCTCCTTCAATGAACTCAATGCTTTTGATGGACTGAGGCATGAGCTTGGGCATGAGGTTGTGGGAGTCAAGGATAAAAGCCTTGAACATCCTAGCAGGAGCTACAGTGGTGGTGAATTCTTGGTTATAAGTAGTGACACCCATGCTTGAATGATATAACAAAGATTTTGATGTTAACGAAGGAAAAGAATTAAGGCTAGCTGAGGATTTGGGGTTTTGGAAATTAGTAAGAACAAGCTTGATATTTATAGAATTGAATTTGTGGGTATGTCTGTTAGATTATTCTTTTTCATATTACCTTATGTCATATTCTTATATTGAATGATTATAATTATTGGTACGACTATGTCAATATCTAACAATTTTCCAACGCTCTATGATAGGAATGGCACCCTACAGTGTCTAGATAGACTCGTTGAAATTAGATGGGCCACTGGCCAGTACCTATTGCACACGTCAACTTTAATAGGAAAAATATCCAAAAAAAATTTAAAGAAAAAGTTATCTTTCTAAAAAATTAAAGCAAAAGACTTGGGTCTGTTTGTGATTTGTTTATTTTATTAAAATTGATTTTTTTTTATTGAAAGTATTATAAAAGTAAAAGTTAGCTAAAATAATATAGTTGGACTCATAAATAATATAAAAAAGTGCAATAAGGTCCATGAATAAGCGTAAAATTAAGTAAAATAAACTAATATTTTAATTTTTTCCAAACACACTATTTAAAAAAAAAAAAAAAACTACTGAAGAATAAAGGATATCACAAGCTAAACATTAGTTAAGTACTGATCTTCTTTCTCAAAAAAAAAAAAAAAAAAAAAAAAAAAAAAAAAAAAAACTATTGAAGAATAAAGGAAATCACAAGCTAAACAGTAATTAAGTACTGATCCTCTTTCTTAAAAAATTAAAAACTATTGAAGAATAAAGGAAATCACAAGCTAAATAGTAGTTAAGTACTGATCCTTTTTTCTAAAAAAGAAAAAGAAAATAAAAAACAAGGTACTGATCCTCTGTAAAAACTCCTTAAGAAATTACCACTCTTTAGCAATGTGTCCAGGTCCAATTTTTTCGGATCCAAGAAATTTGGGCACGCCTTACTTCATCCACTACCGATCGTGGGCTTTAATCGGATGGACCCGGCCCAATAGTGTCCTCTGGTGGGCATGTACCTCTCTTGTTTTGGATTTGACGGGAGATGTATGTCAAGTTTGTTTGGATTTATTTTTCACATTTTATCTTTGTGACAGAATACTCAAACGGTAGTATTTTGCACATACTTTCCCTCAACTAGCAAGCAATCAATCCACTTATCCAAGGTACATTTATGTGGATTGATGACTTTATCACAACCTTTACCACATTATTTTCATAACTATTTTACGTCATGTAGCTGACTATAATTGATACAATACGAAAGTCACAAGAAACAAAACACGTCTATTTCAAGAAGATAACTTTGAATTTACTAGAAATTTAAAAGAAAATTTTGTAATTTTATTGAACCAAAATTTGAATTTCCCTTAAGGTTACAATGCATTTAAATAGTTTTTTTTTAAAAAAAAAAAAAAAAAAAAAAAAAAAAAAAAAAAACTTATGACAGCTAGGAAAACTCCCTAAAAACTTTAACTCGAACTAATCCCATAATTAGGTGACAAAATTGAGATAATTACAAAATCAAATTCAAATGTTTTTTGGAGACTTCCCAAAATAGATAGAACTTTATTCTAAATTTTAATTTAAAAGTTATAACAAAAATAAAAATTACTATAAATAGCCAAAACAAGAATTACATAGCCTAAACGAAGAAATTTGCCCCAAAAGTGGTGTCACTCATTGCCAAAACGGCAAGACTTTTGTTCCCAACATTGTTTCTCTCTATGTCACCAAATTTCATGCAATTTCATCATTGTCACTTTGATGATCCCTACCTTATGGATTTCTTACGAGTTGACTTTTGATGCTCCCTTTGATCTAGAGGACATGATATATTAGTTCTATGTCAGTGATTGGCTTCCTATTAGTTTTATATAGATTCACCACTTTTTTCTTTATCACTTACTGTATGTCATATCAAAACTGTGATAAAGTTGTGACACAAAAAATTGTGATCCTAGATTTTCTCTGCAAAAAAAAAATAAATAAAAAGATGTTTCGTTTCTCGTTGGAATTAACAAAATAAAAAACCATCAAGAGACTTGTAGTTTAACATAGGGTCCTACAAACAAGTGCTCACAATTGTTAATAGATTATTTTAGAAAAGTTTTTATATCACTTTTATAAAAATTTTAAAAATTCATCGAACACTTAAAAAAAAAAAAAAAAAAAAAAAAAAAAAAAAAAAAACTGCTACTTCAATTTGGAAAGCCAAAATTATACCACTTTGTTTGTACGAACATTTGTCACCGGCGCTTGGTAGAACTCAACCATGCACAGCAGGACAATGCCACGTACAAGGATAGACTGAATAATAAACAAATATTCAGAAATTTTGCTCTCTCTGTGAGCAATAAAAACCAGGAAGAACGACTTTATATAATTTATATGATATGAGAGAAAGCTAAAAGAGCAATAAGCTGAAAAATGTTGAGGGCTTGAGGCTCTTGTTCTTGCAAATCTTTGTGCTTAATTTAGCAATGGGAGTCCCTAGCTCACGTGAGTTTAGCAGGGATGACTTTCCTCCTGACTTTGTTTTTGGTTCAGGAACCTCAGCTTATCGGGTTAGTTAATCCATGCTTTTTGCATGGCTTCTACTTTGTTTTTTAATTCTCAATCTTGTTGTTGGCTGTAAACTATGAAAGCTGATGTCCATTTTTTGAGCTAAAATAACAATGGTCCACAAGAAGAATTCGAAAAAGAGTATAACATAGACCCAATACCTTAGGTTCGGTGTAGTACATTAGGTTCCCAAATGAATTCGAACACTTGGTTCGTTTTGGCTTCAATTATTCTTGGGAAAAAAATTACACCATTCTTTTTTTATTGGTCAATGCAACCAAGTATTTGAATTTAATTGGAGAATGTAATGTTGGCATCTTTTTTTATTGGTCAATGCAACCAAGTATTTGAATTTAATTGGAGAATGTAATGTTGGCATCTAAGGTAATGTATTTAAGGTATTGTACCATTAGATAGTTTTTAAAATCTTAATCATTCATGGATAAATGAGAGGTTAAGATTTTTTTTTTCCATGTTATCAACCTTTAAGCATTGACTAATGACTAGTACTATTTTAGTATCAATTTAGGATATTTATAAGATGTCAAGATATGAATAATTTATTTAATCATGAATGATTTAAAAGTTACCTTAGTGTGGGAAATTTTTTTAAAAAAAGAATAAAAATGATGCCTTAAGGCTTGTTTCTTATCTCTTCTAAACTTAAATGGGATTGTTTGTATACTCTTGTGTATGCCCTAATTATGCTTTGTTCTGTTTTTTTTTTTTTTTTTTAATTACTTACTTATCCATTTAAGAAAAAGGTGGAGGAAGCAGCAAACGAAGATGGGAGGACTCCTAGCATTTGAGATACATTTGCTCATGCCGGTCAGTTTAGTTTGTTTTACATTATTTATCAATATTATGTTGTTGATTTAGTTGGATGCTTCTTTTATTTTAGCCATTAGAGCACCCTTTTTTTTTTTCCATTATTGACAATTTAGAATAGATATACTTGAATTTACTTATTCGATTTTGTATTTCAAAAGTCATTTAGATGTCAGATAGTATTTTAGTACATGTTCTTGATTGCCATTGCTCTTTTACCTATTTCAAATATATTTAGAACAGTTAACTTTCCTTGATCTTCAAATCTTTGCCACACTTCAACATCTGTGAATTATAACAATGTGTATTTTTATGGTTTGAAAACCAAAGAAAAGTTCATTGATTTTATTTATATGATAGATCAAGTTGCATATCTAATTATCTATAGATGAACTATATTTTAGTAGTCCATTAACCCCTGCTCCTTATCATAGGGTGGTCGTTGGTCTTTTCACTCGTTAAAGTTTAAGGATGAATTAACATAACTTTAAGTGTCTGCACTGCAGGCACCGAGAAAAAGAACAAAATCAAGGTGCCAAAATTCCAAAGAAAAATTTGTGCCCTTGTGTCAAAATCCGCACTTGGTGGTTTGATAAACATCATCAATTTAGCAGACTGGTGATTGTGAAGATATAGTTATATGAAAAATGGCATAATCTTAAACTTTTCCTTCTCAAATTTCAGGGAAAGCACATGGAGCAACTGGAGATGTAGCATGTGATGGGTACCATAAATACAAGGTTCTGATGCCTTGAAAAACAATCCTTTAGCATGAATGATTCATGATTTGAGGTCAATTAATCCTCTCATTGTCATAAAAGAAAAAAATTATTCCTTTCATGATATAAGATCCAATGATTATACAAATGGGGCTGAACCAACAAATACCATATTCATTTTGTTTGAATTACATCTCTCTAAATTTTGCTGGAGTCCAGCCCACATATCTCCAAGTTCCTGTATCTCTTGCAGGAAGATGTGCAACTCATGGTGGACATAGGCCTCGATGCCTATAGATTTTCTATCTCATGGTCAAGACTTATCCCAAGTTTGATGACCCAACTATGATCTACTAATTAAATAAAAATCATTTAAATTTTAGTAATTGTGTACACATGTATTGTCTAACAGATGGGAGAGGGCCTATCAATCCAAAGGGTTTACAATATTACACCAATCTCATCAATGAACTTGTCAGCCATGGTTAAAGCCAAACTTCCATATCATAATCTATAAATAATCTAGTTTGCTTAGCATTCCCAAATTGCTAAGCTAACCACACCTTGGAACTTTTGTTTCTAAATATTGCTTGGTCTAGTGATTTTGCAGGAAGCCAACCACATGTTACATTACACAATTATGATCTTCCTCAGGCACTTGAAGATAAGTATGGAGGATGGGTTAGTCGAAAGATAGTGTATAGTTCTTAACACTAGTTAGTTAAAATTTGTCTTTTCTGCTTAGTATAAAAATTTTCATGCCAAGGACAGCATAGGATGATCAATACAATCAAACTATTTATATCTGGATGTAGGAGACTTCACAGAATATGCAGAGGTCTGCTTCAGAGAATTTGGAGATAGGGTTTCATTATGGACTACTATTAATGAGCCCAATGCATTCATGTATGGAGGCTATGACTTGAGATTTCTGCCACCTCAGCGATGTCTCCTCCATATGGATACTGCTCTAGAGGCAACTCTTCATCTGAGCCGTACATAGCAGCTCAGAATATCTTGTTGGCACATGCTTCAGCTGCAAGATTGTACCAGAAAAATATCAGGTATCATCTGAAATTTTCCATATTAAGCATTTTATTTGTGGTATATCAATCAGTCAATATTGTCAATATATGTTACAGTAGTGAAATTAAGACACAAAATTATGCTCCAGAATCCCAATAGACTTTCTTCTAGTTAGTAATTATTTGATAAAATATTTGACTTTCCATTCTAATGCTGAATCTACAAAGGAATTTATTTGTGAAGGAAATGTTAGTGGATTTTAGAGCACATGTTATGATGTAGGACAAACAACATGGATTGATATGGCTCAGCATAAATATGCCAGGATTTGTTCCTCTAACAAACACAAAAGAAGATGCAATTGCAACTCAAAGGGCCTATGCATTCAATTATGGCTAGTGAATAATAAATCCTAGAATTGATACCATTTTTTCTCTTAAAATTTTCTTGTTTGGATCATGGTGTCACTACATGTTGAACTTCATTTCAAATCATTCTAATTTTGCTTATGGTAGTGTCAATCCTGTGTGGGCCAAAATAGTGGTAATAATTGGGAGGAAGATGAGAATTCCTCCAGCCAAGTTTATGCTGAATTTGAGACTTGATTATTCAATGCCTCTGACTATAGTACACCTGCACTGTATTGCAGGTTTCTCAATCCCTTGGTGTTTGGAGACTATCCCAATATAATGAAGCAAAATGCAGGGGCTAGAATGCCAGTCTTCACAAATCATGAATCCAAACTGGTAAAGGGTTCATTTGACTTCATAGGGGTAATACATTACATCAGTATGTATGTCAAAGACATCTCCAACGGTCTGAAGATGGTATATAGAGACGTCTTCATGGATGTAGAAATAGAGCTAACCGGTAAGTCTTTATCTATTATTATTACAAAGTGAGAACTATTTTAAATCAATGATCCTGTCAAGTTTCACTAAGTCAATTTTGCCCCTTTGATTTAATTTCTATCTCGTTTCACATACCCGACCTTTAAAAATTGTGTGTATTACACTGCCTTTCATACATGTCTTTTAACTCAATGAAAATTTAGACTAGGCCAATATACTCCACCGAGTGAGTCTTTCAGTTCGAATAAACCTCTACTAGTCTTTGTAATTTATGAAAGATGAACAGAAGTAACTCTGTGATTTTCTGGTTGTGGCAGTAATTCAGGATAGCTCATCAGAATTTGAGGTGAGACTTCAAAAATAAACTGTGGCTTAGGCAATTTTTTCTACCTAAACATAAGATTCAGTTTGTTTATATCATTCACCCTTCACTAACCAGCCTTATTTTACTCAGTTTCCTATTATGCCCTGGTGTCTGCAAGCAGTGCTGGAATATGTCAAGCAAGATTTTGGCAACCCTCCTATTTACATTTATGAAAATGGTCTCTGTCTCTTTCTCACACACTCACTCTTGAGTAGTTGCTCCTTTATCATTTTATTTCTCTGTTTTTCTTCCTTTTCTTTCCCTGGACTTTTCTTTTGGAAGTGGACTCTTGGAGGAAACCCTATGGGACAGCAAGAAAACTTTGCAAGTTAATTGACCATATACAAATCTGTTTTTATCCCCCAAATGAAGTCTAAATAGATTAATTGTGTCGAACAAGCAAGTAGCTGAATTTTTGAATCATTCCAATCTTGAATTTTTTTGGTCTTGTAAATCCATTAGATGGTTGGCTATCTTGCATTAAGTATGAGACAGAGCATATAATGATTGATCACTGTGGCTGCATGTTCCCTACCTTCGGGATGGTTGTGGCATTGTTGGAAATAATCAAGAATCTTTCCACCATCTTATTATAAGTACTTTCATGGTGAACCAGTGGAACCTGCATATGGTATGATTTGTCATGTTGGCATTTGATGGGTTAGGCAAGGTTGGGTTGGGTTGGGTTGTAATGCTCATCATGCAATGTCTTTTCATCATGTTTTATATCTAATTGATCAAACTTGTCATGGGATGTCTTGTTAGGTCAGCAGATGCAAAGAAATTCAACATTGGATGACATTGCAAGGGTGAAATATATGCGTGGATACATTGGAGGTGTGCTTGATGCATTGAGGTATGCATACTTCATTCAAACCTTTCCTAGTGAAGTGCCATTAATTATATTCTAAAATTCCTTCTATGACCATTGTGGGGGCTAAGCAGGTCATTCCTTCAATAAAAACATGTGATCAGATGTTCAACTTTTATATTCAACACAAAGTAGATTAATAGATTTCTCCACCCAACCCCCTCTTTTGCCAATGTTTCCTAATTATATATTTTCTATGGGCCCATATTGCTATCTCAACCCCACTCATTTCCAAGAGGGGATATAATGATTTTTAAGATGCAAAGCACCATTGGAAATGGTAGTCCTAAATAAAATCAAGATGTTTCATTATTGGCAAGACCAATTAAACCCCCCCCCCCTCCTTTGTCTTTCTCAATGGATACACATGGAATTGCAACACACACAGAATGAAGAAAAAGTGCTAGATTATATGAGTGTGTGTTGCAAAGGTGTACGCTGAGTCCCACATCACTCAATTACTATGTCAATATGTGCTATATAAGCAATTACGATGAGTCTTAATTGTAACTTAACTAATCGTTTTAGGGTGTAGTATAGATGTAGCAAGCACTTAATTTGTGACATTTGATCCTCACTATGAGTTGATATGAAAGCTTCCTAATGTAGTGGTCCTTTTTATAATGGTCACATGGTGGATGACAGCATTGTAAGTTTTCTATGGATAATGGCGCCAGTCAAATTGTAGAACTATTTAAAAGGTTTAGCAACAAAAAAAATTAGGTCGACTTGAGTCAAATATGGTCTTCTAATGGACTATTAACACACTTATGGAGAACTTTTACTTCCAATCTAAGCATGTGACCATTATGGAAAAAGTCTGTAATGGATTTAAGTCATTGTAGACTAGTTTAGCATTAGTAGAACTCCAATGTGCATTATCATAATTTACGGTAGGAGACTATGAATATAGACTACACCTTTATTCAATTTTGTTTATTTGATATACCAAGAGCCTTGTAGCTCATTAGCACCTCTTGGAATTTACAATGGAGACACCCAAGTTCAAATTCCCCCACCCTCAACAATCGATAAATAAATAAATAAAATGTATTTGATATGATAGATGTGTGTAGCTTTTATTTTTTTAACAAAAAGAAAATTCTAAATTGATTGCATTTCCTTTTCCTTGCCACCATTTAATTTTTATTTTTTTTTCGTTGAAGGAATGGATCAAACACAAGAGGTTATTTGACATGGGCTTTCTTGGTTATATTTGAGTTAATTGGTGGCTATGGATATAGCTACGGCATAAACTATGTGGATTTGGATGACCCGGATTTGAAAAGATATCCCAAGCTCTCTGCAAAATGGTACTCCAATTTTTTGAAGGGAAGAAGCATCAACTTTGATGGAGTTAT
This sequence comes from Quercus lobata, assembly GCF_001633185.2. Taxonomy (NCBI): domain Eukaryota; kingdom Viridiplantae; phylum Streptophyta; class Magnoliopsida; order Fagales; family Fagaceae; genus Quercus; species Quercus lobata. The sequence continues at coordinate 27,622,136 of NC_044915.1, read as the reverse complement.
TGAACTTGAGAAGAGTCCATTCTCTCTCTCTCTCATTCTCACTTTCAGTAGGCTCTGTTCATATTATGGGACAAGTGTAGTGGTGTTATGTTGCTTATGAGAACCAAAATGTACAAAGTGACATTATTGATCAATAATTTGTAACAGGGTTCTCATGTCTTCTATTTCAGTGCATTAACGTTTGCATGTTAAGAGAGCGAGAATTCTTTCCCTCCACAGCTTGATTTGAGAAATTACCCCACAAGTTTACTTTTGATAAGGGAAATAACTCTTACACACACATTAACACACAAGCATCAGTACACGCATGCTTGTTTTTAACTAAAATTGTGACTTCAAAGTGAAAATTTTAGTTAAAACAAACATGTGTACAAATGTGCGTAATAACCATTGTTTTTTTAATAGAGGATAATGCTACCAATGCTGAAAATATGCATCGAAATTTTCACTAAAACAAACATTTAACTTAGGTATGAATAATTCAGTGCATAATTTCGGTCAGTATACTATATTTATACCTATCTCATATAAATGTACTTCTTAGGTATGAGACTTAAAAATAGAGTTCGCTTCTACATAAGAAAGGTGTAATACATCGGGTATACTGAATGATTTTACCTTACTTTTTAGGAACAATTATCTCTCACGACTGTGGCTTAAAATAGTTTTGTAGAGTTGCATTTCCAACTCGTGAAGACGAAGTAAGTCGTTTTAATATATTCTCTTGGTAACAATCTGCATGTTTCCAGACCAATAAGTGTATATAAGCGACAACTTGTGAAGGTAATACAAGTCGACCCAGAAACCGTATATACACCACATATTAAGGTAACTTTTTGTTTACCAATTTCTACATCAGGCCCTGTACTTCCCTGGAAATTCAATAAAGCTAGTGCCAAATTGCAATGCAAGCATCCATGGGAAGTTTAAGCAAAACATTCAGTAAGAAGAAACAAATGTTATAGCACCACTAGATTGTCAAAGATTTACAAGTTCAAGAGGTTACATGACAAAATAAGTTTTTTTTTTTTTTTTTTTTAATTTACAAAAATGGACAAATGTTTATGAATACCCACAATTGAGTTTGTTATCCATCATAATTTAGATGCGATTCGTTTAAAAGTATCAAGTGGATAAATTGATTGATAAACATTTGCAACCATAGTAGGGGAGCGGGTCCTCTAGGGCCAGCGCCTATGCCATAAGCCACCAGACCTGTTGACAGAATCAGAGTCACCAGCAGCATGATGATATTGCCCCCATGCTGAGTCCATGTCAGATAATACAGGAGGGAAACGAGAGAAGTGCTCTCTTTCCCACGCGTGAAATTGATTTGGCAAAGGATTTTCAGCTTCATGTAGGTTCGGGACTGAAGGAGTTTGAGGAGGATAGATATGAAAACCACCATTGCCATCAGGTTGTAGAGATGCTGGCACTACTGGAGGCAAACCCCCAGGACTATCGATTCTCCTGACAGCAGGAATGATAGGTGAGGGCATGCCTAGTGAATTGCTAGGTCGTTGCTGAAGATGAAACGCATGAGAAACCTGTATCATTTCATGGGTATGAACATTGGACCCTGGATAACGAGGAACAGCTGAGGAGACAAATGAGCTCCCAGCTCTAGGACCAGACCTACAAAGAGTAGGGGCAAAGACTATTTAGTACACAGCTCATATAAAGAACAATCTGGGTATTTCATAATGGAACACTCCTTTAAGTAAACTGTTAAATTTGCAATCAAAGATGTGAGAATGACAAAAAGACGTGCACAGTCCATGTGTGTCAACTACCCTTGGCTATGTCAGCAAAGAGAACACACGTTTCTCACAACTATTAGAACTAAAAGAGTAAGTATCTAAGCAGATATTAGAAGAAATTACTTAAGAGGTTCATGCCTCAACTACTGTTAATGAACTGCAAAACCGTAGTGCCACTAAAACCAATATTCCATTCAAGACCATAAGGTGATTAAAAGTAATTTATACTATATTGAATACCCTTGGCTTTGTTAGCAAAGAGCACACATGTTTCTTACAACTGTTTGTGTTAGAAATACATGTCTATCAGTCTAAGTAGAACTTAGCAGAACTCTTTTTGATAAGCAGTCTAAGTAGAACTTTTAAAGAACTCAGGTAGAGGTTTATGCAATAACCAGCGTCATTGCCTTGCAAAGCAATAGTGCCACCATAAACAATTTTCCATTTGACAGTTGGCAAATGAGGAGATTTTTTTTTTTTTTTTTTTTTTTTTGTTGATAATAACGTAAGAACTTTTATTTTAAAAAATAGCCAAAATAGCCAAACCAAGTACACTAGAAATGCACTATAGTGGCAGAATTTAAGAACCCAAATTACAATGATCAAGAAGGACGGGGAGGGATAAACAAGAACATGAAGGCAAAACTAAGATCCATTTGAGGAGAGTACGGAAGGAAAAATACTTTATATCAAGGATAAACCGTTCACAATCCTCAAAGCATCTAGCATTCCGTTCCCTCCATAAGCACCAAAACAAACAATGTGGCACAATCCTCCAAAAATCTATATTTCTATGTCTTTTGAACTTGCCCAATCTAGCACTGCAATATGCCAAAGAATATCTGTAGTTAAAATCTTACCTAAAGTGGCAGTGCAAGAAAAGAACGCTACTCTAGAAGGAACTTTCTATTGTCACACCATTTTTCAAGGAAAAGAAATGACAGAAGAAGGGGGGATAGAGAGTGATAAAAACCTCCAACCTCAAAACCTATTCTCATTGCTAGCTTCCAACAAGCTTCATCAGCACCATAGCCCGGTACATCCGTGGAATAAAGCATATCCAAAAAAAGATCCAAAGCTTCTAACTCCCAATCCTATTCTGGACAACGAAATTGGATGTCCCAATGAAGCCTCCCATTAGAGGAATGCATAATCTCCGACACAAAAGACTCCCTTGCCCAATTAATACCATACGACTTTAGAAAAGCTTCTTTAAGAGAACAATCCTCACACCACACATCCTCCTAGAACTTCACCCTAGTACCATCACCAACATCATACCAAAAAAACTTAGAAAAAGCCAGCCAACCACTTCTAATGGTTTTCCACACACTAACACCATAGGTTCCTGACATGAGTTTTGTACGCCAACCACCACAGTCATCCCCATATTTCGCCTTAGTGACCCTCCTCCAAAGGGCATCTCTCTCCATTCCATACCCTATAACCATTTGCCTAGCAAGGCAGTATTAAATATTCTCAAACACCTGATGCCTAACCCACCATTCTGCACCGGCTCACAAACCTTAGACCCTTTCACCAGAGGTACCTTAGGAGCATCAATAACACTCCAAGGAAAATCTCTCTATAATTTCTTCATATGATTAGCCACCTTCACCTGGATACGAGGTAGAGAGATAAAATAAGTTGGCAAGTTGGAAAGGGTACAATTAATAAGAGTTACCTTACCCCTTAGATAAATACAACCTCTTCCATCTAGCTAAACACCACTCCATCTTCTCCAAAACAGGATTCTAAATTGTCTCCTCTTTATAGGTAGTACCCAATAGAAAGCCCAAATATTTCAGAGGAAGTTGGCAAATGAGGAGATTAGAAAGCAATCTCCATGCTAGTGTTGGTAAAAGTGCAATTAAGCACAAAGCACAAAGCACCAATGCTCCAATGCTTTTTGCCTCTAAAGTGAGGTGCATTCAAAGAAGCGTGTTTTAGGAATGCTTTCTTTGCACTTTAAGCGCCCTTTTTTTTGCACTATTTTATATTTTTCAAAAAAAAGAAAAAAATAAAAAACAAGACTGAGTTGTAGTTATAGGATCTTAACATTATTGATATAAACCATTGATTTGGCATATTTTTTTGTGTAACTTGTCTTGAAACCCACAACCCCCAGTGCTTCTCTATTTTAATTTTAATTTTTTCTTGGTTTTTTCTCCCTGCCCATCTTGTTCTTCTTTGTATTTTATTTTTTCCCTTTGAATAACTGCTTGGAACCAATGACCATATTTTTGGTAATTGCTTAGTTACTTCGGTAGTTGATGTTAAGCATAGCACTTAAGACTTAATTGATTAATTCTTATAGACTTATAGTCATTAAGTGATTAAATTATTAACTAATATTAGTGATTAGTCATAGAGCATTATGCCTACCAGATATTTAAGAAGGATATTGCATGGAAGTACTCCTATTTAGATGATCTAAAAAATAAAATGACTTGACTTGCAATTTTTGTGTTAGAATTGCAAAAGTAGGGGCTAATATAAATGTTATATGTATTATACAAAACATTTTATTTCAATTTATATGATTATTTGATCATTTGATTGTTGTATTGCTTATTAATAATTATCTTCAATTTCTTTTTTTCTTTTTTCTTTTTTTTTTGAATGTACGCTTCACTTCAATCAGGCATGCGCTTGTGTTTTGCGTCTAGGCTCCAGGAGACCTTTGCACTTAAGTGCACCCCGCACTTTTACCAGCAGCGCCTACCCAAAACTGTGATTTTTTTCCTCAAAAAAAAAAAAGGGAACCTTGGCCTAGAAAGCTTACCCATGAGCAAAGACAAGTGGATATGGGAAAGATCTGGACCTTGTTGTAGCATCGGAATCACTGTGAGTAGATCCCTGTGTTGCAGGTTGAATAGAAGCTGGATCAGCGCCATTGATATGGCTACCAAATTGGGAGAAGGGAGGGGAATGACGACCCAAAGTATGGTATTGGATGCTAATGGCAGGAAAACTATGGGGATTAAATATATCATTGTGTCCAGATAGACCATTCCAGGGATAATTGAAGTTAGGATCATCAATGCTATCACTAGATCTTGAGGATGCATGTGGAATCGGTCCAAAGTATGCAACATATGAATGAGGCAGAGATGATGGAGCAGTGTGTTCAGAAGGCATGCCATGGTGTTCCCGCATGTCATGATCTACGCGGAGAAGAAATTACGTTGTTGTGTTATATATTAATGGTGGCAACTAAAAAATTTTAACTCTTGATATAAATAACTCAACACTTACAAGTGGTTGATGGAGATTCCACTTCCCTGAAAGACAGAATCAACGTGTCAGAGACAACAATGGATGATAGTGTTAGGAAAGGGGCTGACCAAGTTCTTAAGCAGAATATAGATGGTGAAGTTCTTCAGAATAGTAAACGCTACTCAAGTTCACCTAAATATCTCACCAAAGAATGCCAGAGCTTAAAGTCTGTAATACCCCAATTTTGATTTTATGATTATCACTGTACCTTGCCAATTTTAATATAGAGTTGAGGTACTATACGTGTGTGCACAATAAGATGGGAGTAGACAGTTTGTGGTGCTACAAATGGGTGAGAAAATTAAAGTTTTAGTGCATACAAGATAAATAAATAAAAAGAAAAGAGGAAGATGTTTTATGGGCCTCTTGGAAACTAAAGAGATAAGCTCAAGTGGGTTTTAAACTCCAACCCACTATCCCACCAAGCCCACATCTCTGATGTGTTAAAATATAAGTTGGAGGAAAAGATAAACTAGGGTTTTCATAGAAAGGGTTTCATCACTAAGGGGGCTAGGGTTTTATCAAAGAGGCTAAGAGGTTTTCCTTGGAGTTAGAGCACATACAATTGAAGAGGCAATCGGATTTTTTTCAAGGTATGATTTCTCACCATTAGAATCAAAGAATTAAAAAGTTAGAATCTTGTCATGGAAATCGGTAGTGATGGGTAGATTGTTTAAAAGGGGATTGTTTACACTATAAATCTTAATTCGTGTAAATGATTCTATGCTCTTCTTTGGGTTATATAAATATTAATTCCTAGATTGCAAATCCTAATTCAAGGAAAACATGGCTTTTACGTTCCCTGGTGGTTATATAGATTAGATTGGCTTAACATCTTTTTTACTTTGGGATTACAAGCCACGGGTTACACAGTTTAATCAAGTACATGGCTTTTACGTTTCTTTGGGTTATATATCTATATATATATATATATATATATATATATATTAAATCCTAGGGTCCCTACAGCTCGTATCCTAGAACAAAAGTCAAGATTATAAAGCTTAAATCATGTTTAAGGGTTTACTTTCGTTGGGTATATATATATATATATATATATATATATATCAAATCTTAAGTTTACAATATTTTAGTTACTGCCTCTACGGTTTGATAAATTCAAGGAAACAATTTGGGTAGAGATTCCTTGCATTAGTGTTATTAATTAGTTCAGCAAAGTATCTCCCTCGTGAGTTAGTTTGCATAATTCGATAAGTTTTATATTTTGTGGAGGATATTTAGTAATTTCCATGATTGATTATAGGTCCTATTTAAGAGTGTTTTGAGGCTTTTTGGAGGTTGTTTCAGCTGGACTTTCAGAATGATTCAAGAGCTGTAAGTAATTATGCATAATATGCACAAGTTTTGTCCATTAGGTTCTTAGAAGTTAAAAGTTTTCAAAAGTTTTGTATTTCAAACTTATATTTTCTAAAGTTTGTCAAAAGCATTTTTGTATCATTGAAAGAGAAATTTCGACTATTAAATAATGTTTTAAAGAGATACTTCGAATTTTAAATAAGTTTTGAATGTCCAAATCTCATTTAAAAGATGATTCCTAAACTAAACTATTTTTCCATAAATAATTGAGTTTCAATGTAAGCTTTCTAAAAAGGTTCTTGTTCTTTAAATTTGTTAAAACCAAGTGATTTTAAAGTCATATTCATATTCTCCAAATGATATTTAAAATGTTTCTTTTAGCAAATTGAATTTTCAGATTTACTCAAGAATTGTAATATATTTATATTTTTTTTTTTGATAGGTAAATTGTAATATATTTATATAAACTCTTCAGTTCATATTCATTCCCTAAGAGAGTCAAGCATCCTTTGATTTATGTTCAATTCGATATTGTGATCTTTGATATGCCTATGTATTTGAAAGGAAATTGTTAATATCAAGTAAATTATTATATTTTGTATAAACTTTGCTTTGTGATATGTGACTCAAAATAAGTGTTTTTATAATCGATCCGATATATCAGATATATGTGTAAATCCGCTCACAGGATTGTATGTGAGAATATGTGTTGATCCCTCACCAGCAGGGGTTAGATGTTGGTATCCGCTCACAGAATTGTATGTGAGAATATGTGATGTGTATATGTGACACTGTACTCTGATCAATTATATGTATGTGTTTTCTAATGATTTTAAGATGTGATTACAATTGTACTAAGTGATTCATTATATGTCTTGGAATAATTATTTTTGATATCATTGAATGAGTTTGTGAAAAATCAAAATATTCGTGCCTGGCTTGACTCTATTCCATTGTGTATTCTGTATAATTACTTACTAGATGTGTGGCTCACCCCATCAATTACTATTTTTTTCAGATTAAAGTGTAGTTGGGAATATAGAACCTTTGGATCGCTTTGTAAGGTGCAAGGTAGAGCATGGAGTTGTAGGCGATTTCAATATTACCTGAAGACTTATAGAATTTTAGCTACTTTTATTTTGTAATTCATGTTTTATACAGTGGAGATTATTTCCTATTTGTGGAGTTTAGATTTTTGTAAGGGGTTTTTAAGAGTATTGTTTCTTTGGAGTATTAATTTATTTTGGATTAATTCAATTTATGGAGTTATATAAGTTTAGTAGGTTAGTCATGCATCTAAATTCATGTTCCATGGATTTGGGTCGTGACACTATGAGCAAATGCTCAATAAAAATTGATGATTAAACTAAAAATCAACATAACAGTAAGGGAGAATTTTAATGAAGTCTCACAGGGATCTAACATGAATTTTGAAATGATCTACTCCGTATAAAGTGAGAGAACCAGGTATCCTGAATCCTACTCCCCCCACCCACCCCCCTTTCTCCCACCAAAAAAAATCATTGCACTTATTGTACTAAATTTATCCTCCAAATCAAAATCCCAGGCCTCAATGATAAGAAGCAGTGTAATGCACACTAGTACAAGCACATAAGCTCCTGGCAGGAGTGATTCACACAAATAAGTATTTGTAACCAAGCACAAACCACACAAGGAATTAAAGAAAACGAATTGAATGTAAACCACAAAACAAAGATCTTGCTTACTCAAAAGATGTAGGAATTCGAGCCAATTCACCAAATGGACACCAGTGAACTCTAAATGGCTGCAAAAGACATTATCAAAATTATAAATGCAGTACGATAACACGGACCATGCAGGCCATAGGCAGATATGCAAAAAAATGAGTAGTTCAATAATAACACATTTTAAAATGTTTTGGAGAGAGAATTTCCTTTTTATCTTGGAAAAGGAGAGAAGGATATCCTCAATAGTCTGGCATTAGCGGTTTTTGGTATTAAGGGATTTCAACTCTTCAAAAAATAAATTGCCAAAAAGAATATGTTTAAAAGATCTCTATATGTTTTAGGGATTTCCATAGCCTGTAATAGAGCTTATTGTTAATGACCCATGCACAGAGAGAGAGAGAATTATAAAAGCCCGAAATCTATGTAAACACAAAGACGCTGACGTGAAGAAAATGTTGTTTCAGAGTCGTTGGATGCCTGTTCAGAACTTGGCAGGTTGAGAAATATCTGTTTTACAATAGTGAGTTATATACTATTAAAAGATAAAGTAGTAATGTTTTACCATTTCAGGGTAATTTAGGTCATAGGGATCCTCATCAGGATTCCAGTCATCCATACTAGACTCAGGAAATGAACGAGCAGAGCCATTGGCGTATAACCATTGGCCTTTCTCAACCTTTCGGCAATTTGGGCACTGCATTGCTCCCTTCATGTTAAATGCCGAGCCAATGCAGTCTGCAAAACAATTAAATACATGCAGAAGAAGAGAGCATCGTCAAGGGTCTTACTTTCCTAGTCATGACATAAAATTAACATTTGAAGGGAGAAGATACCATAAGAAGTATTAGAAATTGGTACTGCCATATGTATCTATGTGTGTGGTGCATATGCATGCACACATTATATGAGGGAAATTCAAAGTCAACCCATAGTCCAAACCATATAATAATGGGATTCATATCTTTCCACAAAAATTAATGATATGCGATATGTATTCATATTTTTCCCAAAGCACATATTCAGCAGACATCATTTGAGATACAACCAATGAGACCTATGCAGTTAGTGATATCATCACATTTACATTTTGACAAGTTTGTAATTCTCATCATAATCGTATCTGCAGAAGTAAGGAAGGTTATTGGATGCTCAGATACAGATTGCTACTTATATTGTGTGCTCTTTAGGTTTTAGAATACAAGGGTGTTCAACAATTTCAAACATGATCCCCCTCACTCAAGTCATGCAAAGCTCTCCATTTACAGAACCAAAACCTAAATCAGCACAGCATAATTGCAAACTCATTTAAAATACAACAACAGAACAGAGAGCTACTGTGCTAGTCCCAAAAGTTTGAGGTTCCTCAATAGACTAATCAAAGCCAGTCACAGAAATTCTTCTTTGCCATTCTATCTTGTCCAAAATCGTACTCCCTATCACCTCCTTATTGACATTTACTTTTTTATAACTTTTACTATTGTTATTTTAGGTCTCACTCACCTCCTTTCATTCTCTCAACTTGAATCAAAGTGCATTAATCACTCTCCATTACACATTACAAACCATCTTAAGAAACATTCCCTCATTTTTCTTTTCTTTTTTGATCTACAGGAGTTACCTATATCTTTAAACAAATTTCTTCATTTTGTATCATATATTTCTTTGTATTTCCACTTATCCATTACAATTCTCATTTCAACTACACTAATTTTATGAATATGCCACCTCTTAAAAGTTCAACATTTGATACTATACAGCATAACTGGTCTTATAGAAGCATTGTAAAACTTTCCTTTTAACTTAATGGGTATTTTACGATTACACAATACTTTTAATCTGCTTCTCCTTATTGGTCACACACTGACTACCACCAACCAGAGCCGACCTTGTTGAGCCAAGCTGACTGGCAACAGTGGCTTCCAACAAGGTCAACAGAGGTGGGAGACAGAAAATATTTCAAAACGAACAAGGTCAAGGTAGTGGTCTTCAGTGATAGGGTTTGAAAGTCGCCTAAAAATCAACTTCCTGAACGCCACACCCCCCCCCCCACAAAACTCCAACCCTCCAACGAAAATGAGATCCCAAAAAAAAAAAAAAAAAAAAAAAAAAAACAGATCTTTCATTCCCAAAAATAATTGCCACACCTGTGTCACATTCTCCCCCACCAACCCCCCCCACCCAAAAAAAAAAAAAAAGATCAATCACTCCAGATTTGATTGTGTATGGGTGTTTTGGCAAACAAGAGTAGGTGTCATCAGAAGTTTCAAAATAGAACATCTTAGTCACAGTTGTTATTGGCTTAGATACACCCCCATTTGGCTCTCTCTCCAGCTTGTTTAAACTAGTTTTTTTTTTTCACCTCAGTAATTGACCACCGCATCAACCAAAATCGCCTCCCAATGCTTGACTTTCTGACCCAGTGCAGTGGCAATTTGTAATTTGAGAAAACCAACTAGGTCGGTCTAGGTTGGTGCAGACAAAAAAACTCCCCCAAAACCGGCTGCACTAACCAATGAACACCCTAGCTTCTACACTTCATCCATTATGCTCTTATTATATGATTTACATCCCTTTTCACCTTTCCATCCTTATAAATTATTGATCCAAGATATAGTTAAACGCTTACTCTTTGGTATCTCTTGGCCATTAGGTTTTACAACTGTTTTATCTTAGATTCTAACTTAGCTAAACATACATTAATTTTTTTTTTTTTTTGATACGTAATAAGAGTATTATTAATCAAGATGTAAAAAAGAAGAAAGTAAATACAAGGTGTTCATGATGGTGAACACAAGCAAAAGCAACAAATAAGAAGGAAAAAAACTCAAGATGCAATACTAAGAGAAGAATGAAACTCAATGATAAAGAACAATTCAAGGAGCCCCAACACCTAGACCAATCAAACAAAGTCTTCTGGCCTAGAGCCTGTAACTGAGCCAATGATTTCTCAGTATCCTCAAAAGAGCGTCGATTTCTTTCCATCCAAACAATCCACATCAAACAGTCAGGGACCAAATTCCAAATGTCTGAATTAATTTTCCCAGCCAATAACTCCAACAAAACACCAAGCTTTCCACAAAGCCTGGCAAGACCCATTGGATCCCAAAAAACTGAAGCATATGCACTCACAGCAAGTGAGCTAGAAGACAATGGAGAAGGAGATGATCCACAGTTTCTTCATTACAACAGCACATACAACACTGATTCACCAAAGTGCACCCCCTAAGCATAAGATTATCCAAGGTAAGAATCTGCCCATGAACTGCTGTCCACAAAAAGAATGCCACCTTCTTAGGAATCTTAACTTTCCAAACACCGTTCCAAGAAAAATTGGAGATAGAACCACCCCAAATCTTATTGTAATAGGACCGAATGTCAAACTTGCCATTCCCATTGAGATGCCAATAGGAAATATCACTCCCAACACCCCTAGGAATCCGAGATTAAATGAACTCAAGGAAAGAGAAGGCAGCCTCTAATTCCCTTTCATGAAAATCCCTATAAAATCTCAAATTCCACATCCTATCATTTCCATCCTCCTGATAGCATAGGACATCAAAAATGCAAGCTTCCTTGTCATTTGAACACGCATACAACTGAGGATAGAGCATTTTAAGTGAGTTATTTCCAACCCACTTATCATGCCAAAAAAGAATACGAGAGCCATCACCCTCCATTAGGGCTACATGTTTGGAGAAACTCTCCCATCCATTGTGTATACCACGCCACAGACCGCATCCGTGGGCCCTTCTAAATACTTTAGTATTTCACCCCCCTTGACCCTCTCCATATTTAGTTGCAATAACCCTCCACCAGAGATTGGTGCTTTCTCGTCCAAACCTCCATAACCATTTCCCTCATAGGGCTTGATTAAAATGCACTAACTTCTTGATCCCCAAACCACCCATCTCTAATGGCAAGCACACCTTCTCCCAAGCCACCAAAGGATATTTGAAACACTCCTCTGAAGACACCCATAAAAAATTTCTCTGAACACGCACCAACCTATCAGCCATAGCTACAAGGATGGTAAATAGGGATAGATAGTACGTAGGAAGGCTAGAAAGAGTACTCTTCAACAGAGTAAGTCTACCACCCTTTGATAAAAAAAGACACTTCCAACCTGAGAGTTTCTTCTCCATCCTCTCCAAAATAAGATTCCAAAGAGATGTTTTATATGGAGTACCCAATGGCATTCCCAAGTATTTCATAGGCAGACTACCCACCCTACATCGAAGTATGGTAGCCAAAGCACCTATATTTCCAACCTCCCCAACCGGCACAATCTCACTCTTCCCCACATTTACTTTCAAACCAGTAAACGCTTGAAAGCAGGTCAAAGCCAGCCTAATGGACAACAACTGATCTCTAGAAACATCACAAAACAAGATGGTATCATCTGCAAACAGCAAGTGTGAAATGCATACCCCAATATACATTAAATTTTACAACTACTTCATGTTTGTTTCTAACTTTACTAAATTTACATTCCATGAGCTCTGTTTTAGACCTACTTAACCTAATGTCGTTAAATTCTAAAGCATTCATTCAGATTTCCAACCTGGCGTTACTCCATTTCTAGTGTCATCCACTAAAACTATCTTGTCTGCAAAAGGCATGCACCAAGGAATAGTGCAAGCATTGAGCTCTGTTTAAAATGAACTTCACAATTTGAACTTCAGCAAAATAGTTTCCCACCAAATGAACTCAATCCCCTTAGACCTCTCTTTCCCCTTCAGAACAGTGCTACATTCTCTTTTAGTGCTTTCCCTAAACTAACTATAAAGACCGATGCATTGGACCTTATGATATAAGGTAAAAGAAGCATAAAAGGACCTTCTGGAGTATGAGAATCTGAGTGGAAAAGATTGCTTCAGGTCATTCACGTGGAAAGAAATTGACAAATCTAAGTAAATGCAGCAGCTCAAATGTTCTTAATAATAATACCAAAACGATCATCATCGAAATCATATTTCTAGTTGAAACTAATCCAAACTTAAACATTAAAAATATTTGGTAGTATAGTATTTTACGTAAAAGTTTTTGGCTGAAACAAGTTTTTTGCTGGATTTTTCAACATCTGTATCATGCAAAAAGCATTGTTTCATATCTCCTTGAAACTAATACAACCATCAATCTACACCCAAAAAAGAAAACGAAATATAAATTAATCAAATTACTATGCCTTGGGACAGGTATCAGTTCCTGCAAAACAAAGCCTTTGTAATTTTTGACAGCCAATAATTACTCCGACAATCAAAGTGTGAAATCCATCTCTTTTTAATATATCCATTCATGGTCTACACTTTTTTCTTCTAGTAAATTCAATTGATAACATATATTCATAACCAAGAATTGACAAAATTTTGAGATCTAAACTCATATCAACACCAAATGGGCAACAGCATCACTATTCAATTATGATCACACTTCTCTCTCCTTTATTTTCACTATTACCAATACCTAATTGTTCTTTACAAGATTTCTCCAGCAAGCTCAATTCTCTGTGAAATTCAACCAAGGGTTTACATGCATTAAAATTTGAAACCGTGAAGATACCCTTAAAAAAAAACATATCTATACCGTAAAAGATTTTATTACAAGCACTTAAAATTCTACAACCACAAAATTATCAAGTATTACCACATAAAAAAGGAAACAATCACACATCAAATAGCAAAAGAAAAATCTTAGCTCACAATGACACAACACAATACTCTTTCAGAATTTCAACTTTATTCTACATAACCCCCAATATTTTTGCCTTACTGCTTCTGTTTTAAGACAAACCCAGGTGCCAAAGTTCCGCATAATTCAACAATTTCAATCAAGAACCAAATTTTCTTCACAACCCACTAAAAAAAACTGCCACAAAAACAAGAAAAACAAAATCAGGCTTACCCAGATGGAACTCATGGCCACATTGCAGTTTAGCCCTGGATCTTCCCCCAGTAATATTCAAGACCAAATCCAAGCAAATCGAGCATGAAACTCCAGAAGAAGAAGGTTGAGGTTCCAAAACCGCAACCCCCTCACCATTACCATCCATTTTAGAACTAGAACTAAAACTAGAAGACGATGGTGAATGATCACTTTGTCTCCTTCTCTGATGAGCCCACCTTCCCTTGTCCTCCACCAATCAAAACCCACAACTTTTTTTTATTTCGTTTCACCAAAAAGTCTGAATCTTTCTTTCTCTCTCTCTCTCTCTCTCTCTTCTCTGTGTCTGTGTCTGTGTCTCAGTGTGTGTGTTTACCTTTTCTTCTCTCTCCGACCTGTCAGATTACGTGGTTCGGAGTTCGGACCTTACATGGACTGTCTTTGGAATCTACGATAATATACTATGGAAAATGCTTTACGGTGTAACGCACACACCAGAAAAACTGGTCTGGGTCTCTCACAGATTTCAACTTTCATTTGAGGAACCACGTCGTTTTAAGTTTTTTTCTTTTTTTTTTTTATTAATAGTATGCATGCACGAATTAATTAAAATTAAATGTTAAAAAAATATTAATTATATATAAATATTTTACTTAATGAGTCACATCAAAATTTAATATAATTTCAATAAAAATAAATTAATAAATTATCTTAATAATTAATAAATCAGGATGTGCAATGTGTAACCTTTAGTCTACTACTCTACTATATTAAAACACAAATTGTGGTATATAATTAAATTAATTACATGAAATATTAATTTCATCTTAAATTACTTGAAACTTTTCATAATATAATTTTTGTAGGGGCCATTTAATTAGGAGGTACTGTTAAGTCTGTACTAATTAGGCCTATGACCTAATCCAAGGACATTGGACCATCCGAGGATGTTCAGATGAAATTATAAAGGGAACGGAGTAAAGAGAAAAGTAGAGATAATAAGAAATAAGTCCAACGAATGTCCAAGGAGAAAAGTCATCTCGATAACAAGTGTCTGAGGTTAGTAAGAGTGTTATATCATCATGGACCTTGTTCGAAGTTACATCACAACTAAAGGTTGGACATTGGACAAGGGGTAAGAAGAGAAAAGGGCAAACAAATATCTTCAAAAACTGCTACCTTCGCATTAAATATCTCTCAACCAACTCTCTGGTCGTATTAATGTGAAAGTGATGCCTGAATAGTGATTGAGCAGCCTTACAGCTACTAGTTGATGGTTCTGGGAGGTGTTGGATGGAACAGGAAGGAGTTCCCCGAATCTAACCTACACGTATATGGTAAGGATGATACCAAGATTGTGGTATATAACATGGGAAGATGTACCAAAAAGGGGATTAGAAAAAATCAAG
Organism: Quercus lobata; assembly: GCF_001633185.2. Lineage (NCBI taxonomy): Eukaryota > Viridiplantae > Streptophyta > Magnoliopsida > Fagales > Fagaceae > Quercus > Quercus lobata. The sequence goes on along the minus strand of NC_044915.1, from coordinate 27,606,782 downwards.
TAATTTGAGAACAAGGCTGCAAACTCTTGTATAATTTTATTATTCAACAAGACAATATAATATAAACTCCTCGAGTTACTCCGATGACAGATTTTCTCATCCTACTTGTGTCTAACAATCTTAAATTACCAAATTTTATCATTCTTCTTCTGGAATAGATTTAGTTCTTTCATCCACGCTCTACAAATTTATTGTTTGGGCCGCTTGGACTAGAACCCAATCCTATTTTGGGTCTAATCCAATTTCAGTCCTTACAATTGGCACCGTTTATAGGAATGAGCTTGATCTAGTCTGAAGGAGATTCAGTTGCAACATTTACGATGGAGGAGGCAGGACCACACCAAGTAGATGTTAATCTACATCAAGCAGAATCAATGGGTTCTCAATATAGCAATCCGCATAGGAGCCTTGAACGGAAAGGAGGCCGTGAGGGAAGTATGCACACAACTCATACCAGTAAAGGTCATTCTCGGGGGAAGAGTCATGTTTCCCATGCAAAGAATGACAGAGACATACAACGTGAAATCAATGAGTTGAAGAGGGAGTTGCGTTATGCTCGGCGAAGACATTCACCGCCCAGCTCCGAACCGTACTCTAAAGAGATGGATGGTGCTAATTATAGACGGAGATCCAGAACTCCGCCCAGCGAAACCTTTTCCTATGAAGAGAAGCATCACCACAAACATAGGCACAAAAGCCCGCCTTGCAAAGGCTTGGGTAATGATGCCATGAACAAGGCGCTGAGTCAAGTTTCTAAATCACCCTTCACACGGAACATTGAAGATGCAAGCCTTCCTCGGCGATTTCATCAATCCACATTCACCATTTATAATGGTCAGACAGACCTGGTAGAATACGTTAGCCATTTCAATCAAGGATGGTTGTTCACTCCAAAGATGAGGCCTTGATGTGTAAGGTCTTTCCATCTAGTTTAGGCCTGATGGCAATGAGGTGGTTCAATGGTTTTAGGGCGAATTCTATCGACTCCTTCAAGAAACTCACCCGGGCTTTTGGTGCTCGCTTTATTACTTGCAGCAGGGTTCCTCGGCCTTTGGGATCCTTATTGTCTATGTCCATACGGGAGGGTGAGACTTTAAAGGCTTATTCACATAAATACTGGGAGATGTTTAATGAAATAGAAGGAGAGCATGATGATGTGGCCATTAGCACTTTCAAAGCAAGTCTTCCAGCCGAGCATGATTTGAGGAAATCTCTAACTGGTAAACCTATTACTAGTGTACGTCAATTGATGGATCAGATTGATAAGTACAGAAGAGTCAAAGAAGACCAACTGCAGGTGAAAGGAAAGGCTAAGGTGATCCCTTAAGAGAGGAGGGATTTCAGGTCGGACTGGTACAATAATAACCAACCTCGGAAAGACTTTGTTGGGCAGTTAGGATCTGTCAACACCCAGGCGGTTAACGCTGTGTTTCGAGAGCTAGTGCAACAAGTACTAGAGAAGATTAAGAATGAGTCGTTCTTCAAATGGCCAAACAAGATGACAAGAGATCCTATGAGATGCAACTAGAACATTTATTACCACTATTATCAGGATCATGGACACACAACTGAAGATTGCAGAAATTTATGGGACCATTTGGACCAGTTAGTCTGAGAAGTTGAAGCAACTCTTGCATCATTCCAGTGGTCGGTTGAGCTAAACGAGCTTAGAGTTTCGAGGAGATGCTTCTTCAAGACTCCCCCTCGGCACAATAAACATTATTTTTACTGTCCCGGGGAGGATCAGATCTTGTCCTTCCAGGGTAATGTCGGTATCCCGTTCTCCAGCCGAGGAGTCTAGCTCAATGCCTAAGAGAGCAAAGATGGGCATCCCGTTAGTGTTGGGTTTTTCAGATGAGGACAAAGTTGGAACCATACAGCCCCATGATGACGCTCTTGTGGTTACGCTAAGAATTGGTGGGTACGATGTGATAAGGGTGATGATTGACTAGGGCAGTGCTGCTGACATAATGTATCCTAACTTGTATAGGGGGCTAAATTTAAAACCTGAGAACTTGACGGCCTACAATTCTCCTTGGTGAGTTTTGAGGGAAAAATGGTCATCCCAAAAGGTCAGGTCAAATTACCTGTGCAGATCGGTACGGATGTGGTGGAGGTGGACTTCATCGTCGTAGATGTTTTCTTTCCCTACACGGCTATTATAGGCAGACCTTGACTTCATACCCTGGGGGCCGTCTCTTCTGCTCTACACCAGAAAATGAAGTACCCATCCGAGGACCAAGTTTTGAAGATAGTAGGAAGTCAAATTGCAGCCCGACAATGCCTAGTAGCGGCTATCCAATATCGGCCTGAGGTGGAGACCTCGGCCACCGCTGATAATGGTTTATAGCAATTAGAAACCCCAGCGTTACCATTTAACAGACCAACCGACGAGGCGAAATGCGAAGATTTGGAAAGGGTAATCGTTGGCGATGATCCAGAGAAGTTCTTTTAGATTGGAGCTAAACTGCCTCTGCATGAGAGAGAGCAACTGGTTGAATTCCTCAGAGAAAATGCTGATGTGTTTGCGTGGAATGCGTATGAAGCCTCTGGTATAGACCCAAGTTTCACTTGCCATCTTCTAAATGTTAATCCTTCCATCATCCCAAAGAGATAGCCACTTCGGCGTCCGTCAAAAAAGCACGCTGAAGCTGTCAGAAATAAAGTGGCCAAGCTCAAGCAGGCAGGGGCTATCAAGGAAGTTTTTTTATCCTTAATGGTTAGCCAACACAGTGGTGGTGAAAAAGAAGACTAGAAAATGGCGGGTGTGCGTAAACTTCATGGACCTCAATAAGGCCTATCCCAAGGACCCTTTCCCTATGCCTAGGATAGACCAATTGGTGGATGCAATAGTAGGTCATCCTCGGATGAGTTTTTTTGGATGCCTTCCAAAGATATCACCAAATACCGTTAGCATTGGATGATCAAGAAAAGATAGCTTTTGTTACTCCCATTGAAAACTATCATTACAAAGTGATACCCTTTGGTTTGAAAAACGTAGGGTCTACTTATCAACGGATGATGACTAAGATGTTCGAACCATAATTTGGCAGGAACATTGAAATCTATATCAATGATATGGTTGTAAAGAGTAAAGTGGTATCTAAGCATGTGAGAGATCTTGCGAACATTTTTGAAATTCTGAGAAAGCACAAGTTATGTCTAAATGCTTCAAAGTGTTCATTTGGTGTAGGCTCTGGAAAGTTCTTAGACTACATGGTGACTCACAAGGGAATTGAGGTGAATATAGATCAGATTAAGGCCATTAATGGCTTACAAGCACCTCGAAATCCCAAGGAGGTGCAGAAACTGACAGGGATGACTGCTAATTGGAACCAATTTATATCTAGGTCGACTGATAGGTGTAGACCCTTTTTCCTTTTACTGCATAAGTGGAAAGGGTTTGAGTGGACTGAGGAATGTGCTATAGCATTTCAGCAGCTGAAAGAGTACTTATCTCGACCACCTATCATGTCCAGTCCTGAGGTGGATGAGGTCCTGTTTGCCTATTTGGCGGTGGCCTCTCATGCCGTAAGTTTTGTTTTGATACGTGAAGGCAGTGGCATCCAAAGATCAGTCTATTACATAAATAAGTCACTTCATGAAGCCAAGGTACGATACTTATCACTGGAAAAGGCTATCTTGGCAGTAGTGCACGCTATACGAAAACTCCCCCATTATTTTCAAGTGCACACCATGGTGGTTCTAACTTAATTACTGCTCAAGTCCATACTTCGAAGTCCAGATTATACAGGGAGGATTGCAAAATGGGGCGTGATTCTGGGGGCTTTCGACATCAAATATATGCTTCGTACTTTTGTGAAAGGCCAGGTCCTTGCCGATTTAGTAGCCGAGTTTGCTGAACTTCCAGAAGAAGCAGAGGTGAAGCAACATGGCATGGATGAAAAATCGGTTGGCCTAATCTCCACACAGGATACCTTATCCTGGAAAGTATATGTGGATGGAGTAGCAAACTAACGAGGAGCAGGAGTAGGGCTAGCTCTGGTATCCCTTGAAAAGGTCACCATTGAAAAGTCCTTGAGGTTGGGATTCTCGGCTACAAACAATGAAGCGAAATATGAAGTTTTGCTGATGAGAATGACTATGGTCCAGAAAATGGGTGGAAAGGCCATGGAAATGTTCTCAGATTCAAGACTGATCGTGGGCCAGGTAAAAGGGGAACTGGAAGCCCGAGATATAAGAATGTAGGAATATTTGGGTCAAGTTAGGCGTGTACAAACGAAATTTGAATCTTTTGATTTGTCACATATCCCCAGAGGTGAAAATACCCACGCAGATTCCTTGGCTACCCTTGCCACCTCCTCGGCACAGAATTTGCCCAGGTGATAATTGTCGAGGATTTATGCATCCCCACCCCAACAAGGAAGGATTTGCTCCAAATCCATCAAGTCAACTTGGGGCCGAGCTGGATGGACCCCATACTGCTATTCCTCGAAAGTAATATACTACCTGAGGAGAAACTAGAAGCTGAGAAAATACGAAGGAAAGCTCCTCGGTTTTGGTTGTCCGAGGACAAAAAGTTGTATAAACTTTCTTTTTCTTGGCCATATTTGCTTTATGTACATCCCGAGATATCAGAATCACTCCTAGAGGAAATGCATAAAGGAATTTGCGGAAGTCACACGGGAGAAAGATCCCTATCTCATCGGGCCATTACTCAAGGATACTGGTGGCCAAATATGCAGAAAGAATCACAAGAATAGGTTAGAAAATGTGACCAGTGTCAGAAATTCGCTCCAAACATCCACCAGCCAGGAGGAGTTCTTAATCCTCTTTCCAGCCCTTGGCCTTTTGCTCAATAGGGCTTAGATATTGTAGGTCCTTTCCCTAAAGTACTAGGAAACAAAAAGTATCTGCTGGTTGACACGGATTATTTTACTAAGTGGGTCGAAGCTGAACCTTTGGCTAATATCAGAGATGTGGATGTGAAAAGATTTATCTGGAAGAATATCGTTACTCGATTTGGGGTTCCTCATACCCTTATCTCGAATAAAGGCCTTCAGTTTGATAGCAAAGCCTTCAGGCAATACTGTTCTGACTTGGGGATAAAGAATAGATATTCCACTCTGGCCTATCCTTAGGGAAATGGGCAAGCTGAAGCTATCAACAAGGTTATAGTGAATGGACTTAAAAAGAGGTTGGATGAGGCAAAGGGAAAATGGGTGGAAGAGTTACCACATGCCCTTTAGACGTATCGAATAACGCCTCGACGACCAATAGGAGAGACCCATTTCTCAATGACATATGGAGCCGAGGCCGTAATCCCTCTGGAAACAGGTTTCCCAACGTCGAGAACTAGTGCATTTACCCCGGGCGGTAATGATGGGCTGCTAGAAAAGAGTCTGGATTTGATCGAAGAGTGAAGGGAGAATGCAATGGTCCAACTGGCTTACTACCAGCATAAGCTCAAGCAAGGTTACGATACCAATGTAAAGTTGAGGCCGTTGGCTATAGGAGATCTGGTACTGAGAAAAGTTTTGGGGACCACCAAGAATCCAACCTGGGGAAACTTGGGGCATAATTGGGAAGGACCATATCAGATCACTTCGGTAGTAGGAATAGGTGCCTACTATTTGGAAGTGTTGGTTTTTAGACCCTTTAAAAACACAATTGGATTAACCTAAGTAATTAGTCAAGTTGTTACTTAGTCCAAATTCCAAATCTAGATTATCACAATTAAACAATCATATCATATAAAGCAGCGGAAAGATAAATAACACAATGATATGATCACCCAGGAAACCAAATCGATAAAAACCTGGGGAGGATTTAACCGAGCTATCCTCAAGGTAACTTGAATTTTCTATCTTGAAAGAATCAAAGTTCATACAATAAGACTTACAAGCCCCCATGCTCGACTTCTTATTGCTACCCACCAGTAGAGCTTACTGACACGATCACGTGCAAGCTCCAAATCCACAGACTCCTTCTTTCTTGGATTCACCACCAGATACAAGCACACCCGCTTGTGTTTCTTTAAGTTTTAATGGCAGCAACTGAGTTAATCATCAAGGTGTATATAAAATCTCCTCCTTGAAAACCCTAAGTTTGTGTAAAGGAAAGCTCTTCTAGATTTCACAAGAGATTTGCATAAACAGCAATATGAGCAACACTAAAACGTGGCTAGGGTTTGCCTTTTGTACTTATGACAAATTAGAAAACCCTAAACATTTTAAACAAACCAGGGCTGAGTTGGAAATCTGCATAAAAACGCATTTTGCCCGAGATTCGATCGATCGAGCCAAGCCAAAATGCACAATAACTTCTGCATCAGCTCGGTTCCAACTTTATATAAAAGATACAACTTTGAGCAACTCTAAAACACTACTAAACACATTATTTTGATCATGGTTTGCCAACAATACACATTAGAGTTCTAAATACATAAAAACATAAGTCTTTAGAACCTAACAAACTCCCTCTTTGGCAATCCGTGACAAAACACAACTAGAAACTCAAAGTTTACAAAGAAAAGCCCTTTACAAAATAAATGCTCATAAAATAAACCCAATCCTAACTACTATCCATCAGTTGCAAGTGTAGACAACAGCTCAATTGAATCATCCTGTATATTTTCTGAAATACTAAACAAAATGCATAACCGCATGTGTGGAAAAATACAAGTAAACAAAATAAATTCTTGATTTCAAACAACACACAATAAAGACATATATCAATGAAAAACTTATAAATATAAATCAATAAATAGTTGAAAACAAGAAACATATAAAGCAATAAAAGTAACTCCCCCTAACATGAATATTCCAACAAAAATATGGCAAGAGCTAAAAAGATAAAATACAATGTGAAACACTTAGATACAATCTAAACTCCACAAGCTCCAACCAACACACAAAAAAAAAAAAAAAAACTCTCCCTCTGAAAACAAAACTCTACAAGAGTTCAAAACTAATCAAATATGTACTCCCCATTTTTATGACGGAATGCCAAAGGGCAATCAAAATCCATCATCAAAAGGGAGGTGGCGGTGAAGATCGTCTAAACTGTGCCAACTCTGCGTGCAAAGCACGGATCTCATTGAGCACGTCCACCAAAATCTGTCCATGAGCTGCCTGAACGGTTAAGACGTGATCCAACATACGTCGAATGTCTGAATCATCTGAAGCAGTTGGTGGAGGAACATCAACATCAGCAGCAGCAGCACCAGACGTCTCAGCAGCATCAGCACCTGTAGAAGAGGGAGGAGGGGGAACAGTACCAGATGATGTACCTCTAGGACGCGAAGGAATAACTCTCAAGTGAGCAGCCCTCTGCCTAAGAAATGTGGCACCTATGGGAGCAACAACATGAACAAGCTCACTAGAAGAAAAACTATCTAGACCAAGAAACAACAAAATCCTATGAATGAAAATAGGATGGATAATGCATGCCCTACGGCATAACTCTTATGAACCTCGTTCAAAGAACGAAGGAACAAATGAGGGAAACTAATAGACGCACCAGAAACAAACACATACAAAAACACACATCGCTCTAGAGGGATGGTGTGGAGATGAGAGATAGGCCACAAAGAATGACACGATATCTTAAAGAAAAGATAGGTAGTCTCGGTAAGCTCAGCGGACGTGATCCGAGGATCAGAACCCCACTGGATAGAAGCCCAGTGATGTATGACATGACAACCTCCAAGGGTGGATACTCATCATAGGGATAGTCAGGCTCCTGAACAACCGGAACCCCAAGAGTTTCAGCCACTACCCGAGGAGTAATGGTGAACTCAACACCTCGTATCTAACTCCTAACAAGAGTGTTGGAATCATAAACGTGGCAAGAGAGATTCGAGAAGAACTCTCTAATCAGGGTGGTCGGGGGTGGATGATCTATCTCTAAGAGGGACAACCAACCCCTAGACTCAAAGTTAGCCCTAATGGTCGGATCAATCTCATCTAAAATCACAGCATGCTCAGCCTAAATCTTACGCTTACTGTTCAGATTCTCAAAGGCCTCTCTGCTTCCTAAACACCTCACTCCTAGAGGGAGACTCAGAGGAAGTGGAGTGGGTCTTATGGGCTCTAGTTTTCCTAGGCATAGTGCTAGGATAAGGACCAAGACATAAAGCAAAACAAAACAAAAGCAAAAAAAAAAAAACAAGGGCAGACTGCAAGTTAGCACAAAAAAATATAGAGCAAAAATCTATATGATGTATGAACAAATTAAATATTGTGATGCATGACCTAATACAGTGCAATTCAGTTCAAAATTAGTTCAAGTTCACAAATTTGGCTTGAGCATAGAGTTTCTAACAAAAACCCCAAAATTTTGAAAAACCACTTGATCAATTTGTAATAAATTGACGAATTGATCATCATACAAGATAGATTTCAGAAAATAAGGACTAATCACAACAACACAACAAGCCAATTTCATCAATTGAACCAATTTGAACAAAAAGCCCCAATTCGGATTCAAAACAAACCCTAGAATTTTTTATTTTTCATAAAAGCCCAAATTGATCAAATTAACCAACATATATCATGAATATATCAATATAGGAACAAAACCCAATGATCAATTTTAGAAAAAGAGGATTGATTCAACAAAAATCCCAATTTTGAAAAGTTCCGAAAATCCCACAAAAATGCATGAGTTTATGCATGAAAACATGAAAATAAATGCAAAAGGAAAGGCAAAATAGACATACCGGCTTAGGGAGAGAGAATCCTTGCAAGAAAAATGGAGGAAAATGACAAAAAATCTTAGTGGAGCCTTGCCTAGTCGGAGAGAGAGAAAAAAGTTTGAAAAAGTGATTTGAACAAGTCAAATATGAGTTTTAAAAAAAAAACTGATTCACGAGTTTCGATTGATCGAAAAACAGTTTCGATCGATCGAAATAGATAGAGGCTCGTTAAAAAAATTTAAAAAAATTTCAATTGATTGAAAAATAGATTGGATCAATCGAAATTTGTAGAGGCTCACTAAATTTGAGGAAAAAACACAGTTTTTGAAAAGATATTTAGGAACAACTCAAAACATTGACATTGAGGAACAAAATGCATGAGTATGTGATGATATGATTTTCAAAAACAAGAATTTAAGCCCAAATTTCCCAAAATTAAAATTTCTTGCATTCTCCATAAATTTTCAAGCATCAAATCAATTTTGCACAGAATTCAAAATAATTGCAAACTTGGTTGGTCAGACCATAAACACACACAATAACATGTACAATGTTTAGCAAAAAGTAACTCGTGTAGTGTGTGCAACTAGCAAAAACTTGAGATATATGTGAGGTGATATGTAAATAGCAATCAATCACAAAGTTTACAAAATTCATCACATAAAATTTAAAAGAGACTATCACCTAAAGAGTTACATCATATAACTCCCACATCTCCTAGATTATAAGCTTGCAATCATGTAAGTTTCTTGAATTTTGCCTCATAAGATACATACCAATTTTAATTTATTCAGAAACTTATTAAAATGTTAGGATAATGTACACACCAATTTTAAGTATTAAGCAATTAAACTGAGGCTACACCTTATGTTCTTTTTGTGCATGTGCTACACTTTCTCGAGTACAAAATCTTACGATATGCACTAAGGTGTTCATGATTGGCTAGTGAACAGTGGTAAGATGGTTATTTATGCCTTTCTCTAAAAGTTCAAGTCCGACAGTCAAAAAACATGTGACTTCAAGATCAAGACAAAGTAATCAAAGCCATAAACATCTTTCCCGCACAACACACACTACAAAGCTTCAATTAGTAATGTGCAATAAGTAAGCTCATCAAGGCTAAACAAGGTACAAAAGACATGTTATGTGAAAATAAATTGACCAACCTTGTTTTCAAAAACCAAGAAACTAGTGCAAAAACACAATTTGCTTCCTTTTTCTTCCCTTTTCCCTTTTTTTTTTTTGTTTAAAAAAAAACACCTAGAATGAAATGCATGAATGTTATGCAATGAAAATCCTAGAAACAACAAAAAAAAAAAAAAAAAAACAAAACAAAACCAAAGAACAATGGTTACAAAGGGTAGAGTAATGAAACACAAGGACCATGTCAGAAAGACTCAATTAGTTCGAGTTTTCTGCATCCAAAACCTTTTAGATGCACCATGAGCATTGGAGTTTTTATTCACATGAGAATGATTACCAACTCTAGGATTGGAATAAAAGTTTAAAGCCTTTACCAATTCACCAATGAGTACCATAGGATCTTGTACTTGAGGCATAGGTACCTTTGGTTTGTTTGCTCTCTTTGCAACTTGCAGCTTGTAACAGTTTGGAAGAATGTGTCAAGACTTTCCACAAAAATGACAAACTCATGCAGGTTTATCAGGTGTCTTGTCGTTAGACAGGGTAGGCTTCTTAGGTTTAGACTCTTTTAGATCAACCCTAATCTTCCTAGATGGTGAAACTTCTATGGGTTTGACAACCTCACTCACAAGAGGTTTGACAGTTTCACTCACAATCTCACTCACAAAAGGTTCAAAAGAAGATGAAGGGACAAAGTTTGTGGAATAAGGAGTAGACACAGAGATGCTTTCAACATAACCTAATCCAGATTTGTCAGAAGGAGACTTTTGAACACTCAGCATTTGATTAAGTTTAAAACTAGCAGATCTAGCAACAGATAAATCAAGTTCCAAAGATTTGACTTTATCAAGCAATAGTATATTCTCAGTTCAAAAGTTCATTAGCATCAAACAGTTATACAAGTAATTTCTTCTTATCAAGCTCAAGAGATTCAATTTTCTTCAAGCCAAGTTCAACATTCATAGCATCCTTTGCAGCAACTTTGCAAAGTTTATTATAGGCCTCTTGAAGATCTGCATCTTCAGAGAGTTACCCATCAGAAGGGTTCTTTTTAGCAAATATGCTCTCATTGACTACAGCAATAGCAATGAAAGTAATGAAGTTTCCATCCTCGTCACAATCAGACTCATCATCAAAAACTTCACCATCATTAAGGGTTACAGCCATAGCCTTACCCTTAGACTCCAAATAGGTAGGACATTCAGATTTCATGTGACGATACCCTTGACATCCAAAACACTGAGGACCCATAGAATTATTAGAAGATTGACCTACTTTTTCTCTAGGTTTATCATTATTGTTAACCTTAGTGGGATCATTCTTCCTAAAATTTCTAGGTTCAGCAATGTTCGTGCCTTTTGCCTTTCTGTTACTATTATTGAGAAAGTTTCTAAAGTTCTGGGCAAGGTAAGCAATCTCTGTAGCAGAGAGCTCATCATTAAATCCACCAACTTCAACATCATCAACTGACTTAAGAGCCATTGATTTAGATTTGTTAGTTTTGGGTAGGTCCAACTCATAAAATTGAAGAGATCCTACAAGTTTATCAACAGGGATGAAGTCCATATCCTTGCTTTCAGTAATGGCAGTCATCTTGGGTCTACAGTCTTTAGTTAAAGATCTAAGAATTTTCCTAACAATTTTAGATTGATCATAGATTTCACCCAAGTTAAAAGCAGAATTAACAATATCATTCAATTTAGCATAGAATTCATCAAAAGATTCATCATCAGACATCATAATGCTTTCAAATTTTGAAGTCAATTACTGCAATTTATTGATTTTGACAGCCTTTGTGCCTTCATGCATAGTCTGGAGGATATTCTAAGCAGTATGAGCAACCTCAACATTAGAGATTCTCTTAAATTCCTCCATGAAAATAGCATCAAAGATAGCATTCATAGCCTTACTATTGAACGCAGCTGCTTCTTTTTGAAAAGTTTGCCACTCACTAACAGGAGTAATGGGCTTCTCCCATCCATATTCAACGGAGTTCCAGACTCTTTCACCAATTGATTTTAAGAATGCTTTCATCCCTACTTTCCAATAAGCATAATTATTCCCATCAAAGTGAGGAGAAATAACAAGAGAGTGTCCATGTTCCATGACAACAGGGGTCAAGGATCAGCTCAGTGATCAAAAGATCAATAACAAGAGAGCAACCTGCTCTGATACCACTTGATGGTTTTTTAGACCCCTTAAAAACACAATTGGATTAACCTAGGTAATTAGCCAAGTTGTTACTTAGTCCAAATTCCAAATCTAGGTTATCATAATTAAACAATCATATCATGTAAAGTAGTGGAAAGATAAATAATACAATGATATGATCACCTAGGAAACCAAACCGGTAAAAACCTGGGGAGGATTTAACCGAGCTATCTTCAAGGTAACTTGAATCCACTATCTTGAAAGAATCGAAGTTCATACAATAAGACTTACAAACCCCCACGCTCGACTTCTTATTACTATCTACCAGTAGAACTTACTGACACGACCACGTGCAAGTTTCGAATCCACGGACTCCTTCTTTCTTAGATTCACAACCAGATACAAGCACACCCGCTTGTGTTTCTTTAAACTTCAATGGCAGCAACTGAGTTGATCATCAAGGTGTAGATAAAATCTCCTCCTTGAAAACCCTAAGTTTGTGTAAAGGAAAGCTCCTCTAGATTTCACAAGAGATTTACACAAATAGCAATATGAGCAACACTAAAATGTGGCTAGGGTTTGCCTTTTATATTTAGGACAAATTAGAAAATCCTAAACGTTTTAAACAAACTAGGGCTGAGTTGGAAATCTGCAGAAAAACTCATTCTACCCGAGATTCAATCGATTGAGCCTAAGCTTCGATCGATCGAGCCAGGCTGAAATGCATAATAATTTCTGCATCAGCTCGATTGCAACTTTACATAAAAGATACAACTTTGAGCAAGTCTAAATACTACTAAACACATTATTTTGATCATGGTTTGCTAACAATACACATTAGAGTTCTAAATACATAAAAACCTAAGTCTTTAGAACCTAACGGGAAGATCTAGACGAAAAAACTGTACTCCACCTTTGGAATGTAAAAAATTTAAAGAGGTATTAAAATTGGTATTACTATTAATAAAAATAGTTCTGTTTAGCTTCCCTTTAATTTATTCCGATCATATGTCATGTGTTTCCTCATCTATTGAAGTATTAAATAGAAACTAAGTTATGTCAGGTTCCTCAGACCAGAAACTTAGTGGAAATTAATATCACATGACATCTACTGAAGTATTAAATAGAAATTAAGTTATGTCAGGTTCCTCGGACCACAAACTTAGTGAAAATTAATACCCCATGACATCTATTGAAGTATTAAACAGAAACTAAGTTATGTTAGGTTCCTCGAATCACAAACTTAGTGGAAATTAATACCCTATGACATCTATTGAAGTATTAAACAGAAACTAAGTTATGTCAAGTTTCTCGGACCATAAAATTAGTGGAAATCAGTAACCTATGACATCTATTGAAATATTAAACAGAAACTAAGTTATGTCAGGTTCCTCGGACCACAAATTGAGTGGAAATTAATACCCCATGACATCTATTGAAGTATTAAATAGAAACTAAGTTATGTCAGGTTTTTCGGACCACAAACTTAGCGAAAATTAATACCCTATGACATCTATTGAAGTATTAAATAGAAACTAAGTTATGTTAGGTCCCTTGGGCCACAAACTTAGTGGAAATTAATACACAATGACATCTATTGAAGTATTAAACAGAAACTAAGTTATGTCAAGTTCCTCAGACCACAAACTTAGTGGAAATTAATATCCTATTACATCTATTGAAACACTAGACAAGTTCATTAGAAATTAATACATCTTCGCACTATTAAAATGCTAGCTCAACATGAACTTGAGCATTTAAAGGGAGTAAACCCTTAATTCCCATTCTCAGATCATAGGGTTTGTGATCACCTAGTAAAGACATAAACCTCAATAAGCCTATGAGTATCATTTAAAACATACTGAGGTGCCTTGGACTTGACTTTATTTAATCAAACGTTTGGATGTTTTCTTGAGGTTAAACTTGTTATAGTAGATATATATGTATTCAAAATATGTCTCTATAATGTTACGGGTTCAATGGTTATCGTCCATTTTAAGTACCAATTAAAAGCATGTGTAAACTTTGTTTTTTCTCTTGTACAAACAAAGGGCAGACAAGATGAAAACTACTCAAAACCAAAGTAACAAAACAGATAAAATAAAAATAAAAATAAATAATAACTCAAGCGAATTTAAGAGAGTAAAATGCATACTTTATTAAAATATGTCTAAAAAAAAATGGGACAAAGTCCTTTACAAAAGTCATAATTATATTACAAAGGAAGACTCATTTTTTCAACTTGATCTGAAGCTTGGAGGTTTTGTTGGTTGGGTTATCTGCCTCTGAGGTAGTTGGTCCTTCTTTATCTTTGGAGGCTTCCTTAGCAGGCATGACAGTTGAAGCCTAGTCTTGCTAAAAGCCCTGGGAAGCTGCTCCTACCTCCGGGACAATTGCAGCCTTGTTCGAGGGTACTTCTTGGGAAGCACCGGTTTCTTTTGTTGGCCCTTGCTAGCTGGGAAGAGGAGGATCCTAAGGCTATACTTCTTTATTTGGATCAGCAACTGTGGAGGCCACTTCGTCTTGAGTAGGAGGAAGGTCCGAGGCTCGTATTGTAGAAGGGTAAAATACATTTTCAGGTTTCCTTAACTCAGAAGAAGCCTCAACCCCAGCTCGATTAAGGGCTTCATCCCAAGTCTGGGCGCAGTAATACGACACACAGCTGGGACCTCTGCCCTAAGGGCTTCCTCAGTCTCAGCTACTCCAAGGTCGTAACCCTTCTGCTCAGCCTTGTCCCTAGCCTTCTTGGCCTCAATCCTTGCCTTATCAGCTTCAGCCTTGGATTTTTCAACTCGATCCTTCTACCCTTGGGCTTCTTCCAGTTGTTTTTTGAGTGCTGCCATCTGCTTCCTGGCAATAGTCAGTTGATCGGTTGTCTCGTGCAGACGCTTCCTCTGGTCCTCGGCTTGCCTTTATGCGCCCTCCAAGGCTGAGTCAGCGCTGCGGCGAGCATGCTCCTCCTCGGTCAGCTTTTTCTTTAGTTCAACATTGTTATTTTCAGCAATAGTTAGTGTTTGTACAGCTGCCGTTCATTTTTTCCTTTCATCTTCTAATTGCTCGTAGCAGTTATTGGTAATTTCCTCAAGCCTGAAAGTGGCTTAAACAGCCAAAAAAAAAGGATTAATACCATAGCCAATAAAAAGTACATATCTATAAATAATAATTATAAGTAAAAAAAAAAAAAGGGTTAACATTATACCATGCCCAAATATCTTTTACAATTGAGGAAGACCTCATTCTTCCTCATGCTCCGCAGCTCAGACATGTCTTTTGGAAGCAGCAAGGCTTCCTCCACGGCTGAGGCATCGTGTAACCCAATGCCCCCGTTGAAGTCCCTGAGTGATGCATCATCCCTCAGGAGCTCCCCGCCGTGCATGGGTGCTGGGAGCCAGGCTTGTGGCTCTAGAGGCTGAGTGTCCGACCTTTGCAAGCCCCGTTGTGATGCGTGGCTGACTTTTTGCTGCTTCGCAGCTCATTGAGCCTCGTCTTCACGAGTTAGATGAGATCTTCTAGTCTCAACCACATCTTTCCCTTTCTGCTCCCTTTTCCTTTTTGGATCAATAGGTTCAGGTCTGATAGGTTGAGGTGGGTGAGGAGCAGAGGAGGAGATTTGGGAAGAGAAGGGGGAATCTGAGACTATGTGGATTTCCCCAATGCACCTCTTCCAGGTTGATTTTATATCAGCTCCATTAAACTTCTTTGGGGTTTCCTCTGGACACCCATTTCGTCAAAAACGTCATCGGGGGGTAGAGTCTAGTTGAAAACCTTGAATTCATCCGAGGAATTTGACAAATCTACAACCTCCTCTAGGCTTCTTTCTTCTTCTTCTTCTTCTTTTCTTTCTTCCTCTTCCTTGAGAACGAGCTGGGATGAGGATGCTCCTATTGAAGGAGTGGCCACAAAAAGTGGTTGGGTGCGAGGAGTATCTTTAGGGATCGGGACACCCTCTGGAACAACGAACCCTTGGTAGGCAACACTGATACGGTGGAGTCGAGGGTCGCGAGCTTTGATTACGTACTTAGGGGCTTGGAAGGCGAACGAGAGGGGTGTGTATCCAAGGATCAAATGAGCTGCTCGGAGTTAACCGTCAGCTTCATTCACATACACCTCGGCTTGCAAGATTCTATCCAAGCTCGCTTTTTAAACTAAGCTGAGCTTGGGTTTTGTAGCACGCTTGTCTGCAAAATCATTGAATTAGAATAGGGTTTCGTTAGAAACAAGGATATTGAGACACGAAAGAGAAACCAAAATTCATGAATCTACGGCTATACCTCCACCTGGTTTTCCCTCCTCAGTTGGACAGGGTAGGCCATCATGCTATTCCCCAAAAAAGATAAGGAAATCCTTCTTTAAATTTTTGTTTAAAGTGGGGAGGCACTAGATTAGCATTACTTCGGGATGCCTCAACTTTAGGTAATATCCCTGCCCCTTCAAATTGTGCAGATTGTATACTTAATTCACATCGTGGTGGGTCAGGTTTAGGTTCATTCTCTCGTTTAAAGCTTCTATACTCCCCAAGACCCTAAACATATTTGGGGCACACTGTGTGGGAGATAACCTAAAAAGTCTAAGGTAATTCCTAGTAATAGTACCCATGAGAATGGTCATCCCACCCTTTATGAAGGCAATCATGGGAATGACCACCTCTCCTATTTTCCTAGCATCGACCCATTCCCCCTGAGCAGTGTACCTCATGCCTACTGTTGGTGGGATCCTATACTTAGTCCTAAAACTCCTCATACATTCCTCGGACTCAACCAAACATTTGAACTTACCCATTTTCCTAAAAGGTTTCGAAGAAAAGTTAAAAAGTTTAAAATGAAAGCTAAAGGGTTTAAGAAGACTTACATGTTTGAAAAAGGGTCCTCAGACAAATTTCTAGTATTTGTAGACGCACAGGGAGATGAAAGAGAGAGACAGGTTCAATGTATGAGCTCTAGGACTGTGTGATTGCAGAAAGTAAGAAAAAGAATTGATTTGAAAAGCCATTTATAGTGGCACAGAAGTTACAAGCGGGAAAGTTCCCACTTGTAAAACGAGAAAAATCTCTCACCGTACGATTTACATTCTACCGTTGAACGTGGGGGACAAAGGCGCCGCTGAAATTTAATAATGGCACACTTTGGACGCCAAAGCATCAGGAGCGTGCCCTGAGTAGGTAAAAAGACATATAGGAGGTCAGGAATATAGAATAGAATCGTAAACAATAAGGGCTGAGGATGTCAAAATCATCATTTTCTCCCGAGGAGTCAAAAAGCAAGATTTTGAGGGACTATTGTGGGGGCCATTTAATTAGGAGGTACTATTAAGGCTATACTAATTAGGCCTATGGCCCAATTCGTGGACATTGGACCATCCGAGAATGTTTAGATGAAATTATAAGGGGAAAGGAGTAAAGAGAAGAGTAGAGATAATAAGAGATAAGTCCAACGAATGTCCGAAGAGAAAAGCCATTTCGGTAACAAGTGTCCGAGGTCAATAAGAGTGCCATATCATCATGGACCTTCTTCGAAGTTACATCACAACTAAAGGTTGGACATTGGACAAGGGGTAAGAAAAGAAAATGGCAAACAAATATCTTCAAAAGCTATTACCTTCACATTAAATACCTCTTAACCAACTCTCTGGACGCATTAATGTGGAAGTGATGCCTGAACAGTGATCGAGCAGCCTTACAGCTACTGGTTGATGGTTTTGGGAGGTGTTAGATGGGACATGAAGGAGTTCCCCAAATCTAACCTACACATGTATGGTAGGGATGATACCGAGATTGTGGTATATAATATGGGAAGATGTACCAAAAAAGGGATCGGAAAAAATCAAGTAATTTGGGAACAAGGCTGCGAACTCTTGTATAATTTTATTGTTCAACAAGACAATATAATATAAACTCCTCGAGTTACTTTGAGGACAGATTTTCTCATCTTACTTGTGTCTAATAGTTTTAAATTACCAAATTTTATCGTTCCTCTTCTGGAATAGATCTAGTTCTTTCATCCACGCTCTATAAATTTATTATTTGGGCTGCTTGGGCTAGAACCCAATCCTATTTTGGGTCCAATCCAATTTCAGTTCTTACAATTTTAATTTATTAAAATTTAGATAATAGATTTTAATTTAAAGTAAGTTATTTTAATAATTAATGAGAGTGTAGCCATTTATTTTAAAGAGAAGATAGTCATTTGACACAATTACAACTTCTAGATTTAATTTATGTTTATTTAGTATTTAGCAATTGTGGCAATATCTTAAGTTATAAGTGACCACTTGCGGAATTAATTTATACTTTTTGCATCGATTAGATAAAGGGTTTGTTTGGATACTACTTATTTTGCTGAAAACTGAAAACAATAAAAATAAGAATAAAAATAAAAAAAGGTTATTTTTCATAAGTCTAAATGCACTATTCATGTTCCATGAACAATGCAAGAGGTACTGAAAAAAAAAAAAAAAAAAAAAAATACAGGAGAAATCATTTCTATCCAAACGGATACAAAGTCTCAACTTCCTGTTACTAAAGGTAAAGGGTTTTGTTACCCCCAATAGTTCTTCAAAATATTTAATTACCATGCTATTGTGATCTGTCTATTTGTCATGTCACATTTTTAGATCTAAGGGGGGGAAGATAGAAAACATTGATGCATAGTTTACCATTGACATAAAATTTGAAGAATTTATATGCGCCAATTGTAATTTTTGAATGACTTCCAAAAAGGCTACTTAAAACTGTATCAAATTCAAAGGTAATAGTAATACACATGGGTTCGTTTTGTCAAAAGATTACTAATTCAGAAACATACAAACAATGCTGGCTTTTTTGTTAATTGTAAATTGTCGGTCCAAAAGGTGTGAAGCAATTGTTGTAGTTTCAGACGAGTGCCCAATGGTGATGTAAATCATTGACCAACTTTAATTTTAGACGTTCTTTTCTTCTTCTTTTCTTTTTCTTTTTTCATTTTTTTTTTTTTTTTTGGGTTCAACGTCAATACCCAGATGTAATTATGTAATTGTAACAACTAGGCCCAAAAACGATTTCTTTAGTCTCTGCACATAAAATTACTTTAAATTGTTTTGTTTCGTCTTGCTTTGGGACTTGAATAAAACTAGTTCTTGATTTGGTGTTAGTTGTAGTGTTCAATAAATTAAAGCATTGGAAAAGATTAAGCAGTGCCTATTAATAATTGAATATTAGATATTTCTTAGAATGAGCTTAGGGTATCTACCAATAATTGATTAGTGAACGTAAAGGGTGGTTGGCTTAAAGGTTTAAAAAGCCTCGTGAGATCTATGAGGTCTTAGATTTTAAACCTTTAGCCGAGTAACTCAGAACTATTCTTAATAGAATTATTCTTGTAATTTTCTAATGCATGTGGTATATAATGACGTTAAAGGACCCCCTCCAATTTCATCCCATTTTTAATTGAATGTGCACAACATGTGACATGTATTTAATTTTATTAGATTTTACATGTCTTACATCTAAATAAAAATTGGAGGAAATTGAAAGATTCAATGAAAGGGTAAAAATATAAAATATAAAATTAAAGTAGTGATTAGTGAATGTTAATAGGTTAAAGATGGCCAAATTTATTCTTATTGAGTTATTGTCCAAGAGATTAGAGACACAATCCTGCTTACTATATAAAAGAGTAGGCTTTAAGGGCAAGAGAACAAAACTAGTCTCATTTAGCTCAAGAGCCCAACGTGTATAAGTGAACAAGAGCATATTGAAACTAGGGCTGTCCATGGGTTGAGTCAGCTCGGGTTTGGGTCTAACACGCACTTGACCTGATTGGGTCGGGTCATTGAAAAACGGACCTGCAATCAACCGAAATATGGGTTAGACCCGTCGGGTCAGATCATCAGTTGGATTCAACGGTTTGGCGGGTTGGACCTCTTATTGGGCCTTTTCGTAAATTTTATTGGTTTTAATTTCTTTGGGCCTTTTGGCCGAAATTATTAGGCTTTTCAAGGAATTAATAGTTTTTGAATCTTAACATATCAGATTGGGCCTATTTTTTACTAAATTTCTTTTAAAATGGGCCTTCATCTCTACTTGAATTTGTCCAAAACTCCAAATTCATACTTCCCAGATTTTGAGTATGAATTCAAAATAAAACCTGGGTACCTGTTAAATATCAATATAATGTAAAACCTAGGCATTAATCAAATAGATAAAAACACAATTACCATTTTGTTATCACCTGTTAATCATCCACACATTATAACAAATATTTTCCAAATTGCCTAAGCCTTAAGGCCAAGGCAGTACCATTTTGTTTCCACATTCATCAATTTGTCAAGGTGAAAACATATCTAGTACCTACCAACCATTCCACACATCAAATAAATTTCCAGAACCACACAGGCTGCAAGCACTACTAAAAATACTACATCTTCATAATTCGATATATAAAGCCATAGAGGCAGCAAAGAAGGCAGTTACTACACAAGGTAGTAAACTACCAAAGCAGTAGGCAATATTCCCAACAGTATATATAATAAGTTACAATTATGAAATACTATAAGTATTTCCAAAAATAGCTTTCCTAAGGCAGTAAAGAACTACTCTATTATCTATAGTTAGCAAGTCCATAACTTATAGAAAGAAAAGCCTACACAAATGCTAAGTTTTCCTTCCTCTAAGCAAGACAAGAGTTCATGTATAATTAGAAAAGCTACACATCTGTCCAAAAAAGCTTCAAAATATATCCAAAAAAACTCCCTCCTATACAAAAGGCGACCTTCCATCCTCCTACAATACAAGGGGAAAAATATTTATCAATAATATATAAAGACAAAGAATAAGAGCTACAGAATAACCAAAAGGGAAGTAACCAATATGAATAAAAATTATAAGGGCAGAAACATACCCAATCAGTGATCATTTATCAATATTAACTGTGGTACAAGTACCACCTTTGTTTGAACAGGAACTAGAACTTGCTGTTGTTGTTGCTTGATTTAAAACTAGAAAAGAAAAAATTGAGACAATAGATTAAATTTTGCTCAAGTATATGACACATTTAATAACACTCAGTAGACAAGAAGATTGGAAGTTAAACATATTACCTAATTCATGAAATTCATCCTCCAAGACCTCCATCTCGTCCTTTGACTTGCGAAAAGAAATTGGGACATGGGCTTGCAGCCAATTTTGAGCACAAACAAGATTTTGAACCATGAGAGGGGAGAGTGAACTTCGAAATGGATCAAGTATGCACCCTCCGGTACTAAAAGCCGATTCAGAAGCAACCGTAGAAACAGGTATAGCCAGCACATCCCTAGCCATTTTGGACAGCACTTGGTACCTATCTGAATTGGCTTTCCACCACCCCAAAATCTCAAATTTCACATCCCCTCTACTCTTACAATTTTCAATCAAATATTTTTCAATCTTATTGCTACACCCTATAGACTTCTCAGCCTCTAAAAACCGCTCGTATCGTGAATTAACCATTGCATATGGATCACTACAACCAACTGTATCACCTTCCATGTGTGTCCTCTCATTCTCACTTGGTAGCACCACATTTGGTGAATCAACCCTAGAGTAATCATCATACAACCTAGCCATGAAATTCCCTACTAAGTCAACCATCTCATTAGCCACTTCATCCTCATAAATTTCAGAAAAAGAGTACTTCAAAAACCTCATTTTCTTCCTTGGATAAAGAACCACAGCCACATACAAAAGCTTATTAATTTTATCCCCTTTCCCCCAGTACTTTTCAAATTTAGCTTCCATTTTAGTTGCCATGTTTTTCAAGAGATGATTTTGAGATTTAATTAAATGAGCAATATTCTCTTGAATCACAAACATCTCATCAAAGAAGGTATTTAAAGTCACATACAAAGAACCGGAGAACTTTTTTGTTGCATTGTAAAAAAGTTTCAAGAAATCCACAAATGTCCTACAATTTTGAAAATCAACCCCATAAGGAGATTCCAAACCACCACTATTTTCCTTGTTAAAAAAGTATGAAGAATAGCTATCATCCTTAAAGTCCATTCTTAGGAACACTTTCTCAAATTTTTCAACAGTATCTAACATGAGATAGGTAGAGTTCCACCTAGTAGGTACATCAAGACTTAGTAAACACTTGGATTCAATACCTAATCTCTCCATAATACTCCTAAAAGTTTGATTTCTATTTGGTGAGGACTTCACATACCTTACCGCTTCACGCACCCTAGCAATGGATGCATTAATTTCTTTCAAACCATCTCTCACAATCAGATTTAAGATATGTGCACAACATCTCATATGTAAGAACTCATGTTCTAAAATAATCCCCTTCTAATCTTTAGTTAATTTTTGTAAAAATTTAATGGTAGTACCATTAGAGGAAGCATTATCCACTGTCAAGGTGAATATGCCATCAACACCCCACTCACGCAGACACATCTCAATCTTTCTACCTACAGTCTCCCCCCTATGGTCTTCCACTTGACAAAAATTCAAAATTCTCTTATGCAAGTTCCAATCATCATCAATAAAATGACCTGTGAGGGACATATAATTTAGATTTTGAATACTAGTCTATGTGTCCGTAGTAAGGCACACCCTACGACCTTTCAAGGCTTCCCTTAGTTTCTCTCTCTCAACACCATAAATGCTAATCAAATCCCTAGATACAGTTTGATAAGATGGGATATCCCTAATTTGCAATTTAGGTTGTAAGGTTGTTGAATATCTTTGAAACCCATACCCTTCAACAAACCTAAAAGACAACTCGTCTATTATAATCATTTTAGCGAGTGCCTTCCTAGAAGCCTTAACAGTAAAGGTTGTTGGTACAAGCTTAAGCCTTTCCTCTCCATCCATTTTGGGTTCAAATGCTAAGGTTTGTTGCCCTTTAAGTGAAGCTCTATTAGGGTTCTTAACACAGTTTGGTGTATGATTCAATAAATTAGTAGTACCATGACCCTTACTATTAGCACGGTAAGTTTTTTGGCAATAATGGCAAACAGCCTTAAATTGAACCTCACTCATTTTTATTTTTTCAAAATGATCCCAAGCAATAGACTTTTTCCTATTATTACCACAATCAGCAGCTATCTCACTCACCTTGGTTTTATCATTAGGTTTAGGTGGAAGTGCCTCAGCAATAGTTGGAGCGGCAATAGGTTCAACTTGGACAACAGGTTCAGCTTGGGCAGCGAGTGTTGATTGGGAAGGGGGGCATCAGTAGAGGGCTCCATGACCTAAAGACATCAAATTTAAGCATTAGCAAATAACCATAAAAAAACTAATACTAAGAAAGATCATTGTAGTTGACCTCTTAAAGGGCAAAGTCACATACACTAGAGCTTTGTAGAATAAGAAATATCATTATGTATAAGAATTGACTTCACATGTACTGATTTCATTTAACACTCAGTGTTCTGTATCAAGGTAAATTACATGGCACTTCATGATTTCATTTAAATTACAAGTATGTATGTTTAAGAGTCAAGACAAACTAAGAATTGATATAACTATAAGCATTTGAAAGAAATTGTCCTTGTTCAAAACATGGAGGGCTAAAACATTTTCCCAAATCTTTTTTTTTTTTTATAAAACCAGATCATAGACACAACTTCAGTTGAAGTAATCTGAGACTCTCATTGTCTTTAGTTTGTTCTCTCTCTTCTTTTTTTTTTTTTCTTTTTTTTAAGATTGCTTAGTTACACATAGCCAATGGTTTTTGTACAAACTTCCTCAACATCACAGTGTTCTTACATGGAAAGGAGGTGCTTGAGCTCAAACTCACTGCCTATTTGTTGTAATGTCTCACTTTTCACAAATGTTGATGCAGATGTACAATAAAAGTAACGGTGCATTAATCACAATCCGTTACCTCAAATATTTTTTTACTTCAAAAAGTTACAAACTTTGTTTGGTGTCTGTATTATTCGTTAAATCCTCACCACTCTTTATACAATAAGACAATCAAATAATCTTAAAAGCATAAAAAAACAATCAGAAGAATCTAAATAACTAATAAAAAAGAGAAAGAACAGATTTTTAAGGTTGTTTGAGTGACACGAACCAGTTGACGAGGAAAGCGAAATCGCGGTCTCCGAGCTTGAAGGCAGAGAGGCGACGGACGGTGCCCTTGGTGTGACGGACCAGTGATAACACTCCGATCCTCTGCTCAGCGGGGATACGTGTGAAGATGAGAACCGACAAGGTTTGGTGTTTGGTCCGTTGGAGACTTGGAGTGAAGTCAAGTGTTTCAAAATATAAGAGAGATTTTGAATCAGCCCTTGAGACTAGAGAGCAGAGAAAAGTAGAACAGAGAGAAGAATTAGATTGATTTAAAAGAGAAAGAGATGAGGGTTGAGGGCCTCTTGAGGCTGAGGGAGGGTAACCGGCCATGGCTTGGGGAAGTAGAAAATTGATTATGATTTGAGGGTTAGCCGTTCTGAACCACTGAAGAGAGATTTTGTGTGATTTTCTTTTGTGTGTAGGAACAATTTTGTTGATCTTCAAAAGGATCAAGACCGTTAGACACGCTCAAATTGCACGGCCATGGTTCATCCCACCAGTGTAAATGTGTAGATATAGTGTTTAGTCCAATCACTCTTAGGCTTTGCGTGTAAAAGTCTTAGCAACAGGCGGTTGATTTGAGACTTTGCGTGTAAAACTAAAAAAACTCAGTGCTTTAAGTCCAATTAGTCTTCTCTCTTCAGTCTTCACGGGTTCCTGAATCCTTGAATTACCTTTTTTTTTTTTTTTTAATATTGGTCAGTTCGGGTAATACGGGTTTTTTCTTCCTTAAACCGCTACCCGACCTGAATAATCGGGTTTTGAAAGAAGCACACCCGAATCTAACTCACTATAGGTTTCAGGTTGACCCGTTGGGATGCGGGTCGGTCGAACCAGATCGGTTTGGACAGGTCAGAGAACTGCTGGACAACCCTAATTGAAACAAACAAATGTATGTACAAAACCTTCATTTCCTTTTTCCCCGAGAGAGAGATTGTACCCCCATGCATCCTAGATAATTCGTGCAAAACTAGTAGATAGTGAGATATGCACAAGTTTTGCACATACAGATTTCACACTAACAATTAGCAAAGAAGACACGGTGAGGGCAGTTGACAAAGCTCGCTTCTTTTTTCAAATGAGTAGGCAGCATCTGGCACTAATTCTACTCAAACATTATACAACCCACTTTAGTTCATCTAATTCAGGAACTGCAACATCTTCTCTCATGACACCTGCATAATGATCACCCACATATGCCCCAGCTTGAGCAAATAGTTCCACCACTGCAGGCAACATACCATAGTACCTCTTCAAACCATTTACAAGTGGCTCACCACTATGCCTATCTCGAACATGCCACACATACACTAGAGGAATTAAATCATCAACTGTTGCCTCCTGCCAAGCATGTTGCCCATCCCTCATCTGGTGTTTAAAAGCTTGGCAATTCCTTACCTTGTGACCCTTAGGCCCTACTTGTATCTCTGAACAATATCCACAAGTTTGGACAGCATACTTCTTCATAAGTTTTGATGCTCCTGAACGCATTCTTTCCCATGCCTCCATGCCTTGAACGGCAATAGCTGCATAAATGCCAGAGCATTAGATGCTTGAGTAAAAAAGTAGTTAAGAATTTTTAACTTTTTTTCCCCAATAATGGTTAAAATCAAGTAAGTAAATGCTAATCAGGTCCTGGAGAAATAATCTTCAAGAATTATAAAAATGACAAAAAAGAGAACTGGAATAATAGTCCATGACACCCAAGACACCAATGGCAATTGAAGGGCTAGAAGAATCATAGATTTTTTAGGAGTAATCTTCTGATGAAAAGAGTCATAGATTTTTTCAATTTGGAAAAGAGTAGCTAGAAGAAAACAGACCTTGTACATCATTGGAATGCAAGTCAAAAAACTTGTCTTCTTCACTCGACTTCTTTTTCTTATCCCAAAACCCATATGTGTTAATATCTTTACCAGGTGTGTCCTCTTTGGGAAATCTCCGCTCAAAATCTATAATTTTACCCACAAGACTGTAAATAGGGAAGGTCCTTCTCCTTGTAGGGTACTCGGGTATGTCGAAACCTGCTTGAACACACAATTCTACAATTGCTGGAATTCGATCCACTTGGAGCTGCTCATTATGAGAAACAGCTCTCCCTACCCAGTCATATAGATGAAATGATTCTACAAGAGGCAAAATATGCTCCACACCTCCTCTTTCCCAAGTGTGCTCTTTGTTTTTCAGGCTACCAGCAACATCACATGTCCTAATTCTGTGCGGTGGATCACCAACATGAACCTCTCCACACAAGCTGCGTACAATGGACAGCCATTTCACTAGACAGATTTTTCCCCCCCAAAAAAAAAATCCACAAAGATAACCATACCAAAATAAAATACTTACCCATAGGTGTTGAATTTTTTTTTCACTCCATATCTAGTTTAATTAATTAAGGACTTAACATAACCAGATTTTCAGGATTAATGTTCACATGTAATGCCCATTGTTATTGTTGTTTTTTCAAGGTAAATAAATTCATCAATGCCTAATGTTTCTTAGAATTGTGATTTTCTGAAAATTGTGTCATCTATCTTTTGAAAATGTTATATCAGGTTAAACCAACATTACAATATTGCATATGTGAAAAAAAACCTAGTAATTGACCTCTATGGTAATGGAGTGAATATAAAAATGTTTTAATATCAGATTCTTTGTTTCATGATTCATGAATCTAGATATAAGCCATTTCAATTTAACTTAAACCCTTAAAATATACTTTTTTTTTTCCTAACCCACTAAGAGCAGAATAACGTGCATCAATTGTTCTTTTCAATAAGTGCCATTTTCTTTAACTATAACTTCAAGGATGTTTTGTGGAATCCCATCTATTTAAAGGCCACACATCAATAGAAATTCGACCAACAGCCTTACATAGTTACATAACTGGTTACTCAAATCAAAATTTAAAAAAAATTATGCCTTTTACGGGTTTACCTGCAAGAAAAAATAGCAATGCTCTTAACAATCCTCGAGACACAAGCATTAAGCTTGGCTCTGGCAGCATACACTTCATGAGCAACTGGAACTAATCCCTTGACCAACAGTCCATTTTCAGGAGGCCGCAGAGTGTTCTCCTGCACCATCTGCTTCTCTTTCCTCCTCAACCTAGCCTCCCGCTTGAGTTCATTAACACTTGTCACCAATGGCTTCCTCTCAGACTTCTTACGCTTCATTGGTAGCTCCACATGAGAAGAGCCAGTTGAATACCAACCATAGAAATGCCTGTTTATCCCTATAAAGTTTTCAGCAGATCTTTCTGTGATCATATCAAGCAAGTTTACCACGTTTCTAATACGTCCACACAACATTTCTGCTCATTAAAATTTACCCATCTCTGCAATAAACAATAGCACAAGATTTACATATATAATGCATCAAAAAAACCATCACTCTTCAAACAATTCACATTAATAAAAATCAGCTTAGAACTTTGGCTACTTGCATTACTTCAGTTATTGTGATAGTAACATTGAATTGGCAGTATAAAATCACCGTTTAGGGACCCATTTTAACATCTTGGAATGAAAATATGATATGGTAAGTGAATTTGTATGAAATAAAAAATGCAGTACAGTCACTCAAGCATTTAAGCAAACACGTAGCATGCAATGTTGCTCTGCTGATAACAGGGTTGCTCTGTTTGAGGAACAAAAAGAGGTTTTACGTTAACTAATACATAAGATTATGTCAAGCTCTAAAAGGCAGTAATTAGTAAACCCCAACAACGAAATTTGAGGCTGAGAGTACCAAGAATTGAAGAACAATAACTTACCTTTCCTTTCTACTGTGTCTTTGAAGGGCTCCATTGGTGGATTTGAATGGGGTAATAACAATAACAATTTGCGATTTTGGGCCTTTCTGGGCTGGACTCATATGTTATTTGTTTTATTTTTGCTTATTTGGTTAGTGAAAGACTGAGAGGAAAAAAATCACTCAAATTAGTGTCTCTCTCTCTCTCTCTCTCTAGTCTTTAATGCTCTTATATTCATTTACATCACTTTTACATTAATATTCATAATTGATAAGGAGATGACTATATTTTAAAATATTTCACATTTTTTTAACATAAAAGTGAAGGTAAATAAAATTGTATGTAAGAATATCATTGCCCTTAAAAAAAAAAAAAAAAAAACCCTTGGTTGATCTCTTTTTGAAAGTTGTAGAGCTTGCTCTTTACCTTAGTTTGGTCACTTAAGAAAATGGGAAAAGCCTAATACACATAGGCGGTTAAACTCACATTTCTAACTTGAAAATTGTGACTTCAAGCTATAATTTCGGTTGATTTTTCGCATGTGTGTAAATGGAGTAATTCTTAAGTACTTTTAGAATACAGTGACATGGTGTTTTCTCCTTTCACATTCATGATGAATCCTGATTAATGAAATTCATGGAAAGATCCATCATGAATATGAGATAAGGGAGCATCACGTTCCCGTACTTAGAGAGCACTTAATAATTTTCCGTGTAATATATATATATATATATATATATAATAGAGTATGTATAATAAGCATTGCTAAAAAAAAAACATTTCATAATGGCAAGTAACTATTATTTAGCTTTACATTATCCCTCACGAAAAAAAAAGAGGAGTGGGTTGGGGGGGGGGCTTTACGTAACTGTTGACAATATGTTATTGGAATAATTGCATATGCTGTTCACCTAAATTAACTAGACTAGATAAATCCCCTAGACTAGACTAGATAAAATGGTTAAACAACAAAATTTTCTCAGTTATTATTTTACCGTTTTACTGACTTGACAATTAACATCAAAATCTGTTTTATAGTAATTGAGCTTTATTATTTTGTTGAGAATTCATAGTCAATCTTAAAATTTTGAGATTAAATCTTAATTGTTGTTATTGTATATATAGCACTATTGAGTATTGGAGTTGCGACCGATGTTAAATTGAAACCTTAAAATTTCAGGCCCAATACATTAGTTTGTAAGAAGAGCTAAGCATTCAACCAAAAATAAATAAATTTGTGAGTAGAGCTAAGCTTGCTTATCCAGGATGTTCAATTATATGGTTTGCTGCTAATTGCATGGTTCTTTGCTTTAATGGTGCTGATACAAGGATGCTCAGATCTTCAATTAGAATCCAAAATTGCACATCAAATTTGATGTTTTCAAAATTAATTTTAATTAAAACATAACAAAATAATTAAAAATTAAGTATCATGATATCATGAGCTTATGCCTAAATGATACTGATGAACATGTATTCTCAGACAATCCATAAGAATCCTGAATAGAGATGATATAATTTGCTGTTATGTGCATCAAGATTACTGTGAAAATTAACTTCCCCAGTCAAAGACTATAACAATTTGTTTACACAAAATTCAGCTGAATATATCACATGCCACATCTCAATGCAAGTAACCTTGGTTCAAAAAGGATATAAAATATTGGACCTATAATGGTGGCTGATGCAATAGCTATGTGCGTGTACATTTTTTGAAGCTGGTAACCGTAGCTTAGTTTTTGCCTTTGGGCCTCTTCACAATCATCACGGTGCACCGAGCATTATGAAGACAGTAATCACTTACACTACCTATAACCGCCCTGCAAAAATTGTTAAAATTTTCTTTGATTAGCAGAGATTACCTCCTTAACTATCCAAAACATTAATAGGTACAAAACAGACCCTTTTTCTTTATAATGTGGTCATGAAAACACTCATTTTGATCATATTAGCTTTGTTTGAAATCACGTTGCATAGGCCAATAACTTTAACATCAAATGACATTTTTTTGGTATTTTTAATAGAAGCATTTAGGTTAATTCTCCCTCGTCACTTAAAATGTAGAAAAAAAAAATTCATAGATGAGAAAATATTAACATATTGTCTTAATGTACACAAACATTTTCTGAATCTAGCAACAGCATGCTCCACTAAAAATTAGAAAAAGGGTTAGAACTTAGAACTTAAAACAATACCTTTTTATAACCCCATAGCCATGGCTGCCCGCAACCAAGACAGATGCCTGGTGTTTTTCTACAGCATCACAGATAACATTCCAAGCATCTCCTTGCATCAGCTCCACCACAACATCATTCACCTGCATTTTTTAGCATCTCAAACATTCAGAAAATAAGTGCAAGTTCACTAGGGCACCTGCACTTCATGTCATTGACTATATCTCCACATGTAAAACTGTGACATTATGTTCACACAAAATGCTACCACAGGCCAATCAGGTTCGATTTACAATCATCAGATTAATTCCACTATGATTTGAAATGGAACTTGAAAATATTTGTGTCTGTTTGTGTATATTAAAGATGTAATCATGCATCCAGTGAATAGTACCAATTTACAGCCACAAATTTCCTCCGCCCAATTTCTGCATCTAGAGCAGCTATCCTATTCAAATCTGCTGTGAGGATGGTAGAACTTCTTCGGACTCTCCTACAAAATTGATCAGAATACAAATGAAGTTAATCAACCCCAGAAAATCAAAAATAATTTGACTACAATAACACAATCATAAAAAACCAACCAATTCTTTTGAAAAAAGATAGGGCAAGTTATACTTTTGTCCCTAAAATTTGGTGTAAGTTAGATTTTGGTCCCCTCAAAATTAATAAGCTCGGATTTGGTCCTATAAATTTTTTTAAAATGGAGAATAATTTGATCATTCCATCTATTCTGACTAATAGAATGCTTCACCTAATTTTTTAGGAATTAAATCAAATTAACTACATATTTAAGGGATCAAAATCAAACTACCCCAATATTTAAGGGACTAAAATCAAACCAATCTCATATTTAGGAGACCAAAATCAAACCAGCCTAACCTACAAATGAAGGGACAAAATTGTTCGAGTTTTAAAGTTTCAGAGATCAAATCTAAACTTTTTAACCATAATCAAACTTATTCCAAATTTTAGTGACCAAACATATACTTTTTCTAAAAAAGAGGTATATTTGTATATTTAAAATATACATGCAAAATACGAACATGTATGTGTGTGTATATATATATATAATAATTGTATCAATTTCATGCATGTAATTAAACGTGTGTGCTCGCATGAACTATATTTGTATATGTATGCATATTTTACATATTTGGAGATACCAGGTTTCGAGACAGAAGGAGATGGTTTGGCTTGGACGATGACAAGCCTGAAAATAGGGTTTGAAGCAAAGGGAGTGAAGAACTACTTCAGGGTCCAGTCCAAAGCAAATGTGCTGTGTTCTTTATCATCGATACCAACCACCATCACTTACTTCTCAACAATGGCCATTGCAATTATGCTGGTTAAGTTGTTCTCTTTGGCAGTCAAGAGTGCTTGGACTGGCTAAGTTAATTAAGGATTTGATGAATGAAAGCAATGAGAATAGAGATTACTAGTCAGACTATTTATACAAAAACTGAAACTTGTGTTTGTACCTTTTATATAAGTTTATAAGTACGAAATTTGAATAAAAGTTATTAAATTATAAATATGACAACTAATTATGATACTACCCATTAACAATTTCACATAAAAGTGCTAATTAAGTATTTAGTTTTCTTATTCAGCAAAATAAAACTAAATTTTTAAAAAAATATTACAGTCTTTCTATTATGCTTAAGTGGGTGCAGATATTGGACTTTTTAAAACCACCACACTTAAAAAATATTAAAGTTTTTCCATCTGCAACCCACTTAAATTATAAAGAATTTAGTTTATTTAGCCTTTGATTTAAGACTGATTCAGTGATGTAAAGGACTCCTTGTGAGTTGTGACAATTGAATTCTCAAAGTTGTTTATTATTCTAGCTAGAGAAGAATGTGTCACCTTTCATATTGTTGTCATGTTTGTCTATTCCCATTGTTAAACTTGTAGCATTGCCATATGTCAAAGAACACTAGTATTCTACTATAGTCAAGTGATATGACCAACTATATACAATTTTTTTAAAGAAAAATTGTGAAAATTTTAGGTAATATTTAGTAACAGATTTTGTTTTTTATTTTCAAAAACTTGTTTTTGGGAATATAAAGAAAAAACAATTTTCTTGTATTTTTTAAATAAAAAACATGTTTGGTTAGCTAAAATTAAAAAGATAATTTTTTGAAAAAAAAAAAAATACTAAAATATGTTGTTACTAAGGTTTGAATTCTAATGCTAACTTATTAAATAAGGCAGATTCATTAAATGCGTGTTTTCATTAACTTTTGAAAATTAGAAACTGAAAATAGTTTTTTGCATGTTTTCAGTTTTCTTTATAAATTGAGTTTAGAAAATAGTTTTTGTTTTCTATCTATTTTGGGTTGCCAAACAAGTTTTTTAGTCTCAATAATAGAAAATTGTTTTTAAAAATAGAAAATAAAGAGAAAAAACAGTTACCAAACATACTTTTAGCTTCTTATTTTGCCCCCACTTTTCTTGAAGCTGCATGCATGAAAATATCTGACAGTATATCTCAAAGGTATCTCTTGGCTCTTGCTGCTTGTGAAGGAAAATATATTATAGTAGAAGGATGGATCTTGAAAATGAGGGCTAAATAAAGAACTCGCTAGCTGTTTGATAAAATCTTTAAGGCTGTGATTAAGTGTTTAATTATATGGTATTGAATTTCTTAACGTATTTTTTTAAAAAATTATATTTATATTTAAAAAGAACAAGTGGTTTGCTTTGATTTTTCTAGTAACAGGTGATACAAATCTGCTGGCTCATTACCATGAGGGCTATAAAATAATACAATGTTCAAACCCTTTTCCCTGTCTCCTTTAAAGCATGCTTAAGGTCCTTTTTAAATTTAAAAAAAAAAAAAATTGTATGCTTAAGGTCTTTATATATATATATAAAAGAATTTTTTTTTTCTCAAACTAGAGTGACACTGAAAAACACTATCAGATACTCCAAATGAAGTATATATAATTGATATAGGATGTAACTTAAATATAAAAAGAGCAAGTGGTTTTCTTTAATTTTTGTAATTATGATCGATCAAATCTGCTAGCTCATTAGTCATTACCATGTGTATTACTTGCATGTAATATTCACAATTGATCATATCCAATTGTAGTGGGTTTTTTTGGTTATATTGGGCTAGGCTACCTTTTGCGGTACTGGACCTAAATATTCTGAGTTAGGGAGTTGAGATCGATTCAGCTGCAACTCAATTTGGTCCGGCTTGTGCGCAAACTATGCCTCGTTTGCCAAGAGCGTGCTTACGGCAGGAAAATCTGTTTTAGATGAGTCATGGTAGGTAGATATGATAATAATAAGACAAAAGAAAGTACCTTGACTTCTTAATTAAAGTGAATAGATAATTCCTAATCAAGAAAAGATAATCACAGTTTAACAACAATTACTTTTATAAAGAAAGCAAGGGGAATAAGTGGGTAGTATATGGGTTAATCAAAAGAAGAAAGAAATCAGATCAAATCTGATCCGCAGGACCAAAACCAGAGAGGGAAGAATGTCTCTTCTTAATGTGAATAATCCCCAGGGAAATCCTACAGTGGAAATTAATCACTTTGAGGGAAACAGACCTGAATGGTTAGTACACAAGAGAATTCTTTGTTTCTGGCAAAGAGCAAGACTTTGAGAGGGAGAGAGGGAATCAACCTATTGGTGCATGTCTGTCGCTCTAACTCCCTATCTTTTTCTTTCCTTCCTCTTCTAATATTCCTCTTTCTTATCTTTTCTTTCTTTCTTCTCTTTTTCTCAATACTTGTTTTCTATTCCCCATTTTTTCAAGTTCCTATTCCGTGGTCCTGGTCTCCTGTACATGGCAAGGGCCTTTTTTTATAGTGCTTGTCGTGACTGGATTTTACTATTTTAGCCCTTAACCACCTTTGTCTAATCTAGGTGTACTTGCCGACTACCACTGGTTCGTCTATGTGCCATTCCCTATCACCAGACAAAAGAAAACTATTTTGTTTCTTTGTGGTGTGGGTGCCAACTCAGCTTTGCTTCTTTTGGGTGGTATGTCATCTTAGCAAGACACTTCCCCCAAAAGAGTCCGAGTAGGAACCTCATAATAGGTTTTTCCCCTCTCCCCACCGCCAAACCATGCCCTCTTACCTCTGATCCATGACCTCATCGTGTTCTGTATTGGCTAGGTACAAGCTGGTGATATCTGGGCCTTGTGCATGCCTCTATTCCATGTATGTCCAAAATCTATCTGCTGCTCATGCGTTCACCGTGGTTGGCCTGCACAGTCTGCCATCTGTTTTTTGACTATTTTCTAGTTTCCCTTTCTTTTATGGCTTGCCTTACTTAGGGGCTAGGCCTTGCTTGATGGTGGGCTTTGCCTTTCTTTAGCCCACCATTTTTTCTGCTACCATCTCCTACCATACCACTTTATCATTCCTGCTGCGAAGTTGTTTGCCTCAATCCTGTTGGGCCTCTTTGGGTCTGCTGTTTATTCTTCTCCCAATGGTCCAGTACGGCCATTGGTTCTTTTATTACATCACTGGCGGGCTCCTGTGTCCCATTTGTTTTCTCTTAGGCGTCCTTGGCCCTGGCCCATTTGCTTTCCTTGGGCTTCTTTGGCCCTTTTCTTAACTTTGCATTCCCATGAGTTTTTACTAAGTTCTTTGGGTTTCCCTGGCCCAATTATATTATTCCTCATCCTTAGGGCTCATGGGCTTGCCATCAACTCCTTACTTTCTTTGCTTTCATTACTTTGGGCCTGCCGTGGTCCATTCTCACTTTTCCACATCATATACTGCCCATAGTTTGCTTTTTTTCTCTTTTTTCGGGCTCCTTTAAGCCCATTTGCCTCCTCAAGGCCCATTTGTTTATCTCATGGGCCTGTGATTCATTATTCCTACCGCTTAAGCTTAATGAGTTTTTTATCCATTTACCAACTCTTTTCTGTCCGCGTTGCTGGGCTTCTCCTTTCCACTTGGACTTCCAAAATGGCCATCAACACCAATAAAAGTGACATGAAGGTGAAAAAAAGGGTATCACTATCAAAGTCACTCTCGAAGGTAAGAATTAAAAGAGAAATAAAAATGTCACCTTCAAAATAAAAAAATTAATAATCGTAGAAGGATGGGTGGAGAAGAAAATAGTTGAATGTGTCTAAACTTTAAAAAGGTCAAAATTTTACAATTAATTAATTGTTTGAGGCAATTTTTTTTCCTATTTTCAAGTTTATATAACTATTCAACCTCTACTAGATGGAGAAGTACCAGTTTTCAATACTTGCATGCATAAACTCCATTTGAATAGATCAAGGATTGGACTGAATTTGCTTGGGCTACTTTTGTTTTTGTGTTATTACGTAATACACATTTTTTGACTGAAAAACAAAAAAGCAAAAAATATTTTCTTTTCAGTGTTTGATCACATTTTTTAAAATAGTCTTGTTGATGATTATCTTTTGAAACCCAATAGAAAGAAGAAGCCCAGCAACATGGGCAAAAAACAGTTAGTAAGTGGATAAAAAAAACCATTAAGCCCAAATGGTAGGAATAATGGATTACAGGCCCATAAAATAAGCAAATGGGCCTTGAGGAAGTAGACGGGCCTAAAGGAGTCAGGAAAGAGAGAAGAAGCAAACTCATGGGCAGTATGTGATGTAGAAAAGTGAGAATGGGCCACAGCAGGCCTGAAGCAATGAAAGCAAAGAAAGTAAGGGGTTGATGGAAAGTCTATGAACCCCAAGGATGAAGGATAAGGTAATTGGGCCAGGGAAGCCTAAAGGAGTTAGTAAAGCCTATGCAAATGCAAAGTTAGGAAAGGGGCCAAAAGGGCCCAAGGAAAGTAAATGGGCCAAGGATGCCTAATGTAACCAAAAAGGCTCAAATGACTATACTGAGTCATTGAGGAAAGAATAAGCAACAAGCCCAAAGAGGTCCAGCAGGCTTGGGTCAAATAACACCATGGTAGGAATAGCAGAACAGTACGGCAGGACACACAAAGATTGCAGAAAAGAATAAGGGAGTGGGCCGAAGGAGGAAAAACCCATGGCCAAGCAAAACCCCAGCCCCAAAAGAAGCAGGTTTTGAAGAATGAGAAGCCAGAAAATGGTTCATGCCATAAAAAGCCAAGGATGGGCAGCAAGATGTGCAAACAAGTCTCTAGACCACGGTGGACGCGTGAGCAGCAGGCAGATTTCGGATATACATAGAAGTGAAGCACGTGCAAGGCTTATACATCACCAACTTTTACCTAACCAATATAGGAGGTGGTTAGGTCATGGGTCAGAGGTAAGAGGGCATGGTCTGGCGGTGGGGAGAGGGGAAAACCTATTCTGGGGTTCCTGCTCAGGCTCTTTTGGGGTATACATCCTACTGGGATGACATACCACCCAAAGGAAGGATGAGTTAGGACCACTAGGTGCATGTCATGAGGGATAGGAAGAGAGAGAGAGAGTACTCACACTGTAGCATAGCAGGTAAACAAACAAAACAGTCTTCTTTGTTTGGTGTCATGGCTAGCACAGGTAAGTGGTGATGGCTGACAAACCAATAAGTGGTCGGCAAAAACACCCAGACCAAATAAAGGTTGTTCAAGGCTAAAATAGTAAAATCCGGTTATGGCAGGCACTATAAAAAGGGGCTTTGCCATGCACAGTAAAAGGGAGTCAGGATCACAATCAGAAAACATTGTAATAGCAACCTCTAGGAGAGTATCACAACAAAATAAGAAAACACGGAGAAAGAAAGTGAAGAAAAGAAAGAAAGAAAGGAAAAACTAGGAAGGATAGAGAATAGAGAGCATAGAATGGCAGGTATGCACCAATAAGTTGATCTCCTCTCTCCCTCTAAAGCCCTACTCTTTATCAAAAAGACAGAGGATCCCCATTAAACATAAACTGTTCAGGCCCATTACCTCAAAGAAATTAATTTCTTTTCCCTAGGAGATTAATCACATTGAGGAAGTGGTTTACCTTCTTGGTTTCAGCTCCACAACATTATTTGCATGGCAGACCGAGTTTTCCCTCTTTAATTCAATAAACCCATTGTTATTATTCCTCATTTATTTCTCTACTTTTGGCCTACGGGTTGCCGCTTGTCGCTCCCTTTTATTCATTTTGTCTATTATTTCTTGTATTGTTTTTATCATGTTTGCCTGCCGTAACTTACCCACAGCAACTCTGCCCACCATAGGCTTGTGATCAAAGCTTGGCAAACGGGGTATAGTTTGTGCACAAGCCGGACCAAAGTAAGTTGCAGTTGGACCGGTCTTGACTTCCTTACTCAGAACATTTGAGCCTAATACCGCAGGAGGTAGCCTAGCCCAACATTGTAAAAAAGGCCCATTACAAGTCTAAAAAAACATTTTCATGTGTTTAGCTTCTACGGAAAAATACAATTCCTATTATATATTTGTGGGAGTCAAAAACACCAAGAAAGATGATAACTAGAGATGCTCAAGATTGACACAACCAATTTGTAATAAAGGGAGAAAAATTCATAATGGGAAGATTGGACAGAAAAACTAAATATCAGAATGAGTAAAGGGAGCAAGATTCATTCACAAATAGCCTTAACTATGGTAAAAAGATGGAACTTAAGATTACAAAGTGTTTCTTCTCTCTTTCTCTTTATTGTTCTTTGTCTATTTTTTGAAAAATTCTGATCTCCCCTTCTCTCTCTATTATTAGAGGGACCTTATCCCATCAGACACCCCTCTTCTGATCATGAAGGAAGACTTTTGGAATGTCCTCACTATTTAGGCTAGTCATTCACCATTTAATGCGACTAACATTAGGTAGGAATATCTCGTCCTCGACAGTACCGTTGATCCTTCCTCGACAAGGTGATTGTTGCTTTGGGCTCTATGTCATTATCTTCTTTTTCTCGGTGAGAGTTTTAGGCTTAGGTATCGTCCTCGACAATATTGTTGATCCTTCCTTGGCTAGGGGATGCTCGGATTGTCTTAGGGGTAGCTTAGGTCATCATGTGTTAGAAACCTATGGGTAGAACTCACCCTTGAAAATCGGCTTGCAAGGAAAGGGTGCCCAAAAGCTTATAAACACATGGTTAAGCTTATATTTAATCTATGTGGGACACTAAGATCATAACATACCACCACGCTCTGCAATCGACGTCCATGATGGCTCACTCTAGTGACATTGACCCGATGGTAACTCTTTCTCTTTTGGCAGCTTCACTCATCTATTAGTTATTTTAATCTAGCCTCTAGGTCGCCCCCTCTGGGATCTGACCACAAAACTGTAACTCATTTGATCCCATACTCAATGAGTTACACCCGATTACTCGGGGTGGTAATTGGCTCTGATACCAAACGTTACAAACTCATGGGTAGAACTCACCCTTGAAAACTGGTTTGCAAGGGGAAGGTACCCAAAAGCTTATAAACACATGTATCTATCCTAGGATGACATATGAGAAATGACATGTATCTATCTTAACATGACATCTGAAAAAATGTACGTATCTATCCTAGGATGAGATCTGAAAAATGCCCCGTATCTATATGTCATCTAGGATGACATATAAATACATGGACATGTATGAAATTCCTAAAATTTTAACTGAAGCATATATGAGATCCTAATTATCATAACAAGATTATATCTATCTTACACAAGCATTGCATCGAACATAAAAGTAGTATAAACAAGCATGTTTCATATTTATTGAAAAAAAGAAATAGAATCATTACCTTCATATAATAGCAGCAATGGGTTCTAATATCTCAAAGTCAAACTAAGAATTATTGCTTCATTTTGCTAAGAATCTTGGCAGATCCTAGCACAAAAGCAAGTCCTAGTTCTTCTCTAAAGATCAGAGGGAGTACCTTTTTTTTTTTACCAAACAAAGGAAGAGTTCATACAATTACATAGAGCAGGACTATACCACCTGTAATACAAGGGTGTGTTCACAGCCTATTTAGCAAAACACCACACAGCCTTAACTACTACATGAGGGACAACCAAAGTATTACAAAATAAACCATTTTGAGAAAGAAAGTTTAGATCAGCTATCCTACTACTATCCAACCAATTTGTGCTTTTCCTCAATTTGAAAACTTGATGGAGATTGATCTTGTCAGTTAAGAACAAAACATGTTGAAATCCATAGTTTTTAGCTATGATACCAACTTCCACCATTGCTTCAAGTAGAGCTCCTATTGCTGTGTTGGCAAGACTGCAATTAACCCCTAAAAACACTTCTTCTCCCTGCATATTTATAGCTACAAAAGCATATGCTCTCCTTTGTGGCTTTGTTCTTCTTGCTTCAGCTAATTTGATGATGAGCTGATATTGCTCTGTAGCTGTGAGATGTCCTGACTTGGCTGTTCTAAGCTCTCTGGTAGGATGGTATGGGCCTGCATAAGTCTTCCTATACCTGCAAGATAAAGTTTTGGCTGTTAGAATAACCTTTAGGGGATTTGGGTACAAGCCTTGGTGAAGCACTTTGTTTCTATGATTCCAAATTAACCAAAAAATTGTAAACATTGATTGAAGGATGACCGAGCTTTGATCTTCATTATTTAAGTAAAAGCTGATATAGTCTTTTAACCAAGACTGAACAAACACATTGGTGATATCAGAAGTATGTAGACCAAGATCTGAACCAAACCAACAAGCTCTAGAAAAGCTACAAAAGAGAAACAGATGTGTAGGAGTCTCTTCTTCAACATTACATAAGGGGCAAGCGACATCATTACTGATGCCTCTGCTGTGTAGATTGGTCATAGTAGAAAGGCTGTCATGGAGAAGTTTCCACACAAAATTGATAATTCTTAAGGGAACATGGGCTTTCCAAATTGTAGTCCATATCTTCCTTTCCTGCTGGAACTGTTGTGACTCTAAAGCGTCTTCAGTTAACAACTCATAAGCTCTCTTGGTAGTATAATTCCCATCCCTTGAGTATTTCCACATAAGCCTATCCTTAGAATCATTGATTTTGGAAATGGGCATTTGCAAAATGTTGACCGCTTTAGGGTGATGGTCTAAGCTCCTAATTAAATCCACTTTCCAACTTCTAGAATTATGATCAATAAGATCTCCTATTGTGCCGGTTTGCAAAAAAGGAAGCAAAGAACTATCTCTTAAGTTTGGTGACCAATCAGGATGAGTAAGGGTTATATCAAAACCATCTCCAACCAACCATCTGCCTTCTCGAAGAATAGGATCACCTTGCTGAACAATGTTTTTCCAAACCCAGGAATGGTGTGATTTAGGTGTGTGGCCTTGCAATGATTCATCAGGATAGTACTTAGCCTTAAAAGTTCTAGCTAAAAGGGATTGGGGACAGTTAATAAGCCTCCAATACTGTTTTGCCAACAAAGCTTGATTCATAGGGCTGAACTTCTTAATGCCAAGACCCCCCCCCCATCTTTTAGGCTTGCAGATTTTATTCCAATTGAGCAAATGAAATTTTTTCTCTCCAGTTTCATGACCCCACCAAAAAGACCTCACAATAGAATCCATCTTGTTGCAAATAGATTCAGGAACCTTAAAACAAGAGAATGTGTATAAAGGAAGAGATTGGAGTACAGAAGAGATGAGGGTGATTCTACTAGCCTGTGAAAGAAGCCTAGATTTCCAACCCTGCAGCTTGGAATGAAGCTTGTCAATCAGAAAATGAAAATTAGCAATACGATTCCCTCTCAACTTAAAATTGATACCAAGGTATTTGCTGGGGTGTTGGACAAGGTTCACATTCAAACTTCTAGCTATGGATTCTTGACATTCCTTGGCCATGTTTAGGGAGCAAAAAAGGTCAGATTTGGTTAAATTTATTTTTTGGCCCGAGATAGAGCAGTACCAGTTTAGGATGGATTGGATATTACCAAGAGAGTTCCTATCATTCTTGAAGAAAAGAAGAGAGTCATCTGCAAAAAAGAGATGAGTGAAAGAAAAACCACTCCCGCCTACTTTCACTCCTTTGATCTTATTAGAGTATTCAGCCTGTAGCAAAGAAATAGAGAGAATGTTAGCACACAAAAGAAAGAGATAAGGAGATAGAGGATCTCCTTGCCTATGGCCTTGTGTTGGATGAAAGGTTGAAGTTAAACTCCCATTGACTAGAAGAGTGAATGACACAGAAGACACACATTCCATAATCCATCTAATCCATTTGGGATCAAACTTCATGGCTGTTAGAACAGCTTTCAAGAAATTCTAGTTGACTCTGTCATAAGCTTTTGACTTGTCTATTTTTAGAGCACCAAAAAAGGATTTCCTTCCTTTCTTTTTTTTTAGGGTGTCCATGATCTCATGAGCCAAAAGAATCAGAGGGAGTACCATGAAATGGGAATCCTTGCTCCTATTTATAGATGTTTTGGAAGGCCCCAAACCCTCTGTAATCGAGCTAGAACGTAGCTGGCGGAATCTACGTTAAAAAAATTTTGAATTTGAAAGTCAGTTTATGGTCATAGCAAATCTCAAAAAACAATTGCAAATCTGTGTTCTGTTTGCCTATCCGGCAGTCTACCAGTCGTTAGGCAAATAAATTCGAGCTTAATCTAC
Source organism: Quercus lobata (assembly GCF_001633185.2). NCBI lineage: Eukaryota > Viridiplantae > Streptophyta > Magnoliopsida > Fagales > Fagaceae > Quercus > Quercus lobata. The sequence goes on along the minus strand of NC_044915.1, from coordinate 27,565,382 downwards.
CGATTCGGTAGATTGACCAAATTCCAGCTTTCTTTTTGAAAATTTGAACGTTTTCCAACGGCTACTTCTTGAGATGTACATTGCTAGCCTGGGCCTCAGAGATATTTTGGATCTAAGAAATCTTCCAGTTAAACCCAATCTCTTCAAGATTAACAGATTTAATTTAACTATTTTATAAATCTTTCTTAAATCCATTAATGTTGAAATGATCAAGTACATGTATCCACATAATTGTTTCAAGCCTTATCTAATAGGATTTGACATGTAATTAATTTTAAATTAACCAATTAATAGTCCAATTTTTTTTTTTTTTTTTTTTTTGGTTGAGAAAATAGTCCAATTAAAATTAATTGTTCATAATCCTATGTGACTGAAGCCATAATTACACAAATACATATTAACCTTTCAATTTTGATCTTATGATGTTTTTCGATCGGATGGCTTGATTGAGGCATGTGATATACCGTCTTCATCGTTACACTCTCAAGATTTATTCAATGAAATGTTATTGAAAATTTAAAGAATCAAATTAAATTTTTGTCATTTGAAGTAAGAAATAATTCATTTGCTTAAGAGATTAAATTAGGGTTGCAAAATGGGGTGTCTACAGCAGGATTTGGCAAGCCGAGGTCATGGTTTCTCACATAGCTGTGTGTATGAATCTAGATATTTGAACATGTAAAGACTAGCAAGCATTAGTATGTTAAATAAAAGGGAAAATAGATGCTACCCATTTTTAGTTTATGCTTCTTGTTGTTTTCCCTTTCATTGCTTGCTTTTTTTCCTTGGGTCTAGCTTCTGAATTGTGCTCTATTAATAGCTGAAAAAGGAGCAAGCCCAACCCACTTCCCTTATTTCTTCTTCCCTAACCCTAGTTGTTTCCAATCATCTATAATTCTCCCTATCAACTACAAACCAAACTCTCTGATCAACAAGAAAATGAGGTTGTAGCTTTTTCGCTGCAAACCTCAGTCGCCACCACCACTGCAAAGGTGACTTCTCTATCTCCAAACCCAAAAACCATCTCCCTTTGTTTGATCTCTCTCTCTTTCTCTCAAAACCCTAATCCCACACTTTGATCTACAAGCTAGGAGGGCCATATATCACAACGCGTGAACAAAGTGAAAGTGGTGTGGAGGTCTAGCCCACCGTGGATCGACTAAGAATCATGGCTAAGGCAACGCGTGATGCGGTGGCGCATAAACTGCACGTGCAAATAAGGGTAAGCTAAGGAGCTATTATGCTTTTGTGTACTTCGATAAGTAGGTAACAAAGTGTGTACAAAAAATGAAGCAGCTCTTGTACAAGCTAAAATCTCAGAAACAGTATGATAGTGTGTACATGCACACGTGCACACTAGTGAAATGTGATAATATACCTAGAAACTGTGAGAGAGAGAGAGAGAGAGAGAGAGAGAGAGAGAGAGAGAGAGAGAGAGAGAGCCAAAACTTGGTGAGTGAGGGTGGGAGAAAGTGTTGGCCAAGAGAGAGAATCGAACTTGGTGAGCAAGGAAAGTGAGTTGGCAAATAGAGAGTCAAAACTTGGGGAGCAATTTTGCATGAAAATATCTATTGAACATGCTCAAACTTTGGGCACTTGGCCACATTATAGGCTGCCAGGTGGCGTGATATTGGTCCTCCATATGACAAGAACCATAATGTGTATTAATTGAAGATTAGCACAACATGAAAGGGATATGATTTAATTTGGATACATGCAATAAAATGGAAAACTAAATGAATTTTCAAGGAATGACACACGTCCTATGAAAAATCAAGTAATTGTGTGAATTAAAATGTCTTTGTAGCACGTATCCAAATCAAGTCAAGGCAAAAATACATATTTTCAAGAAAGATTCAAAAGAGATAATTTTCACAATTTCACAATTCCAATTCAAGCATGACTTTTTTTCAATAACAATCAATTTGAAGAGAATTTTATGATCTTTAAGTTTACCAAATTCTTAATTTAAAGCCTAAAATTTCAACAAAATTTAAGGTCGGACAAAATACTGTATCGACACTTAGAATGACAATTAAGGGAAAATGAGAAGGGTAGAGGAGTACAGTCGTGGGAGTGGGGTAGGTGGGATTCATACGACTAGGGATTTGGGTTTGTGCCTCCCAAGGGGATGCTAATTGTTCTCGTTCTCTCCTAGAAAAAGATGAATAAATAGGGTTAGGGTATGTGGATAAGAATGTGATGTCTCACCCTTTAAGGTTACTGGAAATTTTCTAGATATTGGAACAGAACTTAATTCATCTTTGCATTGGATTAGAACTTGAACTGCAGTGCGCAATTGGGACAGAACTTAATTCACATGTATGACCTGATAAAAATAAAGGGACCACATGTTAGGATTAGTGCCCTAAAATCCTATTGTATGCCATGTATGATATTATGTTGTGATTAATAAAATTGTTTTATTATTATCTAAAATAATGGTAACATGAATATTTGGATATTATCATATAGTTCGTGAGATGTATAGTATGTAATTTATGTGATTTAGTCACAGAATATATAAATCACAAGTTCTTTGTAAACTTAGAATTTTAATTTATAGTCGGTGATGAAATTGGGCATTTCATCTGCGAAGACTATAGCATATCAATGAAGAGTATTTGTCTTGATCATAGAAGTGCAGACTTCTAATTGATATGTTAATATGTTTTAAGTGTTAAGACATATTGAACTGGACCGCTGTGAGATTTATTATTCAACTAACGACTGTTAAATGGATAATATATCTCACAACTTCTATTTACATCAACCCTCAATTCTGAGAGAATAATAAACCTGATCATGAAGTGTAGGTTACTTTGATATATCAAGAGTGAGATCTAAAGTCACAATCAAAACCTCAGTATGTTGGGTAGCTACATTTAGTGTTGTAGGAACATATATTTTCAAGATGAAATTCATAATCTCTTAACGGAGATATAAAATATTCACTTGAGATAAGTTTAATGAGTTTGGTTATTTAGAATGTTAGGCCTAACTACTTTAGTAAGAAATTACTAAAGTATATATTTATGAAATTGAATTTCATAAATATATGATGAATAACCTAAAGGATTAAACCAGGTACCTAAGAATTAAGATGTAGTAATTTTCAAAGTGGCAGTCAACATTCATGACTTTATATTACTGTAAATATTTAAATGAAGGGGTTGAATGTATAATAAGGTCTTGGGATATAATTTACTAATAAGGCCAAGATTGTAATTATATTTAAATAGTGGTATTAAATATAATTAATGGTAATTTTGGGCTTGTCAAGAGTTTACAGAAAGGCCCAAAACCTATTGAAGTTAGTGTCTTATTTGTCCATTTTGGTCCCACTACAAGCCACATACTAAACCCCAAATGGAATGGCCCAAAAAGCTAGTCTAATTATATAATCAGTTATGTATAAGGAGAGAAACATATAGAATTTGTAATGCATGAAAATGTATGAAAATGGTGTGTATGTGAGTGTAAGCCACTCTCTTATTCTCCCTTGAACACATACATGTAAACTGATTGAGAGACCACACTTCTTGGGCATAAGTGGAATTGGAGTGAAGATTAAAAGTGTTCCCAAATACTTTTAATCTTTAGTTTTGAATTTCACCACACTATGGTACGCTCTCTTGTTCTTAAATTCTAAAATTTACATAGTACATTTTATCAATTGTGAATGAAGTAGATCCTTTAATTTTCCGTTGCATATGTTTTGTATGTGATACAAACTATGTTTTTCCTACACCACATATGACAAAGTAAATGGACCTGGGTGAAAACTAAACACATAATTTATGAATATTAGTTAAATTCTTTAATTAATTTGATTCTTAAATCTTAATGGCATGCTCAAATAAGGAAACTCAAATGGTATATTTAGTACTAATTTTCCATGGAAATCACACTAAAATTTTAGCATGCGTTTCATAGAAAATTACGTACTTTTTCCACAATTAAAATGCAACATGAGTAATTTCATTCAATTAGTGTCATCTTATTCAATTCAAGTCTAATTTTTGCCCATGACCAATCAAATCACACGAAATTCCATAGTTTTAAATATAACATCAAAATTAATCTAATCGCATGGTTTAATCTCAATTTAAGCTTAATCAAATTTAGTCAACCGCATAAAAATTGATAAAAATCAACAACAAAAAATGAGGTTTAACCATTAAAACCATGAAATCCTTTAATTTAGGGCTAAAAGTTCTATCAAAATTTAGAGCTAGACAAAATACGGTATTAACAGATATGATGTCCAATTGAATGAATCTGAAAAGCTCTAGCTTAAGGTTGAGGTTGAGGACAAAGCCAAGGCTTTAACTGAATGGAGAGAGGAAGTGGAGAAAGAACTCCAAGAAAATATCCAGGCCCTCAAGGAGAAGACAACTGAGCTAGCGGCTAGGTCTCATACCTCTCAGGATGAACTCCAGGATGCCTATGATCAAGGTCAGGAGGATTGCAAAGTTTCTATGAAGAAGGAGGTGCAGAATGCCCTCGATCTACCATCCACTTGGTGTAGATGTTCCTTCCCCCCATAATATCAAAATTGAATTGTTCATGTTAGGGGATTTAGGCCCTAGTTGTGCTAAATAACCAATTATTAAGCAAGTATATTAATTAGTCCAACTATGTTCAAGGCTTGGTCAATATAATCACACATAATATTTCATAAAATAAAAAATAGTTGAAACACATGAACATGCAATATGATGACATAGGGAAAACCAATGGATCAACTATTCCTAAGTAAAATTTACTATGAGTCATGAGGGCTTAACCACCAACTCCAAGAAAAACAAATCTACTATATAAAATTAAAGTTTACAAATAGAATAATTATATTCTAATTTGATACCTCATGTAGAACTTATTGACATTACCCAAAACAGCTCCAAATTCACATACTCCTCTATAGATTAGTGGCTTTTGATCGATTGAGTTGGTATCAAAATTATAGAAATTTCAATTCTTCTTGGGCTTGAATCCTCAGTCTTGTCTTGGACTTGAACCAAACTTCAAACACACTCAAGACTCACTAAACACATAAAACATGAATACATTTGATCATGATTGGCTAATTTAATCCAATGGACTCAACAATTCATCGACACAAAATTCATCGTACAAATGGTATAAACTATAAACATAATGAACACAAACTTTCAAAGAAAAATATTACAAAGGAGTTGTAAATCTACAAATGGAGATTTGTTTTTTCTTTGGGCTGCCTTGGAAAATGCTTAATTAAAAACTTGTAATTTTTTTCAAAGGTCATGCTAACGGGGGCCCTTAGGGTAATAGTTAACAATCCATTTTATGAAAGTTTTGACACTACTTTTATGAGAAATGAAAAAAGCTGTCAAAACATTAATTGCATTTTTTCTTTTTTCATAAAAATTTTATTTAAATAGATTATTAACCATTGCCCTAAGGGCATCCTTTAACATTTTCTTTTTCCAAAGAACTGAAGAAGTTAATGTGGGCTAGTGAGAGGATGAACTTGTGTCAACTTAACAATTCCCAACATAAGGATTTATCTAGATGCCGTTAGAAAAGTTTTTTTTTCAAGGCGCCATTGATTTCTATCAAAAGTCACCTTAGCAAGTCCTACAATAGTTTTAGAAGCAATACAGCTTTCCACTTATTCTATTAAATGCAAAATTCTTTTTGATCTCCAGTAACTCTTGAAGGTAAACTTTCAATCTAATTTGAACCTCCCACAATAAGTAAAATCCTAAATATCCATCTATCTCATCAAACCATGAATGACCAAGTATTCTGGTGTCTTACTCCTTTAGGCGAGTTTTCAGTGAAATCCACTTATAATGCTATTAGAGGGCAGAATTCTCCAAGCCACCCCCACATGCTCAGTAAAGATTGGAAGGATTTATGGAAGCTTAAAGTAAATGCCAGAGTCAAAAACCTTTTGTGGAAAATGTGTTGGAACATTCTTCCAACTTGTTCAGTTCTTAACAATCGATTTCCCATTTCTTCTTTGAAGTGCTTTTTGTGTAATAAGGCCCTTGAAACTATTGAACATTCGTTTTTACAGTGCGATTAGGCTGTTCAGCTTTGGTTACTAGCCCTGTGGCCTTCATATATGAGTAAGTTATCCTCTCTATCTATCTTGGATTGGATTAAGGTTATTTTAAATCCAAAATCCATGTTGGGGTTGAATGAAGAATCTGTTAAAGACTTCCAGCTTTATGCTACCATTCTCTGTGATCATTTATGGATGGCTAGAAATAAAGCTAGAGTGGAGGGTTCCAAAAGTAATCCAATTGAGGGCTCCAAAAGTAATCCAACTGATCTTTCCAGGCAAAATTTTAAAGTCTTCATGGAGCATAAAGAAGCTTGGAATGAGCAAAATGAGAGACCATCCAAAGATGTGGCCTGGTCTCCACCTCCAAAGAGCTGGATCAAGCTAAATTTTGATGCTACAATCCATGAAGAGAAAACCACAGTTGCAGTTGTGGGAAGAGATATAGCTGGCAACCTTCTGTTGGCATGGTCAGAGCATTTGAGAGTGGAAATTCCTTGTTGGGGGAAGCGAGAGTAGCTTGGTGTGCCATGAGATGTGCTATGAATGAAGGATTTAAGAATATAATCTTGGAGGAAGATGCCTAGAATGTCATTGAGCCACTGAAAAAGTCAGACGTAGCCCCGCATTGGAGTATCAAATCTATTTTTGAAGATATTTTGTACTTTGCTAATTGCTTTTCAAATGTTGAATTTTCTTTTGTTCATAGAAAGGGTAATGTATCTGCACATTTGCTCGCCCAATAGGCAGCTCTTGTTAACTGGTCTAGGCCAGTTTCCATCTCTAATTTGCCTTCTCATGTATCTCAGGTCATTGTTAGAGATGGGTCCAAGCCTGATCTTTTTGTTTCTCCCTAGTTTTAGGTTGAGTTTTTTGAGCAATAAAGTATTTATTCAAAAAAAAAAAAAAAAAGTTACTCTTAAAGAATTTTTTATGAGAATGAATGGAGAAATTGTAAGTAATGGTGTCTAAAATTTTAAAGCTGATAACTTTGTTCTCCATAGTTGGTTTTAATTTCTTATCTAAAACAACAAAACACAGATCAAACCCATAAACTAGATCAAACCAAACACACAGATCAAACCCATAAACCAACACATATCAAACCATAAAGGCATAAACCAACACAAACCCATTTATCTAGATTAAACACAACCCAACCACAGCCACTTGACTTAATTTTGAAAATGGAGCCACAACCACCCGAGCTAATCTAAAAAGAGAGGGGAAGATGAGTTCAAGAGGGTGAATGAGTTCAAGGAGGAGCTCAACAATGGAGGTCTAGAGAGAGAGAGAGAGAGAGAGAGAGAGAGAATAATATAAAATTGGTGTGTTGATGAACATTGTCTTTTTTGACAAATTGTGACGCAGGACGGTTTTAGTTGAGTTTAGCTATATGTTTTCTGAAAATTTAATTTGTTGAGGCTGGTGGAGATGCCCACATTATGTAGAGGAGCTATGCTAGCTCACCCAGGCCATGATATTTGATTGTGCGGTAAAAGGACTGGGAAAGTGCTTTGGTCCTTTCGTTATATGTTCATAGTTCAACAGTTGATTGCCATGGAAACATGCTTTGCTTCAGAGATGCTGATATCAATGTATAAAAATAAAATACACCTGCTCTTTTTGGCAGTTGGAACTTGGAATGCTTATGTGCAACTGTCACTTATGGGAAACAAATTCCTAATGAAACGCTTACAATGAAATATCAACATATCATTCAAAGTTGAGCAGAGTAAAACATATCAGTTCAAGAGCAACTGTCAAATGCAAAGATAGAAAAACACGTTAAACATTAACATCATCAAATTTATTTTTAAGTATAATCCCTTGACTGATCCAACTGCAATACATTTTTATGTTAAGCAGGTATGGTGGCTTAGTGTTTGATTTTGGGCCTCTTCACAATCATCACCGTGCAGTGGGCATGATGAGCACAGTAGTCACTGACACTGCCTAAAACAGCCCTGCATGAAAATTAAATTGATTGTCAAGACTCAAAGTTTCATGGATGAGCAACATATTTCCACCAAAAGTTTCCAAGCAAAAAATGAATCATAAGTAGTAAATGGTAACATGTTATTGAATTCTTGCTTGTTACAGTTAACAATAGAAGCACCTGTTTTGATCAAGATCAAATATCAGACTAATGGCAGAAAATAAATAAAAAAGTTCACTGCTTACTTCTTTACAATTTAACAGTTGTAAACCATGACAGCAAAAATAAGAATAAAGGTTTAGAGCAATACCTCTTGATAGCTCCATAGCCATGGCTACCCACAACCAAAATGGATGCATGGTGTTTCTCCACTGCCTCACAAAGAACATTCCTAGCATCTCCTTCCACCACCTCCACTATCACATCATGCACCTGCATACATTCGGAAACGTTAAAAGAAGTTGCCTGGGCTGGGCTCAAAACTCTTGAGTTTCCATGTGTAAGATATGACAATTTCAGCATAAGATACCAAAACACTGGTATTATGTATGAGTATAATTGCAAGTATATATGTATATGTGTATATATAGATACTTTCAGGGATGAACTCACTATCATAATGTGAGCATTATATGCCATTTGATAAACCATCCACCGCTATCACATTGCCTCCAGAGTGCTTAACTTTGAAATTACAAAATTTACTTAGATGTTGGTCAATGGATTTCTGGTTTTTGTGGGTTTCTTAGGCGAAGTGACAAACAGTGGTATCAGCATTAATATCTTGGATTGAATTGAGTCAATGTGCATCCCTTTCATATGTGATCAGATTCCTCTGCTATGATCTCTCTGTTTCCTCAACTCCCCAGGACCCCAAGCTACATTTGTTTTTCATTTTCTATGCCTGGATTTTGTGCACAAATTGACAAGTTGACCATGTACGGTGATTGCGCACGTCCACTCTTTCGGGTGACATTCTTTTATTGCTTTCCATTAATTGAATTTTGATCTTTTACTTTTATGAAAGGGGTCTGAATTAGAAGCTCATTGAGAATCAGTTTTCTACTTGTCAACCTAGCTAGTAAGTTTTGCAAAAACCACCCTTACCACTGGGTCAGATTCCATGTCTTAGATTATTCAGCTTAATCAATATATGCATAAAGAAAAAAACAAAACTAAAACTTCATTTATTATTATTATTATTACTCTTATTTAACTTTTAAAGCCATTGAATTGTTCGATGATAAAATTTTGAGATCAGTATATGATCAAACGTATCATGTCAGCATTATATAAACATGGTAAAGTCTGTAATATTGACCTTTAGCATTGCTAAAAAGCTTTGTAACTCAGCTATTATCTCTTAGTGTTCGAGGCCAAGATTCAAATCCTTTCATCCCCAGTTATCGAGTTAAAAAATTTAAATAAAAAAAATTTTAAAAAAAAACTATATTTGAAACATTTAATAATTCAGGAAAAAAGATTAAAATCCCAGAATAAAATTAAAAATAAATAAATACCGATTTACTGTGGCAAGATTCCCTGGCCGTTTCAATAATTCGGGCAGCGATCTTCTTCAAATCAGCCTCCACCATCGGTAAAACTTCGGCGGCCCCTAAAAATTATCCATCATAACAATTCACTCAAATAAACCAAACTTACCCCAAAACAAAAATAATATTCCACTTCTATATAGTATCATTTCAAATCATTTTTGTTGTTGGGTATTTGATGAAATAAAATATGAAAAAGGTGGAAGTTTTATTTTTTACCAGGTCCGGCGAGACCTACGACGGAGGAAGCAGTGGGTTTGGCGTGGACGAGGACGAGCTTGAAAGGATGGTTGGAGGCGTAGGGTGTGAAGAAGTGATCCAGAGTCCACTCCAAAGCGTAGGTGCTGTGCTCGCTGTCGTCGATAGCTACCACCATCACTTGCTTTTCTGCTACTGCTTCTGCTGGGCTTGCCATTTTCCAATCTCTCTCTGTTGAATCGAAGAGTGACAATCAGAACTTTTGTTGTTTCTAGAGTTTATTAGTTTATGGATTTGGAATACTTGGCATTTGGACTTTATAGACATAATTGGACGCTTTCTCAGTTTCTCTGAAAGCCACTGCTGACAGGTAATGAGGGAAACGACTTTGTCGTTTTCTGGTTATCCACGTAACTTATTCGATGCTTCAAGTTCATGATTGCCGTAAAGCGTAAGCTAAGTGCTATAAAAATTCGGGTGATGATTGGGTTAGGGTGACGGTTGAGATTATAACATATGTAAACATATCATTATTTTAACGTTCCAGTTTTATAAAAAAAAAAAAACGTTCCAGTATACTACATCCACTGTACCTAACTCTCACCTGACAAATTTTATTGCTTTTTCTCATAGGATTTTGCCAGATCAGTCCCCTATACTGGAACGCCAACTGCGTGTCCGCTGTTTGTTTTGAAAAAAGATTGGGTAAGTTAGACTTTTGCCCCTAAAATTTGGTGTTAAAGTTAGATTTTGGTCCCTCAAAATTAATAATTAAGCTCGGATTTGGTCCTATAATCTATATATATGTGTTAAGTCAGATTTTGGTCCCTCAAAATTAATAATTAAGCTCGGATTTGGTCCTATAATCTATATATATGTATATATATATAAAACCGAACCCTCTGCTGATACTATAATTTTTCATGTCAGCACAACACAATATTTTAAAAATAAAAAATTAAATTAAAAACAATATTTTATTTTTCTCTCCAAAACAAAACCCGATCCTTATCTTTAAAAATAAACACAAACTCAGCACGCAGACTCTCTCTAAGATCTTTCGACGCCGATGACTCTCTTTTTCTTCCATCTTCTTCTTCTTCACGAAGCCCCATCAAAAATTTCCACCTCTTTTTTGTTATTTATTTCAAAATTTTCCTAACAGCAACAATGACCAAAGGACCTAAACCTTCAATCTCTCTGACCCTGCTTTCACACCCAAACACAGCAGTGGCGTGAACACTCTTATTATCTACGTAAGCAGCACAGTTTTCCTAAACCTTAGGCCTTTGTTTGTTTCTTAGGAAAGTTTTATTCAGTTTTAGTTTTACTATAAGGTAAAAGCAGACCTGCTTACAGGGCTTAACTAGACTAGGCTTCTGCTCTAACGGCACCAATCAGTCCTTTACTTCTGAGAATTTTTCTGAGAGGGGCATTCCATCAGCTATGTCAAAGGCTGTTTTATGGTCTCATGTTAGCACATTCACATTAGCGCATCACACATGGCATCCTTAAGGCTTTTCAGCCACAATTTGATTGCTTCACTGTTGTGTTGCTTCGCCTTTGCATCCAGAAGCACAGCTTTGATAATAGAAACTGTCTCCCCAAGTTTGGTAATCTCGTCGTTGACACTCCAGGTGAGCACGATCTCTATGAGTGCTAGGTTGCCTGCTTTCCCGATAATTCCAACAGCAATGTCGTACAGAATTCCTTCCGCCATTTCTTAATTAGTGAGAATTGAAAGAACGCTATTCTTTGTGAGAACTAGAGGGTAAGAGTAAGACCTGAATGATCTGTGATTTGTGTGACTAGGGATGGAGTAACAGATTGACCAAAAGATAAGACCCTACTTTTTGAATGCTTGGATGATAGTAAAACACGCAGCTGTAGGGTACAAAATGCACAGTTCCCCAACTGGTATCAATAATCGAAAGCAGACAAAACAGCTAGAATGCCCCCTTTGAACAGAAAGAAAACCGTGTGGATCACAACTACAAGTACTGTTCCCACCTTCGCCATTATTGAAGCAACCGACATAGTAGTAACTTGTGGTATCTTTTAAACCTTTTTGGGTTAATGCAGTGGTTCCTAGTTGGGTTGATTTAGGATGGACAAAAGCAATAACAGCTCACTCACTACCTGCAAGAAATAACGTGTCACAATTGCTGCATTTTAACCGAATGTTTTTGCAAATTGGGATTGGACTCTCTTCAAAAGCACTCTCTTTCCATTGCTGTTATATTATCATTTGGGATTCCAAAAAATATGCAGCAAGTGTTTGATAAAATGTGTGTAAGTACCCTCTCTTGGTGTTGGTCTATGTGGGTAACTTTTTTTACTCTTTTTCTTTTATGTTTTTAGGTTGTAGTTGAATTGCAGTGGTAAATTCGAATTTTGATAGCTTAGTTACACACATATACACACACACACACACACACATATATATATATATAGTTTAGTTATTATTCTCAACTTTATTTCCATCATCTACAAGGGTCTTTGGTTTGAATTTGTTTGTATTTGTTGTTGATTGATGCCCTATATGTAAATCAGAATAAAATAATCTTTTTGGTTGAATTTTTTTCCCTATATTATGCCAAAATCACCTTCTTAATTTTTTTTGCTATATTATTTTGTTGTGGATGTAACTAACAAATATTTTTGTTACATGCACCGCACAAATTGTTTGATAAAATACATAAGGGTATTGTTCTTTCCACAATTTGATTTTGTACAATGTCCTTTTTTCAGGTTTAATAAGTGGACATATACACCCAATGTTTACTCAAACTTGCCTATGCCTTGCATAAAAAAGGTATAATACTCCCTTTTTTAATGTTTTTTTTCTTTTTTCTGTCTCTACAGGACTATGGTTTCTCCTAATGACTACTCTATTTTATGAAATTCAAATAAAAAACATAAAAATAAATTACATAATCATAGACAATAATTAAACAAATGAAGTTGTTGAATAGCATATTGAACTCAAGCTCTCACTTGAAGGATGATATGGTATTCTTTTTCTTTTAATTTGATAGTAGTTTGCCATTTCATCATATCTTGAATCTCTAGAATGATATGTCTCTTTCCAATTTACAATAGAGTATAATATGCAAGGTTTAGAGAATGTATAACAACTCCTTTGTTGTAGCTTATGAATTTATAGGAGAAAGATGACTTTCATTGTCCAAGAATTGGAGGAATTATACTACTCACCAGTGGCATGGAATCTCTTACTTTGTCATATTTATTCCATTGATTCTTTTTGTAACAAAAAGGAATATCATATCAAGCCAGCTTTAGCTTACAATTTATACATATAACAATATAACCTTAGTGCACAAAGTTTAAAGGTATGAAGTTAGAGGTTGATTTTAACTTTGTACTTGGGTTGAACAAAGCACCCTAATTTCTCATATTGGTGTAATGTTTTAAGAGATTTGAACTTTTTATAGGGATTTGAACTTATATAAATACTCCTATATTATTTAACATTCTTCAAGAAAACAAAAAAAGGAAACACAATATATCTTTAGATTTTAGTTTTAGTAGTTTTTCCATGCATCGCACAAGTTTGCGACTAGTTTTTTTTTTTAAATGGAGAACAATTTGATCATTCCATCTATTTTGACTAATCTGATAGTTTTTAGACCCCTTAAAACACAATTGGATTAACCTAATTAATTAGCCAAGTTATTACTTAGTTCAAATTCCAGATCTAGGTTATCACAATCAAACAATCATATCATACATAACAGCGGATATATAAATAACACAATGATATGATGATTCACGAAAACCAAACCGGTAAAAAACCTGGGGAGGATTTAACCAAATACTCTCAAGGTAAAAAGCAAATCCACTAGAAAGAATCGAAGTTTTACAATTGCGACTTAAACCACTAACATCCTATTACTACCCACTAGTAGAAACTTGCTGACACGACCACGTGCAAGCTTCGAGACCATGGACTCCTTCTTTCTTAGATTCTCCAGCAAGTATAAGCACACCCGCTTGTGTTTCTTTAAGTTCTTATGGCAGCAACTGAATGATCATCAAGTTCTTGAACGAATCTCCTCTTGATAATCTTAAGCTTGTGTAAAGGAAAGCTCCTCATAGATCTCACAAGAGATTTACACAAACAACAATATGAGCAACATTAAAACGTGACTAGGGTTTGCCTTGCATACCTAGGACAAAAATACAAAACCCTAAACATTTTAAATGAACTAGGGCTGAGTTGGAATTCTGCAGAAAAACGCATTCTGCCCAAATTTTGATTGATCGAGCCTAAGTTTTGATCGATCGAACCAAGCCGAATTGCTTAATTAAATTTGTATTAACTTAAATCCAACTTTACATAAATGACACAACTTTGAGCAAGTCTAAACACGACTAAATAACTTGTTTTGATCATGGTTTGCCAACAATACACATTAGAGTTCTAAATACATAAGTTCCTAAGTCTTTAGAACCTAACATAATAGAATGCTGAAGCACCTAATTTTTAGAAATTAAATCAAATTAACCACATTTTTAAGGGATCGAAATCAAACTAACCCAATATTTAAGGGACTAAAATCAAACCAATCTCATATTTAGGAGACCATAATCAAACTTATTCCAAATTTTAGTGACCAAACATATACTTTTTTTTTTCTTTTTTTCTAAAAAGAAGCATATTTGTATCTATTTAAAATATACATCAAAATATATATGAACATGTAAGTGTATATATAATAAGTGTATCCATTTCGTGCATGTAAACGTGTGTGCTCGCATGAACTATGTTTGTATATGTAATGCATATTTTACATATTTAGAGATACCAGGTTTAGAGACAGAAGGAGGTGGTTTGGCTTGGACGATGACAAGCCTGAAAATAGGGTTTGAAGCAAAGGGACTGAAGAACTGCTTCAGGGCCCAGTCCAAAGCAAATGTGCTGTGTTCTTTATCATCAATACCAACCACCATCACTTGCTTCTCAACAATGGCCATTGCAATTATGTTGGTTAAGTTGTTCTCTTTGGCAGTCAAGAGTGCTTGGACTAGCTCAGTTAATTGAGGATTTGATGAATGAAGGCAATGAGAATACTGAATAGAGATTACTAGTCAGACTATTTATACAAAAACTGAAACTTGTGTTTGTACCTTTTGGATAAGTTTATAAGTACGAAAATATTAGTTGTAGACAGGTAGACCTTACACTTGTGTATACTTTTAATTGCATATTTAATTTGAATAATTTTTCAACAAAAAAAAAAAAAAAATTGAATAAAAGTTATTAAATTATAAATATGACAACTAATTATGATATTACCCATTAACAATTTCACATAAAAGTGCTAAGTATTTATTTTTCTTATTCAGCAAAATAAAACTAAGTACTTAAAAAAATATTACAGTCTTTCTATTATGCTTAAGTGGGTTGCAGATATTGGACTTTTTAAAACCATTACACTTTAAAAAATATTACAGTTTTTCTATCTGCAACCCACTTAAATTGTAAAGAATTTAGTTTATTTAGCCTCTAATTTAAGACTGATTCAGTGATGTAAAGGATTCATTGTGAGTTGTGACAATTAAATTCTCAAATTAAGTTGTTTATTATTCTAGCTAGAGAAGAATGTGTCACCTTTCATATTGTTGTCAATTTGTCTATTCCCATTGTTAAACTTGTAGCATTGCCACATGTCAAAGAACACTAGTATTCTACTATAGTCAAGTGATATGACCAACAATATACAATTTTTTAAAAAGAAAAATTGTGAAAATTTTAGCTTCTTCTTTTGCCCCCACTTTTCTTGAAGTTGCATGCATGAAAATATCTGACAGTATATCTCAAAGGGATCTCTTGGCTCTTGCTGCTTGTGAAGGAAAATATATTATAGTAGGAGAATGGATCTTGAAAATGAGAGCTAAATATAGTACTCAATGTTTGATTAAATCTTTAAGGCTGTGATTAAGTGTTTAATTATATGGTATTGAATTTCTTAACGTATTTTTTTTTTAAAAAAATTATAATTATATTTAAAAAGAACAAGTGGTTTGCTTTGATTTTTCTAGTAATAGTTGATCAAATCTGCTGGCTCATTACCATGAGGGCTATAAAATAATACAATGTTCAAACCCTTTTCTCTGTCTCCTTTAAAGCTTGCTTAAGGTCCTTTTTTATTTTTAATTGTATGCTTAAGGTCTTTATATATATAAAAGAATTTTTTTTTCTCAAACTAGAATAACACTGAAAAACACTGTCAGATACTCCAAATGAAGTGTATATAATTGATATCGGATGTAACTTAAATATAAAAAGAGCAAGTGGTTTTCTCTAATTTTTGTAATTATGATTGATCAAATCTGCTGGCTCATTAGTCGTTACCATGTGTATTATATGCATGCAATATTCACAATTCATCATATCCAATACAAATTACATGAAGGTGAAATTAAAAAAGGGTATCATTATCAAAGTCACTCTTGAAAGAATGAATTAAACGAGAAATAAAAAATGTCACCTTCAAAATAAAAAATTAATAATCGTAGAAGGATGGGTGGAGAAGAAAATAGTTGAATGTGTCTAAACTTTAAAAATGTCAAAATTTTACACTTAATTAATCACTTGAGGCAATTTTCCCCCTATTTTCAAGTTTATATAACTATTCAACCTCCACTAGATGGAGAAGTACCACATTTCAGTGAAGGAGGAGCAGAATGCCCTCGATATGCCATCCACTTGGTGTAGATGTACCTTCCCCCCACAATATTCAAATAGAATTGTTCATGTTAGGGGATTTAGGCCCTAGTTCTGCTAATTAACCAATTAATAAGCTGAGCATATTAATTAGTCCAACTATAAATGTTCAAGACTTGGTCAATGTAATCACACATAATATTTCACAAAATAAAAAATAGTTGAAACACATGAACATGCAATATGATAATGTAGGGAAAACCAATGGAACAACTATTTCTAAGTAAAAATTACTACGAGTCATGAGGGCTTAATCACCAACTCCAAGAAAAACTAATCCACTATATAAAATCAAAGTTTACAAATAGAATAATTATATTCTAATCTGATACCTTGTATAGAACTTATTGACATTACCCAAAATAGCTCCAAATTCACAGACTCTTCTATAGATTAGTGACTTTTGATCGATCTGAGTTGGTATCAAAATTCAAGAAACTTCAATTCTTCTTGGGCTTGAATCCTCGGTTTTGTCTTGGACTTGAACCAAACTTCAAACACACTCAACACTCACTAAACACATAAAATATGAATACATTTTATCATGACTTGCTAATTTAATCCAATGGACTTAACAATTCATCGACACAAAATTCATTGTAAATATGGTATAAACTACAAACATAATGAACACAAACTTTCAAAGAAAAATATTACAAAGGAGTTGTGAATCTGTTAAGAAGAAGATTAAGGGTGCAATTGAATTGAAGAAGGGTAAAATAGAATTGAAGAATGGAAGCAAGTGTGGTTTGAAGAAAACAATTGCACAAACAAGGCAGTGTTATCAAAGCAGAAACCAGAAGAGGCTTAAGGTGTGGTTGAAGAAATTACTTGCAATGTTGAAGAGTTAAGCAGAAGCATGTGAGTTACACGTGTGAGAGAGTAGTTAGTTAGTTAGTTAGACGTAGAGTGACACTTGTCCTAATCTTATTGGAGGAGAGTTTGAGGGAATTCTGTTAAAGTCTGTTAGAGTTTTTCTGGCACTTTTGCTCCTTTTTTGATATGTAGTTGGTAGTATAAATAGAGGTTAATGTGTGTAAATTAGTTAGTCTTTCTAATTCACAGAATTTAGAAATAAAAGTTTCTTTCTTTCACTCAAAATTTTCTCTCTATTTTTTCTAGAGCTTTCTTGAACTTTCTGTAATTTTCTTTCTTGATTTGAGGCTTCTTGTTTTAGCTTGTGATTTTAACATGGTATCAGAGTGTTAAACAAGGTCAAATCATTTTTTTTTTCTTTTGCTTGAATTCTCTGAATTTCATCCTGTTCTTCTTCAAGCTTCGAAGCTCCATTAATGGCATCCACTGAAGAAGCTTCAAACAATCAATCTTCTTCTACTATGAATGAAGATTCTGTCAATCCATTCTTTCTTAGTAGCAATGATAACAACATAGTGCAACTAGTGTCTCAAAAGTTGATTGGAGGAAAGAACTATTAATGACCATTTCATTCACTGCTAAACACAAGATTCGATTTATCAATGGCACAATACCAGCACCAAATCCAAATTCACCACAATTCATCTTGTGGACACGATGCAGCATGATAGTTCTGAGTTGGATCATCAATTCAGTCTCACTTGGCATTGGTTCTATCATCATGTATACACATAATGCTAGAGCAATTTGGCTTGATTTGCGTCACAGGTTTTCTCAGAAAAGTGGATCTAGAATCTTTGAGCTTCAAAAGGAATCTGCCTATCTTGTACAAGGTCAATTCTTTGTGGAGGATTATTATACAAAGTTCAAGGCTTTGGTTGATGAATAGGCTAACTACCAATCAATTCCTCTCTGTAAGCGTCCTTGCACTTGTATAGCTCAAAGAATCACTTCAGATGTTCATGATCATGATCAAGTAATGAGATTCTTAATGGGATTAAATGATTCCTATTTAGCTA
This sequence comes from Quercus lobata, assembly GCF_001633185.2. Classification (NCBI taxonomy): domain Eukaryota; kingdom Viridiplantae; phylum Streptophyta; class Magnoliopsida; order Fagales; family Fagaceae; genus Quercus; species Quercus lobata. The sequence continues at coordinate 27,546,994 of NC_044915.1, read as the reverse complement.
TTAAAGGTTAGATTAGGTTCTTTTCTTGATCTTGCAAGAGGAGAAACAAAGAAGCTTCAAGAATGGTGAATTCACTGGTCCTGTTATAGCTCATCCTATTGAAGCCACAGCATTATATTCCAATGCAGGTTCTGGTTCAAAACACAGTCACAGTGGCAAAGGAAATTCCAAGATGGAAGGACCTATTTGCACCCACTATGGGAAATCAGGGCATATAGCAGACAAGTGCCATAGGCTACATGGTTTTCCACCAGGATTTAAGTTCAAAAACTAGTCCATGGCAAACCAAGTCTCTTGCAATTAGATAGCAAGATTTGGGACTATCAATCCTACTTAAATTGGTGAAGAATCTGTTTTTTCAACGCCATAGTGTCCAATCTCCAAGTCACAATGTGAACAGCTTTTAGCCTTCTTGAATTCAAAATCAATTGGTGAAATCACTTAGCATTCAGCTTCAACTTCACAGCAACAAACTAGCTTGACCATTACAGGAGCAAGTACTTCACAGCCTTTGGCATTAAGTGCTTCCACTTCCAGTTATCTCAACAATTTCTCAAGCAAAACCTTTTGTTCTTTATCCACTACAGTTCTAAATTCAACTATTTTTACTATTGAAGTAGTAAATAGATCAACTTTTGATAAAACAGATTAGATCATTGACACAGGGGCTATTGATCATATGGTCGATTCTGTCTTAGTTTTTTGTTCCATCACTTGTGTTTTTAATTCTTTTGTTTACTTACTTAATGGTGAAATGGTCTTATTGACTCATATTGGCACAGTACATCTCACTGAAACCTTAATTCTTACTGATGTGTTGTGTGTTCCTTCTTTTACCTTTAACCTCATATCTATTAGTAAATTGAACAAATCACAATATTGTTACCTTATTTTTCTTGGATCATTTTGCTACATTCAAGATCTTGCTCTCTGGAGCACGATTGGTCTGGGTAGAGAGCAAAATGGATTGTATCTGCTAGATAACAAGTACAAGGATTTGTCTTCTATCCCAGCCGCTACTCACTATCATTCAGTTTCTACTCATTTTGATCTTTGGCATTTTAGACTAGGGCACCCTTCAAGTGGTAAACTTGAGCTTGTAAATAAGATTGTGTCTTTTATACAATGTAATAAGACTGCTCATTGTGACATTTGTCCAATAGCAAAGCAAAAGAGATTGCCTTTCTCTTCTAGCACTCATGTTTCTAATTTACCTTTTGTCCTAATTCATTGTGATTTATGGGGTCCTTTTTCCACTCTTACTGTTGATGGATACAAGTATTTTATTACTATTGTTGATGATTTCTCTAGATGTACTTGGATTTATTTGATGAAAACTAAATCAGAAACCCAGGTTCTATTGCCACAGTTTTATGCTTTTTTTAAAACTCAGTTTAATAGGAAAATAAAGTGCATAAGAACAAACAGTGGCACTGAGTTTCTGCTAAGAGATTTTTTTAAATCCAAGGGCATAATGCACCACTTGAGTTGTGTTGAAACCTTTCAACAAAATTCAATTGTAGAGAGAAAGCATCAACACATTTTAAATGTGGCTAGAGCACTTAAATTCTAATCAAATATTCCTTTAGAATTTTGGAGAGATTGTGTGCTCATAGTTGTTTACCTTATCAACGGGTTGCCTTCTTTTGTTCTTGCAAATAAGACACCCTATAAAGTTTTTTTTGGACAATTTTCTTGTTTTTTACACCTTAGGGTTTTAGGATGTCATTGTTATGCATCTACACTTGCACACAACAGGCATAAGTTTTTACCTAGAGCCACTAAATGTGTGTTTCTAGGTTATCCTTTTGGTGTTAAAGGTTATAACTAATGGATCTTACTACACATTCAGTATTCATCTCAAGAGATGTGCACTTTTATAAGTCCATATTCCCTTTTCAATCTCATGTTCTTCCTCAGAACCTTGATCCTTTTGATTCTGATCCTTTGACAGATGTGCTTCCTTCCTCTAAAACTAATCCTTCTTTTATCACACCTATCTCCTTAGATTTTATTTCCTCACCTACTTTTTCTAATGAGCATCTTCCCATTACTATTATTGATTCTACAATAGATACTACTGCTACTCCAGAATGTGTTCCTCTAGATGCTTTTGTTAATGATGTTACTTCACCATCTCTTGCACTTGATTCACCCATTGATCCACCTCCTCCAGTTAAACCTATACCTCCCACTTAACTTAGAAAATCCACTAGGGTCCATAAGTTGCCTTCTTACTTGCAGGACTATTCTTGTTCTTTGCTTACCACTAAACCACCTTTAGGTAGTCCTATCGCATAGCACTTTTCTTATGCTAATCTTAGCACTTCCCATCAAGCTTTTGCTCTTGCTGCTAGTGTTGAAGTTGAACCTAAGTTTTACCATCAGGCTATGCTTTCAAAGGCTTGGCAGGAAGCAATGAATAAGGAGATTTCTGCTTTGGAGCTCAATCATGCTTGGGATGTTGTCCTTTACCCGCTGGTAAGGCTCCAATTGCATGGAAAATGGGTTTATAGGATAAAATATAACCTAGATGGTTCAGTGGAAAGGTACAAAGCCGGATTAGTGGCTAAAGGGCATACTCAGCAAGAGGGGCTGGATTACTCTGTAGCCTTTTCACTAGTTGCTAAATCAGTCTCAGTTAGGGTGTTGTTATGCATTGCTGCTATCAAAGGTTGGCCTCTACATCAGTTAGATGTTAACAATGCCTTCCTTCATGGTGATTTAGATGAGGAAGTGTATATGTCTTTACCCTAGGGATTTCACAACAAGGCGGGCTGCTCTAATGCTACTACTAGACCTCTTGTATGCAGGTTGAGGAAGTCTCTTTATGGCTTGAAGCAAGCAAGTAGGCAATGGCATGCCAAATTGTCAACAATAATCACTGAGTTAGGATTTGTGTAGTCCAAATCTAAGTGTGCTCTTTTTGTACACTCAAAGGGTTCTTGTTTCACAGCTCTTTTAGGGTATGTTGATGACATATTGATCATTAGAAATGATTCACAATGTGTAGCAGATTTGAAGAAGCTTTTGGATACCAAATTTGGGATAATAGACTTAAGAGCCTTGAAGTATTTCTTGGATTTAGAAGTGGCCAAAAATGAGAGGGGTATAATTCTTAATCAAAGAAAGTATGCATTAGAAGTGCTGTCAGATTCAAGAATGTTAGGTTGCAAGCCCATGAGAACACCTATGGGACAACATCTCAGATTGTCCAAGGATAAGGGTGAGTTAATTGATGATCCTTCACAATATAGGAGGTTAATTGGAAGGTTGATGTACTTGACCTTGACCAGACCTAACATTTGTTATGCTGTGAATAGATTGAGTCAATTCTTGAACAAGCCTAGGCAGCCTCACATGTTGGTAGCAGTCAGGGTTTTGCAATACATTAAAGGTACTCTAGAGCAAGGTTTGTTTTTCTCAGCAAAATTAGATTTCAAGTTGAAAGCATTTTGTGATGCAAATTAGGTTGGTTTCCCTGATATTAGAAAGTCATTGACAAGGTATTGTGTATTTCTTGGAGAAAATTTGATTTCTTGGAGATGAAAAAAAGAAAATACCGTGTCTAGACCTTCAATTGAGGCTGAATGCAGGTCAATGGCTTTAACTTGCTGTTAAATTACTTGGTTTTTCTACTTGCTTGAAGATTTTAGAATTGAGCATTCAAAAGATGAACTTCTTTGTTGTGAGAAGAAGGTAGCTTTACACATAGCTGCAAATCCTGTGTTCCATGAGAGGACTTAACATATTGAAGTGGATTGCCACTTGATTAGGGAGTAGATACAGGCAGGTATGATCAAAACTTTTCATGTGAGAACTAATTTGCAATTGGCTGATGTATTCACTAAAGCACTTGGTGTACGTGTCTTCATGGACCTAGTAAGTAGGCTAGGCTTGATCAACATTTTCAATACTAGCATTACTTATCCAAAGTCACTACAAGACACATAAGTTATTTTTACAGCAGAAGCAACTTTGGTCTTAAGGGGGGGCTGTTAAGAAGAAGATTAAGGGTGCAATTGAATTGAAGAAGGGTAAAACATAATTGAAGAATGGAAGCAAGTGCAGTTTGAAGAAAACAGTTGCACAAACAAGGTAGTGTGATCAAAGTAGATACCAGAAGAGGCTTAAGGTGTGGTTGAAGAAATTACTTGCAATGTTGAAGAGTTAAGCAAAAGCATTTGAGTTACACGAGTGAGAGAGTAGTTAGTTAGTTAGTTAGATGTAGAGTGACACTTGTCCTAATCTTATTGGAGGACAATCTTGGGGAATTCTGTTAGAGTTTGTTAGTGTTTTTCCCGTGCTTTTGCTCCTCTTTCTAATCTGTAACTGCTAGTATAAATAGAGGCTATTATGTGTAAATTAGTTAGTATTTGTAATTCACAGAATTTAGCAATAAAAGTTTCTCTTTCACTCAAAATTTTCTCTCTATTTTCTAGGGCTTTCTTGAACTTTCTGTGATTTTCTTTATTGATTTGAGGCTTCTTGTCTTACCTTGTGATTTTAACAAAATCCACAAATGGAGATTTGTTTTTTCTTTGGGCTGCCTTGAAAAATGCATAATTAAAAACTTGTAATTTTTTCACAAAACTTAAGAAGTTAATGTGGCTGGGTGAGAGGACGAACTTGTGTCAACTTTAACAGTTCCCAGCGTAATGATTTATCTAGATGCCGTTACTAAATTTTTTATTTTTTCAAGGAGCCATTGATTTTTATCAAAAGTCACCTTAACAAGTCCTACAATAGTCTTAGAAGCAATACAGCTTTCCACTTATTCTATTAAATACAAAATTCTTTTTAATCTCATGCAACTCTTAGGGTCCGTTTGGTTGGAGAAGTGGAAAAGTGGGAGGGTGGAAAATTAGTGGGAGGATGGAAAAGTAAATATTTAGTTTTCCCTTGTGTGTATTTGGTTGGAGGGATGGAAAAGTGGGAGGGTGGAAAACTCTTTTGTTTGGTTCAAAAGAAAATTGAGAGGATAGAAAATGTAGTTTATATAAATTAACTATTATACTCTTGTTACATAATAGGTAAGAAATAGATTTATTTGTACTCATTAAATAATATAAAATTTACCAACAATCATATTTTTCAATGAGAAGTGTTACGTCCACAACATTTTTCGCAATACTTTCACAATAAATTATATGTGGTAAGTTATTACTAATTTTAATTTGAACACATCACTTAAATATTTTTTTCATGCATATTAATTAGTAACAACCCACCACTTAAGAATTATTGTAAAAATATTGTAGTAGCATTTCTCAATTTTTTATCCTTTATTTTATTTTTCCCTTATCTTTTTTTTTTTTTCATCTGCACGTTCCTTTTCTTTTTCTTTTTCTTTTTCCCCTCTTTTTATCTCCTCCACACCTTTCCCTTGTCTCTATCTTCACTTTTCTTTTTTTTCTTTTTATCTTCACTTGTCTAGAGCTTTTCCTCTTATCTTCACTTTTCTTTTTTCTTTTCTTCTCCTAGCACTTCGTTTGGAGCTCTATCTTCAATCTTCACTTTTCTTTTTTCTTTTCTTCTCTAGCACTACATCTACTCCAGAGCATTCAAGAAGCACCATTGCATGTCCTCTTCCCACCGAGGCTTAGATAGGCCAGTTTTGCTCTTTCTTTCTTTATGCCTTTTTTTTTTTTTTTTTTTTAAAAAAAAAAAAAAAAAAAAAAAAAAAACTTGATTTCAGAGGGTATTATGGTAAAAGTGCTGAGAGAGCATTTTCTCTTCAGGCTTTTCCTCCTGATTTGGGAGGAAAAAATTTGTGGGCCCAGGAGAGAAAATTTTCTCCTAGGTTTTCCTTCATCTCTATTTTCTCTCGTTTACCAAACAATGGAAAGCATTGTTTTCCACTTTATTTTCCGCCCTATATTTTCCATCCTTCCTAAATTCACCCCAACCAAACACAGTGTTAAAGAATTTTTTTTTTATGAGAATGAATGGAGAAAATTGTAAGTAATGGCATCTAAAATTTTAAAGCTAATAACTTTGTTCTCCATAGTTGGTTTTAATTTCTTATCTAAAACAACAAAACACATATCAAACCCATAAACCAACACATATCAAACCCAAATCAAACCATAAAGGCATAAACCAACACAAACCCAATTATCTAGAGTAAACACAACCCAACCACAACCACTTGACCCAATTTTGAAAATGGAACCACAACCACTTAAGCTAATCTAAAGAGAGAGGGGAAGATAAGTTCAAGAGGGTGAATGAGTTCAAGAAGGAGCTTAACCATGGAGGTCCAGAGAGAGAGAGAGAGAGAGAGAGAATAATATAAAATTGTGTGTTGATGAACATTGACTTTTTTGACAAATTGTGACGCAAGACGGTTTTAGTTGAGTTTAGCTATATGTTTTCTGAGAAGCTAAGTTGTTGAATTTGGTGTGAATGCCCACATTATGTAGAGGAGCTATGCAAGCTCACCCATGATATTTGATTGTATGGTATAAGGACTGGAAAAGTGCTTTGGTCCTTTCGTGATATGTTTATAGTTTCACAGTTGATGGCCATGGAAACATGCCTTGCTTCAGAGATGCTGATATCAATGTATAAAAATAAAATACACCTACTCTCTTTGGCAGATGGAACTTGGAATGCTTTTGCGCAACTGTCACTTATGGCAAACAAATTCCTATCAAACGCTTACAATGAAATATCAACATATCATTCAAAGTTGAGCAGAGTAAAACATGCCAGTTCAAGAGCAACTGTCAAATGCGAAGATAGAAAAACACTTTGTACATCATCAAATTTATTTTTAAGTATAATCCCTTGACTGATCCAACTGCAATACATTTTTATGTGAAGCAGGTATGGTGGCTTAGTGTTTGATTTTGGGCCTCTTCACAATCATCACCGTGCAGTGGGCATGATGAGCACAGTAGTCACTGACACTGCCTAAAACAGCCCTGCATGAAAATTAAATTGATTGTTAAAACTTCAAAGTTTCATGGATGAGCAACATATTTCCACCAAAAGTTTCCAAGAAGCAAAAAATGAATCATAAGTAGTAAATCATAACATGTTATTGAATTCTTGCTTGTTACAGTTAACAATAGAAGCACCTGTTTTGATCAAGATCAAACATCAGACTAATGGCAGAAAATAAATAAAAAAGTTCACTGCTTACTTCTTTACAATTTAACAGTTGTAAACCATGACAGCAAAAATAAGAATAAAGGTTTAGAGCAATACCTCTTGATAGCTCCATAGCCATGGCTACCCACAACCAAAATGGATGCATGGTGTTTCTCCACTGCCTCACAAAGAACATTCCTAGCATCTCCTTCCACCACCTCCACTATCACATCATGCACCTGCATACATTCGGAAACGTTAAAAGAAGTTTCCTGGGCTGGGCTCAAAACTCTTGAGTTTCCATGTGTAAGATATGACAATTTCAGCATAAGATACCAAAACACTGGTATTATGTATGAGTATAATTGCAAGTATATATGTATATGTGTATATATAGATACTTTCAGGGATGAACTCACAATCATAATGTGAGCATTATATGCCATTTGATAAACCATCCGCCACTATCACATTGCCTCTAGAGCACTTAACTTTGAAATTACAAAATTTACTTAGATGTTGGTCAATGGATTTCTGGTTTTTGTGGGTTTCTTAGGCGAAGTGACAAACAGTGGTATCAGCATTAATATCTTGGATTGAATTGAGTCAATGTGCATCCCTTTCATTTGTGATCAGATTCCTCTGCTATGATCTCTCTGTTTCCTCAACTCCCCTACATTTGTTTTTCATTTTCTATGCCTGGATTTTGTGCACAAATTGACAAGTTGACCATGTACAGTGATTGCGCATGTCCACTCTTTCAGATGACATTCTTTAATTGCTTTCCATTAGTTGAATTTTGATCTTTTACTTTTGTGAGAGGGGTTTGAACTAGAAGCTCATTGAGAATCAGTTTTCTACTTGACAACCTAGCTAGTAAATTTTCCAAAGACCCTTACCACCGGGTCAGATTACTAGTCTTAGATTATTCAGCTTAATCAATATATGCATAAAGAAAAAAACAAAACTAAAACTTCATTTATTATTATCATTATTATTTTTTAACTTTTTAAAGCCATTGAATTGTTCAATGATAAAATTTTGAGACCAGCATATGATTATATAAACATGGTAAAGCAGGTATCTATAATATTGACTTTTAATATTGCCAAAGTGGTTTGTAACTCATCTGTCACCTCTTAGCGTTTAACGCCAAGACTCAAATCCTTTCATCCCTAATTATCGAGTTAAAAAATTTAAATAAAAAAAATTATATTTGAAAATTTTAATAATTCAGGAAAAAAAGATTAAAATCCCAAAATAAAATTAAAAATAAATAAATAAATACCGATTTACTGTGGCAAAATTCCTTGGCCGTTTCAATAATTCGAGCAGCGATCTTCTTCAAATCAGCCTCCACCATCGGTAAAATTTCGGCGGCTCCTAAAAATTATCCATCACAATCAATAACAATTCACTCAAATAAACCAAACTTACCCAAAAACAAAAATAATATTCCACGTCTATAAATCCATTTCTAGCTATATAATATCATTTCGAATCATTTTTGTTGTTGGGTATTTGATGAAATAAAATATGAAAAAGATGGAAGTTTTATTTTTTTACCAGGTCCGATGAGACCTACGGCGGAGGAAACAGTGGGTTTGGCGTGGACGAGGACGAGCTTGAAAGGATGGTTGGAGGCGTAGGGTGTGAAGAAGTGATCCAGAGTCCACTCCAAAGCGTAGGTGCTGTGCTCGCTGTCGTCGATAGCTACCACCATCACTTGCTTTTCTGCTACTGCTTCTGCTGGGCTTGCCATTTTCGAATCTCTCTCTGTTGAGTCGAAGAGTGACAATCAGAGCTTTTGTAGTTTCTGAGTTTATTAGTTTATGGATTTGGAATACTCGGCATTTGGACTTTATAGAAAGAGAGGAGATGTTGGTCCGATTTGGTTGAACTTATTGTTACTGAAAATACTATAGTAAAATAATTTTTAAATGTATGAATAGTATCATGAGACCCATTTTTAATATTTTTTAATGTATAAATAGTGCTGCTACAGTGATGAACAAGTGACAGAACAATGCGTGAATAGTAAAATTTGTCTCATGAACAGTAAATTTTGCTTCCTTAAATGAGTGAAAGCAAAAAAAAGAAAAAAAAAAAAGAAAACGTGAGACGTGGGATTCAGCGTTTTCACTGAATCCAAACACTCACATAATTGGACGCTTTCTCAGTTTCTCTGAAAGCTGAAAAAAATTGTTGAATAGATTATTTCCAGCAAAATATTAGGCGTATGGAATGGGTTCAAACTTATTTAATTAGTTGGACTCTTTTTGAAAGTCGAGTTTGGCAAACTCGACTTTGGGCTAAAAAGCAAACACTATAGCGGTGGTTTTTTAGTGCCTATAGAAGTGTTTATAGAAAACGCCACTATAGGTATCCTATAGTGGCGTTTATGACAAACATCACTAAAAAAAACGCCGCTATAGTGTTTGCTTTCAAGCCCAAAGTCGAGTTTGCCAAACTTGACTTTCAAAAAAACTCCAATTAACTAAATAAGTTTGAACGCATTCCATGCGCCTAATATTTTGCTAGAAATAGTCTATTCAGCAATTTTTGCCCTGAAAGCCACTGTTGACAGGTAATGAGGAAATCAATGTTTTCTTTTTTCTGGTTATCCACGTAACTCATTCGATGTGTTAAATGTATTATTATTAGCAACGCGATGTGTTATATGATGTTGTATATATTAGAGTGGATGTGGAAGAGGAAGCATAGAATAGGAACACCAAGAATACGAGGGTTATGTGGTTCAGTTTTGACGGCCTACATCCATGGAGGAATCCCTTAAGGATTATATCTTTATTGTATAAAAGTGTAGTACAATAACCTGTTACAATGAGTCATAACAAGAGTATATATAGACGACTAAACCCTAGACTACTAGTACAAGCAGGACTAAACTTAGGCCTATTACATTGGGCTAATATGTTTAATATATATCTCTAACACCCTCCCTCAAACTCAAGGCGGAAGCTCGATGAAGGCTTGAGGTTGGATAAGCATGAGAAGATCACTTGAAGAAGCCGTGAAAAATGCCTTTGAATAGACCATAATGAATAATATGCCAATTGACCAATTTTGGAGTTTCAAATGAAGAAACGGAGTCCAAAATCGGAATCTATGCGAAAAACTGAGTAAGATAGGCCTTTTCAAAATTTTTGTCTTTTGGTCAAAGTTCAATGCAAAAAAAGTCAAAGTCAACTGTCCAGGGTCAAAGTCAACAGATACATGGTCCAGGTCGGTTTCGGATTTCTGGGTCAGGTCACAGATCGGGTAGTTAAGCTGCTGACGTCATCCTATGACGTGTCGCTGATGTGGCCTAGGGCGTGCATGGCATGTTGACATGGAATGATGACATCACTTGATGACATTAGCATGGGTTTTTCAGCATGTGGAAGGCGCGTGACGGCGTTACCGGCATGTGGTGTCGAGGGAGATACCTGGGCGGCGCGTGTGAGGTCGTGTGATCACCAGATTCTTAGGCCAAGTAGATCGGGGGACGACAAGGCCGTATTGGCGGCGCTTGTAGTTAAGATCTAAGTTGGGAGTTAAGAACCTTCGACGGCGTGTGTGAGAGTTCAGGAGCCGTTGTCAGCGTGTGGTGGCACGAGTGGCTGCCTTTGGAGGTTGGGTTCTTGGGTTTTGGTCGCGATATGCCGTGGAGCACGTCTGTCATGTTGGTTTCATTAGGCGAAGGCTTGATGTGCACAAACCTGATAGGGAGAGGCACGGATTGCTTGGGCTTGAGGATCTGGACATAGCATTGAGCCATAGCGGCTGTGAGATGCAGTGGAGTCTAGATCCAGCAGACATACATGTGTGACTTCTAATGGTGGTGTGCACATGAGAATCTTCTTTGCTTGCTAGAGATGTTTGTTTGATGCTAAGAACGAAGTTTGGCTCTGATACCATGTTAAATGTATTATTATTAGCAACGCGATGTGTTATATCATGTTAGAGTGGATGCGGAAGAGGTAGCATAGAATAGGAACACCGGGAACACGAGGGTTACGTGGTTCAGCCTTGACGGCCTACATCCATGGAGGAATCCCTTAAGGGTTACATCTTTATTGTATAAGAGTGTAGTACAATAACCTGTATTACAATGAGCCATAACAAGAGTATATATAGGCGACTAAACCCTAGACTACTAATACAAGCATGACTGGGCTTGAGCCTATTACATTGGGCTAATATGTTTAATATATATCTCTAACACGATGCTTCAAGTTCATGATTCCCGTAAGGTGTCAGCTAAATAGAATTAAATACTTATAAAAATATTACAGTCTTTCTATTATGCTTAATTGGGTTGCAAATATTGGACTTTTTTAAATCATTACATTTAAAAAAAATATTACAGTTTTTCTATCTGCGACCCACTTAAATTGTAAAGAATTTAGTTTATTTAGCCTCTGATTTAAGACTGATTCAATGATGTAAAGGATTCCTTGTGAGTTGTGACAATTAAATTCTCAAATTAAGTTGTTTATTATTCTAGCTAGAGAAGAATAATATGGTATTGAATCTCTTAACGTATTTTAAAAAAAAAATTATAATTATATTTAAAAAGAAGAAGTGGTTTGCTTTGATTTTTTCTAGTAATAGTTGATCAAATTTGCTGGCTCATTACCATGAGGGCTATAAAATGATACAATGTTCAAACCCTTTTCTTTGTCTCCTTAAAAGCATGCTTAAGGTCCTTTTTTTTTATTTTTTTATTTTTTTTATTGTATGCTTAAGGTCTTTATATATATAAAAGATTTTTTTTTTCTCAAACTAGAACAACACTGAAAACCACTCTCAGATACTCCAAATGAAGTATACATAATTGATATTGGATGTAACTCAAATATAAAAAGAGCAAGTGATTTTCTTTAATTTTTGTAATTATGATTGATCAAATCTGCTGGCTCATCAGTCATTACTATGTGTATTATATGCATGTAATATTCACAATTGATCATATCCAACAAAAATGACATGAAGGTGAAAAAAAGGGTATCATTATCAAAGTCACTCTCGAAGAAGGAATTAAACGAGAAATAAAAATGTCACCTTCAAAATAAAAAAAATTAATAATCATAGAACGATGGGTGGAGAAGAAAATAGTTGAATGCATCTAAACTTTAAAAAGGTCAAAAATTTACACTTAATTAATCGCTTGAGGCAATTTTTTTTTTTTCCCTATTTTCTAGTTTATATAACTATTCAACCTCCACTAGATGAAGAAATACCACTTTTCATTGAAGGAGGTGCAGAATGCCCTCGATATGCCATCCACTTGGTGTAGATGTTCCTTCCCCCACAATATTGAAATAGAATTGTTCATGTTAGGGGGTTTAGGCCCTAGTTGTGCTAATTAACCAATTAATAAGCTGAGCATGTTAATTTGTCCAACTATAAATGTTCAAGGCTTCGTCAATGTAATCACACATAATATTTCATAAAATAAAAAATAGCTAAAACACATGAACATGCAAGATGATAATGTAGGGAAAACCAATGGAACAACTATTTCTAAGTAAAAATTACTACGAGTCATGAGGGCTTAACCACCAACTCCAAGAAAAGCAAATCCACTATATAAAATCGAAGTTTACAAATAGAATAATTATATTCTAATTTGATACCTTGTATAGAACTCATTGACATTACCCAAAACAGCTCCAAATTCACAGACTCTTCTATAGATTATTGACTTTTGATCGATCTGAGTTGGTATCAAAATTCAAGAAACTTCAATTCTTCTTGGGCTTGAATCCTCAGCCTTGTCTTGGACTTGAACCAAACTTCAAACACACTCAAGACTCACTAAACACTTAAAACATGAATACATTTTATCATGACTTGCTAATTTAATCCAATGGACTCAACAATTCATCGACACAAAATTCATTGTAAAAATGGTATAAATTGTCACATCCCAAACCCGATACCGGAATTTGTGAACATGACCGGCATGCTAATATCAAGCTTAAACCTGATATTAACAAGAACCAACTAAACTTTTTCAAAAGCTTTTACAAAAGCTGTACTCTTTCTTTTCATTCTTGTTTCTTTACTTAAATGATATAACTTTTCACTTGATATTTAGAGCATCTACATTGTACTCAAAGAATAACATAACCCACCAATTACTCAAATTCTAAATTTCACATAATGCATCTCTTAATGTTTTAAAGTACACAACTTTCATCAGATCCTAAAATATACAATACTGCAAAGCTAAACATCAAATTGCTAGTTTGGGATCTATACTTTTAAAGCTAAAAACAACTACATCCAAAACTCGACTAAGGCTTTCTCTGCTCCAAAAATAAAACATGTTGACTGAAAGAATGGAAGGGGTGAGCTACATAGCTCAGTAAAGGTAAGATACATGAGAATTTAATAAGGATGCATGTAAATCAAATCATTTCATTCTATGAATATTTAGATAAAAGAACATCTTTTCATGCATAGTATTTTATACTATTCATAATAATAACTTATACGCTCTTGATAGGAAAATAATTGTTCTCCTTTTTCTTATCAGAATAATATTACCAAAACCTTTCGGATTGAACTTCTTTCATTTCTTACAAAGTCACCAAATATGATATTGTTTATTCGAAATAATATACATACATACATACATATATATATATATATATATATATATATATATATATTATCATTACAAAATGATCATTTTAACTTAAATAAAATAATTGGTAAACTTGTCTTAAACTAGAGGCCTCTTAAAAAATAACAAAATTTTTTTTCATAAACTTCTTCTCGTAAAATATTATAACTTTCATAGTCATAAAACTTAACGTTTCATAAAGAACGGATATCTGATAACCTTTTAACATAAACTTGTACTTTCATAAGAAGTTTTATCTTTACAAAATACTAAAACATTTTCATTAGATTCTTTATCTTTAAAGCACAACAAAATTTTTGAAACTCTTATCTTTAAAGAACATCTTTTCTTTTCATCATAAACTTCTTTTCATGAGAGCTTTTAACTTTTCATAATGCATTCAAACAACATCGTTCTCTCGTGATCAATAAAATAATATAGTTATTCATAACATATTGGTTAGTTCATATCTGATAAGTCTATACTTATGTGGAAGGCTTCTAGCACCATTGTGCTAGGCATCCAGCATTCCTCACAATGCCAGGTATTTTCGAAATCACATCATAATACATGTCTTCAATCATGGGGGTAGATTGGCATCCTCCACAAGTTGGCCGTTACCAATAAGGGCGGGTACAGCAGAGCCAGTCCCACTTTTAATGGCCAATTAGATAACATTTTCCATAAAAAGCCAGTAATTAACCCCTACTGGCGAAGTTCAAATAACCAAAGGACATAACTCGAAAACATTTCATATTATACATCATACTGAAATTCATAGTTTGCATAACATTTCATAATAAAAGCATCTCCATTGTTTTCTTTAAAAATCATGATCGCGGAATTAGTAATAGCATTAATATGCTTAAATCATATACATAAGGTTTCAAAAACTCTCGAAGATATCTTTGTCTAAAACATGATTATATGTTATACCTCTAATAAAAAATCTTTTAATGCATAATACACTTTAAAATAACCTCATGACTTACCAAATACTCATATAGCTTATCCCTTACCTAAAAGCAAAGGAACCGAAAGCCTACAGTTGAAAGAGCTTAGACTTGGGAACTAGTAGCACTTAAACCAAATATCAAAACTTATTACTTACTATCAATTATTCCTTATCATAAACTTACACATTCATCTCAAAACCTATATCTTAGAACTCAGGAAATCTTAATTCCACCTCAAAGAGGTTCCCTAAACACAAGATACATTCATCAAACACCATGATGTACCAAATCATAGAGAAACTATTATTTTAATGTTCATATTCAAATTATGTCAATCAACTTTAAAATCAATTCAAAATTTGTTTGAGATTGGAAGTAATGTTGCATGCATAAACTTACACAAGGTAACATATAGCATGAATAAAACAGCTTCATAGAAACAATATTTGAATGATTTAGAACCCCTCCTTTGAGTACTAAACCTTGAACCAAGTTATACAAAATTTATCTATGATCCAAACATATCAAAAGATAAGAATATTAAATTATAGCTCAAAACATTCACCCTAGCTTTAGAATTAAATCCTCGAAGTCAAAGTTATCATTTACTGTTTACTGCTCATTTCAGCAGCATATGCCTCATTTGTAAAATACAAATGGGCTATCTAAACACATCCAATCTTCATGAAATTTTACAAAGCAACTCCTCTAGATATTTGGTAAATACCATATCAATTTCAAAGTCAAATCATAAAACCATGATTTACTAAAAATCATACAAGACAATATACTCAAAATTTGTCCAAACAGACTTTCATGCAACTTAAAAATTAAACCATTATTTTTATATTGATCCAAATGAAAACATTTCCATAACAACTGCATGTGTCTTAGATTTCATAAGAAATATCTCTAGTATCCAAATTCACTGTATACAATTTAATACATAATTTATCATGCGTAAACATAGAATCTGTCACAGTGACAGTTTTGAAACATTTTCTTGTAAAATCATAAAATGATTGCAAATAGTCTCATTATCATATGAGAATTTTTATACACTCATTAGACATGTTAAATAACACTTATATATAGTCATTTAACCATTTATAGCAAAATTAAATACAATAAAAATCCCAGCAGTAACATCAAAAGTACTCATCCTAACTTTTTTCTTACTTCCTTAATCATATACAATCATTAATTAGTAAAAACTCTAATCTACCTTCAACAAATCACCAACATATATATATATATATATATATATATAAACTTACAAGTTCATGATTTCCTAATTTCACAAACCACAAATACCGTTACTAAAAATTCTTTAAAGAAATCATGGATTCTAAGATGATAGTAGCTAGAACCCTTACCAAGTTTCTTATTTTAATGACTTAACCACTTAATATAGTTTTGTACATACTTAGTATATATTTAAAATAACAATAGTCATTCAATTATTTATAATCTTTACAATTCTTATTCAATGGTATTATAAAATAATAGACTTATTAAATACTCTTATATTAATTTTAGAAAGTAAGTGACTCAAGATAATAATTAATCACTTGAACACATAGGTTAACTATAAAGTTGGGTCGGGGTGTTACATAAACTATAAACATAATGAACGCAAACTTTCAAAGAAAAATATCACAAAGGAGTTGTAAATCTATTAAGAAGAAAATTAAGGGTGCAATTGAATTGAAGAAGGGTAAAATAGAATTGAAGAATGGAAGCAAGTGTGGTTTGAAGAAAACAGTTGCACAAACAAGGCAGTGTGATCAAAGCAGAAACCAGAAGAGGCTTAAGGTGTGGTTGAAGAAATTACTTGCAATGTTGAAGAGTTAAGCAAAAGCATGTGAGTTACATGTGTTACATGTGTGAGAAAGTAGTTAGTTAGTTAGATGTAGAGTGACACTTGTCCTAATCTTATTGGAGGAGAGTTTTAGGGAATTCTATTAGAGTTTGTTAGAGTTTTTCTCGTGCTTTGCTTCTTTTTCTGATCTGTTGTTGCTAGTATAAATAGAGGTTAACGTGTGTAAATTAGCTAGTCTTTGTAATTCACAGAATTTAGCAATAAAATTTTCTCTCTTTCACTCAAAATTTTCTCTTTATTTTCTAGAGCTTTCTTGAACATTCTATGATTTTCTTTCTTGATTTGAGGCTTCTTGTTTTAGCTTGTGATTTTAATATGGTATCGGAGTGTTCAACAAGACCAGATCAATTTTTTTTTTTTTTCTTTTGCTTGAATTCTCTGAATTTCATCTTGTTCTTCTTCAAGCTTCAATGCTCCATTAGTGGCATCCACTGAAGAAGCTTCAAACAATCAATCTTCTTCTACTGTGAATGAAGATTTTGTCAATCCATTCTTTCTTAGTAACAACACAGTTCAACTAGTGTCTTAGAAGTTGATTGGAGGAAAGAACTATTAATGATCATTTCACTGACTGCTAAACACAAGATTCGATTTATCGATGGCATAATACTAGCACCAGATCCAGATTCACCACAATTCATCTTGTGGACATGATGCAGCATGACAATTCTAAGTTGGATCATCAATTCAGTCTCAACTAGCATTGGTTCTATCATCATTTATACACATAATGTTAGAGCAATTTGGCTTGATTTGCGTCATAGATTTTCTAAAAAAAGTGGACCTAGAATCTTTGAGCTTTAAAAGGAATCTACCTATCTTGTACAAGGTCAATTCTCTATGGAGGATTGTTATACAAAGTTCAAGGCTTTGGTTGATGAATAGGCTAACTACCAATCTATTCCTCTCTGTAAGTGTCCTTGCACTTGTGGAGCTCAAAGAATCACTTCAGATCTTCATGACCATGATCAAGTAATGAGATTCTTGATGGGATTAAATGATTCCTATTCGGCTATTAGAGGTTAGATTCTGCTATATAAACCTCTACCTGATATTAACAAGGTTCTTTCCTTGATCTTGCAAAAGGAGAAACAAAGAAGCTTCAAGAATGATGAATTCACTAGTCCTATCATAGCTCATCCTATTGAAGCCACAGCATTGTATTCCAATGCAAGTTCTAGTTCAAAACACAGTCACAGTGGCAAAGGAAATTCCAAGAAGGAAGGACCTATTTGCACCCACTGTGGGAAATCAAGGCATATAGCAGACAAGTGCTATAGGTTACGTAGTTTTCTGCCAGGATTTAAGTTCAAAATCAAATCCATGGCAAACCAAGTCTGTTGCAATCAAATAGCAGGATTTGGGACTATCAATCCTACTCAAACTAGTGAAGAATCTGTTTTTTCAACTCCACAGTGTCCAATCTCCAAGTCACAATGTGAACAACTTTTAGCCTTCTTGAATTCACAATCAATTGGTAAAATTACTTAGCATTTGTGAGAGACTGCGCTCCCGACCCGTTTTATAGGATGTTATTGCCTCTCAATATGGAGGTTCGACTAGTTACATTTTCCCCTTTAGATTAAGGGTTTTATAATGGAGTCGTCACTTATTTAATTATTGGAAAAATAAGAAAACCATAATTGAAAAATTCCTTATTTTATTAATTTGAAATTGAATTTACATTGATCATAGGAAAATTACATGGCTTTGGTCCTAGATACAATCTAAGATAAAGTACACGGGCTTTGTTTCCTAGTTACTATCTAGAAATTGAAAATTACATGGATAAATATTTGATCTACTAACCCTTAATCTAAACTCGGAGGCTATGTTACAAGGTAGGAAGGTGTTAGGCACCCACTTTGCCCGGTGAAACCGGTCTTCTAGACTATGATGGCCAACATTCATATCATATCATCCAATATGTCAGTCAATTTACATGTTGAATTTAATGTGTGTGCATATGATAAACCCTAATTCAATTTATTAAGCATTGCATTTAAGATTAAAAAATAAATTCTAGTGAATGTGTGTGGATAGTGACAACCTAGATTCAAGGATTTGAAAGAATTATTAAACAAACATGTTTTTCATATTTTTTTTATGTGGATTTAAGATTAAATCTAGTGATATGCATGAATATGTGATGAACAACCAAGAACATGTGAAGAACACATAAGAAAAATTAAGAACATACAAACATATTCAAGGGAATTATCATGCTTTAATCTTAAATTCTTATCATAGCAATATAAACAAACAGTTAAGGAAGGGGATTATACCTTCATGCAATATTCATATGGTGGAGGAGGGGACTTTTGATGAAGGTCTTAAAGGTGGAGGAAAAGAGGAGTTAGGAGAGGGAGAGTGAGTCTCACTCAATACCTTGAGTCTCAAGGAAGACCAAGATATGACAAGACTACTTAATTTCACTAGAACTTAAGAGAAAAGAAGAGATGAGGGGTTTTTGTGTCTTGGAATGAAGGAGATGGGGGTTTATATAGTAGTGATGAAGGAAATATGAATAGAATGCCATTTAATGAAAGTTGAGAAAGAATTATGAACTTAGACCTTATTTTAGCCTTTGGGGAAATCTGGTGCAATAAATGTGGAGATTGATGAGAGTGAAGAGTAAGAAAAGTTCGGTTTTCCCGTAACTGCTGTAACAACCTGTAGAGCCAACTTTGAAAAATCATATCTACCTCAATTCTGATCGGAATTGTCTCATTCTTGTGCTCAAATTGAAGCCCCGGATGTTTAGTTTCTGAGAAAATTAATCTCATTCACCGATTCAAAATATTCTGAGAGATATCGATGAAATGGTGAGCAGAGGTTATTCATTAAAAAATGGTTTCAGCACAATTAACATTAATAGGTCCCAAATTAGCTCCCAATTAACATTAAATGACTTTAATCACTCCCATTTCAAACTTAATTGGTTCCAAATTTACTCTAATTAAAAGATAATTGCACAAATTACTTATTAAATAATTAATGTTTAACTATCTAGTTAATTAGGTGTGTGCAACCCTACCATAAAATGTAATCCTAACCAATCAAAATTATGACACATCATCGATCTCAAGTTGACTATACTTACAACCAATTGAAATCAATTTTTCATAATCACATATAGTCGGACTCAATTTTTGATAGTGCATCTCAGCTATTAAAACTTGATTTAATGATAACTTTCAATATAATGGTTCGATTAGGGTTCATGACTAGTCAATTTGATCGTTACAATATCAAGATCATTTTGGTGAAATGAGACTGAGGAACTAATGACCAGAATCAAGATGCATATTTTCAATGTGAAATTACCATTTTACCCTCCATGTGATGTTAAAAATGGGTTGCAAAATAGGGTGTCAATAGCATTCAACTTCAACTTTACAGCAACCAACTAGCTTGACCACTACAGGAGCAAGTACTTCACAGCCTTTGGCATTAAGTGCTTCCACTTCCAGTTATCTCAACAATTTCTCAAGTAAAGCCTTTTATTCTTCATCCATTACAGTTCCAAATTCAACTATTTTCACTGCTGAAGTAGTAAATAGATCAGCTTTTGATAAAACAAATTGGATCATTGACACAGGGACTACTGATCATATGGTCCATTCTCTCTTAGTTTTTAGTTCCATCACTTGTGTTTCTAATTCTTTTGTTTACTTACCTAATGGTGAAATGGTCTTAGTGATTATTTTGGCACAGTACATCTCACTAAAACCTTAATTCTTACTAATGTGTTGTGTGTTCCTTCTTTTACCTTTAACCTCATATCTATTAGTAAATTGAACAAGTTCAAATCACAATATTGTTACCTTGTTTTTCTTAGATCATTTTGCTTCATTCAGGATCTTGCTCTCTAAAGCACGATTGGTTTGGGTAGAGAGCAAAATGGATTGTATCTGCCGGATAAGAAGTACAAGGATTTGTCTTCTATCCCAGCCTCTACTCACTATCATTTAGTTTCTATTCATTCTGATCTTTGGTATTTTAGACGAGGGCACCCTTCAAGTGGTAAACTTGAGCTTGTAAATAAGATTGTCTTTTGTACAGTGTAATAAGACTGCCATTATGACATTTGTCCAATAGCAAAGCAAAAGAGATTGCCTTTCTCTTCTAGCACTCATGTTTCTAATTTACCTTTTGATCTAATTCATTGTGATTTATGGGGTCCTTTTTCCACTCTTACTGTCGATGGATACAAATATTTTCTTACTATTGTTGATGATTTCTCTAGATGTACTTGATTTATTTGATGAAAACTAAATCAGAAACTTAGGTTCTATTGCCACAGTTTTATGCTTTTGTTAAAACTCAGTTTAATAAGAAAATAAAGTGCATAAGAACAAACAATGGCACTGAGTTTCTACTAAGAGATTTTTTTAAATCCAATGGCATAATGCACCACTTGAGTTATGTTGAAACCTCTCAACAAAATTCAATTGTAGAGAGAAAGCATCAACACATTTTAAATGAGGCTAGAGCACTTAAATTCTAATCAAATATTCCTTTGGAATTTTGGAGAGATTGTGTGCTCATAGCTGTTTACCTTATCAATGGGTTACCTTTTTTTGTTCTTGCAAATAAGATACCCTATGAAGTTTTTTTTTTTTGGACAGTTACCTTGTTTTTCACACCTTAGGTTTTTAGGATGTCATTGTTATGCATCTACACTTGCACACAACAACCATAAGTTTTTACCTAGAGCCACTAAATGTGTGTTTCTAGGTTATCCTTTTGGTGTTAAAGGTTATAAACTAATGGATCTTGCTACACATTCAGTATTCATCTCAAGAGATGTGCACTTTTATAAGTCCATATTCCCTTTTCAATCTCATGTTCTTCCTCAAAACCTTGATCCTTTTGATTCTAATCCTTTGACAGATGTGTTTCCTTCCTCTGAAACTAATCCTTTATCACACCAATCTCCTTAGATTTTATTTCCTCACCTACTTTTTCAAATCAGCATCTTCCCATTACTGTTAGTGATTCTACAGTAGATACTATTGCTACTACAGAATGTGTTCCTCTAGATGATTCTGTTAATGATGTTACTTCACCATCTCCTGCACTTTATTCACCCATTGATCCACCTCCTCCAGTTACTTCTATACCTCCCACACAACTTAGAAAATCCACTAGGGTCCATAAACTGCCTTTTTACTTGCAGGACTATTCTTGTTCTTTGCTTACCACTAAACCACCTTCAAGTAGTCTTTATGATATTACATAGCACCATTCTTATGCTAACCTTAGCACTTCCCATCAAGCTTTTGCTCTTGCTGCTAGTGTTGAAGTTGAACTTGAGTTTTACCATCACGCTGTGCTTTCAAAGGCTTGGCAGGAAGCAATGGATAAGGAGATTTCTGCTTTAGAGCTCAATCATGCTTGGGATGTTGTTCCTTTACCCGCTGGTAAGGCTCCAATTGCGTGTAAAATGGGTTTATAGGATAAAATTTAACCTAGATGGTTCAGTGGAGAGGTACAAAGCCAGATTAGTGGCTAAAGGGTATACTCAATAAGAGGGGCTGGATTACTCTGAAACCTTTCCACCAGTTGCTAAATTAGTCTCAGTTACGGTGTTGTTATGCATTGCTGTTATCAAAGGTTGGCCTTTGCATCAGTTAGATGTTAACAATGCCTTCCTTCATGGTGATTTAGATGAGGAAGTGTATATGTCTTTACCCTGGGGATTTCACAACAAGAGGGGCTGCTCTAATGCTACTACTAGACCTCTTGTATGCAAGCTGAGGAAGTCTCTTTATGGCTTGAAGCAAGCAAGCAGGCAATGGCATGCCAAATTGTCAACAATAATCACTGAGTTAGGATTTGTGCAGTCCAAATCTAAGTATGCTCTTTTTGTACACTCAAAGGGTTCTTGTTTCATAGTTCTTTTAGTGTATGTTGATGACATATTGATCATTGGAAATGATTCACAATGTGAAGCTGATTTGAAGAAGCTTTTGGATACCAAATTTGGGATGAAAGACTTAGGAGCCTTGAAGTATTTCTTGGATTTAGAAGTGGCTAGAAATGAGAAAGGTATAAGTCTTAATCAAAGAAAGTATTTATTAAAAGTGCTGTCAGGTTCAGGAATGTTAGGTTGCAAGCCCATGAGAACACCTATGGAACAACATCTCAGATTGTCTAATGATGCGGGTGAGTTAATTGATGATCCTTCACAATATAGGAGGTTAATTGGAAGGTTGATGCACCTGATCTTGACCAGACCTGACCTCTGTTATGCTGTGAACAGATTGAGTCAATTCTAGAACAAGCCTAGGTAGCTTCACATGTTGGTAGCAGTCAAGGTTTTGCAATACATTAAGGGTACTCTAGAGCAAGGTTTGTTTTTCTCAGCAAAATTAGATTTCAAGTTGAAAGCATTTTATGATGCAAATTGGGCTGGTTGCCATGATACTGGAAAGTCATTAACAGGGTATTGTGTATTTCTTGGAGAAAATTTGATTTCTTGGAGATCAAAAAAACAAAATACTGTGTCTAGACCTTCAACTGAGGCTAAATGCAGGTTAATGGCTTCAACTTGCTGTTAAATTACTTGGTTTTTCTACTTGCTTGAAGATTTTAGAATTGAGCATTCAAAAGCTGCACTTCTCTATTGTGAGAAGAAGGTAGCTTTACGCATAGCTGCAAATCCTGTGTTCCATGAGAGGACTAAACATATTGAAGTGGATTGCCACTTGATTAAGGAGTAGATACAGGCAGGTATGATCAAAAATTTTCATGTGAGAACTAATTTGCAACTGGCTGATGTATTCACTAAAGCACTTGGTGTACGTGTCTTCATGGACCTAATAAGTAGGCTAGGCTTGATCAACATTTTCAATAACAGCATTACTTATCCAAAGTTACTACAAGACACAGAAGTTATTTTTACAGCAGAAGCAGCTTTGGTCTTGAGGGGGGCTATTAAGAAGAAGATTAAGGGTGCAATTGAATTGAAGAAGGGTAAAACATAATTGAAGAATGGAAGCAAGTGTGGTTTGAAGAAAACAGTTACACAAACAAGGCAATGTGATCAAAGTAGAAACCAGAAGAGGCTTAAGGTGTGGTTGAATAAATTACTTGCAATGTTGAAGAGTTAAGCAAAAGCATGTGAGTTCCACGAGTGAGAGAGTAGTTAGTTAGTTAGTTAGTTAGATGTAAAGTGACACTTGTCCTAATCTTATTAGAGGAGAGTTTTAGGGAATTCTGTTAGAGTGTGTTAGTGTTTTTCCTACGCTTTTGCTCCTCTTTCTAATCTATAACTGCTAGTATAAATAGATGCTATTATGTGTAAATTAGTTAGTCTTTGTAATTCACAGAATTTAGCAATAAAAGTTTCTCTCTTTCACTCAAAATTTTCTCTTTGTTTTCTAGAGCTTTCTTGAACTTTCTGTGATTTTCTTTTTTGATTTAAGGCTTCTTGTTTTACCTTGTGATTTTAACAAAATCCACAAATGGAGATTTGTTTTTTCTTTGGGTTGCCTTGAAAAATGCATAATTAAAAACTTGTAATTTTTTCAAAGAACTTAAGAAGTTAATGTGGGTGGGTGAGAGGACGAACTTGTGTCAACTTTAACAGTTCCCAACGTAACAATTTATCTAGATGCCATTACAAAAGTTTTTTTTTTTTTCAAGGAGCCATTGATTTTTTCTCAAAAGTCAACTTAACAAGTCCTACAATAGTCTTAGAAGCAATATAGCTTTCCACTTATTCTATTAAATACAAAATTCTTTTTAATCTCATGCAACTCTTAGGGTCCGTTTGGTTGGAGGAGTGGAAAAGTGAGAGGAAGGAAAATTAGTAAGAGGATGGAAAAGTAAATATTTAGTATCCCCTCGTGTGTGTTTGGTTGGAGGGATGGAAAAGTGGGAGGGTGGAAAACTCTTTTGTTTGGTTGAAAAGAAAAGTGAGAGGATAGAAAGTGTAGTTTATATAAATTGACTATTATACCCTTGTTACATAATAGGTAAGAAATAGATTTATTTGTACTTATTAAATAATATAAAATTTACCAATAATTATATTTTTCAATGAGAAGTGTTACGTGCACAACATTTTTCTCAATATTTTCACAATAAATTATATGTGGTAAGTTATTACTGATTTTAATTTGAACATATCACTTAAATATTTTTTTCATCCATATTAGTTAGTAACAATCCACCACTTAAGAATTATTGTAGAAATATTGTAGTAGCATTTCTCAATTTCTTATCCTTTATTTTATTTTTCCATTATCTCTTTTTTTCTTTTTCTTTTTCATTCGCACTTTCCTTTTTTTTTTTTCCTTTTTTTTTTCCTCTTTTTTTCTCCTCCACACCTTTCCCTTGTCTCTATCTTCACTTTTCTTTTCTTTTCTTTTTTCCTTTTATCTTCACTTGTCTGGAGCTTTTCCTCTTATCTTCACTTTTCTTTTTTCTTTTCTTCTCTAGCACTATGTCTACTCTAGAGCATTCAAGAAGCACCATTGCATGTCCTCTTCCCACCGAGGCTCAGATGGGTCAGTTTTGCTCTCTTTTTTTTGGTTCTAATTTGATTTGTTTTAAAATTTTAATTTGAGTTTGTATTTTGATTGAGAGCTCCATCAATTTTGTGCTTCACCATCGTGCTCTCTGTTTTTTTTTTTTTTTACTTAATTCCAGAGGGCTTTATGGTAAAAGTGTCGAGAGAGCATTTTCTCTTTAGGCTTTTCCTCCCGATTTGGGAGGAAAAAATTTGTGGGCCCGGTAGAGAATTTTCTCCCAGGTTTTCCTTCCTCTCTATTTTTTCTCGTTTGCCAAACAATGGAAAACACTGTTTTCCACTCTATTTTCCTCCGTATGTTTTCCATCCTTCCTAAATTCACCCCAACCAAATACAATGTTAAAGAATTTTTTTATGAGAATGAATGGAGAAAATTGAAAGTAATGGCATCTAAATTTTTAAAGCTAATAACTTTGTTCTCCATAGTTGGTTTTAATTTCTTATCTAAAACAACAAAACACAGATCAAACCCATAAACCAACACATATCAAACCCAAATCAAACCATAAAGGCATAAACCAACACAAACCCAGTTATCTAGAGCAAACACAACCCAACCACAACCACTTGACCCAATTTTGAAAATGGAGCCACAACCACCTGTGCTAATCTAAAGAGAGAGGGGAAGATAAGTTCAAGAGGGTGAATGAGTTCAAGAAGGAGCTCAACCAGGGAGGTCTATAGAGAGAGAGAGGGAGAGAGAGAACAATATAAAATTGTGTGTTGATGAACATTGTCTTTTTTGACAAATTGTGACGCAAGACAGTTTTAAGGTCTATTTGGATAGAACTTATTTTGCTGAAACTGAAAACTGAAAACACTGTAGCAAAATAATTTTTAAATGTGTAAATAGTGCTGTGAGACCTATTTTTAATGAAAAAATTGATAAAAAATGAAATTTGTGGGTCCGTAAACAGTGCATCCGTTGCGGCTACTGTTCATGTACCGTACATGAACAGTACCGCTTGTTGGGGAAAACGCGTGAAAAAAAAAAAAGAAAAAAAGAAAGGAAAACGCAGAAACTTAAAATGCAGCAAACGTGGATCCAAACTCAGCCTTAGTTGAGTTTAGCTATATGTTTTATGAGAAGCTAAGTTGTTGAATTTGGTGTGAATGCCCACGTTATGTAGAGGAGCTATGCTAGCTCACCCATGATATTTGATTGTATGGTAAAAGGACTGGGAAAGTGCTTTGGTCCTTTCGTGATATGTTTATAGTTTCACAGTTGATGGCCGTGGAAACATGCCTTGCTTCAGAGATGCTGTTATCAATGTATAAAAATAAAATACACCTACTCTCTTTGGCAGTTGGAACTTGGAATGCTTTTGTGCAACTGTCACTTATGCGAAACAAATTCCTATCAAACGCTTACAATGAAATATCAACATATCATTCAAAGTTGAGCAGAGTAAAACATGCCAGTTCAAGAGCAACTGTCAAATGCGAAGATAGAAAAACACTTTGTACATCATCAAATTTATTTTTAAGTATAATCCCTTGACTGATCCAACTGCAATACATTTTTATGTGAAGCAGGTATGGTGGCTTAGTGTTTGATTTTGGGCCTCTTCACAATCATCACCGTGCAGTGGGCATGATGAGCACAGTAGTCACTGACACTGCCTAAAACAGCCCTGCATGAAAATTAAATTGATTGTTAAAACTTCAAAGTTTCATGGATGAGCAACATATTTCCACCAAAAGTTTCCAAGAAACAAAAAATGAATCATAAGTTGTAAATCGTAACATGTTATTGAATTCTTGCTTGTTACAGTTAACAATAGAAGCACCTGTTTTGATCAAGATCAAATATCAGACTAATGGCAGAAAATAAAGAAAAAAGTTCGCTGCTATGACAGCAAAAATTTAACAGAAAAAACTCCTTTACAATTTAACAGTTGTAAACCATGACAGCAAAAATAAGAATAAAGGTTTAGAGCAATACCTCTTGATAGCTCCATAGCCATGACTACCCACAACCAAAATGGATGCATGGTGTTTCTCCACTGCCTCGCATCTCCTTCCACCACCTCCACTTTCACATCATGCACCTGCATATATTCGGAAACGTTAAAAGAAGTTGCCTGGGCTGGGCTCAAAACTCTTGAGTTTCCATGTGTAAGATATGACAATTTCAGAATAAGATACCAAAACACTGGTATTATATATGAGTATACTTGCAAGTATATATGTATATGTGTATATATAGATACTTTTAGGGATGAATTCACTATCATAATGTGAGCATTATATGTCATTTGATAAACCATCCACCACTATCACATTGCCTCCAGAGTGCTTTACTTTGAAATTACAAAATTTACTTAGATGTTGGTCAATGGATTTCTGGTTTTTGTGGGTTTCTTAGGTGAAGTGACAAACAGTGGTATCAGCATTAATATCTTGGATTGAATTGAGTCAATGTGCATCCCTTTCATTTGTAATCAGATTCCTCTACTATGATCTCTCTGTTTCCTCAACTCCCCTACATTTGTTTTTCATTTTCTATGCCTGGATTTTGTGCACAAATTGACAAGTTGACCATGTACAGTGATTGCGCACATCCACTCTTTCAGATGACATTCTTTAATTGCTTTCCATTACTTGAATTTTGATCTTTTACTTTTGTGAGAGGGGTTTGAATTAGAAGCTCATTGAGAATCAGTTTTCTACTTGTCAACCTAGCTAGTAAATTTTCCAAAGACCCTTACCACCGGGTCAGATTCCTAGTCTTAGATTATTCATCTTAATCAATATATGCATAAAGAAAAAAACAAAACTAAAACTTCATTTATTATTATTATTTAACTTTTTAAAGCCTTTGATGTTTGTAAGGTTGAATTTAATCAACCATTTTATTGGCTTTATTCCGTGCTAAATTTGCTTGTATTTCAGTATTTAGTAACTCTGTATTTAGGTGGGTTTGTTGTAAGGGTAGTGAGTGAGATAGAGTGAAGTTTGCTCAAGAGTGTGCAAGAAAACAAAGACTCGTGGCTGCAAGCCGCCAGACGCAGCACACGTGCCAAGCATGCCAGAAGGTGAACAGTCATGCTAGCTGGAGCACTACAGGACAAAACAGGACAACTGGCCATACGGTTATCTCGCGACTGGATCTCGCGACTCAGTCAAGTCGCGAGGTCAAGCCGTGAGCCACCCCTGTTTTGTAAATCCTGACGTTTCACATTCCTCTTTCACTCCAGTATAAATACCCCTTTTACCCACAAATGTAAGTGAGCTTCCAGAGAGAATTTTAAGAGAGAAACCCTAAAGAAAAACAAGATTGATTCACCCACAATCTATACATTAGAGTCTCTTCAAATTCCTCAACTCTCTTCCTCTCCATTGTCAAATCCTTGAGAGGCATTTTACCAAACCTTGTTCTCACCATATTCATCACTGTGAGAGGGCTGTTTGGATTTCTGGGAAGCAGTTAGGAAGGAACCAATCTACATTGGTTGATGCTACGGTTTAGTAGCGGAATCTGGGAAGCTAGAAAAGAAAAAGGTTCGGCGCAACCTCGTTGGGGCAAGAAGCTTAGAGGGCTTAGGTGCACTGGGTAGATTAGGCTTGGAGGGTCTATTGTTGTCCATGTATCCCAACTACATTTTCTAGTGGATTGTTTACTGCTTGGAGGGCGGCGGAGAGGTTTTACGCCGAGGGCTTCGGTTTCCTCTTCGATAACAAATCGCGTGTTATCTTTGTGTTTGCATTTTCCTTTCCTTTTATCTTTGTCTTTTACTATCTGCTATGGGTTGTGATTTTAATTTGGCATAGATAGTTTTTCCAATTCCATAATATAACTTATGTTAATTTTCCGCACATTAGTTGTTTGACATAATGCTTGAATTGGTTAAATTGTAATTTGGGGGTCTAAACGTTCAAGGGTGTTTATACACATATTTGAACTTTCATTTGGTATCAGAGCGAGTACAATTTATTGGTTTCAATACCATTGTGTGATCCTTGACTCCCTATTGAGATGGATCGGTCTCAATCCCTAAATGCACCTCCATATTTTGATGGTAATAATTATGATTTTTGGAAGGTTCGCATGAGAGCATTTCTTTGCTCAATTGATGAATCAGTTTGGGATGCTGTTGAGATTGGTTTGACCAGACCTGAGGCAACCAAATCCACATGGGATAAGGCAGCACTTGCTGCATCTAATGCTAACAGTAAAGCACTCAATGCTATTTTCTGTGGTATGTCTCCAGATGAATTTCACAGGATCTCTCACATTACCATTGCTAAAATAGAGATGGTCACCACCAAGAAGCTAGATGATGTTATTTCATCTCAAAAGAGTTTTTCAGACAAATCCGGATTGGGATATACCGGAGGAAGTAGCTCATCTAGAAATGTCACTAAAGAAGTGAAGTTTATAAAGGCCAAAGAATCAGCCGATGTTGGTCCTGCTGCTGAGAAGCCCAAGATTGAGGAGAAGAGAAATGTGGGGAACGAACGGTTGTTGAATACCCGTAATCAATCTGTGGGCAGGTCTGAATCTCGTGTCAAGTCACGTCCACGACCACAAAGAGGTCCTAGATCAACTTATGTGTGTCATCATTGCGGACTTCAAGGGCATACTTGACTAAATTGCCAAAGGCTGAGAGCAAAGAATAGTGCAACTCCTCAAAGGTCACGAGGACCTAGAAATGATAGAAGAAATTGGGCAGGTGAACAATCTATAGATCAAAATGGTGATCCAGGAATGATGAACGTGATGAAGATGATTGGTGCATTCACCAACTGCTTGGAAAGCTTCTCACGAAGGTTTGAAAGCCCTAACTCCCGTACCCAATCCTATAAGGAAATCACCCCAAACGCAAGTGACGTGTGGGTGAAAAAGGGTACTCATGCATAAACATTACAACATGTCCATGCATTAATACTTCTTATGCTCTGTGACGATGTTTGATTGATTGCTTGTTGTTTATGTTGATGGTTGTTTGTTTGCCTTCTTGTGCATATTTTTGTTTTTCTTTTTATTCTTGATCAATTTTTTTTCTTCTTTTATGTCAAAAATCCAAAAATCACATAAAAATTAGAAAATCAAAAAGTTTGATTGACATTGTTGAGCTTTTGTCTCAAAACTTGTTTTGCCTTGTACCTTTGTGCTAATGGTGTTGTGCATTTTCGAGCATTGCTTGTTTCTTTGCACTCATATCACTGTGAGAGAAATCTTGAAATCTATGTGATTGTTGTAAATAGATCTTCAAACTTGTCATGAATGATTAGTGAATGGTTATGATGATCTTGAGACATGCATAGACTTGTGTCTATATATATCTTCCCACTCTTTATTTTTGTTTTTGCTAAAAAGAGCTCACAAAATATAAATCTCCAAATGAAAAGAGATATTGAGCTGTAAAAGCCTGTCGCACACTCTAGTATTCGACTAGGAAAAAGGGTAAGCGACCTAAAATTAAAGTGATTGTTTATTCAAAAAGCCAAAGGTTAGTTCATTAAAGTGAAATATCAAATATCACTCTCACAATGAGAGGTGATTGTCTCAAAAGATCAAAATGATCAAATGTTATGATTGAAAGTGGAGTCAAATGTAAAGCTCCAAGATATGTTATCAAGTTTTGTGGAAGGTCATATATACATATTTCTATAATTGAGATGGATCACATGATCTAGTGCTAATTGTGTATGTCTTGGTTGAATTGATCATTGAAGCTTCATATTAGACTAAGGACTATCTCATTGTTGATATCCACACACAACACACAAGTTTATGTTCAATAAATGCCATAATCATTTGTGTGATTGTACTTGATGAAATGTGTTTTCACATGCTCAATCTTTGTTAATTCATGCACAAAAAGATTTTTTAGTGTTTTAGGTGTTTTTGGAAAGTATTTTGTTTAAAAAATCTGAAAATTTCAAAAAAAAAATTTTTGCCCTGTTTTGGCGACTCAGTCGCGGGTAAGGCAAGTCGCGAGCCTCAGTTGCATCTTCGCGGGTCATTTTTGGCGACTTGTTCGCGAGTGGAAGGTCCAGTCGCGAGGGTTACTCAGAGATTTTGGTGGCTCAGCTCGCGACTCTTTCGCAGGTAGACCTTCCAGTCGCAAAAAACACTTAGAAAAATTTTTCAAACTTTTGTCTTTGAGTGTTTTGGCGGCTTGAACTGGCGACTTTGTGGCGACTTTCTTCAGTCGCGAAAAACGCGTGTTTGGCAAAAATAGGGGCAATTTTTAAATCTTTTTCAGTTTTCCCTCGAACTTTTGTGACTATTCATCTTCTCTCTCAACTGTCTCCTTCCCAAACACTCCGTGTACCCATTTTCAAACTTCATTGGTGCTTCATTTCTTATCCAAATCATCAAGAAAATGTATGGGTCTTGTTTTCCTCATCTCATTTTCCCTATTTCATGGATGTTTTTCTTACCATTTGGATTGATACTGTGTTCGAAACATTCCTCTCTTTGTGTGATGGGTATGGCTTGTTATGTTTGTTGTTAATCTCATCCATTTTTATGTTGAGTGGTCACAATGTGCTTTTTCATTGTTCTGATATTTGCCTGTTGTTGATTATGAAAATCTTTTGTTAAATGGGTTTGGTATTTATGTGTCTTGCTCCTTTCACTTGTTTGTGTGTTGATGTTGGCTTGCGGTTTTGGTTTACTGTGTTTTATGCTAACATATCTTGTGTGATGGCATCTTCAAAATATTCCTTTAAAACAACTTCGTTTTCTAAATGTTGTGTCTCACTGCCATGTGTTCTATTTTGAATGTTCTGATTCTTCATTTTGAAATTTTATCCATGTTCATATCTTATGTGATATGTTTTATGATATCCGTTCTTAATGTTCGAATGCTATCTTTGTATGCATATCATGGTCATGGTAAATTGTCTCATTGACAGTTCTGTTTGAATTTGTGTCTCTCTATGCTCTTTTGCACTATCACCATTTTGCTGCACCTGTCATATTGTGCACCTTAGTATTGATGGAAGTTTGTTTAGGTCTGAATTGTCTTAAGTTTGTATTTATGTATTAAAATCTCAGTTTTTCACTTCTATTTGCATCGAATCTTGTTGATATTTATCTTGTGTGGTACTATTGTTGGTTCTTTGCTGTGGGCCTATTCTCTTGCAGATGTCTCGTCGATCTTCCAAGGGTAAAGACATTGTTGCTGACGATCCAGCAACACCAGTTGCTAAAAGGACTCGACTCTCATCACAGGCATCTCAAGACTCCAATGAGGAGAGGTTTAGAACTCCGCTTACCTCACACATCTACTCAAACATCTTTGACAAGTCAACTCTTATAGTGGAACGGGTGGTGGAGTTTAACACCTTAGGGACCACTTTTATCCCTCGTATCTTTGAGCCACGAGATTGGGCAAACTTGTTTGGGAACTTTGTCGATCCAATGGATGAACTGGTTAAGGAATGCTTCTCCAATGCAAGTGATCTTGGAGTTGAACTTATTTTCTAGGTCAGAGGAAAGGAATTTGGCATTTCCCCAAACTCCATCGCCGAGGTTCTCGGCATCACTAGACCTCAGAATGTGGATCTAACTCCGTATGATGATCGAACTCCAGAGATTCAAGACATTCTACAAATCCTAGGATCTGATCATGAAGTATCCACAGTAGGCACATCCATCAGCACCGCAAAGTTTGCACCAGAGCTGACCACACTGAAGTTGATCATGTTCTCTAATCTCTATCCACTGTCCAACACTACATTCATAAATCTTGGAAGAGCTCAATTCCTTTGTGATCTTATTACAGGAGCCCCCATTGATATCTGTGCTCACATCTTTTACACCATGAGAAAGACCGCGGTTCATACTGCAGCTCGAGAAATTATTCCATTTTGCAGTCTCATCATGAAACTCATTCTTCGTAAAGGCATTGTTCCTCCTACAGATGGAAAAATGTTGACCCGTCAGCGTCCTATTTCCATGTACTCTCTTCAAGCTAGCAGAAGTCACTCCTCTAAAACTCCAAAGAGTGCACACATCTCTCCGGTTACTCCATCTGCCCCTGAGTCAGAGACACTTGCACATACCACATCTACTTCGCATGCTATTCCTGACGTTCCACAAGCTAGTATTCCGCAAGCACAGACTGATCCTCATACTGATAGAGTGGGCAGTTTACTTGAACATATTCAGAAACGCATTGATGAGATTGTGACACTTCTCTACTCCACAAACAACCATGTTCAAATGCGTCTCGAGACTATGGAGAATCAGCTAGACGCTATTCAACGAAAGTTGGACGACAGCCTTTAGCTATTCGTGCCAAAAAGGGGGAGAGCATTCAGTAAGGGGGAGAAAGTTCAAAGGGAAGTGTGCATAGTGATAGGGGGAGTACACACATACTTTTGACATACTTTTGTTTTAAGTTTTATCCTCTAAACTTATAGGTTTATGTTTTTGGACTTTTAGCGTTTATATGGGTTTGATACACTGTGGTTTTGGTGTGTTCTTGTTTCTAACTCATAACTTATAATCTTGGTTTAATCTTTTATATATATTGTTGATGTTTTTCAGGATATATTGTGTTTGTACCCATGTGCTTATGTAAGCTTTTAGGGTTAATGTTTTTATGCATAGTCTGTAGGCTTTATGGTTTGTACCTTGCTTAATACAACCTTTTATGCTATGTTGAAATCAGTACTTATATCTAAATGTCTTGCATTTTGATTTATGTACTGTCACTCTTGTGCCCTTGTAGGATTGTTCCTAGATGCATATACTTAGTGTATTATGCATTGGTTGAGTGTTGAGCATACAAGTATCTTGCCTTGTTCTTGTTAAGTTGTATGTTTAAGTGTTCATTCCAAGTGTGAATAAGCACTGTGATCACTACCTTGTGGTGATTACTTGGTTGATCAAGCCTTGATTTGAATCTTCACTTCATCTTTGCTTGATCACCTTAAACTTGTTTCATATGCATTTCATGTTTTTCTGCATACAATGATCATGGTGTATTGTTGTGTTTCAGGAGTTTCATGTTCTTATGATTCAAGTGCTTCACAGCTTCTAAAGTTAGGTGTGAGTGAGTTTTGTTCAACTATTCCCAACTC
Organism: Quercus lobata; assembly: GCF_001633185.2. Taxonomy (NCBI): domain Eukaryota; kingdom Viridiplantae; phylum Streptophyta; class Magnoliopsida; order Fagales; family Fagaceae; genus Quercus; species Quercus lobata. Next base: position 27,512,834 of record NC_044915.1, on the reverse strand, counting down.
ACATGTTAAGTCTAGAGTCTGTTTTAGGGTTTTGTCACGGAATAGCCAAAGGGGGAGATTGTAAGGTTGAATTTATTCAACCATTTTATTGGCTTTATTCCATGCCAAATTTGCTTGTATTTCAGCATTTAGTAACTCTGTATTTAGGTGGGCTTGTTGTAAGCGTAGTGAGTGAGATAGAGTGAAGTTTGCTCAAGAGTGTGCAAGAAAACAGAGACTCGCAGCTACAAGCTGCCAGACGCAGCACACGTGCCAAGCATGCCAGAAGGTGAACAGTCATGCTAGCTGGAGCACTACAGGACAAAACAGGACAACTGGCCATACGGTTATCTCGCGACTGGATCTCGCGACTCAGTCAAGTCGCGAGGTCAAGCCGTGAGCCACCCCTGTTTTATAAATCCTGACGTTTCACATTCCTCTTTCACTCCAGTATAAATACCCCTTTTACCCACAAATGTAAGTGAGATTCCAGAGAGAATTTTAAGAGAGAAACCCTAAAGAAAAACAAGATTGATTCACCCACAATCTATACATTAGAGTTTCTTCAAATTCCTCAACTCTCTTCCTCTCCATTGTCAAATCCTTGAGAGGCATTTTACCAAACCTTGTTCTCACCATATTCATCACTGTGAGAGGGCTGTTTGGATTTCTGGGAAGTAGTTAGGAAGGAACCAATCTACATTGGCTGATACTACGGTTTAGTAGTGGAATCTGGGAAGTTAGAAAAGAAAAAGGTTCGGCGCAACCTCATTGGAGCAAGAAGCTTGGAGGGCTTAGGTGCACTGGGTAGATTAGGCTTGGAGGGTCTATTGCTGTCCATGTATCCCAACTACATTTTCTAGTGGATTGTTTACCGCTTGGAGGGCGGCGAAGAGGTTTTACGTCGAGGGCTTCGGTTTCCTCTTCGATAACACATCGCATGTTGTCTTTGTGTTTGCATCTTCCTTTCCTTCTATCTTTGCCTTTTACTATCTACTGTGGGTTGTGATTTTAATTTGGCATAGATAGTTTTTCCAATTCCATAATATAGCTTATGTTAATTTTCCGCACACTAGTTGTTTGACATAAAAACTGAAAATTATTGTTTAGAAACACTCACCAAACACCCTTAGTCACCGAGTTTAAACACTAGTGTTCAAAAATAAAAACACACGTTTGGCAACATATCTGTGTTTAGTGTTGCTTGAAAATTGTTGTTGAAAATATAGTTTTTAAATGATACTTTTTGAAATCACCCATGGCCTCTTTTTAAACAACAAACAACATTTTTTTGATAGGAAGTGGCAGTACTGTAAATACCTTCAAACACTGTGGGGACCACTTGGTGTGACATATCTGTGTTAGTTCTCTTCCTCTCATTAGACCATTTGCCCTCATCAAATAGAAAATTTTATTTTGTATAGGATAGATGTCAGCCTTTTTTTAAATCAAACACACACATATCAAACACATATTTATATTTTTCAAACACTGAAACATGTTATTTAAACTATGATACCAAACATATTTTTTTTTGTTTTATAAACAATAAAACACGTTTTTCAACAACATTTTTTAAACCACAGTTTTCACATCTTTTTAAACAACAATTTTTGAACTCTATGACCAAACAAGCCCTTAGACTTTTGTCCCTAAAATTTGGTGTTAAGTTAGATTTTGGTCCCTCAAAATTAATAATTAAGCTCGGATTTGATCCTATAATTTATATATATAATAATAGATGACGCAGAGTGAAACTCAAATTAAAATTCCTAATTAGAGTTCTAATTTTGTGTCATATATCTAGATTTATCTTTCTAATTTTTCAATTCAAATCTGAAATTGGAGTTCAATTTTGGACCATCTTTACCATGTTAACGCTAGGTTCACCTCCCTTCCAAGAAATCTGTTTTACATTTGAATGTTGTGCTTTTTTCTTTTTTTTTGGGCTAAATAAAACCTTTTGCTCTTCTTTAAATATCAGACACACCTTTTTACAGGTTCACCTCCCCTTCTGCCAAAGCCAACAACGACAACAACACCGATCTCTTCACCTCCTTGATCTCAGACATCAAATCCTACTCTGGCAATGACCCTCTTCTCCCATGGCTCCTGTATGCTTCTCTCTCTCTCTTTGTGGGTAGCTCTTTTAATGGTTTTAAAAAGTGAGATTGTTTGGCATTTTGTATATACAGAGGGATCAGAAAGATGAAGGATTCGCTGCCTTCGCAAGTTCTGAACGAGAAGCTGCCACGGTTTTTGCAGAAGTGCGCGCAGACCTTTGATTCCGATTGTCGTTACAAAAACGACTTACGGTACCTCTGCGTTTAGTTACGGTTGGTATTTTACTAATCCATTGCTTTTTTTTATTTTTCTTTTTTCGTTTTCTTCTTTGGGCTTTAATAGAATTTATATCCTTTATGGATGAACCGTCCACTTTATGGACTTAGTGGAGTTTTCATAAAAAGACAAGTCATATTTGAATATTCCTCGTATTATTAAACCAAAAGTAGTTCTTTAAAGGAGAAGCTTAAAAACTTAAAAAGTGAAAATAAACCGTCTAGATAGTAAACTAGAAAATCAGAGAATGTTGCAATAATTAAATTAAACTAGCAAAATGTGAATAAACTGAGAATCTGTTGAATGTCGCTTTCTATTGGTAGTACTTTCTTAAATGCTAGGTGTTCCATGGATGGGGTAGCTTTTGCTCGTCTAGTGTCTCGAGGTGGTATGTGTCTTTCCTCTGCCACGACGTAATTCTATAAGGTCCTTCCTAGTTTGGGCCGATCTTCCCTTATGTAGGATCTCTGCTAGCGCCCATTACTTTCCTTAGGACAAGATCTCCAACCTGGAAGTCCCTGTGTCTAACTCTGGAATTGTAGTGCTTGGCCATGAGGTTCTGGTACCGTGTCAATCTCTGTTTAGCTGTAGCCCTGACTTCGTCTAGTAAGTCTAGCTGCAGGCGCATGGTCTCGTTATTCCTCTGTTCGTCATGATTGCCCACCCTGTAGCTTGTGAGTCCAACTTCGACTGGGATGACTGCTTCACTCCCGTACGCTAGTCGGAACGGTGTCTCCCCGGTGGGTGTTCTTGCTATTGTCCAGTATGCCTATAAAACGCTTGGAAGTTCCTCTGGCCAGATGCCCTTTGCCCCCTCGAGCCGAGTCTTGACGATCTTGAGCAAGGATCGGTTCGTAAACTCAACCTGTCCGTTGTCCTGAGGGTGGGCAGGTGACGAGTAATGGTTTTTATTTCCAAGCTCCAAATAAAAGTCCCTGAATGCGTGGTTGTCGAGCTGCTTTCCGTTATCAGAGACAAGTACTCTTGGTATCCCATACTTGTAGATGATGTTCTTCCAAACAAAACTCCAAATATTCTTTTCCATGATAGTGGCTAAGGCTTTGGCTTCCACCCATTTTGTGAAGTAGTCGATGCCAACTACTAGGAACTTCAATTGCCTGACTATTGTAGGGAAGGGGCCCATGATATCTAATCCCCATTGAGAGAATGGCCATGGGGCCGTCATAGGGGTTAGTTACTCGGATGGTTGTCTGATGGCATTGCTGAACCTCTGACACTTGTCGCAGGTTTTGACATAGGCTTGCGCATCCTTCTGCATGGTGGGCCAGTAATATCCTGCTCTAATTAGCTTGTGTACTAGTGATCTTGCCCCCGAGTGGTTTCTGCAAATCCCCTCGTGAACTTCTCTCATGACATACTTTGCCTCTTCGGGGACTAAGCATCTCAGATATGGGCAGGAGAAGCCTCTTTTATACAAAACATCCTTCATAATAACAAATCGTGAGGCTTGGACCTTTAGCTTCCTTGCGGCGTCCTTCCCGTCCAGTAGCATTCCATTCTTTAGGTAGGAGATCAATGGCGCAGTCCAGTTGTTTTCAGTATCTGTATCCTGCACACTTGTACCCCCATCAATGAGCGAGGAAGTTTGGACGAAAGATAATACTTGATTAGGGACAAGCATGTGTTCTGTTGAGGCAGCCTTAGCAAGTGGATCGGCGCATTCGTTCTCCTCCCTTGGGATTTGGATGAACTTGATTTGGAGACTACCAATTCGGCCCTTCACCTTATGGAGGTATCTCTTCATTCTTTCATTCTTGCATTCGTAGTCACCGTTGACCTGACTGGTTACAACTTGGGAATCGCAATGTATTATCATGTTTTTGGCCCCTGCTGCTCTTGCAAGGTCTAATCCTACGATCAAGGTTTCGTATTCTGCCTCATTATTTGTCGCATGAAATTCGAGTCGGATCATGCATTTGATCTTTTCTTCTTCTGGGGAGAATAGCACTACACCGGCCCCACCTGCTTACCTATTTGAAGATTCGTTCATGTAAATATTCCACAGGGGAATCTTTTCTGCCCCCTGGCCGTCCATGAGAGTGAACTCGGCGATGAAGTCAGCCACAACCTATCCTTTTACAGCCGTCCTTGGCCAGTACTATATGTCGAATTCGCTTAATTCTACAACCCATAAAGCTATCCGTCCTACGGCTTCGGGGCTATTCATGACTCTTTTCAAAGGTTTTTCCGCTAGGACCACAATGGTATGCGCTTAGAAGTACGGCTTGAGCTTTCGTGCCGTAGTTACCAATGCGAAGGCCAATTTCTCCATCTGGGGGTACCTCTCTTCTGCTCCTCAAAACGCTCGACTTGCGAAGTAGACGGGTCACTGAGATCCATCTTCCTCTCTTACCAAAGCGGCACTGGCAACGGCTTGTGAGACGGCTAAGTATAGGTAGAGCTCTTCTCCTGGCCTAGATGGGCTGAGTAATGGGGGAGATGACAAATACGCCTTTAGGTTTTCAAACGCCTGTTGGCACTCTTTCGTCCATTCAAATGATTTCTTCAATGTGTGGAAAAAAGGGAAGACCTGCACACTCAAAGCAATTCCTGCACAACAAAAAGAGAAGACCTAGCAGAGAGCACCGGTGTGGTGTCGGCCAAATACCCTCCGAAGGTCAAGTTAGAACTATTCTCACAACTCTAGAGTGCTAGAGAGGGGTAAATTATGCGTTCCTTTTTCTTGAGGATCTTCGGGTTTTTATAGTCGCGTAGGGCCAGACCCCAAGACTTGTAAAACAAGTCTTTTCCTTATGGGGAGGATACTCATTACTACGCGTATCTTCTAGAATTCTAGTCATATTGGAATTCCATTTATGTTAGGACTCTATGAATCAGGGTTAATCGTGTGTCACAAGTATTTACCATTTAAGGTTCCTTGGAGACTATGTGATAATGAGATGGATGCCACGTGGCCACCCGATCTATCCATGCCGTGCCTGTCCTACCGCGATCCGTCCAATGCGAGTACGTTCTCCTTTCGTCAAGTTCGTTGAGATGGCTCCGTCATGTTTAATTTTTCCTCTTCACAAAAAATCATAAAATCCATGTTCTTTATGCTCTTTTTGAAGCAATATATTGTTTTATAATATGGTTTGCAGGAGACTTAATGATGTTGACCAAGTTGGTTGTGTGATTGAAAGAATAGTGGAAGCTATAGCAACGACCCACCTACGAGTTCCTTCAATTGAATCGCTAACTAATACTAATACTAATATAATAGAAAATACGAATATAATAGAAAAGAGCTGTCTTTTCTGAATACTTTCCCTGGTTCCTTTGCTACCACGGGCTTTACACAATCAATCGAATCATATAGATATACTTTCAACATTACCAGAGACAGAAGAATTAGTAGCAGGTTATCAAACCGAATATTCGGATATCAAATTTGGTTTATGAACAATAAGATCTGTGCAAATTTGTTGGGTTTGATCAAGCACATGGAGGAGACCATCAATTTTTGCATGATTAGAACACTGTGTATGTGGCCTGATTTTTACTCTATGAAATATCTCTAATAGACCATCAATTTCTCATGAGAATTTAGATTCCTCTTCGATAATAGAACATTCAAATATTGATTTTGTTTGTTTTTTTTTTTTAATGGATCATTTTGAAGGTTTTTTCTTCAGTTCTGTATTTTTTTTAGGTGGATTCACTCACTCCTGCATTTTTCTTTTCATTCCCAGTTAGAACATGTACACTGTATGTGTATATATTTTTTCTTTTTGCTCCTTATAAAATGATAATCACTGAGTTAATGGAGATTTGGTGCTCTAAGAATAGATATGAGTAATGCCATTGAATAGGGTGAGTTGGCCTTTTTTGCAAGCTGTTTTGGTATGCATGGATTTTAGTGGTAGGCCAAATAACGTGTTCATGGAACTGTGCCTCATTAAATTTTGATCAATGGTAGTCTAACTCAGATGATTCAACCTTGTAGGGGTCTTAGTTCTTACCTGTGTGTGCCAATGTGCTGTCTTGTAAGTTAATGCAAGGTGAGGAGATGAAGTTTTGTAAACAACAACCTTCTAATTCTTGGGTGTGGAAGGATATCCCGCAAGCAGGACACCTTCCTATTGGTCAAGGTAAATGGAGAGTGGGCACAGCAATACAGATTCCTCTTCTAATACCTGTCCGGTTTCAGGTTAGGTATGGTTGCAATCATCCACTTGCAACATGAAGCTACTGCCTACTGTGGTCTATGTTACTCATAGGGATACTGGTGCGTGGAATGATGACTTAAGAAAGATTCATAACGAAAATACTGCCAAGGAAATTTTATCCATGCACATCTCAGAATTTGGTTTGAGGGTTGAAATTATTCAGTGCACCCAGTGAATTACTATTACGCCTTCTAATACACCTGTGTATTACATAATGGCGCCAACCCCGATTTCTCATCTTGATAACCGTATCAACTAAACCTCCCAATCTCAGTAGAAATCCTCACCATACACTGCATCATTTTGTGGACTCTCTTTATATTTCCATTACCAATCAATGCCACTGCACACACCATATAAAGCCGCATAAAATGGATAAACTTGGCAAACCCAATTGCCTAACAGAAGAAACTCAAGGCCATCATCCAACCCCCGATTTCTATATGTAGTATGGCACAGAATTATGCTTTGACACTTCTTTTACACCATACTAAATATCTTTTACCAAAACACAGGACTACAGGAACAATTACAGTTGTAGAAAAAGTTAGATATATATTTAAAAAAAAAAAAACTAAAGCTTTAGTTACACAGTTTTGCATACTACTTTTAGTTTTAAAATAAAAGGGGATGCATACGCATTCTAGATTAGGGAGCTTTAGTTACACAGTTTTGCATACCACTTTTAGTTTTAAAATAAAAGGGGATGCATACGCATTCTAGATTAGGGTTTTTTTTTTTTTTTTTTTTTTTTTTTTGGTTAAAATAGTATTGCATAATCTTTACTAGGAATTCAATGATTTTGGCTGCATTCTTCCAAAGGTATTATAGCTTAACAATAGTATCTTCCTCTCTGTTGTTGAAGGATATATACCTGTTTGATGCTGTCGAGCTAGGCACCAGAACGTTTCTCCAAACTCAACTCCTCATGCTGCAGGAGGAACGTTCGCTCTGTTGACATTAAAAAATAAACAGCATTCCTAATTATGAGAGGGGTGATACGAAGTTAACAACATTAGATATTGTGTAGGGTATACAGTTGTGAGTAGAAATCTCACATCAAGAAAAAGTAAAGGGTTGAGTATTTAATAGTGTATAATATAGCTAGGCCTAAAACATTAGGCTTAAACTTTTGGGTAAAATGGTGTCCTTATATCTTATATTAAGATCTTGATTGGAGTCTCTCCATGGTATTATCTCTCCAAAAAGGATTAGAAATAGATATTTGGAAAGGGCTAATGATTATCATACACTTGCTATTGCACACTTACACACTGCCACATGGACTGAAAAATCATATTTTCAAAACACGATTTCGAAAGGAGTGTGTATAGAATATGCAATAGAGAGTGTGTAACAAGATTTTTCCTTCGGAAAATGCCATGGATTAGTCCCATCCTATCCTGTCCCTTAGTTCCCCTCCCAAAGAGCAAACCTGAGCTTGTTTCATTTGATCTTAACAATAGGAATGGTGTTGGGGACTGTAAGACACTTATAGGGTGATTCAAATCACGTATCTTAATCCTTTCCACGGTCTCATATTTTGTAAAAGAGTACAGAGATTTGGAAACTTGTTTATATGTGCTAATATGGACATAGATCATTAAAAAACATGTGAAAAACTCACCTTTATAAATAGATTTGCCTGATTTCATTGGAAGTTTGGAAAATTGATAACTCATATAGAGAAGAGTACTGAAATTTGAATATGGATTAGCATTGGCCATCAGCCTAACAACTCTCGTTTTGGCTAGCTATGTACTAATTGGTAAAAATAAAAGTGCTAAACATGATCCAGACAGAGAAAAAACCATTACCTATTATCAGTTAGACAAATTAAGGTTCTGAGAGGAAACTATTTAATGTTGCCATTTTAAGATATATGAATGTTGCCTTGTGTTTGAGGGAGTGCAATATAAGGTAACTCTCACTCTCAAGCCTCTGGGATTTAAACTTGCAGTTACCTGCCTGGGCTTCTATGGCTCTCGCAAATGTTTCATAACAACTTTCTTGAGCATTGTTAATATTGCAACACACTCATTAAATCATTAGATTTGGTCTCCTGGAAAATTGTTTTACATGGGGGAAACAAAGTGGTAACTAGATTGTTGAACATACAAAGTTTGATTGAAGGCACCACACCACACCACCATTCTTGCCTAAAAGTATTAATAGCATCATTTAAAACAAAATTTGATTATTTATAAACCTCATATGTAGTCCTGATACCGTATTAGCTTAGAGATGATTAATGATCCAGAAAACATCATAGAAATTAGTGCAAGTTACATTGTAGATAGAAGCAATAAGAAAAATGGAAAAAAATGGCCTCAAAGAGCAGCACTGGTGGCATCATCTAGAGCAAGAACTCCAGGAAGAGTCCGGCCCTCAAGCAGCTCTAAGCTAGCACCACCTCCTGTTGAGATATGGCTCATCTTGTCTGCAAGCCCCACTTTCTCCACAGCTGCAACAGAGTCACCACCACCTATAATCGTTGTCACACCCTTTCCACTGAGGTCTGCCAACTTCTTTGCTATTGCCTGCGATGAGAAACTGCTATTGTCAATTTTCATTGCCAGTACAAAACATTTGGATTTAAACAAAATAAAAATAAAAATAGCAATAGTGGCAAGCTTTTTTCCCCTCCCTCTCTCTCTCTCTCTCAAACTAAATATGACATTTAATTATGCAGTAGCAGTATCTCCTGAGATATTTTTGTCATAAAATATTGTCCTGGGAAGACAAGGTTTGCCGAATGACCCTAAGTACATGAAATAATGCTTAAAAGTTCTAAAGTCTGTAAAATTATCCTACAATCCCCTTTTTCATGTATATAGTTTAAAAGCAGCTCTCAAACTGTGGTAATGAATGCACTATATAGTATATGGCTCTACACAAACTGGAGAATAGTCAAGGTAAGAGATTCCGTATCCAAGTTGAAATATTCAAGCTTAACTTTTTTTCTTTTTTCTTTTTTTTTTCTATTTTTTTTTCTTTTTAAATCCTTAAATTGAAAATTTCTCATATATGTACTGTGAAAACAATAACATGAGAATACACAAAACAATAATAATAACATAAGAATCTCAAAAGTCATGTCCAAGTTGCCATGACATACCTCTGTTCCTACAGCAAACTTATCAAACTCAAACACACCCATAGGTCCATTCCAAATGACAGTTTAAGTAGTATCCAGTGATTCATTAAATGTCTTGATGGAATCAGGTCCGATATCTAATCCCATCCAGCCATCTGGGATACCTGATGCTGGCACAACCTGCACAGAGTACATGTTAAACCAGCTAGCACATAATTCATGTAAATATCAATTGATATACTCAGAATCTCTTTTTCATCCAACTGAAATCTGTTAGTCATAATTAATGACCTCAATGTTACAAGAATGAATGTATTTGACTCAGAGAAACTTGAATATAGGGTCTTCAGTAAACCATTCAAATTTGTGGCTTTTTATTTTTTGCAAAAAGGGGCCCTTCAATAAAGATATAAAAATAAATGACACTGAACAAAAAAACCAAGAAAACGAAATTTGTGTGTGACTAATCTCACTATGAGTGACAAATGGGTATATTAGTTGTTGCATTACAAGTCAATTAGAAATCAAGCATACTATAATAAGGCAGCTATAAATCAAAAAGAGAGGCTTTAATTTTATAGGAGAAGAAACATATACTAAACACCGTGGTTTGTGTGTACTGCATATGATCTATAAATCATATAGTTAATCCACTTTCACTGTCAAATTAAGCGGGATACATTTTTCACAAAGATTTTAATAAAGATTTTGATTTCATAAATCAATAATTGAAGGGTAAGAACTAAGGAAAACAAACCTTGCTATTAGCATCTGCTGCAAACTTGTCAGCAATTACCACATCTGTAGGTAGCAACAGAGCAACCCCTTTGGACTTGGCCTTTTCAAGAAGGGATGTTGCAAGTTAAATCTTGTCTTCCTCTACAAGGGATGATCCAACTGAGTGCCCTTGGGCCTTGTAGAATGTGAAGATCATTCCTCCATCCAGCAATAGAATATCAACCTTTTCCAACAGAGACTCAATCACACCAATTTTAGATGAAACCTTTAAGCCACCTACGATGGCAGCAAACGGTCTCTTGGGATTTGAGATGGCTCCAACTAAGTAGTCAAGTTCCTGTGGTAAGAAGAGAGAAAAACATGATTTCAACCATTAAACAGATGTAAGTAGCATAGATGACCAGGGTACATGACTGGAAAATTTGCCACTAAATGTGTTTTTGTCTTAGTGGACTACATCACATACACAACCATTTTTTTTTTTTAAGTATTGACCCAAAGAGGAGAGTGAAGGAGAGATTTTAAAGTATGCTTTTCATTGATTAAAGTATGCTTTTCATTGGTAATTGGTTACAAGGATATCAAACTGGACAAAACCTATAACATTCTGTAAGATCACAATATTGAGCTTGGATGATGTAAATAGATGAATTTGGATTGTATGCTATACGGAGGTCTCATTTAGAAGGGATAATATGCATGCAGATATAGCCACTGTTAGAAAAAGTTTGCTTTAAAAAAAACTTATTTAAAGCATCATAAATTGCAGACAGTCATACCATCTGCATAAGAAAACCAGCAACAGAAGGCTTCAGAAACTTGGTAACACCCTCAGTAGAAGCATGGGCTTTGTGAGCTGTGCCAAAGGCGTCGTTGACATAGAGGTCTGCAAGAGAAGCTAGCTTCTTTGCAAACTCGGGGTCATTCTTCTCTTCCTCCTTGTGGAATCTCATATTTTCAAGGAGCAAAACACCGCCTTCTGGGATTGCTGCCACCAGTTTCTCAACTTCCTCACCAATACAATCATTAGCAATCTCAACCTAAAAACAAGATGTCCCTCCAGGTAATGGATAGTAATATATGTTTTTGAATAAGTGGTAATGAATAGTAATATTAAAAAAACTATAAATAAGTCATATTTGATTGCAGATGAAAGCACACCTTGACTTCAAGGAGCTCAGATAGCCTGGGAACAAGAGGCTTCAAACTGTACTTAGGTGTGACACCCTTTGGGCGTCCCTGGAAACAACCGAAAGAGTATTAAGAAACTAGCCATGAAAAACAGAAGGTATTCATGCATGAATATTGCAAGCAAGAGAGCCACAACCACAAATGTCCAACTAAGAATGTAAATAAGCACTTATGCAGTGAAAAGTATTCAATGGAAAAATATATTGTTAGAGCCAAAAAACTATTTTCAGATCCAAATTTGCAAAATGGATTTGTACTGAGAATAGAATGGTTTTGAAGTCTAATAATTATTAACCTCAAGAAAATTGGTCCCTAGACTTCAATACTATTAAGTATTAAATGCAAGGAGAAAGTACCCATACCATAGGTCCATTACTCTTTTCTTATCATCTAGCCCTATGATACATTCTTCTATATTATCAGTTTTACCCTGTTTTTCACACTTTGGCAACTTTCAAAAAAGATAAACTATCCATCAAATTCAGGAACTACATACTCATATAAGCCTTAAATCAGAAATGATTTTATTTTTTATTTATTTATTTTAAATGTACTTAAGATTGAGTGGCTTGCTTGGCCCTAGTTTTACAAAATTCTTCTCCTTCCTCTTCCATCAATTCTATTTCTTTATCTTTCATCCTCTTGATCTGGACTAGTAGGCGTATTCAATTCTAGTTCTCCAATTAGACAGACTGGAGAACAAATTCAGAATGACAAGGTCATACATATCTAGATTCAGAATAAAAAAATTGAATTATAATCAGATCATTTGTGCTATAACTGTATTACTTTTAGTGGCATATTCTTGTACGGCCAACCACTTACTGTCAAAAATTTACATTATGCTTCTGATTGTCACCCTCTTTAACGAAAATTTCAAACAATCATAGACCGAAAATAAACAGTAGCAGTGGGCGCCAATCAATAAAACCCAAGAATTCCATAATAAGACAAAACAACAATCAGCAATTTTAAGAGATTCAACTTTGTACTAGACAATGAAACAAGAATAAAAGGGTCAGTCATTAGGATTAGTTACCAGGTGAGTAGAGAGAATGACTTTGGCACCATGACCCATCAAGTACTTGATAGTGGGGATTGCAGCCCTGACCCTTGTATCATCAGTTATGTTGAGATTATCATCCAAAGGCACATTCAGGTCTACTCTCACAAACACTCTCTTCCCTTTCAGATCACTCTCTTTCAACTCTCCAACACTCCTCTTGGTTGCCATTGTTTGTCAAAATGAATAAAAACACCTGCAAGTTTAAAACTTTGAATGAAACACATAAAACCCAAAAGGCTTTATGTGAAAGTGAAGTGAAAATCACAATGCTTCACACACGGGTTTTATATATATTTTGGTGCAGTAGTTTTAGAACAAGAAACGGTGGAAGGGTGGTTGAAGGGTTTAGGTGTTTAATGACGGTTTAGTGAAGCATCAGTCATAACTCGTTGGTTTGATTCTCGCATATTCTCTTTTGTTTGGCTGTTGTTCTGTTCTGTCAAACATTACCAACTAACTTACGATGTTCTCGTTCTGGTGGGAATCAAAACATTCCCATTCTTTCTAGGTCTTCCTACCGTACCATTTTTTATTTTTTTTTTTTATGGTACGGTACCTACTTAAATCAAATCGAGACCATTAATTTAGTGTTGTTTTGATCTTGACTGTTCATTTAAATTGAGCGGACACTAATCTATACTATTATTTATATCTATATTATTATTTAAGGGGTTTTTTTTTTTTAGATTTTTCATTTTTTAGTTAAAAAATATCACTACACCCCTATGTTTAAGTAGAGACAAAATTAAAAGATAATTTGGTAAAAATATAATTCTAGCTCCCACTAAAACATTACCTAAAAAAAGAACCACTTTCTTATTAATTTTCAAATTGATTTATTCACTTATAAATTAAATTTTCAAAATAAAAGTTATATATATATATAAAATAAAAAAACTTAGGTTTTTTTTTTTTCTAAAAAATAGGACCATTGAAAAAAAAAAAAAATCTCATCGAATGCGCGAAGTGCGTGTGATGAGGCTAGTCTATACTATTATTTAAGGGATTTCTCCTGTTTGGATTCTTCATTTTTTAGTTCAAAAATGCTCCTATACCTAAACATTTAAGTATAGACAAAACTAAAGGACAATAAAATACTATTCTAACTCTCACTAAAATATTGCCTAAAAAATAGGACCACTCTTCTATTAATTTTCAAATTGATTTATGATGGTGTCACAAAAAACTTCCAACTCCATAATTCGTCCATATGTCTCGTCCAAATGAGAGAAGATATGACAAACCACAGGCGAAGTGGTCGTTCCAAGCGTCCTGGACGACCTCGTCCGTCTTCGGACGGACGAGATCCTATGGTAATCTTACCCATCATCATGCGGGCAAGGGCAAGCCATCCAAGACGATCTCGTCCGTCTCCAATATAAGATGGACGAGTTCATCATGGAATGGCCCGTCTCACCTAGGTAACTTCCATAGCGGTTATGGAAGTTACCCCCAATTCTCTAGACTCCGAGACATTGGGAATGGTTATTAAATAGATAACCGTTCTCCACACACTATATAAGAATTCACCGATGAAGGGTAAGGGATTCAGAAAATTTTATTCTAAGAAATTACTCCTTCCTTACAGAGAGGAAAAAGTGACTAACTTAATTATCGGAGGACTTTTGGCCAGTCCTCACCGGTCTCCTCTGACCTAGTGTTGTTTTACAGGAAATAACCCAAAGATCACCATCGTTCGAGACACGTCAACCTACTGATATCCAAGGAATTATCAGTTGGCACCGTCTGTGGGGAGTGATTGTTTTACAGTTTACTTCTCCGTGACAAAGGGTTGATGGTTCGGACTAGATCGAGGGCTACTAGCCCAGGCCATCAGGGGAGCAGCATCCCTCATTGCGATCGCCAGTCTGTACCGGTCATGCAGACATCATCTGTCCAACATGCACAATCTATGGCGGACGCTATGGCGGAGTTGACTCGCCAAAACCAAGAGTTAAGAATGGAGATTAATATGAGGAGGCAGACACGTGAAGAATGTGAAGAGGGAGGACAAACACAGAGTCATGGTGGTAGAGAGAGTACCAAAATTGGAAGTCAGTTTAGAGGCACCACTTCACGAACGGTACCACACTTGAAGGAAGAAATGGACCAAATGAAGAGAGTTATGGAGGAAATGAAAGAGAATATGAAGAGGGCGAATCCGATAGAAGATTTGGTTCACAGAACCGATTCTCCCTTTACGGCTTCCATCAACGGTCACCCTCTACCATCAAAGTTCAAGTTGCCTTCTCTGGATTCGTATGATGGAACACGTGACCCGTTTGATCACATAGCCACTTTCAAGACCACCATGCATCTTCAAGGGGTCCTTGACGAGATAATGTGCAGAGCCTTCCCTACCACCCTTAAGAGCCCGACGCGAGTTTGGTTCAGCAAAATACCCCCAAATTCGGTAAGTTCTTTTAAAGAATTGAGCAAGTTGTTTGTTAAAAATTTTATTGGGGGGCAAAGGTACAAGCGTTCGTCGTCCAGTTTGTTGACAATAGAGTAGGGGGAGAACGAAAGCCTTCGGTCATTCATCACCCGTTTCAACAGAGAAGCCCTGAGTGTAGACGAAGCAGATGATAAGCTCCTATTGGCAGCCTTCCATAATGGGGTGAATTCGGATCTGTTTATACATAAACTCTATGAGAAGGAGCCCCAGTCCATGGCCGAACTCGTCCATTCGGCTCAAAATTTTATGAATGCAGAAGACGCGATCATTGCTAAGAAGAGGAAGAGGTCTGAAAGAATGGACGCAAATCTCAGTCGCCATCACGAGCAAGGTACTCGTCCAAAGAAGGGACGGATGGAGGAAATGAGAGACCGAGATAGTAAAAAGCCAGGCCCTTCAGTATGGAACCAGCAATATACCCCTTTAAACGCCCCACTTGAGCAAGTTCTTATGCAAATCAAGGATGATCCTTCCTTGAAATGGCCAGAGAAAATGAAAGGGGATCCCAACAAACGCAATAGGAACAAGTACTGTCGCTTCCATAGGGATCATGGTCATGATACAGACGAGTGTTTCGATTTAAAACAACAAATTAAAAATCTTATAAGGCAAGGGAAGCTGAGGAGTTTCGTTGGATGAGACCACAAGGACAAGAAACAGAAAAGGAAGATGAAAGAATCATCACGACCACCACTCGGAGAAATAAGAGTCATTATAGGGGGAAGTTCAACTGGCCAGTCGTCCAAGTCCAAAAAAGCATACCTGAAGGTAGTACAAAGCGTCCAACTTTCTGGACGATCACCAAGAGCAAGGTCCACGGACGAATAAGCCATCACATTCACGGACGAAGACGCTGAGAGAATTCATCACCCCCATGATGATGCTCTCGTCATATCCTTATTGATTGTGGACTACACAACTAGAAGAGTGCTTGTGGACAACGGAAGCTCGGCAAACATTTTGTATTATCCAGCTTTTCAGCAGATGAGATTAGGACGAGACCAGCTCCGTCCAGTAAACTCCCCCCTAGTAGGTTTTGGTGGGATAAAGGTGCAACCAGTAGGTACTATCTCCTCATCCGTGGTAGTGGGGGCATACCCACAACAAATCGCCAAGGATGTGAACTTCCTTGTGGTAGACTGTCCGTCCTCCTACAACGCTATAATTGGAAGACCAACTTTGAATAGTTGGAAAGCTGTTACCTCTACTTACCACTTATCAGTCAAGTTTCCAACAGAACACGGAGTAGGGCAGATACAAGGGGATCAACTAGCAGCAAGAGAATGTTACCTGGCCATGGATGAACAAGTTCAAGCCATGAATATTGAAGAAAAGAAGAATATAGCAGAGCCTACCGAAGCATTGGAAAACATTTTCTTGGATGAAGATAACCCTGAGAGGTGTACCAGGGTTGGAGCAGATTTAGAAGGGAAGATTAAAATGGACCTCGTCCAGTTTTTGAAGAAAAACATTGATGTGTTTGCGTGGAGTCACGAGGATATGCCGGGTATAGACCCTAGTGTCATTACCCACCGTTTGAATGTATGTCCTTCCTCCAAGCCTGTGCGGCAAAAGAAGAGGGTGTTTGCAGCAACGACATTTCGTCTTGGGGTTTCGAGTTATTTATGACGACAATTGTCACTATTAGTGACAACTTTGTTGTCGTTAATAGTATTGTATTTGCAACAACATTAATATCGTCACTAAAAAACTTTTTTGTAACCAAATTCGTTTAATGAAAGTTAGCGACGATATTTTTCGTCACCAATATAATTAGCGACGACTATATGCCGTTGCTAAAGACCAAATTTCTTGTAGTATGACTTGAATTTATATAAATAAATAAATATATATATATATATATATAAAAGATATATTTCATTAGTTTAATTTACTCTTAAAAATATTTTTGCACACGTTGATCACATATTAGCCTATCTCAAAATCAAATAACAACATAAATCATAGATCTTTTTTTTTAAAATTTAATTTGATCTTTGGCCTCATTCTCATAAATTTCATCTCATCTCTATTCTCTATCTGACCATCTCGGCATCTCCTACTCTAAGAGTACAAAGTAAGTATCTATGAGTTATGAGTATCTTTCTTTCTAGTATAAATTTATATTATATTATGTGAGTGTGTCTGATAGACAAACACTGATTGTGTAAGTTAATATTACTATTATTTTTTATAATATTATTTGTGTGAATTGTGATGTATATGAATGTGTGCGTATATAGTAAAAATATAATTTAACTATATAGAATTTAATAATTAGGAAATATAAAGGGTCTGTCACATGTGTGTGTATTGTTATCATGTTAAATACAATAGCTTTTTGTTATAAAGTTAGTGATTCAAGAATGAAAAAAAAAAAAAAAAAAAGAGTAAAGTTAGTGATTTTTTAAGCATTTGATTGGTAACGTAAATGCTTAGTATATTATTTATGTATGGATGAGTGTGGATCAATTTAATACAGTGTCAATGGGTTGAGTCTTGTCATTTAGTTTAAAATATTTTTATAAAAATAATGATAAATAGATAATGACAACAGCATAAAAATAAAAATTATATATAAACTTAAGAAAATGAAATGGTCACACCTACCCACATTGACCATAAATAATGACAACCTATAATGAACAATCTTGTAATGATTTAAATATGAAAACTTGTAGAAGAAAATCATAAAACTTCATGTATTTGGTGTGTGAGTGTGTGTTTGTGTGCATTTTCCCCTTGTTGATAGCTAAATATATTCAAGTTCTTTTTTATTAAATTTTTTAATGACCAAAAAAAAATTCTTTAGCTACCACTGTATATGCAGTATCATCTATTTTGTTTTTATATATGGTAGTATTTTATATTGACTATTAAAATTTGGTAGATATTGTACATAATATAATAAAAATAAAAATTGTGCAGCTTAAAATTAGTCATTTTCTATTACCACCAAAGGGTGGTAGCTTGATGGTAGAAATCCCTTGAACCATCACCCTTGCAAGTCTGAGGGTTGTGGTTCGAGTCATGACGCTTGAATTTAAATGATGTCCCCACATGGATAGCCTCAAGCAGCTTTGGTGGTCTCACGCCGTAGAATTTGGATTTAGGTGGGCTAGGGCAATGATACTGTGCCATATGAGCCTTTCTTTTCGTTCATTAAAAAAAAAAAAAAAAAAGTAAGTCATTTTCTATTATAGTTGTAGATGACTAAACAAAGTCTTTTGGCTATATTTTGCTAAAAGTATGAGCTTAGAGAATTGTAATGAGGATAGTCAATTTAGCAACCAGTACCCTCAAAGAATACTCTACAACAAATAAGGGAAACTCAAAATAATTTGAGTACGAACTAGCAGCTCACTATAGCTTAAGGGTATGTTTGGTTGGGGTGAAAACAGGGAGAATGGAAAATAGGGAGAGGAAAATAGGGTGAAAAATGGCATTTCTTCTTGTTTGGTTCAGGAGAAAAAACAAGAGAGACAGAAAATGGAGAGGAAAATAATCCCTTCGGGCCCACATTTTTTTGTCCTCCCAATTTGGAAGGAAAACTAAGGAGAAAAGATGCTGAATGATGTAATTTACACAAATACCCTCACTTTGTGTTAAAAACTAATTGAATCGTTGCCAGGTGAATTGTTTTGCTGCCAGGTGAAGGATGTTTTGCCAAGTTTGCCCAGTCGCCCAAGTGAATAAAGTTTTTTTTTTTTTTTTTTTTGAAAATATCTTCCTAGTCTACGTATGGTCATGTGGATAAAGTCTGCATAATCAATTTTGTTTGCCCATAAATTTAAAATTATATATAATAAAGAAAAGTAATATAAATATATATGTATGTGTTAATTTTTATATTATTTAATTAGTGTAAATATATCTATTTCTTATATATTATATAATAAGGACAAAATAGTCAATTTATATAAACTACATTTTTCCATTCTCCCATTTTTCTCTCCAACCAAATAAAAAAGTTTTCCACTCTCCCACTTTTCCACCCCTCCAACCAAACACACATAAAGGAAAATCAAATCTTTTCTATCCTCCCACTTTTTCATCCCCCTACTAATTTTTCATCCTCCCACTTTTCCACTTTTCCATTTCCCCCACTAAGGGTCTGTTTGGTTGGAGGGGTAAAAAAGTGGGAGAATAAAAAATGGTGAGAGAATGGAAAATTAGGAGGATTAAAAAGATTTTAATTTATCTCATTTTTATTTGGTTGAGAGTGAAAATGTGAAGAAATGGAAAAAATGAATTTATATAAATTTACTCATACACCCTTGTTAAAAAATGATGTCTAATTAAAACAAAAAAGTGGCAAGCAACCAAAAAAAAAAAAAAAAGCAATCATCCAATTTATTAAAAAATAAAAATTATGTCCCAAAAAAATAAAATCATGTCTAGTTAAACAAAAAAAAGAAAACAAAACAAAACAACTATCACACCCACAACCCAAAAAAGAAAAAGAAAAAAAAAAGGAGGCAACGTGCCTAACACAAAAAACAAACAAGGAATAAATAAATAAATAAATAAGGACTGGACATGGGCATTTTTACCTATTAAGTACCTCTATTTTCTCTGTTCAATTTTCTCTTTATTTTAGAGAGAAAACTTTTTGGTAAGTTTGGAGAGAAAATACCTAGACTCTACCATTTATTTTTCTTCATCTCCACCCAACCAAACACACTTAAAAAAAAATTTCTTTCCATTTTTTCTCTAAAATTTTTCATTCATCCTATTTTACCTCAAAACAAACACACTCTAAAGCTCAGTCACTTTTTTTCGAGTAAAGGCTTTAATACTTAAAAATAAAAAATAAAAAGTATCCCAGCACTCAGTTTTGTCAAAAGCTCAATCAATTCTCGTCCTTTCCCGTCAGGATTTTTTTTTAAAATAACTAAATCCTTCAAACTATTTTATTAGTTGGGCAACTTTCCAAATTATTTGGATTTCTAGCAATTCGAGTCTAATAGACTCGATTTTGCTATTTGAAAATACACTTGGAAATTGAGTGTGAGACACTCGATTTTCCAACTCGAGTTTCTCACACTCGATTTTCAAGTGCATTCTTAAATGGAAAAATCGAGTCTATTAGACTTGAATTGCTAGAAATGCAAATAGTTTAGAAAGTTGCCCAACTAATAATATTGTTTCAGATTTATAGTTATTTTTTTTAAAAAAAAAATCCTTCCCGTCACAAGGGTCTTTTGGTTTTGGAAAATTGGTGTTAAGACTAGAGTGTCAAACACGCTGAAAGCCAAAAAAGAGAAGACTGAAAAGGAATAGAGTCGGTCAAGTTAAAACTTAAAACTAATGACATTTCTTATTAACAACTTTCGAGGTGCTGCAGAATGAGAATTGGTGACCACGATGTTTACACAGAGAGAGAGAGAGAAGTTAATCTAATTTTTTTTGGTTAAAATTTTTTTATTAAAAGTGTACTAAAATATATTTATAGTTTTAAAAATTTAAATAAATAAAAAAAATATAAAATTTTAAAAAATTATACATAAAAACTAAAATTAAAATACTGAAACTAATGTCAAATAGACTCTTAAATGTCAAAACCTAGAAGGCAACTATACCAGGAATCATAAGCAAAAGAGTTAATATATATATATATATATATATATCTATATATTGGTAAGAGAAAAAATATATAAATTGACTACTTGTGTTTTGTTCCAGCTATATTTATTTATTGCTCTCCGCATTTATGTGTCTCTTCTGAGATCGGTCATTTCCCAAAATCAAAAACATGGGTTTGGTATTACGCTAAAGTATGGGTGGCATAACGTAGAAACCACCGCTGTGCAACCCGGAGACAGACGACCATGGTCCCGACCTTACCAGCACCGGAGGTGTACTAATCAATGAACCCCCGAAACCTACTTTCTTTTCTGACAAACTCTTTAATATGAACACAAAAGGCATAGGAGAACATATGTCACTTATAGGCCTGTCCAACAAAACTGAAGATCCAACCCACCCGGCCAAATCGACCGACCTGAACCGTTCGTCATCCGACTCGACTACTTGGTGGTCGGTGGCGGGTTCCTACCATCCCAAACTGATTTCGGCGGGTCGAATGGCAGATCTTCCCTTCCACAACCCGATCCACCCGACCCGACCGTGATATATAATCTTCAATGCTTAGGGTTCTCAGTTCTCTCATACTTTCTCAATCTTAAGGCTCTCTCTCACTCTCTCAACATCTCCAATATGCTGATCCACACTGATATCTCAATATCGCCGAGCTTTCAACCTCCATCATCGCCGATCTGTGCCGAGCTCTCAACCTCCATCATTACCGATTTGCGATTCTCTTCCATTCACCATCGTCGATCTGCAATCTTTGACATTCACCATCTCTGATCTGCGAGTCAAGGTTGTAGTTTCATTTATTTTCTCTTTATTTCTTTGTTTCAGTCTCATGCAAGTCCAGTTTCTATTTGTGTTCTTTGGATTTGTGGGTTACTGGTGTTTGAGTTTGTAGATCTGTTCTTCAGTGCAGATTTGTTTTCTAAGATTTGTGAAATTTGTGGTCTTTGATCTTTGTCTTTCGGTCGAAATCAGATCCGACCGCTGTGCACCCGAGCTTGATCCGACTCGACCCATGATTTTTCACGGTCGCCGGCGAGCCGCTGCCCTGCCACCCAACCAGATCGGGTCGGTTCCGAGTTGAGCATAAACCCGAACTAAACTTACCAGTATAAGTTAAGGTTATGGATTCGAATATAGAGAGAGAAAGAGAGTGTTAAATTATTGATTCTTGATACCATTGGAAAGCTTGTGTAACATAAGTTCTAAGGGACCAACTTTGGGTCATTTTGTGCTATGATAAAAAAAAAAAAAAAAAATTAGCTTATTTATTGTTGATTATTTCACAAGCTCACCAATTTTATGGACACATCAGCTGCCATTGATCAACCACTTAATTATTTTGAATTCATCACTTTTCTCCAGGCTAGCTTCGGATCAAATAAAGTCTCTTACGTCACTTTAGTCACTACCATAGTTGATTCTTTCTCGTTGAAGGATTTGTATGACCATCTTTAATTTTAGCTTATGAATTTTGTCTCGAGCAAAATCAAAATTTTGATAGTGTTTGATAGTGTTTCCCATCAATAAAATAAAAAATATCTTTGATGGTGAAATTGGAGTTTGACCAACACATAATTGATTCCTGTGCATCCAGAGCAATGAGAGGATCATATCAAAGTGATAAAAACTCGTGGACTTTCTTATACCATTTTATCATTCATGGTTGCTCTTATATTGATATTTTTTTAACATATATGAAAAATAAATGCTTAACAATATATGATGATGCACAAAAATCGTTGGTGAGTTGATCGTCCACACACGCACCAATAAGGGTATCTGAAGAACAAGAGAAAGAAGAACCAACAAGGAGCATCGGTGGAGTAACTCTAAAGTATGAGAACTAGGAAATTTCACGTATCTTGGGGGAGAGGAAGTCTAATGCTTATATAGTGGTGTGGAGTTAATTAAGATCCCTTGGAACGCGGAATCTTTCCTTGTGGAGAATATTTTGGATTCAAGGCTTCGAGATTCTAGGACTTTCCTTCCTATATCAAGAAGATACGAACGTGAAATAGGGTCTTTGGACGGGGTGTGCAAGTTATTTCCATTTAAGGATTTATGAATAGAGAACACATAAAGGTTCATGGGCCCCAACATATTCAACCGTGGGGCTCATACAAATCCATCCGTCGGTTTAGGCATCATCCCCATGTCGCTCTATACTTCAAACCTATTAGTCGGCTTTTATGTGCCTACCACCCGTCAAGACCAACTACCAGGTACCCGAGGGATTTTTATGAAGCTAATGGATTCCTATGGAGGTGGAGTAGGATGTCTATCCCGACGAACCATTAGGTGAGGTGTTTTCATCCTGACCGGTTAAAGATTTTAAGAAAAAAGATTATGCCGAAAATATCCTTATCAATATATAAAAATAAAAATAAAAGTCCTAGTTGGATGCGTAGAATGTCTTGTCACAAAAACCTTCCTACATCTGGCCACTTATTATTATCAAGAATTTTTTTTTTTTTTTTTTAAGTTCTACGTAAGCATTGCCAATGCTAATAAGGGATTAAGGTTATTAAGGCTGAAAAAAAAAATTTAGGAAGCGATTTTTTAAATAATATGTAGTGCAGATGCTCTCCTTTGTAAAATTCTCTAGCACTTTTTGAACTATATATTTCCGGAACTCTTAATGGTACAATGCTTTCCTTGTCCAAGTTTAAAAAATCATTTAACTCTTTTGGGTTTTTACACTTCGCTCTTTGCATCTTCTAGTCTTTTTTGCTCAAGAAATTTGACAAGGCCTTCAAGAGCAACATCGTTACCATCACTCTTCAAAAGTTCCTCTGCAATTTCAGCTGGCGTAACCTCTGCATTCTCCAACAATCTTTCAATCTCTTTAAAGAGTCGGTGGTCACCATTAATACCAAGATAATTAGAAGCTAACAACTTGAACCCATCCATGGTGCAATATGACATGTGCAAGTGCATGTCCATACGGCCTGGGCGCAACAAAGCAGGATCAAGCCGGTCCTTATGATTGGTGGTGAACACAATAATTCGCTCATCTCCACAACTTGACCATAATCCATCTATGAAGTTCAATAAACCCGATAGTGTGAACTGAAAAATTAACATGATAGGAAATAATGTCAGATAAAATCATAAGACAAAAGTCATTTAATTTGAATCATAGTGGTACTGCTAATGGTTGTTGACAATGTTCATAGCACATGTATCTAGTTAAAGATGTATTCAATGGATAAAACTCCAATTTTCATAGAGCCTAAGAGAAATTATTGGTAGGCAACCTTATCATTATTTCGAGAAATTTCAAAAATGTTATAATTAAAACTTATCATAATCACTCATAGTCCATTTCAATCTAATAAATATATGATATTAGATTCAACACATATTCTCACAACACATACTTATCAAATCCAATCCACATAAGAATCACACAAAATCTATTTGAAGTGTATAATAATCTAATTACCATACTAATTATTATTATTGTTGTTGTTGTTGTTGTTATATTGTTTATAGAGTAATTGAAACTAGTTTTTATGATAATAAAGAATGCTAACCTTAGAGGAAGAATTCTTAGAGTTATCCTCTTCCTCTCGATCTTCCAACTCTGCACTGCAATCTATATCCTCAATTACCAGTATAGAACGATTAGATGTGGAAAGCAATATCCTTCTCAACTCTGAATCTGAGTATATGTTTGAAAGGTTCAAATCATAGATATTAAACTTGAGGTAATTAGCCATGGCAGCAATCAAGCTTGATTTACCAGTACCCGGAGGGCCATAAAGCAAATACCCTCGCTTCCATGCCTTGCCAACCTTCTTATACAACTCCTTCCTTCTGACAAACCTGTCCAAATCATCCTTGATCATCTTCTTCACCTCTGGGTCCATTGCCAACTTCTCAAACGTAGCTGGATGTTCAAGATTAATAGAACCCCATTCACTATAACCTTCATCATCACAACCACGATAATCACGGCTATAAAGCCTTACCTCCTTTTCTTCTTCTTTTATAGTCTCAGAACTAGTTATTACATAAGGTAAATAAGAGTCTAGCACAACATTTTTGAATTTCTTATCAAAGGAAAGCTCAATAAATTTCTGACGATCATGACGATTCTCTCCTTTTTCTGAAAACTTCCATTTGAGCTTAATGTTTTCAAAGCAATCAGTAATCTCCTCACCCGTTACAACATCAATGGTTGATTTCTTTTGCCTAATGGTTTTGCTTACTTTGAGCCGTTCTGTTGAGTCGCTAATCTTGGTACGTAGGTAAATTGTGGCAGCTTCATAGATTTGATTGGTACCGATACCACAGTTCTCTTCGATGATGAGAGTGAGTTGAGCAGATTGAGGAGTAAAGAAGTAATGTTGAAAGATGGAGAAGAGATAAGAGCGGACTTCAGGAGGTACGAGTTCATTTACCATGGATCTTACTAGCATCACAAAAGCACTAATGGAGGCATAGGCTGAGAACAATGTTGTCAATGATATAGGCATCTCTTTTAGAGAAAACATGGTTTGAAGGTAAATTGTTTACCAATCACCTCTTCCAAATCCTGTAAAAATGAGAGTTTTGTATGTTAGATCACTTAGAAAAAACCCATAAATTTGTTGGGATAAATCCAATCCCATCATATGTAAATTAAATTTAAATATAACATAAAAGGTGCGTTTGCCTTGTGCATCTGTGTCCACGCGTCTAGCATTTATTTTTTATAACCAGAGCCTATTGCACTGTTCATGGGACATGAACAGTACAATCAGGCATATAAACAGTACTTTAAAACATGAACAGTAATTTATTATTATTATTTTTTTTTTTTTCAGTTTTCAGCAAAATAAATGGTATCTAAATACACACAATGTTGTCAATGATGTCAATGATATAGGCATCTCTTTTAGAGAAAACATGGTTTGAAAGTAAATTGTTTACCAATCACCTCTTCCAAATCCTGTAAAAATGAGAGTTTTGTATGTTAGATCACTTAGACAAAACCCATAAATTTGTTGGGATAAATCCAATCCCATTTATATGTAAATTAAATTTAAATATAACATAAAAGGTGTGTTTGCCTTGCGCGTCTGTGTCTACGTGTCTAGCGTTTTTAGCTTTTTTTTTTTTTTTTAACCAATGCCTGTTGCATTGCTCATGGGACATGAACAGTGCAATCAGGCATATGAACAGTACTTTAAAACATGAACAGTAATTTTTTATTATTATTTTATTATTTTTAGTTTTCAGTAAAATAAACAGTATCTAAACACATACAAACACCAAAAAAATCAACCACATCCTAGAAAAATTACAAGGCAAATCCAACCAATCCATCATAATAAAATAGAAATTACAATACTTTATAATAAATTAAGAAAATACAATAATACCTTTATAAGAATAACAAAAACTCCACTCTGAATACTTCAATGCTATGTCGCTATGTGGTTGTAGAACCCGAAAAACCCTACTGAGAAAACCCTCAATTTTTCTCTCGTATATGGTTTGAATGAAAGAATTCTCACAAAGTTGCGCTTCTCTATATTCAACACGCACGCCCCTTTATAAAGATAAAGAAGACCATGCCACCTTGCGCAGCACGCTCATTTAAGAAATGATGACACCACCGACTTCCTTAATTGCGCGTCTGCGTTTTATGTCACCTTTCCTTCTTTTCTTTGTTTTTTTGGCAGCTTAGGTGGACTTTTCTCTCATAAACAGTGTATAGATGTACTATTTATGGGACTTACAAACTTCATTTTTCTACAATTTTTCATTAAAAATAAGTTTCATTATACTATTCATATATTTAAAAATTATTTTGTTACAGTATTTTCAGTTTTTAGCAAAAATAAATTGTATATAAACGAACAGTATTTTCAGTTTTCAGTTTGGGTACTGCATTTCACCTTTTTTTTTTTTTTTCTGTGCTGTGATTGTTGACCAGAAAGGTGTAAACAGTGCACACCTTAGCAACTTTTTCAGCACCTTTTAATCAACTTTTCAATCACGAGACACACAAACCTCACTTTTTAGCAACTTTTTCATTAAAAATTGGTCTCACAGTATTATTTACACATTTAAAAATTATTTTGCTACAGTGTTTTTCAATTTTCAGCTATATCCAAACGGAATTTTTCTCTTTTAACCATAAATACACATGGTTCGATTTTAGGTTTGTTATTTCACAATAAAAGTATTCTATTTCCCATATAAAATAAAATAAAAGACTCAAAAGCCAACCGACTCACGAGAAAAGTTTACTTGACATGCACCCATCCTTTTATTATTTATTGCAAAATTTGCATTGATTGTTTATTTGGAAAATAATCTATCATGGATTTAAAATATATGAACGTTGATTATTAAAGGAGTGACAGGATAATTAAGTATAAATTAATCAATGTTGGATGGATTATAAATGAACGTTGCATGGATTATTTTTGGTAAAATAATTTGTATCTCTAGCATTATTCTTTCATATTAATTATCAATTATATTGTAAACATGAAAGAAATTAAAGTATTATATATAGAAATGGAAAAAATTAACGGATTTGTTAACTCTTAAGAGCATTTGTTAGTAAACTATTTTAGGAAATTTTTATGGGAAAAAAAATAATTAACGATTTGAAAGATTTTTCTATTTACTATAAAAATATAAAAATTTCAGATTTTTAGTATATATCAATTCAAAAATATTATCTGTAAACTTAGGAACTAAGTAATATTAAGAAAACCACCGCACAGGCGCACATCCTTGGTGCGATAGTCACTCCACAAGTATAAGTGCTTATAAGTTGTGGGATGTTGAGAGGGTAAAGGCCAAAATTCAAGTTTCCAAGAAGAAACTTTACACACATATACACTTAAATTAGACTATAGTAGAATTTCTATTTTGTATTTTAAAAAAATATATATTAAGAACTAAGATTAACTTCTGGTTTCAAAAAATAAAATAAATTAAATTCTTCACATGACCTGTTAGAGATATATGGAAACTTATAATATTCTGCATACAGCTAATTCATACCATATAAAAAGAATCTTCATAATATCTTGTCAAAAACAAAAGAAAAAGAATTTGCGTAATGTAATATAATATAATATAATATAAGAGTAAATTAATTACCAAAAAACAAATTAAGAAAAACATTCAAGTTTGACTTTGAGAACATACCATCATTGGATATTCTTGACTAACAAGGTAGCATATACTTGGCCACGAAGTAATCCATCGTGTAAGTAACATATGTGGATTCTCAACCCCAAAAAAAAAAAGAATGTAAGAAATATATGGAAAAATCGGATGAAAATCCTCTTGAGCTCTAGGAAACTCTACCAAATAAAGTTCTTTAAATAATTAAATCTGACCCTTCTTCTAAAATTTAAAGGTCCAAATTATGCCATATAATAGGCTATGTCACCATTTCACTTACAAACCTTAAAATAAAATGAAAAATTATAAAGAAAAAAAATAAAAAAATAAAAAAAAAGGTTTTCAAAGACCAATTTAAAGTTTGTTTTATAATTTATTAACTGGGAATCGGAGAACCAATTAAAATTAACATCAAAATCGTTGAGAAAAATTTATAATGGCTCAAAGCAAAACTGAAAAACTAAAAACAAAGAAAGGCTTTAACTGCTAGATCCGATCCGGTTGAGTCAATCCAACCTAAATCTCTTGTATAAGTGCTAACATATGCCCGAAAAGAAAAATGCATTGTCAATATGGTAAAAGGACCATTCTCAGAAAAAAAAAATATGGTAAAAGGACACCAGCATTAATTTGTTATATCTTAAACACATGAGGGGCTAACATAATTACTTAGACCCTTTACTATTAAATTTAGGATCACCATTTTGGACCTCTTAAAGACTCAAGGGTCATATACCTTCTTTTTATTTTTCTTTTCTCTCTCTCTCTCTCTCTTGTGTGAAAAGAAGACAAATGAGAAATGCAATGGTCATCACTAAACCAATGATAACTTACCATAGACAACATAACTCAAAGCTACTTCTTCTATTGTAACTGTAGGCTCCAAAGATGGGCTTGCTGGACCAAACCACTATTTGGGCTCATAATTTATTTATCTGGAAGGTTTGGGTATCCTACCTTGAGTTGTTCTAGGCTAAGGGACCCAACGAGATCACTTTTCTCTCTTTTTCAATGTTATCTTCTTCTCAAATCCCCTCCTGCTCTCTCTTTCTCTCTCTTTTCTTTCCTCAAAATTGCATTCCCTTCCTATCCATTCGTTTCTCCTATTTATAGTCTTTGTTAATGGGGTGATCATCATTATCTTCTTCCTTAGTGTAAAGAAAGGTCCAATGTCGATGAACTTAAGTGAATTTTTATGTACGAGTGGCTTTGGGAATGGTTCCCACTTCAGTAAATGTGTTTGGCAGCGGAATTTCCTAAGGTTCTACCGAGCACTTAAATGGCGATGTGACTGGGCATGTATATAGTGCCCGGAAATGGTTTCCCCAGCAGCCTGTGAGCGGGGCATATGCAGTCCACTTTTTAAGTATCCGGACAACACTCAGTTCAAATTGGTAGTTAATGTGGGTTTGGGCCGGGGCTTTTGTTGATGTGAAAGTTGGACCCTCGGCCCATATCATTAATTCATGGTCTAAGACCCAATATGAACTTGGACGTTAGGTGTTGTACAATAGCCCCCCCTTGATTCGTCATCGGCCCCCAAGGACGAATCAAGGAGTCAGAGAGGCAGTGTTTTGCTCGAGAAATCCAACGGATGTGTTTGGGTGGTTACAGCGGTCCATAAATGCGCTCCTCAAAAGACGCGTCGCTTCAGACCCTCTGGTTCTGTCGTCATTATTACCTGGCGGTTCACAAACCGAGGCGCGCGTGTGGATTGCTTTGGGCATTTCTAAGGTCACTCCCTTTTACTTCATCATTGCTAATTAATGTTAATTATTGTACACCAACTAATGTTTTTCCTTGGCTCTTATAAATAGTTCATCTTAATCCATTTTCTCACTTTTCACTCTCTGTTACTCCGAAATTTCTCTCTGCCAAGCATTCTCCTGCGTTCCAGTCCACTAACCCAGAATCCTTCTCTCCCTTAGAGCTAGAAGTAAGTCTTCTTCCCCTTTCCTTTGTTTTTATTTCCCTCCCCAGAGCCCTTTTTAATTTCTAGGCTTAGGATGGGTTTTGCTTATCTCTTGAACGTTGGAGCGCCCTTAGCCGCTTTTAGGCAAACCTTTAGCATCCCTGATGATGTGGAGTTGGCTTATTGCCATGAAAGTGAGATTGCTCACCACAGAGGGGCAGACACGACCTTTTTCCCATTGATGTCCGTCCTAGAAGGCGGGGTCAGGTTTCCCATAGACCTGCTTCTACTTAACACCCTTAGATACTACGGATTGAGTCCCGACCAACTCCCCCCCAACTTTTACCGGGTAGTGAGTTGTGTGGGTAGGCTGAACAAAACGTTCAGCTTGCAATTAGACCACCACGACATAAATCACATGTACAGCCTTTGTGAAAAGAAGAAATCAAATTACTACTTAAAAACTAAAGATACAAGGGTACGGCTGATATCATGTTTGCCAGACTCTAATAGGAATTCCGCCGGGGAATATATCCGGGTGCGCGGCAATTGGTTTTCCAGTGACATCCCTCCCCCTTTGTCACGGCGCGAAGTTGGTTCGTCCTAATTTTTAATTTCTCATATTTCCTAAATTTGTAAATGCTTTATTTACTCTAACCCTGATTTGTTTTCTTTTGCTGCAGACGGTTTAGTGTTCACCCAGGACATCAAAACAGTTCACGTTCGGGACTTGAATTTTGTGCTAAGGTCCGAAATTTTTATGCACCGGGACGAGCAACTCCGCACGTCTCACCTTATTCTCGGCATGGACCCGGTGTACTCCACTTAGCAACCTTTCAGCCAAGCCCTCATTGTTGATAGTCTGCTCCTTTCTTACATAGATGTTCGGCACGCGAACTTCCTTCCCCCCAGCTTTACTGTAGGCGAAGCCCGAGACCTCAGCCCGCGGTACACCTGTTTGGATGAACTTGCGCCTATAAGGGACGAATCAGCCGAAACAGCATCCAAATATCTTTGGGAATGTGCTCGCGAGGCCGTTCAGCATGAAGTCGTACCAGCCAAACCCGAGAATCCAGTTCAAGTAGCTGCGCAAGAAGCCACGGAATCTAGTGACTCTTCCAGGACACACTCTATTCCCAAAGACATGGTGACCAGAAAGACCTTAACTGTCAGTCGTTTCATTCATGGGGCAAGCCAGGCCATTCAGCAGCAGCAGCCACCTCAAGGGCGCGTCCCGGCTCCTCCCGCTCATTCTCTACCTTCCCCTCCTCCCGGGCGGCAACGTAAGAGACAAAGGATTGCCGATCTATCCTCCACCGGCCCGGGAGAGGGTCAAGTCCAAACTCCCCACCAACCTTCTCGGGGTATCACCATTCGGGAGCCGCCTGCCTAGGTTGGAACGAATGTGACCTCATCCTTCAAACCGGCACAACCGTGGCAACCAACGTATGAGCTAGATGGCACGCCCCTCCCGACTAATGCAAGCGTCCGGGCATGGGAGAAAGGTGAAGGGGGCCGTGTTGCCCAAAGCTTGGTCCACGGTCTCCTTCTACCCGAGAATGTGAATGCGTTTGCTAATGGGACCGATAAGTCCATGGGGAGAAAACTCCAATGGCACACTATTGCGGTAAGTTCTCTTCCTTTGCACTCTTATTTTTTTTCTTCTACGCACGTCCTTATATTTTCAGTGTTCGTCGTAACTTCAAGTTACCGTGCTTGAATAACATTGTTTTTAACAGGCCGCCCAGCTAGCCCATATATTGAACGAGAGGGTGAAGGATCTTACCGAGGAGGTTGATCGGGAGAAAACTGCTAGGGAAGAGGCTGTGAAAACGGCTAAGGAGAAAACAAAAATTGCTGAATCTACCGAGAAGAAGGCTGCTGCTGCGGAGAAATCCCTGGCCTCGACAGAGAAGAGATCGGCGGAGCTTGTGACGCGGCAGAATGAAATGGAAGTGAAGCTGGCCGAAATAGCGAGCTTGAACTCTACTCTGTCCGAAGAAGTTACTGATTTGCAGGCAGCCCTTGAAGCTTGTGAGAGTAAGTGGTATGATGAGGGGTTTGCTGACGCAGAGAAGGGTGTGGAGTCGGTAGTGATGCAAGCTCGGCAACTATCTTTTCGGGAGGGCTAGATGGCTATTTTACATGCCTTAGGAGTGCCCGAGGACTCCTCTCTTAGGGACCCTGGTCAGATCCCCGTTCCAGTTTCTGCCCTTGCCGCTCAGAACCCAACCGATCCAAACGATGAGGAGGAGACGGATAGCTTGAGGGAGCTGGTGGAGCAGATTGATGCCCACGTGCAGATGATCGGGATAGAAGCAACCAGCAACCCTCTCACTAAAGGCCCTCATGGTGAAGATGTTCATCCCCAGCCTCCTGTATCCGAGCACCACTCCGCCGAGATGACCTCTAAGACGCAACCCGTGGATCTTTCCTCCTAACTGCCGAATCTACTCTACTTTACTTCTATTTGCTTTTATTTTAACAGCTTTTTATTTCGAGTTGGTTTACCCATGTCGCTGGGCTGTGGTGACTAAACAGTTATTCCCTGGTTTTTTTTATTAAACAACTTACTTGATTTCTGAATTTGAACTTAATATCACCGGGTTTTGGTGATGAAATAATTGATTTATCATGCTTGGTTTTGATTTGTGTTTATTTGCCGATCAGTTGTGATTATGCATGTATATTTTATCCTTCTTGTGTATGCTTCAAAATTTCCGTGCATGCATGTACGGTTTTCCCTCATTGGGTGATAGGGATTGAACCGAGAAGTCAGATTATGCTCTTTGGGAATTCTGAGTAAGTTTTCCACTTGCTCAGTGATGGGGATTGAACCGAGAAGCAGGCTTCTATCCTTAGAAATGTTTTAAGTGAGGTTTCCACCTACTCGATGATAGGAATCGAACCGAGAAGCAGGCTTCCGTCTTTCAAAAAGTTTGAGTAAGGTTTTCACCTGCTTAGTGATAGGGATCGAATCGAGAAGCAGGCTTCTGTCCTTAGAAAAGTTTTAGCAAGGTTTCCACCTGCTTGATGATAGGGATCGAACCAAGAAGCAGGCTTCTGTCCTTAGAAAATTGAGTAAGGATTCCACCTGCTCAGTGATAGGAATTGAACCGAGAAGCAGACTTTTGTCCTTAGAAAAGTGAGTAAGGTTTCCACTTGCTCGGTGATAGGAATCAAACTGAGAAGCAGGCTTCTGTCCTTAGAAAATTGAGTAAGGATTCCACCTGCTCGGTGATAGGTATCGAACCGAGAAGCAGGCTTCTATACTTAGAAAAGTGAGTAAGGTTTCCACCTGCTCGGTGATAGGGATCGAATCGAGAAGTAGGCTTCTGTCCTTAGAAAAGAGAGTAAGGTTTCCACCTGCTCAGTGATAGGAATCGAACCAAAAAGCAAGCTTCTGTCCTTAGAAAAGTTTTTTAGCTGCTTGAATTTCCTTAGCTTCCCCCGTGTCCATCAACCGGACATAGTGAATAAAAAGAATTTTCCTGGCAAGTACGAACTAGTTGCATCGTTATCATATGAGTTAGTACAATATACATTTTTTCATGCATGGACGGTCAATGATAAAACTTTTTAAGATTATAAGCATTCCAAGGTCGGGGCAATGGTACTTTGTTCATGTTTTCCAGATAGTACGCCCCCACACCTACAATGGCTGTAATTCTGTACGGTCTTTCCCAAATTTGGGCTAGCTTCCCGGCATTTGTATCTCGCATGCTTCCTACTGCCCTTCTTAGTACCAAGTCTCCGGCGCTGAATTCTCTCACCCTTACACCTCGGTTGTAGCATCGGGCAAGCTTTTGTTGATACTCTGCTAGTCTTATAGTCGCTGCTTCTCGATATTCTTCAAGTAAATCTAGGCGCTCCATCAGCTGACCTCGTTTTGTTTCGTATTGAATTTTGAACTCGTGCACTATATAAGTTGACCTCGGCTGGTATCACGGCTTCAGCCCTGTACGTAAGAGAGAATGGGGTTTCACCAGTGGACCTCCAAGGAGTTGTCCGATATGCCTACAAAACATTGGGTAGTCCCTCGGCCCAATTGCCCTTCGCTCCTTCCAGCCTTCGCTTTAAGCCGTTCACGATTACCTTGTTCATAGCCTCAGCCTGGCCATTGCCCTGGGGATACGCCGGAGTAGAGTACCTGTTCCTGATACCGAAATTGTTGCAAAATTCGTGAAAACCTCGGCTGTCAAACTGCAACCCGTTATCCGATATAAGGGAGTTCGGGACCCCGAACCTGGTGATTATATTCTTCCATACGAACTTCTTCACATCTACGTCCCGAATATTGGCTAAAGCCTCTGCCTCTGCCCATTTGGTGAAGTAATCAACGGCTACCAACAGTTGCTCGGGGAAAAGACCCGAGTATGTCTAGCCCCCATTATGCGAAGGGCTAAGGACTGCTAATCGGGTTTAAATGCTCGGCAAGCCGGTGTATCAAAGGGGCGAGCTTTTGACACTGCTCACACTTTCAAATGTGTTCCGCAGCATCCTTCTGCATCTGGGGCCACCAAAATCCTTGAGTCATTGCCCGGTGTGCCAGTGACCGTCCCCCTACGTGGTTGCCGCATACCCCTTCATGCAACTTGGCTAGGAGTTGGCCTATTTTCTCTGGGTGTAAGCATGAAAGATATGGTCCTCCAAATGACCTACAATAGAGTTTCCGGTCTCCAGACAACCAATACCGGGCAGCCACCTTGCGGACCTTGTTGGCCTCCTTCTCATCGTCCGGAATTCGGTCATCGACTAAGAAATTTATGATGGAATCCATCCAGCTCGGTCCAAGTGTTGTGACTGCCATGACTTCGACTCTCGCAGCCCCCTCATTTCCTGCCACCTTAATGCTGGGCTCGGGGACGAGTTCCACTCTGATAAGTCGAGGAATATCATTGGCAATTGATGACGCCAGAGTGGCAAGAGAGTCGGCATGTCTGTTCTGTGCCCGGGACACTTGAATCACCTTCACCGTACAAAAGCCGTCTATGACCTGCTTCACCAAGTCTAAGTATGCTTTCATCCGAGGATCTCGAGCCTCAAAACTCCCCTGCACCTGGTTGACTATGAGCCTTGAATCCGAATAAACTTCTACATCCCGGGCTTCTAACCTTGAAATTGTCATCAATCCGGCAAGCAAAGTTTCATACTCTGCCTCGTTGTTTGAGGCGTTAAATCCTAACCTGAACGAATGTTCCAAGAGAATTCCCTCCGGGGTAATTATGACTATCTCGGCTCCGGACCCTTTGGCGCTGGAAGCCCCATCCACATGTACCTTCGACGAGCAGTGTTCCAACTGACAGACCATCTCCCCTTTAGGAGAGAATTCTGCTACAAAATCAGCTAATACCTGCCCCTTTACTGTACTTCTCGACTTATACCTCACATCGAATGCCCCGAGCCGTGTCCCCCATTTAGCTATTCGACCCGTGAGATCAGATCTCTTCAACAATGACTGTAGGGGATGTTCAGTCAGCACATATATAGTATGAGCTTGAAAGTACTGAGGCAATTTCCTGGTGGCATGCACTAGGGCCAGCACCAATTTCTCCAAGGGCAAATACTTGGTCTCGGCGTCGACTAGAGTCTTGCTAATATAATACACGAGCTGTTGTACTCCCCGGTCCCTTAAAAGTACAGCACTTACAGCATGTTCGAATATCGAGAGGTATATGAACAATTCCTTTCCGGGCTCTGATGCACTCAACATCGGTGCTCATACTAAGTACTCCTTAAGGTTCTGGAAAGCCTTTTCACATTCATCATCCCACCGAAATCCCTTCCACTTCTTCAAAAGCTGATAAAATGGACAACAACGGTCTGAAAATTTTGAGATGAACCGGTTGAGAGCGGCCAGCATCCTGGTCAACACCTGTACTTCTTTCGGATTGCTCGGCAACTGGAGACGCTTCACGGCCTCTATTTGGTCAGGATTGACCTTTATCCCCCTGTTGGTGATCAAGTACCCCAAAAATTTACTAGCCCCCACTCTAAAGGCACATTTTTCTGCATTAAGACGCAATATGTGCTTCCGCAACACCTCGAACACCCCCTAGAGATCCTCTACATGCCGGGCCTCTTGCTTGCTTTTTACCACTATATTGTTGATATAAACTTCGACCGTATGCCCAATTTTATCCTGAAACATCCGCTGGTATGTTGCCCCGGCATTCTTTAGCCCAAAAGGCATCACGGTGTAATGATAATTAGCATCAGGAGATATGAACGCCGTTTTCTCCTGGTCTTCACCGGCCAGGGAAATCTGATGGTACCCTTGAAAAGCATCTAGGAAGCTCATCCTCAGGTGCCCATAAGTAGCGTCTACTAATTGATCAATCTTTGGCATGGGGAACGGGTCCTTTGGGCATGCCCGGTTCAAATCCGTAAAATCCACACAAACTCTCTATTTGCCGTTCTTCTTCTAGACAACCACGGTATTTGCTAGCCATTCCGAGAAAAATGTCTCCTTTATTGCTCCTGCCTCCTTCAGCTTCTCTACCTCCTGTCTTACCGCCTCAACATGGTCTTTGGCCGACCTTCTCGGCTTCTGCTTCTCCGGGGGATATGAGGGGTCTACATTAAGCTTGTGAACGATAAACTCAGGATTAACCCCAGGAACTTCATAAGGATTCCAAGCGAAAACATCTATGTTTTGAACCAGAAACAGCAATATTTGGACTCTTTCCTCGCTACTCATGCTTGCTCCAACCTGAAAATATTTATTAGTGTCCGGCAGTATTTTTACCTTTACTAACTCCTCAGTGCAGCCAGCCCCCATTCCTTCTCGGGGCTCCTTTGATTGCTATAAAGAGTCTTTCCGGGATGCATCTTCCCATTCAACATGCTCCTGTTCGGACCGCCTAGTCCTCTCGTCTCCTACTAGTTGTCCGGCGATTTTTCCCTGACTGACCTGATTCCCCCGCTTCCAATTCACCACAGCGGTAAGACACTGTCTGGCCATTTGCTGGTCTCCTCTTATGACAGTGACACCTTGTTCGGTTGGGAACTTAATCTTTACATGTAGTGTTGATGGGACGGCCCTCATTGAGTGGATCCACGGTCTTTCCAGGATGGCAGTATACGGGGAAAATGAACTTACTATTGTGAATGTCACAGCCACCTCTTTCCCTCCCATAATCACGGGAAGAGAGATTTGCCCCTCAAGAATCACTACTTTACCATCAAACCTAACCAAAGGTGAAGTGTGCTTTATCAGGTCCTCATTCTTTAGACCGAGTCCCTTGAACAGATCAGGGTACATCACGTTGACCCCACTTCCCTGGTCTATCATCACCCTTTTTACTAAAAAGCCGCTTATTCGGGCCGTGACCATTAATGCGTCATCATGTGTCTGGATCGTCCCCTCCAAATCGTCATCGTCAAACAAGACGGGGTCCCGTGCAAACTTCATCTTCTTACCCGGCGACTGTAGATCCGGGTTACCCTCTACCGGTACCACTGTCAACACTCCTTTCCTCCTTCCTACAATGAGCTTCTCCGGAGCAACATGGATTACTTCAATACCCCTACAGGGGGTGGGAGAGGGTTCCCCCTTTGCCGGGTATCTTGCCCTACGACTCTGTCCCCCGAGTCTAACACGAAATCCTTTAAGTGCCCGGCCTTGACTAGTTGCCCGAGGTGATCCTTTAATACCCAGCATTGTTCGGTGGTATGACCCTTGTCTCAGTGATAAGTGCAGTACAGATTCTGATTCCTTCTGGATGGGTCCCCTCCCATCTTGTTCGGCCATCGAAAATACGGCTCGTGTTTGATCCGATCAAGAATCCTGTGTACCGGTTCCTTAAACGTTACATTCACTTCTCCCATTTGTCTGGTCGGCTCTTGAATCACTAGACCCCCACGAGGCCTGAACGGGAAACCTGTCTGCCGGGGATGATTCATCATCGGCGCTTTACCTTTGCTCTGCAGTCGGTCATCTGCTAATCTTTTGTATTCCTCGATGCGTCTCATAAGCTGCTGCATGCCTTCGAGAGGCTTCTTGGTTAACAACTCTAGTAGCCCAAAATCCTTGGGCAACCCTATCCTAAATGTGCTTGCTGCGACCCTTTCGTTATCCCCGCCTATCTCATTGTATAGCTCCCAATACCGGCTGGCGTAACAACGGAGGGTCTTTCCCGCCCTCATTCTCATTGAGAGAAGCGTGTCTACTGGCTGAGGTACTCGATTGCATGTCACAAACCGGACGCCGAACTCCTGAATCAGCTCGGAGAAACTACGTATGGATCCTTTCTTTAACCCGTTAAACCACCTCAAAGTAGTTGGTCCCAAATTCGAAGGAAATACCTTGTACATGAGCGCATCGTTATGAATATGCAAAGACATCATCTAAATATAATGGCTGACATGTTCTATCGGATCAGTCTTCCCGTCATAGCAGTTGAACGGTGGACGGGTAAACCTGTCCGGCATTTCGGCTCGCTCGATTTCGTTCGAAAACGAGGACCGAGCTGCTTTTCGCAGAGCACGACTCATGGCATCCATGGTAGCATTCCGAGGTCGCCTTTCTTCCAGGGAGAGCGAGTCTCTCACTTGATTTTCTCGAGAATGTGAACGACCTTGGCGTTGCCCCGATTCCCGGGAGGGAGACCGGTTCCTATTTCGTCGAGACCCTCTCGAGTGCGAACGGTCTTGGTACCGATGGGATTCCCGGGAATGTGAATGACTTCGCCGTAGTCGAGGTCCAAACTGATTAGATCCCTCTCCGTATCTATTTTCCCCAATTCCGGCCTCCTGTTACCAGTCATTTCTGTCTCCTCTCCGGCACCTACCTCTCACCTCCAGCTCCAAACCCCTGACTAGTCTGTAGAGCCGTTCGAGCTCTTCATCCCGTTCCTCCCTCTGCCTACGTCCCGTAGCACCAGAAACCATCCGTTGGGTTTGGTACAACCCCTCTCCTGTACCGGAAATTTCTTCTTGTTGGTCATGCCCCCTATCTTCTTGTTCTTTCTGTCTGCGCTCTCGCCAACTTGATCCCTGAGAAGACCCTACGGATTCGGTTCCCGCATGGTCCTCCAAATGCCTTTCAGACATTTTCCCCGAACTTGAATCCCTCTAAAACCACAGTGTCGTAGGAGAGCTCCATGATGGGCGCCAATTGTAGGCTCCAAAGACGGGCTTGCTAGGCCAAACCACTATTTGGGCTCACAATTTATTTATCTGGTAGGTCTAGGTATCCTACCTTGGGTTGTTCTAGGCTAAGGGACCCAATAAGATCATTTTTCTCTCTTTTTCAATGTTATCTTCTTCTCAGATCCTCTCCTGCTCTCTCTCTCTCTCTTTTCTTTCCTCAAAATTGCATCCCTTTCCTATTCATTCGTTTCTCCTATTTATAGCCTTTGTTAATGGGGTGATCATCATTATCTTCTTCCTTAGTGCAAAGAAAGGTCCAATGTCGATGAACTAAGTGGATTTTTAGGTACGAGTGGCTTTGGGAACGGTTTCCACTTCAGTAAATGTGTTCGGCAGCGGAGTTTCCTAAGGTTCTACCGAGCATTTAAATGGCAATGTGACCGGACATGTATCTAGTGCCCGGAAATGGTTTCCCAAGCAACCTGTGAGCGAGGCGTACGCAATCCACTTTTTAAGTATCTGGACAACACTCAGATTGGTAGTTATTGTGGGTTTAGGCCGGGGCTTTTGTTGATGTGAAAGTTGGAGCCCCGGCCCATATCATTGATTCATGGTCCAAGGCCCAATATGAACTTGGACATTAGGTGCCATACAGTAACTATCCCTCAAACTTAAAAAGTTTTTTTCCTTGATTAAAAATTGTTTAAAAAATAATCTTTTTAATTTTTTTTTTTTTTATGAATAGAATATTTGTAATTCTGAAAATTCTCCCCCACACACACCATATAAAAAGGCTTCAACAATATTGCAAATTTCATATACATCCGAAAGCAAACCCTTTACCAATATATTGAACAATGTTTATTACAAAAATCCATTCCTCTTTTTACTTGCTAACCTTTATTTTCCTTACGCAAAGTGCTTTTGGATTGGCCTATAAATGTTTAAGCGTGCAAAATTCCACAATCAGTGACCTTTATGGTACAAATTTGAATGAGCTTTTCAGTTATCTTTCCTATGAAGTCCCTGCCAATGGTTTTGCACGCGGCACAAAGGGTCATGATGCAGACAAAGTTTATGGGCTTACCATTTGCAATGTTGATATCGAAGAGAAAGATTGCCAAAGTTGTATTGCTAATGCAACAAACGA
The DNA here is from genome assembly GCF_001633185.2 of Quercus lobata. Lineage (NCBI taxonomy): Eukaryota > Viridiplantae > Streptophyta > Magnoliopsida > Fagales > Fagaceae > Quercus > Quercus lobata. The sequence continues at coordinate 27,472,885 of NC_044915.1, read as the reverse complement.
AATTCGGTCACTTTGGCCATATTGACCATGAGACATGGTTCTTCACAAAGGACCCGCAAAACTTGACTAATTGCCAATCGATTCGCCAAAAGAAAAGTGAGTGGTTGACCCAACTTGCTGGCCAAGCTTCTATAAACCCACCAATGGTTTTATTCGGAGAATTGGATATTGGAGAGAATAACAAACTCAACGGGTCAGTTCAATGCACTAGAGACTTTTAAAGCTTAGACTGTATGAAGTGCCTCAGTGATTCAATTGGGTTTGTTCCAAAATGTTGTGACTCGAGTAAAGCAGTGCGGTTGTTTAGTGGGACTTGTGAACTTAGATTTGAGGCTTACTATAACAAAGCTTAAAGTTGGAAGTTGGAGTATCCTGGGATGACAATAATAAGATGTAATGTGTATTTGGAATATACTACAACTATAATATATAAGATGGTGGGTGATGAACTTTAGTACTTTAAGATACGGTTGGTGATAAACTTTTTTCCTATATTGCTTGTGTTTCAAGTTTTATCTGAACTAGTGCACAATTGAATAAGATTTGCTGTAGTTCCTTTAGTTTTATTTCTCACGAATCATTAACCAGTTCAATGTATGAAAAAATTCAATAAAATGCTTGTTTGGCCTTATTTTTCACTAATCATTAACCAATACGAAGGAAAAAAAAGAAAAATCAACAAAATACTCGTTTGGCCTTGTGATTTTTTAAGGTAAATGCTTGTTATTCTTCTATTCCATTGTTTGGAAGTTTTAATGGAAAGAACATTCGTTCCTCTGTATTCTCTCAAAAGAGTCAAACTCTCAAATTTTCAATGAATTTTTTACTAAACCTTCCAAAATACACTTATATATTCAGCTCTTTTATTTTAAAATAGAGATCTAATAGTAATATTATTATAAAATAATTTCATTTATTTTCCTCTATATTACTCTCAAACAATGTTACCTACGCTTCATTCTTTTCCATTCTTTTATTTTAAAACATTCAAATAAGAGTACTTAATTTCATTACATTCTCTTAAAAGTTACTATGGCTTTGGAGTAGAGTTATGGTATGTCTTTGTGTTTGAATCTTTTTCCCTCTTCCTTGTATGTGTATGTGTGTGTTTTTCTCCCCCCCCCCCCCCAAAAAAAAAAAAAAAAAAAAAAAAAAAAAAAAAACGGTAATTGTCTCACATTGCTTAAGAGAATGTGTTGTATGTAGTATAACTTGTAACTTGTCTCACTCTACCTTAACAGTTATCATGACTTTTGAATAGAGTTGTAGTGCGACTTTGTGCTAGAACCACTTTCCCTCTCCCTTGTGTGTGTGTGAAAGTTTGTTTCTCAAAAAAAAAAAAAAAAATACATTACATTCTTTTATTTTCCATTCATTTCCCTTAATTAAATACAATTCATTCTATTCCATTACATTCCTTTTTATGAATTTCCAATTTTAAAGGAAGTGTGAGTGCCATGTGTTCTCCCAAATACCACTTTTTTTTAAGACTACCACGTAGATTACCTAAAGCATGTATGATTGAAAGTATAATTCTTGGCCTTTCTATGTAGAAAATGAAAAATAAAATTCATCATCGGCCAATTAATATATTTCTTGATTAGTATGGATATTGTTGGTTGTGAACATTTTAACGTGTTTCTCTCTTTTTTCTCAAAAAATAAAAAGTGTTTCTCTCTATAAAATTAATAGTACCGTCATTAATAATAATAATAACAATAACCTTAACAATATAATCAAATTATTTTTGGTAATTTATTCCAAAAAGAAGTATTTTTAGACCAATATTATCCTAATAGGCAAACACTTAACTGTGCTTTCAAAAATAAAAACCATATTTTTCACTTTTTTATCAAACACTACTTATTTGTGATTTTAAAAATTAAGTTTTCAAAATGTACATTCTAAAATTACTGTTTTTTTAAATTGCACATTTTAAAACAACTAATCCAATCGGACCGAAAATACAATATGCTCTAGGTTGGTATCAATTAATTCAAATAATAAAGTCTCTTGTTATTATAAATTTTAAAAATTTTACGACTTTCCTATGTCACACTCTTGGGGATGTTGAACTTCATTGATGGGCTATGTGGGGATGACAGTATCTTTGTATTCACTACCTACCACAAGGATCAACTTGACCCTGCGTTGTTAAATCCTGGTCACATGGACATGCACATTCGTTTGGCCTATTGAACCATTAAGGGGTTCAAGCTCTTGGTTTCCAATTATCTTGACATTCATCACCCACTCTTTTGGAGAGAGTGAAGTGAAGTGAAGGCCTAATAGAGAATGTAAAGGTCAGTCCTGTAGAAGTGGCTGAAGAACTCATGAAAAGTGATGATACTGACGCTCTTGGTAAACTCTTAAGGGCATCTTTATTATAAGAATAAAGTACAAGTTATGTGTTACAATAAACCCAACATTGATATGTATAGTAGGTTAAACCCGAGACTAACTATACACTTAACTACAATTAATGAACTTGTAATACAAATAGGAGACTTGACCTTTGCACAAAGAACGATTAAACTTGGGTCTATAAGGCTAACATATCTCTAATAATATGAAATTTGCCGATATATTTTAGTTCACAAATGACTTTTTTTTCTTTTCTTTTCTTTTTTTTTTTTGTAAAAGTAAGGTGTACGGTAGGATCATGTATTCTAGACTTACCCAAGGAGCATATAATTTACATATTAAAAAAGAAATTTGGTTATAGTACAATTACAGTACTTAATTTTGAAATTATAGTTGCCTTGGACCTTAATTATAAATTTTAAAAAAACACGGTATAGTTGAAATCGTTTCTGAGTTTAAATCTTAAAGAAAAAGATAATTAAATATTGCATCCCATAATTTGAGGTTGGTTGTAAATTAAACTCTTTACATTTGACTCTCCAATTTTAAAAATATTTCAAATTTAAACCATAAACTAGTGACAATGTCAATGTTCCTTTTTTTGTCAAGACTCATTAGAATATTGTCATTAACACACCCCAAAAGACATTGTTTAGAACAGATGCCATCGCTTTTTAGGCGGTTTATTTAAATTTAAATTTTTTTTAAAAATGACAGCCTACAACAAAAATGACATTGATTATTGTTAGAGACGAAGGTATAAATTGCATGTTTTGAAAATCAAGGGACTAATTTAAATTATCTCAAACTTAAAGAGTATATAAAATTATAAGGCTAAAGTGTAAAGCATATTCCTAAAGTTTAGGAGTCACTGAATTTTGCCTCCTAATGTTTCAAAATTTTGATCCGAATCTCTAATGCAATGGGACATTTTGATTGGTAATCCCACCATGAATTTTTTTTGCTAATGTTTCTGTTAAGTAGCTTAAACTTGTGACGTGTTATTTGATCTAATTAAATTGTGACATGTAAATTTTATTATTTTATGTTGAATAAATAACCTAAAAACTTTAAATAATTAAAATTAAATTCTATAAATTCAAAATTATATAAACTAAAATATTAAAAAATAAAACAATTCAATTTTTTGTACTTAACATTTTTTAGGTATCCAAAAAAAATAAAAATAGAAATCTCAACATAAAATCCAACCCAATTCCATCTCAATTAATCCTCAAACAAAAATAATCAAAATAATTAAAGAACAAAAATAAAACAAAAATCACAACTACACCATAAACCATAGAAGTTGAATATGTTCTTTGCCGGGCTTCTTTGGAATTTTAATCTCTACAGCTGGATAATAAAGTGGATGGGATGGCAACATCCCATTAAAACAAAAGGAGATCTACCGCTAATTTAGTAATGGATGCAAGTCAAAAATTTATTCTAAATAGCTTTCTAAGCTAATAGTCAACTATTATGTTGTATGTTAATATTGAACAACTAAGCTAAATGCATATTTGGAAGAGTTAGTAGAATAAGGATGCATTAAGATTCAGATCAAGTAAATTAGAAGGGCTTCATTGTTATTGCACTTTATACATTTTATAAAATTCTTCTCTAAGAAGTTTAGTTCTAAGACAATTTGATTACTGGAAATGCTAAAATAAAAGGTTTGGGGTTTTTGAATAACATAACTTTAAAGCCATAATAAAGATACAACTTGATTTTTGAATTTTGTATTGAATTTTTATCAACCATTGATTTAGACCAAAAGCTTGCATCTCCCTATTATTTTTCATTTAATTTTGGGAATTTGAGCCATAATAAAGATACAACTTGATTTTTGAATTTTGTATTGAATTTTTATCAACCATTGATTTAGAGCAAAAGCTTGTATCTCCCTATTATTTTTCATTTAATTTTGGGAATTTGAGAGGCACTAAAATGTGAGTTCTATTCAGTTGATTTACCTAATTAGTAGAAGCTTTCAATCATGAAATTGATTTTCTTTTAATGTATGTTATTTCTTACCTTTTTTTATTTCATGCTATATTGAGATAGGAGTTTGGGAAGAGTGAAGAGCATTGAAGAGAAGGATTTTGTCCAAGTTAGCTAGGAGATTTTGGCTGAGCATGGGAGTGCCTCAAGCTCTAAATGATTTCCTTTCTCTTGATCTTATGGGCTGGTTGAAACATAACTGCTTGTGCAGCAGCAGTATACATGCTAATGGCCTTCCCTGGAATGCCCAATTTCCTTTTGCTGTGTGGCTGTTATGGAAACAGAGAAACAAGGAAATTTTTGATAATTCCCTCCTCAACCCGAAACTAAAAAACCTTTGCATTCAGACTACAAGAGAATATTTCTATTGTGTTAGCAAAGGCCAGAAAATAAAGTGACAAATTTCTATTCAAGTGCGATGGAACAAACCGCCAATGGGCTGGTTTAAATTGAATACCGATGGTGCCTCTTTTGGCAATCCGGGCAAGGCAGGTGGGGGTGGTCTTATACGTGATCATCATGGGAGTTGGGTAAAAGGCTACATGAGGAATATTGGGTTTACATCCAATATTATAGCTGAGTTTTGGGCTTTAAAAGATGGTCTGATGCTTGCTTCCCAACTAGGCATCACCCAACTGCTTGTGGAGCTAGATGCCAAAGTAGTTGTAGACCTGATGTTTTCTTCAAAATTGGTCAATAACTCCTACTCTGCTCTGCTCAACGACTGCAGGTACCTTCTTCGTCATTTCAGCCAAGTCAGGATCAGCCATGTTTACCGGGAAGCGAATAGATGCGCCAATCATCTCGCTAAAGGAGGCTGCAACATGATAGGGACTTTTGTAGTTTTAGATGCTCCTAACTCGGATGAGCTTTGTATCAAATTAGAATCTGATGCTTATGGTTTGTACTCTTTAAGGCTTTTAGCCAATACTTCGCCTTTTATGGCTAGCTAATCAATGCATATTATCCTTTTCAACCAAAAAAAAAAAAGTTCCCCAAAAAGACCAATTAAATCATAATTAATTTATTAGTAAGATTCAAGTGATTCATTATATATCCACTTATATTATTTTCCTTATTGGTTTATTTAAAATAATCTAATTTATTAAATTTGGATATGCAATAAAAAGCAAATAAAATCTATGAAAGCTAAAGGCATTGTCAATAAGATAAGCGTAGCTATAAGTTGAATAATATATATATTTTTAAGGTAATTGTTATTATTTAATTGGCATATTCATGAACATATTACTTGAGTATGAATATCTAACATTACAAGTTAAGAATAAGATTAAAGAAAAGTTGAGATATCTTGACAAAGACTCTAAATTAGAGTTCAAGAATGAGCATGTGAGAATTCTAAAAATTATGCCAATTTGACAAGTAACATTCATTGGAAATCACATAAAGTATTTACCTTTGAAACTTTTAACATGCATTACTATATAGTAAATTTCGTTATGAAACCACTTTTGTTCATCATATAATGCTAGTTTCAATAGATACTTAGTGTACCCCTGTTCGTGTTCATATAATGGTTAACAATTTAAATGAAAGACAAAAATTTGTCATTCAAGAGTTGGGTTTAGAATTTTTTGGATTTAATGTTTATAACACTAGATAAATATTTATGCAAATGGTTAATTGATAATTTTGACCTAAATTTGTGCAAATTGGATCTTTGTGGTAAGATGTTACCGATATCCATTGGAGATGTAGAATATAATCTAAGAACAAAATCAAAGGGGGTTGATGTAACTACTATTGCAAGTCCAAAAGAGATAAATCATATAAGCCAAAACATGGGCTAAATTGGAAATGGATCTACCGATTAACCTTTTAGAGGGAAGTTGTAAGAGATGGAAACATCAGGAAATGAATTTGTGGGTTATTTTTTGTTATTTGTATTAGTTACTTTATTATGTCCCACAACAAAACCTTATGTCAAATGGTCTTTTATATCAATACTCCATAATATTGAAGAGATTAAAAACTTGAATTGAGCAAAGTTTGTGTTGGATTTTCTCAATCAAGGTGTGGGTAAATATAAAGACAAGAATCGTGTTAGCATTAATGGTTGCGTGCTACTCTTAATGGTAATTTGTAACAAATAATTACATTCAAGAATACGATGTTGTTTATTAAATTTCTATGACTCTTTTGATTAAATTTCAATGACCATTTTATACATATTGCAGTTGTTTTATTTTGAGCATGTTAACCTTGAAATGAATGTTGAACAATTGTCCAAGTGACTTTGGCCATGTTTTATTACTGGGGAAAATAAGAAGTTAAGCAAATACATGGCCAAAGTCGTTTGGACACGTGTTCAACATCCATTTTAATGTTAACATGCTCAAAATAAAACAATTGCAATATGTATAAAAGGATCATAAAAATTTAATAAACAAAATCATATTCTTAAATGTAACTATTTACTACAAATTACCATTAAGAACAGCATGCAGCCATTAACGCCAACATGATTCTTGTTTTTATATTTGTGCCCACCTTGAATGAGAAAATCCAACGAACTTCGCCCAATTCAAGTTTCTAATCTCTTCAATATTACGGAGAATTGAAATAAAGACCGTTTGACATATGATTTTGTTGTAGGACATAATAAAGTACCCAATAAAAATAGCAAAAAACAACCCACGAATCCATTTCCTAGTGTTTCCATCTCCTTCAACTTACCCTCTAAGAAGTTAATCAGTATACTCCCTTCCACATTTGGTCCATGTTGTTGGCATATATGATTTATCTCTTCCGTGCTCACAATAATAGATACATCAACTCCCTTTAAATTTAATCCTATAAATATTATACATCTCCAATGAATATCAGTCACATTGAACCAAAAATATCTAATGCATACAAATTTATGTCAAAATTATCAATTGACCATTTGCAGATATCTCCATCCAATTTTATAAAACTTAAATCCAAAAAACTACCAAACCCCAACTCTAACTAACATATTTTTGTATTTCATTTAAATTGCTAACCATTATACAAACACAATTAGGGGCACACTAAGTATCTATTGAAACTAGCCTTATATAATGAACAAAAAAGGTTTCATAATAAAATTTAATACGTAGTAATGCATGTTAAAAGTTTCATTGGTAAATACTTACTTTACATGATTTGCAATGAATGCTATGTGTCAAATTGCCATAATTTTTAGAATTCTCACATGCTTCCTTTTTAAACTCTAATTTAGAGTCTTAATCAAGATTCCTTTACTTTTCTTTAATCTCATTCTTAACATGTAATGTTAGATATTCATACTTAAGTAAGATGTCCATGAATATATCAACAAAACAATAACAATAACCTAAAAAATTTAAGTATTATTCAATTTACAGCTATGCTTATCTTATTGACAGTGCCTTGAACTTTTATAGATTCTATTTGCTTTTTACTGCAAATCCAAATTTAATAAATCAAATTATTTTAAATATAACAAGAAAAATAATATAAGTGGATATATAATGAATCACTAGAATTTTAATAATAAATGAAATATGATCCAATTAGTTTTTTTTAGGGGACTAACTTGGACAACATCCTACTCTTCAATGTTTTTCACTCTACCCATACTATTAACTCGATATGGCATGAAATAAAAACAACATAAACAACAATATATGTTAAAAAAAAAAAAATTTCAATTTCACGGTTGAAAGGTTCTACTATTCAAATAAATTAGCTGAATAGAACTCACATTTTAGTGTCTTTCAAATTGCCAAAAATTAGATGAAAAATAATAGGGAGATGCAAGTTTTTGCTCTAAAAAAATGGTTGATAAAAATTCAAAAGCCAAGTTGTATCTTTATTATTGTTTTAAGGTTACGCTATACAAAAAGTCCAAACCTTTTATTGTTGCATTTACAATAATGAAATTGTCTTGCAACTAAACTTCTCAAAGAAGCATTTTATAAAACATATTAAGTGCAATAATAAAGAAGTCATTCTAATTTAATTGATCCTAATCTTAATACATACACATTATTCTACTAAGTCATCCAAATAAACATTTAGCTTTGTTGATCAATATTAACATATAACAGAGTAGTCAACTATTAGTTTAGAGAGCTATTTAGAATAAGGGTCCGGTTTGCATCCAATACTAAATTAACAATAGATCTCCTTTTATTTTAATAGGATATTGCCATACCATCCACTTTATTATCCAGCTATAAAGATTAAACATAATTCCACGTCATTTATTCTTTTTCTTTTCTTTTCTTTTTGGTTTTTGATGATGTGCTCATTTTTTCTTTAACTTTATTATCCATCTGTTAACCTTTTAAAAAACATTAATAATAACAACAAAATAACATTGTCAACAATGTACTTGCTAACAAAACATTTTTATTATGAGTTACAAAGTATTCTTTTAGTCTCCAAAGAAACTCAATAAGTAAAAAAATTAGGAATTAGGTTATAGGAAAATAATGCTATTACTAATGCTTGACTGCACTCAATGGAAAGTAACCGAAACAAACTCAACTCATAAGAAGTCATAGGGCCATAGGCACTACCAAATATATCCCCAAACAAATTTTTAACAAGTTTTGGCCCCAAGTGGAAGGGCAGGGGAGATTCAAACTAATAAATAGTCACCAAATATATTCACAAAGTGAAATTTCCATTGATGTAAAAGAAGATTTACAAAGACATAAATGCAACTAATTGTATCAAATTGCAATTGTTAGCAAAACATTCTTATTATGAGTCACAATGTCCTACTTTATTCTCCAAAGAAACTCAACAAGGAAAAAAAAAACAGGAATCTTGTAGCAGTAAACAACTTCCTTGGTTTAGGCGGTTGGTCTTGGTCCTAGCATATGCCTATTGTTGTTGTTCCATTATTGTTGCAATTTTGTGATTATGTATGACTACCTTGGTTGTTTTAATGAGTTGGCATGCTGTTTGCTAGGACAACTCTATCATGGGTTTAAAAAGAAGGCATGCCAAGTACTTGAGGAAAGTTCTCATTGAATTTCAAATAAGAGCTTCTCTGTTTGGACCATGTTTTGGTTCTTAGTTGTTGTTACATCATAGCATAGTTTGATATTCAGAAACCTCATTATGGACATTCTTCTAGTGTTTGGGTTTTTTTTTTTTTTTTTGCGTGAATATTCAATCCCACATCTTCAATGAAACTCAAAATCTTAACAGACTCTCATAATCCAAATCAACTTTCAAAACAAAGTTAACAAACAACACCTAAATCAATTAATAACATTGGCGGATCAGTAACAATGAATAAAAGTTGAGAAAATTCACTGTATCTCATGCGCTAATAGTATAAAATAAAATAAAAAATAAAAAATAAAAAAACACCTTAATAATCCGTTCATTGATACTAAATCAATTTAGTCGAGGAAAAAGAGAAAGAGAAGGGACCTTTTTGACGGACTCAACGCTCTAGGCTAACACAGTCGCCGGGGCAGTGAGCGGCTGAAATTGAAAAGTACTCTGTTTTTTCCTCTTTTGTTGGTCTTGCTCGCGCCTCTGGGTTCTTATGATTGATTTTGGAAGAGAGGAAGTACATAAAAAGAGAAGAAGCGTAGAGAGACAGAAGCGTGGAGAGAGTAGACGACTATAAAGCGTAGAGAAAAAAAAAAGTGGGGTAGAAACCACATGGTTTGTTTTTTATTTTTTATTTTTTTAGGTTTTAATACATGACCTGCTTTACATGTAACTAGCCTCGTCATATGCATTTCGTGCGTGTGAGTAGATTTTTTTTTTTGGGGTCATATTTTGTAGAAAAAAAACTGTGTTTATCTTCTGTATATATTAAGAGGGTTCAAAAAGTTAATTATTACTTTTTTTCCTGTAAAAAATACCACTAAATTAATTAACCAACAACTTAAAAATGGGGTTAAAATAGTAAATTGACAAAAATAATAAATTTCTACTTCTATGTTGAAATGTCTTCCTATTTCTAATAAACTCCTACTTTTATGTTAATTTAAATTCCTACTTCTACTTTCTAACTCCCTACAAAATAGAGTCACTCGTTTGTTAGTTTTAAAACTCCTCCAATCTACAAAACTCACCTCACATATTCATTTTTTTTTTTTTTTTTGTAATTGGAAAAAGTAAAAATCTCAAATTATAATAAATTCATATTATTAATTTTTACCCAAAAAATAGAAGAGTCTCTGAGCACGCGCGCAAGCGCGTGCTCAGAGGCTAGTTTTATTTTATATGTATATAATTTTTATTTTGAAAATCTAATTTATAAGTGAATAAATTGATAATTCCTTGGATATCAGTAGGTTGACGTGTCTCGAACGATGGTGATCTTTGGGCTATTTCCTGTAAAACAACACTAGGTCAGAGGAGACCGATGGGGACCGGCCAAAAGTCCTCCGATGATTAAGTTAGTCACTTTCTCCTCTCTGTAAGGAAGGAGTAATTTCTTAGAATAAAATTTTCTGAATCTCTTACCCTTCATCGGTGAATTCTTATATAGTGTGTGGAGAACGATTATCTGTTTAATAACCGTTCCCAATGTCTCGGAGTCCGGAGAATTGGGGATAACTTCCATAACCGCTATGGAAGTTACCTAGGTGAGACGGGCCATTCCATGATGAACTCGTCCATCTTATATTGGAGACGGACAAGATCGTCTTGGACGGCTTGCCCTTGCCCGCATGATGATGGGTAAGATTACCATGGGATCTCGTCCGTCCAAAGACGGACGAGGTCGTCTAGGACGCTTGGAACGACCACTTCGCCTGTGGTTTGTCATATCTTCTCTCCTTTGGACAAGACATATGGACGAATTATGGAGTTGGATGTTTTTCGTGACACCATCAGTTGCCCCCTTGTCCATGTGGGTCGTCCAATGAGTTGGGTGAACTGCTGACACGTCCTTGGACGTATATAATTGGCGAATAAATCAGTGCTCTACGTGTCATTTTTCTATTAGTGACTGATCCCGTCGATTAGCTTTCCGAGGTAGATGACACGTGTCGTTCTTGTATTGGTAGAGTTGTTTCAAATGCCCAGGTCAGCATCCTATAAATAGTGGAATGCCTCCTTTAACCCTTCTCATTTCAGAGATTTTCTTCCTTGACATCTGTCGTCTATAGCCTCGTCTAGGAGTTCCTCCGCGTCTAGAGTTTTCTTCTGTCTAGAGCCAGGTATTCTTCTGCTCTCCGTCTTTAGGTTTTTAAGTTTCTTGTCAATGTCTGCTGCTTCTTCGTCCACTGATAGCCTCAATAAGGTTATAGACGAGTATTATGAGGACAGTAGTGATAGATCTAGTTCTAGCAGTGCTAGTGACAGTAGTGGAGGAAGTACGGACGAGAATTACTCTTCTGGGGCTCTTGGGTTCCCTATTGAAGTCGTCCAGGAACAACTTAGAAGAGCTTTTGGCTCTCAAGCTGGCACTCCGTCCAGAGCGCATCCGTCCAATACTACGGACGAAGAGGAGACCGTCTTTAGTTGTGCTGTAGGTGTTTATTCTAAGACGGATGAACAAAGATTGAACAGTCTTAAATCTTGGTACCAAATTCCGGACGAGTTTAACCCTAGGCTACCCGTCCATGGAGAGTGGTGTTGTGACCCGCGTTTTGGAATAGGCGTCTATGAGTCTTACTTTCTGGGTGGCCTTAGGTTTCCTTTAAACGCCTTTGCTAGGGAGCTGCTAGGTAGGTTAGGCTTAGGTGTTTGTCAATTTAATCCTAATGCGTGGAGATTTGTTATCTCCATGCAAATTTTGTGGAAGGAGGTTTTTGGTGAGGATCGTCCTCTTACTGTGGACGAGTTCCTTTATTGTTATAAACCTTTTGGAATTAGTCAATCTGAGGGTTTTTACCAGTTCACTGCTGGGGGGAATGATTGCAGGCTGATTAAGTCCCTAGCTTCGTCTGATAGAAAGTGGAAAACAGAATTTATCTTTATTTCAAGCTTCTGGGCAGGGAACCCTGTGGACGTTGGCAGGGATCCCTTTCCTCCTTACACCGAGGACTTAGGGAACCTTCGTCTAGAAGGTACGTCCCTTCCCCTTGTTTATTTTTTATTTTTTTATTTGATCCGTTTACAATTTCTAACCTTTATTTACTCGTTGTGTTGCAGCTGCTGAACGTCCGTCTTTGAGCAAATTCCATCGTGACCGCGTCCATAGGGCTCGTCTTTATACAGACAGGAGCTTTCGTTCTCTTGTCACCCTCAGACGTTTAGCTAAGTGGGGTTTAGGTCCTGAGCCGTCAGACGAAGCTATTGCACACGAGGTTACTGTGCGCAAGAGTAAGTTTTCAGCTAAGTTTGTTTTAAGTTTTTTCTTTAAGTATACATTCATGATCTGTTTGTTATCTTGTTTTAGGAATGTCTACAATGAAAGAAAATAAAGGGAAAGAAGTCCTAGGTGAGGGGAAACGTCCTGAGGTTCAGGTACGTCCAGCGGCTGGGGACAAAAGGAAGTTCCTGCCCAAGAACATTGATTTGGAAGGGCTCCCCAGTGGTCGAGGCAAAAGAGTCAAGCAGGGCTCGTCCAAGGTAGCTAAATCCAAACCTTCAGAGTCTTAGCCTTCCATTCAGGTAGTTGATGTTGACTCGTCCACTCCGGTTGAGTCCACTCCGTCCAAGACTCCTCCGCCCAAAACTCCTTTGTCTAAGCCAACTGGGCCTGGCTCGTCCCAGCCTTCTACAAACATTATTGAAAATGAGGATTTGGCTTGGGAGCGCTTTCAGTTGGCCGTCCTGGACGAGGACATAAACATGTGTTATAACATGGGCTTGAAGGAGTTTGAGCATTCTGGCGTCCATGACCTCTTCAAGGTATGTAAATAATTTCTCGTCCTTGTTCATTTAACAACCTTTCTTCATTTAAGCATCCTATGTTGTTTTATCTATTCGTAGGCCATGTCAAAGTTTATAGCGACGTCCAGACAGGCAACAGAGCTGGATAAGACGAGGATCTTGTTGGAGACGAGAATTCAACAAGTGAATGCTGACTGTAAGAAATGGGCTGGGGTTGCTGCAAAAGCTAAGGACGAGGTCAATGAGCATAACAAGCTGATTGAGGAGCTGAAGACTGATGCATTGGAGAAGGATACCCGCATTGATCACTTGCAAAAGATGAACGACGAGCTGAATGCTCGTCTCTCCAAGGCAAAAGAGGACGCTGTGGCTAAATTCAAGTCGTCCAAAGTGTATACAGACACTCTGGATCGCAATTATGCAGCTGATTTTGAAGATTTCAGAATGGACGCTATTGAGAACTTCCCTGAAGTTGACTTTAGCTCAATCAAGCTTAACCTTGCTGCTGCCACAAGCTCTCTTCTTCAGACCGGCTCTGATGACATCAATGTGGAAGATGACGCCAGTACTTAGCCTCCCTAGGACGAGCCTGATGTCAATGCTCCCCCTGCTTAGGATGAGACCTTTAAACTTAGTAGCCTTTGTTTTCTTTTTTGTTTGGTTTCTATTTGGTCCTCTGTTTTAGGACCTTCTTTATGTAACAAGAATACACTATCCACGTCCATGGTTTTAGGACGGGTCTTTTAAGCAAACCATTTCAGTTTTTTGAACTAATCAAGGGTTTTTGGACGTAGGATGTCCACCCTTTGAATGAAGTTTTATTTTCTTTGCATGGACAAGTGATCTCATTTTCTTTGCATGGACGAATGCTGCTAAGCTATTTTAAGTCAACCCCAGCTTTAGCTCGTCCATGTCGAGAATACATATTCCTCATATTGTTAGTCTAACTCGTCTTAGTAGGTAGTATTTTTATCCAGCTTGATTCGTCTTAAGACTTACAAGCTGATTTTACATACCATCCTACTTATTTTGCCCAACTTTTTTCTCTCGTCCAGAGTTTGGATTGTTTCTGTTGGCTTTGCCTCGTCCATGATTTGGACGAGTGTAGTTATGGTTTTTTCCTTGCTTTATTCAAGAAAATTTAGACGTTACATCTCTGCGTCTAGAGATTTTATTCGTCTTGGATCTTTCAATCCTCTTGAGGATTGGCTTGGACTACAATATCATGGAGATGTAAAATTCACACAACATTTTGTACATAACATATATATTGTTTACAGATAAGGCATATGCACACTGATGCCTTTTTATTTAATAAGTACATACTTCATAACTTCGTCCATAACCATGACACAACCATAATAAGTAATAAGGTAGTAGTTTCAAACTTCAAACACAAATAGCATCAAACATAGTAGTATCAAACACAAACGGCATCAAACATAAGTAGAACGTAAGTAGACAGACAAGATCCAGGCTCGTCCATAGGTCCACTTTTACTGATAGTACCTCCTCAAGTGTTCCACATTCCAAGGATGTTCCAACTTTCTCCCGTCCAGGTAGTAGGATCCTTACCTTTTACAGTTGATAACTCTATATGGTCCTTCCCAGTTTGGGCCCAACTTCCCATGTGTTGGGTTTTTGGTTGACAAAGAGACCTTTCTTAGGACGAGATCTCCTATGTTGAAACGCCTAGGCTTCACCATCGCATCATACTGCCTAGCCATAAGGTTCTTGTACTTTGCTGCCCTGTGTTCTGCGTTTGCTCTTACCTCACCTATTAGATCGAGGTTCAGACGGAGTTGGTCCTCATTATCCTTGTCTTGATACATCATCACCCTGTGATTAGCCATATGTACTTCTGCAGGTATGACTGCGTCGCTTCCATAGGCTAACTTGAAAGGAGTCTCCCCTATAGGGGTTCTCACTGTGGTCCTGTACGCCCATAAAACTCCTGATAATTCATTTGGCCATACTCCCTTTGCCCCCTCAAGCTGAGTCTTGATGATTTTCAATAAGGATCGATTTGCAACTTCAGCTTGGCCTTTGGCTTGGGGATGTGCAGGCGAGGAATAATGGTTCTAAATTCCAAAGTGTAAGCAAAAGTCCCTGAAAAGTGCATTGTCAAATTGTCGTCCGTTGTCAGACATTAATACCTTCGGCACTCCAAATCTACATACAATGTTCTTCCACACGAAATTTTTCACATTTTGTTGTGTGATATTTGCCAATGGTTCAGCTTCCACCCATTTGGTGAAGTAATCGATGCCCACCACTAAAAACTTTATCTGCCTTGTGCCCAGAGGGAAGGGACCCAAAATGTCCAGTCCCCATTGTGCGAAGGGCCACGGTGCCACCATTGGGGTGAGGTATTCCGATGGTTGCCTGGGGACGTTACTAAACCGCTGGCACTGGTCGCAGACCTTAACGTATGCTTTAGCATCAGCTTGCATGTTTGGCCAGTAATACCCTACACGGACGACTTTGTGGACAAGTGATCTGGCTCCTGAGTGATTGCCACATGCCCTTTCATGAACTTCTCTTAGTACGTAGTTTGTTTCGTCCGGAGCTAAGCATCTAAGGTAAGGTTGAGAGAAGCCTCTCTTGTATAGCACTTCATTCATAAGGACGTATCTAGTTGATCTCACCCTCAACTTCCTGGCTTCGTCCTTCTCTTCTGGTAGTCATCCGTCTTTCAAGTATGATATAATGGGGGTCATCCAATTTTCTCTGCTATCCACCTGTTGTACTTCCGGGACATCTATACTTGGCATATACTGAACTTCACCTGAGTTGTCCATTAATTCATTTGCTGAGTCTTCTTTTGCTATAGTATCAACTTCCACATTCTCCTCCCTTGGGATTTGAATGAAGTTTTCAAATCTTTTTACCAGGCGCATTACCCTACTAAGGTATTTCTTCATTCGTTCTTCCTTCACTTCATACATCCCATTTACTTGCCCCATGATCAGTTGAGAATCCCCCAGGACACATATGGACTTGACTTCCACAGACTTAGCCAATTCTAGCCCTTTGAGGAGGGCTTCATATTCGACTTCATTGTTAGTTGCTTGGTACTGTAGACGGACTTTATGTTTCAGTTTATCTCCTTTTGGGGATTGTAGGATCACACCAATTCCTCATGCATGCCGTGTAGACGAACCATCCACGTGGACGACCCATCTCTTACTGTCCTCTGTCTCATTATGACTTGGGGTAAACTCTGCTATGAAATCCGCTAGTGCTTGAGCTTTTATGGAACGCCTTGGTCGATACCTAATATCAAACTCACTGAGCTCTACAGCCCACTGGATTAAACGTCTAGCAGCTTCCAGTCTATTCATTGCCTTCTTGAGCAGGTGATCTGTCATAACATTAATGACATGTGCTTGAAAATAATGCCTCAGCTTCCTAAAAGCGGTGATCAGTGCGAAGGCTAATTTCTCCATTTGTGGATACTGTCCTTCCGCTCCCCTCAATGCCTTGCTTGTATGGTACACAGGTCTTTGCACTTTATCTTCTTCTCTTATCAATGCTGAGCTCATAGCATGCGGGGTTACCGTTAGGTACAAATATAACTCCTCTCCCTCCACTGATCGACTCAGCAGCGGTGCCACGATAAGGTATGCCTTCAAATCTTCGAAAGCTTTTTGATACTCGTCGGTCCATTCAAATGCTTTTTTAAGACCCTTAAAAAATGGCAAACATTTGTCAATGGCTTTAGAGACAAACCTGTTAAGTGTGGCTACTCGTCCAGTTAGGGATTGGATTTCCTTGGTATTTTGCGGTGGCTTCATGTCCAATATTGCTTGAATTTTATCTGGATTTGCTTCAATTCCCCTGTAGGAGACCATAAAGCCAAGGAATTTCCCTGACGATACTCCAAAGGCACATTTGCTAGGATTCAGCTTCATGTGATACTATCTCAGTGTGTCAAATGTCTCCTGCAGGTCGTCTAGATGCCTTCCCTCGTCTTGACTTTTCACCAGCATGTCATCTACATAGACTTCCACATTCCGCCCAATCTGCAGATAAAACATGTGGTTGACCAACCTCTGATATGTCGCCCCTGCGTTCTTTAAACCAAATGGCATTACCTTATAGCAGAATAAGTCTTGACTGGTGACAAAGGATGTCTTCTCTTGGTCAGCCTCGTCCATCCTTATCTGATTGTATCCCGAAAAGGCATCCATGAAGCTAATCAATTTGTGGCCTGCAGTTGAGTCTACTAACTGGTCAATGCGTGGCAGCGGGTAACTATTCTTAGGGCAAGCCTTGTTCAGATCAGTGAAATCTACGCACATTCTCCACTTGCCATTTGCCTTTTTGACCATTACTACATTGGCCTGATGATTTCGATTCTAGGTCGTTGGGTTTCTTAGAAGTTGTTTGGTTCCTGTGGAAATGAAGGGGAAAGATGTGAAAATCAAATTTGGATGTGCTTTAGATTTTTTTGGTTATCCAAATGTTGAGAATTTATTCATTTATTTTAGTGTGTAGATGGGTTTTTGTGGATCGTCTGAGAGCGCTTTTTTTTTTTTTTTTACATTTTCTTATTGTTGATTTTGATGCTGGGTTATTCGGTTTTTGTTCAATTTCATAGCCTTTGTTTGGTTCCTAAGAGAAAATGAAGGAAAAGTTATGAACATCAAATTTGGAGTTTTAGTAAACAGAAGGGTTGTTTTGGGCTAAGTTCACTAGCTTTTTATTGTTATTATGATTCTCTTTTGATTTATGACATATCATCTTCATAGAAGCGAGGGAGTTGATAGGAGTTAATCGTGAATTGAAAAATGCCAATTTCATTGTCTGCATCATAATTAATGAGTAATTATTTATTTATTTATTTTGAGAGTAGATGGAGTTTATGGATGATACAAGAGTGATTTTCATTATCTTATGGATGATTTTGATAATGGGTCATTCATTATTTGTTCAATTTCATAGCCCATTACCTCTTTTTCAATGAATGCTATGAAATTTGAAAGGCATCTCTCAGGATCAATGATGAATGATTTTCAGCTATGACTATTCTTATTTAATATTTTCTGGTTATTCGTATTTTTTTATTTCAAGTATTTTAGATTTATATCTATCAATTCCTTTCTCTACAGAGATGAGGTGGGTTCTTTCTAAAATCCTTGACAGCTCTTTCTCTCTCTGTCAATGGCAGACAAGAAATTAGGGTTCTTCACTATAAAAGAAGAGGATTATGGAGGCATAAAGAGAGGGGAGGCATGTACTACTATAGAAAGAAAGGGCACCAAAGGGTAAGACCTTTCTTTTATTTTGCACTTTTATTTAGTTGTTTTCTAAAATTTAATAATTTGTTAAGATAAAGAGAGGCTGGAACCACTACCAGTGAGTTTTTATCTTCGATTTAAGTTTGTTTATTAATTGTGATTAGGTTTTGATATTTTGTTTGGATTGGTTTCGATTTTGGTATTCAAATTAAGTTTTTCTTTTCGCTTTTCAGTTTGACATTTTGATCAGCACGCCCTTAAGTTCAGCTAGGTACCAATTTCGAATCGATCAAATTCCAGATCGCTTAGATCTACTTTGATTCTTTTGTTTTTGTTTTTGTCGGATCTAGGGTTTATCATCTGCTTTTTTGATGAATATATTGCTTTTGTTTATTCGTGGTGTTAGTACTCTACTTTGAATGTTCCAATTTCAATGTATTTCTCCCTCAATTGTTCACATTCTAGATTTCGGAATCCTAATGACTGTGTTACTCGCTAATGGTGAAATAAGCCACATCACTTCCAATGAAAACTTCAAAGTCATTGTAACTGAGATCTGCTCTTCCGCCCTGTTCCGTTTCTTCTCTACAACTCCATACACACAAGGTCAGAATAGCGTGGTTAATTTTCCTCTTTCGGATACTCTCTTTGATGATTTGGCCCACTTTTTTACTATTTGCATGTTCCATTCCAAACCACAGAGGAAAAAAGAAAATCCAAAAGGAAGTGCAAAAAAAAAAAAAAAAAAAGCGAAAACTGAAAAATTTGTTCGTTCTTTGCCCTGTCAACAAACTATTCAGAAGCTATCCCATTCCTTCTCTGCAACAACAGACAATTGAGAAGGTAAGCATGCTTTTTTCTTTTTTCTTTTTTCTTTTTTTTTTCTGTTCAACTACCGTTTCAAATTGTATAAACTACCCACAGATCCTTTTTCCTCTGCTAAATCTAATTTTATAGGGTTCTTCTTTTTATTTTTGGCTACCTTTTACCTTAATTTCCCATTTATTTTTTTTCCCAATTTATTGAGTGAAGTTTTCTTCAATTGTTGTATTGGTTAGATTTTATTTTTGTTTGGCAGATTTTTGTTAGGTTTGCACTTTTTTTGTTTGCCTTTATGTTTTGTCGATTACTGTTGAGTGTAGATTTATTGATGATTTCTCTCAAAGTAAAATTATGGTTTCACTGGAATTATTTATTGCATTTTTTTAATAGAAACAAACAGATAGATAACAAAGATTTTGTTAAATACTGTTTTGCCACATGGTTTAAGGTTTGGCTACCTTTTTCCCTAATCTCCCATTTATTTTTTCAATTTCTTGAGTTCTATTTTGTTCGATTGTTGTATTGATTAAATTTTTGTTTTTGTTTGGCAGATTTTTGTTTGGTTTGTGCTTTTTTTGGTCAGCCCCAAAATTTGAATTGATTTATGCTTTTGTACAGATCTATGTTTTGTTGAATCATTCTCAAAAAAAAAAAAAAAAAAAAAAAAAAATGATTACTGAGAGTACAGTTATTTATAAATTTTTTAAGTAAAATTATTGGATTTTTTATGTTAATTACCGAGTTTTTGCAGATTGAACCACATTTTCTCTGATCGCCTTTGTTGTTTTTCTTCTTGATATTTAATTTTATTATTATTTCTCTATTGATTTATGTCTCTATCGATATATATTATTTCATCGTTTTGCACCTTTTTGGCTTAATTTATGTGGTATCATTCTATTTTTATAGATTAGTCCTTAAAATTGTTGGAAATTTGGAATTGCCTTAATTTTTTTTTTTACCCTTTTTTCCAGTAGCCTAAAAGAAGGTTGGAATTCTCCTTAAATTTTTTTTCACTATGCTTTGTAATCGATTTGACTTATTTGTGTTTCTAAGGTTTTACTCAATTTCAAGCCAGTTTTGTATATTTTGTTTTTGGTCCCTAGCATAGTGTTTCATGTACTGTAATTGTTGATTTTATAATTCACATGATTTTTCATATATGCGTGCACCCACCCTTTGCTGTTAGTTCTTAAGTTTTTATTGAGAATTTTGCTTCGCAACCCAATGAAGAGATAAAAAGAAGGTAGTGGGCTGATTTTCTATAGACAAGTAATGGAATTCTCAGGGATGTGCTTTAGCAATACAACATTTTGAATCAAAAGAAGGGGTCACATATTAGGTTTTACTTGCTCATTTATTATATTTGTCATTTGCTCTATTAAGTTTGACTCTTGAAATATTTAAAATACCTTGAACTACTCAAATGTATTTTTTGATTGGGATCCTTGGAGGAGGGTACCAACTGTAGGTTTCACAATAGTAACTTTTTGTAATACAGTTTCTAGAATTTCAAAGGCCACTATTTTACGAGCTTATGATTTACAAATACTATAATGAAATGCAAGAATAACCTACTAGGGAAAGCTTACAACAAACCAATACATTATCAACATAAACTTGCTAGAATTATAATCTTAACTTCAATGTTTGTGACTAGACTAGCACATGAGATACCTAATACATCAATTAAATAATTCTGCGCATTGAGCGGGTTAAAGACTATTAGTATAATAGCTGTGTTGTTAATAGAATCGAATTTTGTTGCTCCAAATTGATTTTCTTGCCAATTATAGTCTGCACAATCCACCAATATTATAGAAGAAAGTGGCCTCTGTGATGCCTAGAAGGTAGAAACACTGTATTATTTATTCTAAATTCCTAATACATACATTAGTTAAATCAAATATTTAGTAATTACTTGAGTTCTATTTGACTTGGTTTCTATTAATTTTTGTATTGCTCAGACTTTTAGGCACAGTTTATTGGCAAGGTTTTTTTTTTAAATGTTGTTGTTATTAGCTTTGTTTATTTTGTTTATTCATTTGTTTTTATTGTGTATGTCTTAGTGTCTTGGATTTGAGTACTTATAGATGATTTACTTTTATTTATTTATTTTATGAATAGATGATTACATAATAATGGGTGGAAAGATTCATGAATTCCGTAACTTTGGTGTGCATATAATTTAATATATCTCCTTCTGTAATTTTGAAGTAAAGCCTAATAAATTTGAGGAACCTTTGTGTAATTAATCTTGATTCTTGCTGTCAAAATTAGAAACTGTTATCAACTTCCTTTTAATGACTATTTTTGACTTTTTCCTGTAGTCTCTCTTTACACTATTCCCCTATTTTTACTATCCCTTATTGAGTACTTATATACGAAATAGGACATAGAATTATTTTAGTGTTATTAAACTTCAATTTGGTTTTATTAGACATTCAGATTTCTTGTTGTTTACTTCAAATAAACCTATTATGTTTTTTGTTTTCAATGATATTTTTATTCTCATGTGCTATTGTAGATTTATCACTGCTTTGTTTAGGATATTTGTGTCACATTTGGTTTGCTTTTGTTTAGAGTATTTGGGTTAATTAGTTTTGGATATTTGCCAATGATGTTTTTGAAATAGAGAAAAAGAAACACAATCATGCCTTACTTTTCCTTTTTCTTAAGAGATGAATGGTGATAGTCTTAAGTTTGGAAGACACAGTATATTTTTTCCACAGTGTTACCAATTGAGATAACCTTAATAGAAGCTTAAATTAGAGATATGCACATGTTTTTATCCTAGCCATTTTGAGATGTACATATATATTCTTGATTACCTTCTTGATATGTAGTTGATATTTTTGCTATAACTGTTAAAATTATGCTTTAATCTTGATTTGGTGTACTTTACTTTCTATTGCATTCATCTTTTAAGTTGTATTGTAACTATTGTAATTTGATATTGTGGTTAACATAGTTCTATGGTGCATAGACTTATATTAAAAAATGATAAATTATACTATTTCACAATGTTAAAACAACGTTTTGTTTTATAGTTCTTTCAATAAATTGAAAACTAACTATTTGAAATACATAGCAAAGGCTTGCAATACAGGATGAAAAAAAAAAAAAAAACTTGTGATACAAAGATAGAGAAGGAGAAAAAAAAAAATCCTTATGACATAGATATAGACCACCATCCATTCCCTCGTTGGACTTAGACATTTTTATAGATTATGAAGATTACAAAAAGATTGGTTACAATTTTGGGTCTTCACTGTAAATGAACGGAATTAAAAACAGTTATATGTAACTAATCTTAAAGATGTTGTTGGGATCAAATCAATATAATATTGAACATTGTGCTGATATTTAAGTTTCTGTTCTTAGCAATTTAGTTTTGATGCTGTTTGTTTTGTAATAAATACGTGTTGTTCATTCTGTTATTCGTGTTTGTTACTAGTGTTCTTAAAAAATTCTATCACGTATAACTAATTGGCAAATACAATTTTTAACAACATTCTATGTAATTTTTATCTATTTGGATCAGTACATCAATTTTTTGCATCCACATCCAATTGAGGGTTCCCTAGCAAGTGTGTAAGTGATTCTGCTGATCACTGCTAAGTATATAAAAGATCTTATACTCTACTTATAAGTAGATTAAAGTTCTTTTGAGCTATTAGCGATGCTTTCTCTTATTAACCAATAACTTTATCAGTGTCACATACATTCCTTTAGACCATTTTAAACCTGGCAGATTTAAGGTGTTGTTAGTTTCATTAACGTTTGTAATATGCCATTACTAAAATTTAATTGTATTGTATAAACTACATGCCTATAATATAATTGACAAATAACTAATTGATCTATCAACAAATATGCCTAAATATAAATTATATTGCATAAACAACAAATATAACTAACATATTGGTTTGCCAAAAGGAATGATTATTGATTGTGGAAAATTCAAAGTGTGATGAACCTTATCCTTGTGATTATCAAAAATTTGTCGTTACGTTTCATTAAATATATAAAAAAAATTAAAAAAATAAAAACAAAAACAAAAAAATTCCTTTTTAAGATTTCAAATTTTCATCCCTTAAATTTTGAATCATCTACATTTTCTAATAAAATTTGCTAAATTATAAATTAGAACCATCATTTCTAACTGAAAGTCCCCGCATTTCTACATCTAATCTACCAAACAATACTTGCTAAATAATAAAGCACAATCTTTCTTGTCCAAAACATATTTTATGTCACTGTGATGAGAGTGAACCATACTTATGTGGAAGCAAACAATATAATAAAATAAAAGTAAAGCATCCACTGATGACACATCTCATAGCTCCCACAAATAAATTATACAACTTCAATCAAACTATACTCATCTAAGCTAGAAGATAGACAATACAAACAGTATTTCTTATACGCTCAACGCATAATTCACCTATGCACACAAACCACTCTTATGCCAATTATTTATAAGCACTTACAAGTAAAAACCCAGTTGATAAGCCATATCATATAAGGTTTGCTAGCCTGCTCGACTGAAATTGTGCATAATCATCATCTCCGCTTCCCCTCCTCCTTTCATCTGCTCTATCTTACCCTACCACTCATTCTCATCAACAAATATATATATATATATATATATATATATATATATGTATATATATATATATATATATACTACTAAGTTTTGTTAATGAAATTTTCTGGTTAATAATATGAATTTAGACTTAACTGAGCCTTTTAAACATGAATAAACTCATAATTAATAATATATCTACATACTAGTTTTTATAAAAATGGAGAACAATTTGATCATTCCATCTATTTTGACTAATAGAATGCTGAAGCACCAAATTTTTAGGAATTAAATCAAATTAACAACATTTTTAAGAGATCAAAATCAAACTAACCCAATATTTAAGGGACTAAAATCAAACCATTCTCATATTTAGGAGACCATAATCAAACTTATTCCAAATTTTAGTGACCAAACATATACTTTTCTCTTTTTTTTTTCCTAAAAAGAAGTATATTTGTATATATTTAAAATATACATCAAAATATATATGAACATGTAAGTGTATATATAATAAGTGTATCCATTTCGTGCATGTAAACGTGTGTGCTCGCATGCATGAACTATGTTTGTATATGTAATGCATATTTTACATATTTAGAGATACCAGGTTTAAAGACAGAAGGAGATGGTTTGGCTTGGACGATGACAAGCCTGAAAATAGGGTTTGAAGCAAAGGGAGTGAAAAACTGCTTCAGGGTCCAGTCCAAAGCAAATGTGCTGTGTTCTTTATCATCAATACCAACCACCATCACTTGCTTCTCAACAATGGCCATTGCAATTATGTTGGTTAAGTTGTTCTCTTTGGCAGTCAAGAGTGCTTGGACTAGCTCAGTTAATTGAGGATTTGATGAATGAAGGCAATGAGAATACTGAATAGAGATTACTAGTCAGACTATTTATACAAAAACTGAAACTTGTGTTTGTACCTTTTGGATAAGTTTATAAGTACGAAAATATTAGTTGTAGACAGGTAGACCTTACACTTGTGTATGCTTTTAATTGTATATTTAATTTGAATAAGTTTTCAACAAAAAAATTTGAATAAAAGTTATTAAATTATAAATATGACAACTAATTATGATATTACCCATTAACAATTTCACATAAAAGTGCTAAGTATTTAGTTTTCTTATTCAGCAAAATAAAACTAAATACTTAAAAAAATATTACAGTTTTTCTATTATGCTTAAGTGGGTTGCAGATATTGGACTTTTTAAAACCATTACACTCAAAAAAATATTACAGTTTGTCTATCTGCAACCCACTTAAATTGTAAAGAATTTAGTTTATTTAGCCTCTAATTTAAGACTGATTCAGTGATGTAAAGGATTCCTTGTGAGTTGTGACAATCAAATTCTCAAATTAAGTTGTTTATTATTCTAGCTAGAGAAGAATGTGTCACCTTTCATATTGTTGTCAATTTGTCTATTCCCATTGTTAAACTTGTAGCATTGCCATATGTCAAAGAACACTAGTATTCTACTATATTCAAGTGATATAACCAACAATATACAATTTTTTAAAAAGAAAAATTGTGAAAATTTTAGCTTCTTATTTTGCCCCCACTTTTCTTGAAGCTGCATACATGAAAATATCTGACAGTATATCTCAAAGGCATCTCTTGGCTCTTGCTGCTTGTGAAGGAAAATATATTATAGTAGAAGAATGGATCTTGAAAATGAGAGCTAAATAAAGTACTCAATGTTTGATTAAATCTTTATGGCTGTGATTAAGTGTTTAATTATATGGTATTAAATTTCTTAACGTATTTTTTTTTTAAATTATAATTATATTTAAAAAGAACAAGTGGTTTGCTTTGATTTTTCTAGTAATAGTTGATCAAATCTGCTGGCTCATTACCATGAGGGCTATAAAATAATACAATGTTCAAACCCTTTTCTCTGTCTCCCTTTTTTTTTTAATTGTATGCTTAAGGTCTTTATATATATAAAAGAATTTTTTTTTTCGCAAACTAGAACGACACTAAAAAACACTGTCAAATACTCCAAATGAAGTATATATAATTGATATCGGATGTAACTTAAATATAAAAAGAGCAAGTAGTTTTCTTTAATTTTTGTAATTATGATTGATCAAATCTGCTGGCTCATTAGTCATTACCATGTGTATTATATGCATGTAATATTCACAATTGATCATATCCAATATAAATGACATGAAGGTGAAATTAAAAAAGGGTATCATTATCAAAGTCACTTTTGAAAGAATGAATTAAACGAGAAATAAAAATGTCACCTTCAAAATAAAAAATTAATAATCGTAGAAGGAGGGGTGGAGAAGAAAATAGTTGAATGTGTCTAAACTTTAAAAAGGTCAAAATTTTACACTTAATTAATCACTTGAGGCAATTTTTCCCCCTATTTTCAAGTTTATATAACTATTCAACCTCCACTAGATGGAGAAGTACCACTTTTGAGTGAAGGAGGAGCAGTAGAATGCCCTCGATATGCCATCCACTTGGAGTAGATGCTCCTTCCCCCCACAATATTCAAATAGAATTGTTCATGTTAGGGGATTTAGGCCCTAGTTTTGCTAATTAACCAATTAATAAGCTGAGCATATTAATTAGTCCAACTATAAATGTTCAAGGATTGGTCAATGTAATCACGCATAATATTTCATAAAATAAAAAATAGTTGAAACACATGAACATGCAATATGATAATGTAGGGAAAACCAATGGAACAACTATTTCTAAGTAAAAATTACTACAAGTCATGAGGGCTTAACCACCAACTCCAAGAAAAACAAATCCACTATATAAAATCAAAGTTTACAAATAGAATAGTTATATTCTAATCTGATACCTTGTATAGAACTTATTGACGTTACCCAAAATAGCTCTAAATTCACAGACTCTTCTATAGATTTGTGACTTTTGATTGATGAGTCCAAATCTTCTGTCCCACTTTTCTTGCTCCACTTTCTACTCCACCAATAAAAACTTGTCACATATTCACCTAACTAATTAAATATTACCATTATTGACTTATTAATACTACCATTATTAATTAATGGTAGTAATTAATTAATTAAGTGAACATGTGGCAAGTTTTATTGGTGGAGTATAGGGTGGAGCAGGAAAAGTGGGATAGAAGATTTTGACTCTTGATTGATCTGAGCTAGTATCAAAATTCAAGAAACTTCAATTCTTGTTGGGCTTGAATCCTCGGTCTTGTCTTGGACTTGAACCAAACTTCAAACACACTCAACACTCACTAAACACATAAAACATGAATACATTTTATCATGACTTGCTAAATTAATCCAACGGACTGAACAATTCATCGACACAAAATTCATTGTAAATATGGTATAAACTATAAACATAATGAACACAAACTTTCAAAGAAAAATATTACAAAGGAGTTGTAAACCTATTAAGAAGAAGATTAAGGGTGCAATTGAATTGGAGAAGGGTAAAATAGAATTGTAGAATGGAAGCAAGTGTGGTTTGAAGAAAACAGTTGCACAAACAAGGCAGTGTGATCAAAGCAGAAACCAGAAGAGGCTTAAGGTGTGGTTGAAGAAATTACTTGCAATGTTGAAGAGTTAAGCAAAAGCATGTGAGTTACACGTGTGAGAGAGTAGTTAGTTAGTTAGTTAGATGTAGAGTGACACTTATCCTAATCTTATTGGAGGAGAGTTTTAGGGAATTCTGTTAAAGTTTGTTAGAGTTTTTCTAGCACTTTTGCTCCTTTTTTGATCTGTAGCTACTAGTATAAATAGATGTTAATGTGTGTAAATTAGTTAGTCTTTGTAATTCATAGAATTTAGCAATAAAAGTTTCTCTTTTTCACTCAAAATTTTCTCTCTATTTTCTAGAGCTTTCTTGAACTTTCTGTAATTTTCTTTCTTGATTTGAGGCTTCTTGTTTTAGCTTGTGATTTTAACATGGTATCAGAGCGTTAAACAAGTTCAGATCTTTTTTTTTTTTTTTTTGCTTGAATTCTTTGAATTTCATCTTGTTCTTCTTCAAGCTTCAAAGCTCCATTAGTGGCATCCACTGAAGAAGCTTCAAACAATCAATCTTCTTCTACTATGAATGAAGATTCTGTCAATCCATTCTTTCTTAGTAGCAGTGATAACAACATAGTTCAACTAGTGTCTTAGAAGTTGATTGTTACTGATGTGTTATGTGTTCCTTCTTTTATTTAACCTCATATCTATTAGTAAATTGAAAAAATCACAATATTGTTACCTTATTTTTCTTGGATCATTTTGCTTCATTCAGGATCTTGCTCTCTGGAGCACGATTGGTCTGGGTAGAGAGCAAAATGGAATGTATCTGCTGGATAACAAGTACAAGGATTTGTCTTCTATCCCAGCCTCTACTCACTATCATTCAGTTTCTACTCATTTTGACCTTTGGCATTTTAGACTAGGGCACCCTTCAAGTGGTAAACATGAGCTTGTAAATAAGATTGTGTCTTTTGTACAGTGTAATAAGACTGCTCATTATGACATTTGTCCAATAGCAAAGCAAAAGAGATTGCCTTTCTCTTCTGGCACTCATGTTTCTAATTTACCTTTTGATCTAATTCATTGTGATTTGTGGGGTCCTTTTTCCACTCTTATTGTTGATGGATACAAGTATTTTCTTACTGTTGTTGATGATTTCTCTAGATGTACTTGGATTTATTTGATGAAAACTAAATCAGAAACTCGAGTTCTATTGCCATAGTTTTATGCTTTTGTTAAAACTCAGTTTAATAGGAAAATAAAGTGCATAAGAACAAACATTGGCACTGAGTTTCTACTAAGAGGTTTTTTTAAATCCAAGGGCATAATGCACCACTTGAGTTGTGTTGAAACCTTTCAACAAAATTCAATTGTAGAGAGAAAGCATCAACACATTTTAAATGTGGCTAAAGCACTTAAATTCCAATCAAATATTCCTTTAGAATTTTGGGGAGATTGTGTGCTCATAGTTGTTTATACCTTATCAATTGGTTACCTTCTTCTGTTCTTGCAAATAAGACACCCTATAAAGTTTTTTTTTGGATGGTTACCTTGTTTTTCACACCTTAGGGTGTTTGGATGTCTTTGTTATGCATCTACACTAGCATACAACAGGCACAAATTTTTACCTAGAGCCACTAAATGTGTGTTTCTAGGTTATCCTTTTGGTGTTAAAGGTTATAAACTAATGGATCTTGCTACACATTCAGTATTCATCTCAAGAGATGTGCACTTTTATGAGTCCATATTCCCTTTTCAATCTCATGTTCTTCCTCAGAACCTTGATCCTTTTGATTCTAATCCTTTGACAGATGTGCTTCCTTCCTTTGAAACTAATCCTTCTTTTATCACACCTATCTCCTTAGATTTTATTTCCTCACCTACTTTTTCTAATAAGCATCTTCCCATTACTGTTAGTGATTCTGCCGTAGATACTATTGCTACTACAGAATGTGTTCCTCTAGTTGCTTATGTTAATGATGTTACTTCACCATCTCCTGCACTTGATTCACCCATTGATCCACCTCCTCCAATTACTACTATACCTTCCACTCAACTTAGAAAATCCACTAGGGTCCATAAACTACCTTCTTACTTGCAGGACTATTCTTGTTCTTTGCTTACCACTAAACCACCTTCAAGTAGTCCTTATGATATTGCATAGCACCTTTCTTATGCTAACCTTAGCACTTCCCATCAAGCTTTTGCTCTTGTTGCTAGTGTTGAAGTTGAACCTAAGTTTTACCATCAGGCTATGCTTTCAAAGGCTTGGCAGGAAGCAATGGATAAGAGATTTCTGCTTTGGAGCTCAATCATGCTTGGGATGTTGTTCCTTTACCCCTTGGGGAGGCTCCAATTGCGTGTAAATAACCTTGATGGTTCAGTGGAGAGGTACAAAGCCAAATTAGTGGCTAAAGGGTATACTCAGCAAAAGGGGCTAGATTACTCCGAAACCTTTTCACCAATTGCTAAATCAGTCTCAGTTAGGGTGTTGTTATGCATTGCTGCTATCAAAGGTTGGTCTTTGCATCAGTTAGATGTTAACAATGCCTTCCTTCATGGTGATTTAGATGAGGAAGTGCATATGTCTTTACCCTAGGGATTTCACAACAAGGGGGGCTGCTCTAATGCTACTATTAGACCTCTTGTATGTAGGTTGAGGAAGTCTCTTTATGGCTTGAAGCAAGCCAGCAAGTAGTGGCATGCCAAATTGTCAACAACAATCATTGAGTTAGGATTTGTGTAGTCCAAATCTAAGTATGCTCTTTTTGTACACTCAAAGGGTTCTTGTTTCACAACTCTTTTAGTGTATGTTGATGACATATTGATCATTGGAAATGATTCACAATGTGTAGCTGATTTGAAGAAGCTTTTAGATATTAAGTTTGGGATAAAAGACTTAGGAGCCTTGAAGTATTTCTTGGGTTTAGAAGTGGCCAGAAATGGGAAGGGTATAAGTCTTAATCAAAGAAAGTATGCATTAGAAGTGCTATCAGATTCAGGAATGTTAGGTTGCAAGCCCATGAGAACACCTATGGAACAACATCTCAGATTGTCCAAGGATGAGGGTGAGTTAATTGATGATCCTTCACAATATAGGAGGTTAATTGGAAGGTTGATGTACCTGACCTTGACCAAACCTGACATCTATTATGCTATGAACAAATTTAGTCAATTCTTGAACAAGCCTAGGCAGCCTCACATGTTGGTAGTAGTTAAGGTTTTGCAATACAGTATGCATACTCCAGAGTAAGGTTTGTTTTTCTCAGCAAAATTAGATTTCAAGTTGAAAGCATTTTGTGATGCAGATTGGGCTAGTTGCCCGAATACTAGAAAGTCAAACAAGATATTGTGTATTTCTTGGAGAGAATTTGATTTCTTGGGGATCAAAAAAACAAAATACTGTGACTAGGCCTTCAGTTGAGGCTGAATACAGGTCAATGGCTTCAACTTGCAGTGAAATTACTTGGTTTTTCTACTTGCTTGAAGATTTTAGAATTGAGCATTCAAAAGCTACAATTCTCTATTGTGAGAACAAGGCGGCTTTACACATAGCTGCAAATCATGTGTTCCACGAGAGGACTAAACATATTGAAGTGGATTGCCACTTGATTAGGGAGTAGATATAGGTAGGTATGATCAAAACTTTTCATGTGAGAACTAATTTGCAATTGGTTGATGTATTCACTAAAGCACTTGGTGTACCTATCTTCATTGACCTAATAAGTAAGCTAGGCTTGATCAACATTTTCAGTACCAGCATTACTTATCCAAAGTCACTACAAGACACAGAAGTTATTTCTACAATAGAAGCAGCTTTGGTCTTGAGGGGGAATGTTAAGAAGAAGATTAAGGGTGCAATTGAATTGAAGAAGGGTAAAATTGAATTGAAGAATGGAAGCAAGTGCGGTTTGAAGAAAACAGTTGCACAAGTAAGGCAGTGTGATCAAAGTAGAAACCAGAAGAGGCTTAAGGTGTGGTTGAAGAAATTACTTGCAATGTTGAAGAGTTAAGCAAAAGCATGTGAGTTACACATGTGAGAGAGTAGCTAGTTAGTTAGTTAGTTAGATGTAGAGTGACACTTGTCCTAATCTTATTGGAAGAGAGTTTTAGGAAATTCTATTAGAGTTTGTTAGAGTATTTCCCGCACTTTTGCTCTTTCTAATCTGTAACTGCTAGTATAAATAGAGGTTATTGTGTCTAAATTAGTTAGTCTTTGTAATTCACAGAATTTAGCAATAAAAGATTCTCTCTTTCACTCAAAATTTTCTCTCTGTTTTCTAGAGCTTTCTTGAACTTTTTGTGATTTTCTTGATTTGAGGCTTCATTTTAGCTTGTGATTTTAACAAAATCCACAAATGGATATTTGTTTTTTCTTTAGGCTGCCTTAGAAAATGCATAATTAAGAAGTTAATGTCGGCGGGTGAGAGGACAAACTTGTGTCAACTTTAACAGTTCTCAGCATAACAATTTATCTAGATGCCATTAAAAAAGTTTTTTTTTTTTTTTCGAGGTGCCATTGATTTTTATCCAAAGTCACCTTAACAAGTCCGACAATAGTTTTAGAAGCAATACAGCTTTCCACTTATTCTATTAAATACAAAATTCTTTTTAATCTCATGCAACTCTTAAAGAATTTTTTTATGAGAATGAATGGAGAAAATTGTAAGTAATGGCATCTAAATTTTTAAAGCTGATAACATTGTTCTCCGTAGTTGGTTTTAATTTCTTATCTAAAACAACAAAACACAGATCAAACCAAACACAGAGATCAAACCCATAAACCAACACATATCAAACCCAAATCAAACCATACAAGCATAAACCAACACAAACCCAGTTATCTAGAGTAAACACAACCCAACCACAGCCACTTGACCCAATTTTGAAAATGGAGCCACAACCACCTGAGCTAATCTAAAGAGAGAGGGGAAGATGAGTTCAAGAGGGTGAATGAGTTCAAGGAGCTCAACCATGGAGGTCCAGAGAAAGAGACAGAGAGAGAATAATATAAAATTGTGTGTTGATGAACATTGTCTTTTTTGACAAATTGTGACGCAGGACGGTTTAAGTTGAGTTTAGCTATATGTTTTGTGAGAAGCTAAGTTGTTGAATTTGGTGTGAATGCCCACATTATGTAGAGGAGCTATGCTAGCTCACCCATGATATTTGATTGTATGGTAAAAGGACTGGGAAAGTGCTTTGGTCCTTTCATGATATGTTTATAGTTTCACAGTTGATGACCATGGAAACATGCCTTGCTTCAGAGATGCTGTTATCAATGTATAAAAATAAAATACACCTGCTCTTTTTGACAGTTGGAACTTGGAATGCTTTTGTTATGGGAAACAAATTCCTATCAAACGCTTACAATGAAATATCAGCATATCATTCAAAGTTGAGCAGAGTAAAACATGCCAGTTCAAGAGTAACTGTCAAATGCGAAGATAGAAAGACACTTTGTACATCATCAAATTTGTTTTTAAGTACAATCCCTTGACTGATCCAACTGCAATACATTTTTATGTGAAGCAGGTATGGTGGCTTAGTGTTTGATATTGCGCCTCTTCACAATCATCACCGTGCAGTGGGCATGATGAGCACAGTAGTCACTGACACTGCCTAAAACAGCCCTGCATGAAAATTAAATTGATTGTTAAGACTTCAAAGTTTCATGGATGAGCAACATATTTCCACCAAAAGTTTCTAAGAAGCAAAAAATGAATCATAAGTAGTAAATGGTAACATGTTATTGAATTCTTGCTTGTTAGAGTTAACAATAGAAGCACCTGTTTTGATCAAGATCAAATATCAGACTAATGGCAGAAAATAAATAAAAAAGTTCACTGCTAACTTCTTTACAATTTAACAGTTGTAAACCATGACAGCAAAAATAAGAATAAAGGTTTAGAGCAATACCTCTTGATAGCTCCATAGCCATGACTACCCACAACCAAAATGGATGCATGGTGTTTCTCCACTGCCTCACAAAGAACATTCCTAGCATCTCCTTGCACCACCTCCACTTTCACATCATGCACCTGCATACATTTGGAAACTTTAAAAGAAGTTGCCCGGGCTGGGCTCAAAACTCTTGAGTTTCCATGTGTAAGACATGACAATTTCAGCATAAGATACCAAAACACTGGTATTATGTATGAGTATACTCACAAGTATATATGTATATGTGTATATATACATACTTTTAGGGATGAACTCACTATTATAATGTGAGCATTATATGCCATTTGATAAACCATCCACCACTATCACATTGCCTCCAGAGTGCTTAACTTTGAAATTACAAAATTTACTTAGATGTTGGTCAATGGATTTCTGGTTTTTGTGGGTTTCTTAGGTGAAGTGACAAACAGTGGTATCAGCATTAACATCTTGGTTTGAATTGAGTCAATGTGCATCCCTTTCATTTGTGATCAGATTCCTCTGCTATGATCTCTCTGTTTCCTCAACTCCCCAAGCTACATTTGTTTTTCATTTTCTATGCCTGGATTTTGTGCACAAATTGACAAGTTGACCATGTACAGTGATTGCGCACATCCACTCTTTCAGATGACATTCTTTAATTGCTTTCCATTACTTGAATTTTGATCTTTTACTTTTGTGAGAGGGGTTTGAATTAGAAACTCATTGAGAATCAGTTTTCTACTTGTCAACCTAGCTAGTAAATTTTCCAAAGACCCTTACCACCGGGTTAGATTCCTAGTATTAGATTATTCAGCTTAATCAATATATGCATAAAGAAAAATCACTAAAATTTCATTTATTATTATCATTATTATTTTTTTAACTTTTTAAAGCCATTGAATTGTTCAATGATAAAATTTTGAGACCAGCATATGATCAAACGTATCATGTCAGCATTATATAAACATGGTAAAGCAGATATCCGTAATATTGACTTTTAATATTGCCAAAGTGCTTTGTAACACATCTGTCATCTCTTAGCGTTTAACGCCAAGATTCAAATCCTTTCATCCCCAATTATCGAGTTAAAAAATTTTAATTAAAAAAAAAAAAACCTATATTTGAAAATTTTAATAATTCAGGAAAAAAAGATTAAAGTCCCAAAATAAAATTAAAAATAAATAAATACCGATTTTCTGTCGCAAAGTCCCTTGGCCGTTTCAATAATTCGAGCAGTGATCTTCTTCAAATCAGCCTCCACCATCGGTAAAATTTGGGCGCCTCCTAAAAATTATCCATCACAATCAATAACAATTCACTCAAATAAACCAAACTTACCCAAAAACAAAAACAATATTCCACGTCTATAAATCCATTTCTAGCTATATAATATCATTTCGAATCATTTTTGTTGTTGGGTATTTGATGAAATAAAACATGAAAAGGATGGAAGTTTTATTTTATACCAGGTCCGGCGAGACTTACGGCAGAGGAAACAGTGGGTTTGGCGTGGACGAGGACGAGCTTGAAAGGATGGTTGGAGGCGTAAGGTGTGAAGAAGTGTTTCAGAGTCCACCCCAAAGCGTAGGTGCTTTGCTCGCTATCGTCGATACCTACCACCATCACTTGCTTTTCTGCTACTGCTACTGCTTCTGCTTCTACTTCTGCTGGGCTTGCCATTTTCGAATCTCTCTCTGTTGAATTGAAGAGTGACAATCAGAGCTTTTGCTGATTATTTATTTCAACTAATTTTTAGAATTAGTTGGCATTTTGCTTTATAGAAAGAGAGAGGAGACATATCGTGCGTTTGGAACAGGAATATAAATGGAAATTAATTTGACCGTTAAAAAGTTTATTTTTACTATTATTTATTCTATTTTAATTAATTTTTTAGTAATAATTTTTTAATTCCAACAAAATAATTAGTTTCGCTGGAAGCCACTGCTGACAGCTAATGAGGAAAACGACGTTGTCGTTTTCTGGTTATCCACGTAACTCATTCGATGCTTTCATGATTCCCGGAAGCAAGTTGCTATGAAAATTCGGGTGAGGATTGGGTTAGCGGCCACTTGTTCTGGATGGTTGAGATTATAATATGTATCAACTTTTCAACACATATCATCATCTAACGTTCATGTATACTATATGCACTGAACCTAGCCTTCAACTGAAAAATTCTATTGCATTTTGTCAAAGGATATATTTTGCCAGCTCAGCTTCCAATCAGTCCCCTATATTGGAAAACGCAATCTGCGTGCTCGCTGTTTGTTTTCAATTTTCCTACATTTAATTTATGAGAAAAAAACATTTTTTTATTATATATTTTACTTAAAACATTAAAAAGCAATTGTTGGGTTTTTAATCTCCGAAATAGTTTTTATTTATTTATTTATTTATTGGGCACAAGAGATTAATGGAAAAAAAAAAATAGTTAAAGATTCATTTAGAGAGGTCAACTCTTATTATTTGGCTAAGATACCGATTATTTTATTTTACTCTATATTTTGTGTGGATGGGATTTAAACATTGGAGTTTCTCAAAAAAAAAAAAATTTAATATTGAAAAATGCTAAAAACACAACCTATTTTACAAATTGATAATAGTAAATTTATCTAAAAACCAAAAGGAATTGATTACATCAACAGTTTGTAAAAATATTGTAAAATAGTTGTGACTATAAGGTTACTCTTTAAACCATTTAGGAAAACCTTATTTGTTGTAATATCCTATCTTTTCAATTACTTAGTTACTAGTATCCTATCTTTTTTCAATTAGTTAGTTACAATTGACATAAACAAATTCCTTATTTAGGACATTTCCTTTGTTGAGGGTGGTGTGAATTCTCACATTATGTAGAGAAGCAATGCTCAGGGGCGACACCACCTTATGGCCAGGGTGGTCCCAGGACCACCTTGAATTTTATATTTATCTACCTGGAAAAAAAAAATGTATACATAATAATTTAAAATTTTATATTTATCTACCTTTAAAAAAATTTTGGGAACACCTTGAATTTTTTTATGCCAATAAAATTAAATTTGGTCCATAATTTGAGTAACTTAACAATATATTAGGGTCTTTCCAGCAAAAAGAGCCACATGCTTTTATATTCTTTTAAGCCTATACTACAACTTTACTTTTAGTTTTTGCTTTACATGACACACTGTCATTGTACGACTATTTTTCCTCAAAAACATTATAATATATATTATACAGCTAATTGGTCAAAGTCACGTAATTTAGCTTTTTTCACTGTACAACTACTTTTCTTTTTCTGATAATTTTGATTAGAAAAAAAAAATAGTAATTTTAGTTAATTAAATGAATAAACTTAAAAAGTTACTTAATTTTTATATAACATCAATTAATTCATTATATATAAAAAAAATAAACTTTTTATTTTTATGATTATAATTAAACATGTGATTATTGTCCATTCTAAGGAAACTTGATCAAATTTACACGAAAAGTGTCACTAAATATTATATTTTTACATTTTGCTATCATATTATTAGTAATTAACCTATTATATTTTAATTTATATAATTTAAAATTTTATTAATTATATTATTTATGATGTCACCGGTTCGACCAATGGTTGGATCTCGGACCAACCAAAAAACCAATAACCAGTCCCAAAACCAGTTCTTTTACCGTACTGGTTTATAAAACCATGGAAAAAAACAAAAACAAATAATAATAATTGAACGAAAATCTAAAAAATATATATATAATAAAACTACTAACAAGGCCCAAACCAAATGCCAATAGAAAAGCTCAGTACAAGTTCAATCTTATCTCAGACTAAGACTATCACTACTCCAACACCAACACAATTACGTTTTTAATTCAACAAATATTATAAAAAAAAAAAAAATCCTCACTGCCTTAGTGCCTCATGGATTCACAAGTCATTAAACAATTTAAACTAAAACTAAATCAAACCTAAAGGCTAAAAGGAAATAAGAAACTTATTTACTCTCCACAATCATCGTTGTCCATCCCTGTTTAGCAACACTAACAACAACCACAACTGAACTCTAGAAGTTTTATGTTGTAAAACTTTATGTATTTGTGTTTTTTTTTATTATTGTTGTCAATATATAAAATTTTCTTTTTATTGGATTGTGTAATTTATGCTGGTTGAGAGGAAAAAATGGGCTTTTGCCCTTTTCGAGCAAATTAATCAGCCTTTTGCCCTTCTTCCCAAACTAATTAGGGAAATGCCCCTCTTTTGAAACTCGACTTTTTTAAAATCGAATTAAACCTTATAGTGACATTTTCAAGGACCTATAGTGACGTTTTTAAGGACTTATAGTGGCGTTTTGTAATTTGATATCCATGAAATCGAGTTATAGGCAATTTTATTGCCTATAACTCGATTTCATGGATATCAAGTTATAAAACATCACTATAGGTTCTTAAAACGTCACTTTAAGTCCTTAAAAAATGTCACTATTGGGCTCTAGATTTTTTTTTTTTTTTTTAACTCGATTTTGAGAAAGTCGAGTTTCAAAAGAGGGGCATTTTTCTAATTAGTTTGGGAAGAAGGGAAAAAAGCTAATTAATTTGCCCGAAAAGGGCTGAAGCCCATTTTGTCCCTGGTTGAGAAACACCCTGAAAAAAATTCTTGGAACCGCCATTGACTATGCTAGCTCACCCATGATGTTTGATTGTATGGTAAAGGACTGAGAAAGTGCTTTGGTCCCTTCGTGATATGTTTATAGTTTCACAGTTGATGGCCATGGAAACATGCTTTGCTTCAGAGATGCAGATATCAATGTATAAAAAAAATGCACCTGGTCTTTTTGGGCAGTTGGAAACTTGGAATGCTTACTTGCGAGTGCAAGTATCACTTACGGGAAACAATTCCTAATTGAACGCTTACAATGAAATATCAACATATCATTCAAAGTTGAGTTGAGTAAAAGATTCCAGTTCAAGAGCAACTGTCAAATGCAAAGATAGAAAAACACGTTGTACATCATCAAATTTATTTTTTATTATGTATGATCCCTTAACTGATCCAACTGCAATACATTTTTATGTGAAGCAGCTATGGTGGCTCTTAGTGTTTGATTTTGGGCTTCTTCACAATCATCACCGTGCAGTGGGCATGATGAGCACAGTAGTCACTGACACTGCCTAAAACAGCCCTGCATGAAAATTAAATTGATTGTTAAAACTTCAAAGTTTCATGGATGAGCAACATATTTCCACCAAAAGTTTCCTAGAAACGGACAATGAATCATAGGTCGTAAGTGGTAACATGTTCATGAGTTCTTGCTTGTTACAGGTAACAATAGAAGCACTTGTTTTGATCAAGATCAAATGTCAGACTAATGCAAAAAAAAAAAGTTCACTACCAACTTCTTTACAATTCAACATTTGTAAACTATGAAAACAAAAATAAGAATAAAGGTTTAGATCAATACCTCTTGATAGCTCCATAGCCATGACTACCCACAACCAAAATGGATGCGTGGTGTTTCTCCACTGCCTCACAAAGAACATTCCTAGCATCTCCTTCAACCACCTCCACTATCACATCCTGCACCTGCATACATTCGGAAACATTAAAAGATGTTGCCTGGGCTGGGCTTAGAAGCCTGAGTTTCCATGTGTAAGATATGACAATTTCCGCTGAAGATACCAAAACACGGGTATTATGTATATACTTGCAAGTATGTATGTATATTTGTATTTATAGATACTTTCAAGGATGAACTCACTATCATAATATGAGCATTGTGTGCCATTTGAGAGACCATCCACCACTATCACATTGCCTCCAAAGTGCTTAACTACGAAATTGCAAAATTTAATTCGGTGCTGATCAATGGATTTCCGGTTTTTGTTGTCCGCTTAGGTGAAGTGCAAACAGTGGTATCAACATTAATATCTTTGCTCGAATTGAGTCAATGTGCATTAGTGCATACCTTTCAATTGTGATCAGATTCCTCTGTTATGATCTCTCTGTTTCCTCAACTCCCCAAGCTACAATTTTTTATTTTTTATTTTTCATTTTCTATGCCTGGATTTTGTGCACAAATTGACAAGTTGACCATGTACAGTAATTGTTCACATCCACTCTTTCGGGTGACATTTTTTAATACTTGCGCTCATCCCATCCGAACCGCTTGACTAATATGCTAGCTTTTCATTACTCGAATTTTGGGTGCTTGGATATCATTTATTTGCTAAAAACTAAAAATTTATTACTGAAAATATTATAACAAAATAATTTTTAAAAATATGAATAATGCTATCGGACCCATAAAATACTGTTGCTGCGTTTGTTGAGGGTGGTTGATCCATAAATAATGTCATGAGACCAGCCAAAAAAACACAAAACGTATATTCATCCCTAAGCAAACGCACATTTAAGGCCTGTTTGGATACGTTTATTACTAAAAACTTAAAATATAAAATTTATTACTAAAAATACTATAGTAAAATATTTTTAAAAGGTGAATAATACAGTAAAATCTAATTTTTGAGTCGTATTTGCAAATTTTATAAACAGTGCACAGGACAATAAAAAAGGCAAACGTACACGCAAAAAAAGGCAGTACGCAAACGCATACTTATCTTTTAATTTTATGAGAGTCCCATTCATTGAGAATCAGTTTCCTACTTTTCAGCCTAGCTAGCAAGTTTTCCTATGACGCTTCCCACTGGGTCAGATTCCTAAGGCAACAAGAACCAATAAATGCTTAAAGATAAAAAAAAAAAAAAAACAAGATTAAGATTCTCAAAATAAAATTAAAAAAAATACCGATTTAGTAAAGCAAAGTTCCCTAGCCTTTTCAACAACTCGGGCAGCGATCTTCTTCAAATCCGCATCCACAAGCGGTAAAACTTCGGCGGCTCCTGCAAATTTCCATCACAATAAATAACAATTCTCACTCAAATTAACCCCAAACAAAAAAAAAAAAAAAAAAAAAAAAAATCTCCGAAAATAAGAATTTATACCAGGGCCGGCGATGCCTATGGCGGAGAAAGGAGTGGGTTTGGAGTGGACGAGGACGAGCTTGAAAGGATGGTCGGAGGCGTAAGGTGCGAAGAAGTGATCCAAAGTCCACTCCAATGCGTAGGTGCTGCGTTCGCTATCGTCGATACCTACCACCATCACTTGCTTTTCTGCTACTGCTACTGCTGCTTGGCCTGCCATTGAGAATCTCTCTGTGTGAATGAACTTAACTTTGCTGTTTGTTTGTGGAGTGTAGTTTAGAGATTAGGAGTAGTTTGAATTTATAGAAAGAGAGCGAGAAATGGACGCTTTTCTCTTTCTGAAAGCCACTTTAATGAGGAAAACGACGGCGTCGTTTTCAAGCTATCCACCACGAAACTTCATTCGATTCCCGTAATGTTAATATTAGTGCTATGATATGTCATATGATATAAAAATTGCTATTGCTTTTCCTTTTTGCCAAAAGATTTTGCCAACTCAGCTTCCAATCTCGATCAGGCTCCTATACCGGAAAACGCAAACTGCGTGGACGCTATTTGTTGTCCACTTTCTTTTCCTACGTTTAATTTATGAAAAAAAACAAATACTATAATAAGAATTAAGAAAGGATATCTTTCTTTAAAAACATTATTTTGCTGGCTCCTCCGAATTCATTTTTAATGTGTTTATTGCACTATTATATTATATTGCCCTTCTAAGTTAACTCCAGAGTCCAGCCCCATTTATTCTTTAGGATGGATTGTACTTATATATTTTTCAGGTTATTTCTCAATTCTCACTCACTAGTTGATTTACTCCTCCTCCCAACGTCACAAACTAAATACAACCAAGATTGAACCAATAAAAGTGCTAACATTGACCCATTAAAAATTGATCTCTGATAACTAAATTACAAATCCTAAGGCCAAAAAATAACTAAATTGCAACCTAAACACAACACAGCACTATATATATATATATATATATATATATATACCACTCACTCAAAGACAATTCGAATCTTCCATCCTCACAATTTGAACCTTGAAAATGAAACCTCTATTGCACTACATGTTATTTACTTGTCTATAGAAGTTGATTTCAGATTTTTTTTTTTTTTTAAACAATATTATTTGAATTTATGGTATCTATTTTATAATGATTGTTTTTAATTATTTGGCCAAAACACAATTTTTTTTAATAATTCGATAATCACACCTTACAACAATAAAAGGGAGCAAATAATGCCAATAAACATACCAAGAGCGATAATTATTCGGTGCAATAATAAAAATCTGGAGTTGTGGTTGTAAATGTGTATAACCAACACTAGGGGTGTGTTTGGATAGAACTTATTTTGTTGAAATTGAAAATTGAAAACTGAAAACACTGTAGCAAAATAATTTTTAAATGTGTAAATAGTGCCGTGAGACCCATTTTTAAAGAAAAAGTTGATAAAAAGTGAAGTTTGTGAGTCCATAAACAGTACATCCGTGCACTGTTCATGGAAGAAAAGTCAACATAAGCTGCTAAAAAAAAAAAAAAAGTAGAAAACGTAAGAGAAGAAAACGCAACCGTAAATTAAGTTGGATCCAAACATGCACTAGATAAGCATGCCAATAATTATCAAAAAAAAAAAAAAATTGTGTGCAGGTGTGTATGTATAGTATACCATAGAATGAATCTAAGAACCAAGATTTTGCATGTGAGTTAAATATAAGTGATGTACCATGACTTTTTAGTAGAGTTGTGGTGTGCTTTTGTGTTAGAATTCATTTCTCTCTCCTCTATGTGTGTGTTTGTTTCTCAAAAAAAAAAATATTTATATATAAGAGGTGTTGGTCCTGTTGGATTAATGACAGGTTTGCTTAGACATCTCCTTTCCATAACCAACAAGCATTGAGCTGGACCATGGCCCAAAAAAAATCTTTTTTTCATAGGTAGGATAGGCCCTAGAAAAGGCCCAACACTTCAAATGACGCAAAAACGATTAAGAATGGAGATACTCTTCCAAAGACAAAGCAAGTGGGATAAAAGTAAAACAATTGTAATCATAAAACAGCATTTCCTATCAAAACTTTTTAATATCAGTTCCTTAATAGATATTCAATAAACATTTTTTTTTTTTGGAAGGACAAAATTTAATTATAAAATTGGTCGTAATTTAAGACTACAACTTTACTCAATATTTTTTATTGGGGCTAAATTTTGAAAAAATTACCACTGAATTACATTTTTTTCTTGTATCCTCTATGTTTATGAAATTTCTAAAAAATTAAAGATGTTCGTATGTATATAGGGGTTGTCTTGATAAATATATTAGTGCTGCAACTTGGCCCCCCAAACAAAAATTCCTGGCTCTGCCCTTGAGCCTAAGATTACAACTTTATTCAATAAAATAAATGTTACTACATATTTTGAAAATTTAACCATTGAATTGCATGTTCAACATGCTCTTAATACACATGCCAAATTTCATGTCAATCAGATATTATTTACTATATAATCTATAAACTTATATATTATGCATAATTTTAAACTATAAAAACTTGCAATTTAAATAATTTATTGATGGCATAGCTATTGTACATATATATATATATATATATATATACATATACACACATACATGTTTTTTTTTTGTTTTTTTTATACACACATATATATATACACACTTTTTTATTTGATAAGTTATATATATACACAAACCTAGCAAAAAAAAAATATATATATATATATAGAGAGAGAGAGAGAGAGAGAGAGAGAGAGAGAGAGAGAGAGAGAGAGAGAGAGAGCTTAGTATTTTCAATCAAAATTATGTTTGATGGTGATCTTTCATAAAATAAAATTCATTTTTTCCATTTTCATAGTGAAATTCTTAGAAAATTTCATTTTAAATACAAATTATAAAATTTTATATTGAAGTAAGTAAAAAATCTTTCAATCGAACTAATGAAATTTTCAAAAATATGAATGATCCAAAACTTGGAAGAATAAATTAGTCTCCAAACATATTTGAAGCGATCTTGCTCTAACCTATTATGTGGCAACTAAAAACACATTTCATGTATAGTTTTAATGACAAGATTTTTTTAATGAGTCAATGACTTATTAGTCGCCACATAATGGGTTAAAAAAGATAGATTCAAACATGTTGGATGCCAAACTTTATTAAATATTTAACAGATATAAGAGCACATTTTACAATAAAAAATAAAATTACGAAAAATAAAGTTATATCTTTATTACTATTAGACCAATTTTTTTTTTAAGAGCATCATTGGACTAATTCAAATATTTGGGGCGGGGGGGCTAACTCTTATTTTTATAGACTAAATTTTGAAAACATTAAAATAATTATATATATTTAAAAAAAATTCAAAAATTGTTTATATAAACATTTCAAAACTCTAAAATTTTATTTTTCTACTTTTACATATCTTGTTTTTTAAACAAAACAAACTAAGGAAAAATAAGCTATACCCAACGTACATAAAACCATAAAACAAACAAACAAAAAGTAATATCTTTGGGAATGCCCAAAAAAATCCTAATTCATATCATCAAGATTTATTTCATTCTAGTTCTGGGCCTTTCTACCTTTTTCTCTATTGGGCCACCTATGAAGTCATTGGCGGACCTCAGATTTATGAAATAAGTACTCCTGGGCTTTTGGTCTGAATTAAATATAGGCCCAAGTGGTAGTGAACAGAACCACATTGACAAAAGGATAAACCCCCAATACAAGCCCAAAAGCCCGTCATATCACCAAAAAAAAAAAAAGGGTATCCCATCAAATACCACCCATATATCAAGTCAATGTACGTAGCACAAGTTTAACAATCTTCATTAGGCTCAGTCCCTCTCACTACTCACATCAAAGATCAAACCTAAGGCAGTGTAATATTTTAATCTGTGTTTCTTTTCCCATTTACAATTTTTCTTTGTTGGCCATACTTATCCGAAGTCAATTTCTCTTTGTAATCTCTTTGTTGGCCACAATTATCTTATAGTCAAGTTTTCTGAAATCACCACTGAAATCCAATTAGTCATCAGTGCCTCAGTGGTTTGCTTAATTGAATCTTATCTCCCCCACCCACTGGCGGCTCTACTTGAATG
Organism: Quercus lobata; assembly: GCF_001633185.2. Lineage (NCBI taxonomy): Eukaryota > Viridiplantae > Streptophyta > Magnoliopsida > Fagales > Fagaceae > Quercus > Quercus lobata. The sequence goes on along the minus strand of NC_044915.1, from coordinate 27,428,595 downwards.
TGAGGGTGGTCTCACTCGTCAAAAAAAAAAAAAATTATACATACAAAAAAAAAAATTATATAAATAACTATTTTAAACTAATATATTTTGTGACCACCCTGACTTAAAAAAATTGAATGTATATAATTTAAAAATATATATTATATATTAAATTAACTTATTTTGATTACTCTAATAAAAATGTTGAACACCTTAACTTGAGAATCATAAGAATTTGAATTCAATAAATATAAGAGTAATGTTACATCCACAACATTTTCACAATAATTTCACAGTAAATCTTATGTGATAAACTGTTACTAATTCTAATCCGGGTACAATATTGACATGATTTACCCACTAATTACTAGTTAACAACTTGTTGCATAAGATTTGTTATGAAATTTTTGTGGTTACTTTATTATTCTCATATCAGCATTTTTACTTTGCAATTTATCTTTTATTTGTAATATTTCATGTATTTGCATGTTTTTTTTTTGCAACGTTGATATATTCAAATTGTCTTTTCATTAAATTTTGTATAATTTAAGTTTCTTAGTCACCCACCCATGTGATCATACACTATCACTTTTTTTGTGTGTTATTAAATAAGAAAAGTGCACGTTATATTATTATTAGTGCACTGGCATCAAACACCCACATTTAATGCTCTTACTTACTGCTCCACATTTTTATTTCAAAACGTAATTATGCCTTTTATTTTTGGATAAAATAAAAGTAACCATGCCTTTTATATAGCTAATAAACAATGTGAAACAAATTTTTAATTACTAATATTCATCTAAAAATGGCATTATTAAACAATGGATGTGAGCAGAGTCGTAGAGAGAGTCTTTATTAAGATAGCAAAAAAGTTGTAGGTAACGATGCCGACTGGCAAGTGGGTTGTTCTAGTATGACATATGCTATTAGCGAAGCAAGCGATGAATTGGTTTCAAAAGCATAGCTTCTGCTGCAAATGCACTAAAAGAGAAGCCTATATGCAAGAAGTTTTGTTGGAAAAGGGTATCTTAAATATCTTGAAACTGTCATAAGTGCGTTTTTAAGAAAACTATACTCAAAATGTGTACTAGTTGCAGTTGTTTAATGGTGGCTTCATTTTTTTTTAAAGAAAGTGCAAATTGTGGGGTTCTGCTACTGTGTAGGAAATCAGATATGCCATTTGTGTGGTTACTTTATATAATACTTGGCAAGAAAGTAGCAAACTAAAGTGCAATTTCTTGATTTTTTATTTTTAAATTCAATAGAATCTATGTTGATTGTTTTTTACCATTAAATTAGAACGCCAAGACGGTAATAAGTTTTGTTTGGGTAAGGTGAGATTTGTACCCAAATTCTTTAGTTGATTTTATCAATTTTTTGTCATTTGAGTTTACTAAAACTCCCCCACACTAACTAAAATCCTTTTCTAACTAGAGAAAAATGTAACAAGAACAATAATGAATGATATTGGTTGAGATTTAGCGCATTTTTTCCGTACGAAAACTATGCTTATTGGTTCAAAAAACAATTAAAGAGAGAAATAGAATTTGCACATTGCTCTAAATAGGAAGGACCACTTTGCTTTGTTAAGTGGGCCCCCCATCCTATTGGATGGTTACAGTTGAATTCAATTGGCCATTGATTACAAACAGTGAAAGAATAGAAGCCAATTTGAGTTTCATGAACAAAATTTGCTTCTTCCTTCTGCTACAGCCTCTCAAACAAAAGCATCTTGCATAATAATTTGCAACTTGAAAGCAATAGAAACTGGGATTGGCCTGGCAAAGGATAAATTAGGAAGAAAAAACATGGTTATTAATTTCCACTGCTTCCATATTGGCCAGGACCCAGGAATATTATGTAGCAATCTAACAACTATTGCTCCCTCAAAGACTAGATTGGCTTGTTGGACTTAAACTGTAGAGTTTGAAAATTGGGACTCTTTATCATGTTCACAGAGAAACAAATAGCTTAACAGAATGTTTTTTGACACTATAGGAGACAATATCACTTCTAGTCTTCTAGACAGATGAGCTCCCTGAGGGGATCCATAACAAAAATACTTATGGATGTAATTATTATTGAGAATTTGTTAGCAAAGTACTTAGTTTGATTACCCTGAGAGGAAAATTATTCTAAAAGCATTAGAATACATGAGTTATCTTCTGATTTTTTTGCTTAAGGATTGCCTAACAGAGTCAACTCCTGTTGTTTATTTTAAATTCCTTATAATTTAGAGGTGGATATGTATGTATAGCTAAGCAACATATGAATCAATATAATTAAAAACTAGCTTATAATCTAGTGCTTGCATACTCATTGATTCATTAAAAAAAAATCAAAATTAGATTCATATTAAAGTTTATACCTAAGCTGAATCTTGTTTATGGTGATTTTTATATTTTTGTCAACTCTTAAAAATATCTTGTAAAGGTATTGTTTTATAGAATATGCAAATTTGTTTTATGTATACATTTTTCAAATAAAATATGGTCAACCAATTTTTTAGAAAATAGTACACTTGGTATACTTCTTCAATGAAATTCATATATGAACTAATAATAAATTTTTGAAAAAAAGTCTAGATTAGTTTTAAATGGACTAAAAATATAAATATTATTGTGAGTACACAACTCGCTATTAAGCAGTTTTTGTCCGCTTTGTGTAGTAGCGGTACACTCATGGTTGCTCCAGAAGCTTATAAACCATGAGTGGGAGGGTTCTCTAACCGATGTGGGACTAAGGGTGTCAAGCCTCAAAGAAGGTGAAAATCCCAAAAGACCACACTCGGGGCCGAGGACAAAACCGTGAGGGACTGGCTCCCCAAAGCGGACAAAAACTGCTTAATGGCGAGTTGTGTACTCACAATTATTATTACACATTCAAAGTTTTACATAGGACTTTTTTAATAAATATCTAATTGAGTGTTTTTTTTTTTTTTTTTTTTTTAAAGTTTAGATTTATAAATGATAGGCTCAATGAGCCTCCTTGCCCAGACAAACCCATTAAGCACCTTCATCCATCTCTCCACCTTGTGGACAAAGGAAGGTAAGCTATTAATAGAGGATTTAATATCTCAGACAATTACAAACTAGCTATCAAACCATTGGAAGTTCATCAAATCCCACATAAATGAGCCTAGAGGCGTTACAAAAGAAGCACTAAAGCCACAATAAAGGCCACAATGGCTAGAAGCAATGAAGCCATATATAAACACTCCTCAGAACCAGACAAGGTACATGCTAATATACACATACACCGTAGCTCTGATACTTCTAGTTCTCATAACTTCTTTTAGCCTTAATATGCTGACTTTACCATTAGAGACTCTGTGGTTGACACCCCATCAGTGACCATCCAAAGTGGATTCCTTTCACGACATTGCAGGTACAGAGACGAAGTGCGTGTTGACCTATTTGGACAATCCTACTCGACTGACGATTATAGCATCATCAATAAATATACATATAAAGACAATTGATACAAAATTTAAAATGTAATGATATTTGGCATAAAAATTAAAGCCTATTTAAAAATTAAAGATCCTTAGCATCAAAGCAATGGGTAATTAGAAAAACATTTGGCACAAAATTATAATGCAATTAATTTTTTTTTTAGAAAATGCAATTAAAAATTTTTGGATTTTTGATAAAATTTTTACTTTAATATATTAATATTATATAATATGTAATGTAAAGACCTACTAGTTGGTTTATAGCCTTCTGGTATACATTTGGATAGAAATGATTTCTCTTGAGTTTTTTTTTTTTTTTAGTGCCTCTTGCACTATTCATGAGACATGAACAGTACATTTAGGCTTATGAACAGTAATCCGAACGTACACAGTAAATTTTTATTATATTTTTTATTTCTTATTTTTTAATTTTTAACAAAATAAACAGTATTTAAATAAACTACTATAACTTATAGTCTTCAGATATTAATAACATGGGGAATTTCCAAATTGGACTGTACATGAGTAATGAGTGCGCGACATAATATAGTGGCTCAGCCTTTTTTAAACATTTGAATAGACTTAGAGAATCTCTTTTGCTGAAAAATAGAGTTCAGAGAATCTTCTTTTGCTTTCTGGTCTGTCGCTGATGAAATTTCTAAGCAATAATATATCGGATTATCAGAATAGGGAATGAATTTACAGCCACCCATACATGTTACAACTTTGGAATATGACTCGTACAAAGAATATATAAAAAAAAATTATGAGCATAGCTTTGAACTGCTGACCTTTATTAAATAGGAAAAAGAAGAAGAAAAGAAGTGGCACAACTGCACAAGCAGAAATCATCATGACATTGATTGCTCACCACCAGTAATAGACTAATTGATTGTTCAAATGCATGTATGTATTCTATCTTCTTCGTTTTTCTTTCATATCTAAACTTATATTATTTTTTCATCTCCTTTATTAGCGTATCATTTTTTGCTACTTCTAATGATACTAATTTCTACTTCCTTGACTTGAATTAAGTTACTCTTCTTCTTCATAAGTGCTTTAATTATATTACTCCGCTTCATCCATTTTGCTCTTATCTAATTATTTACAATCTCATTATTCTTATTATATATCCTTATTAATTATTAATCTAAAATATTGTATTTGTTATTTCTTGACCATTAAGTTGTACAACTCTTTAATCTTTATTTTGTCATATTTTAAACTTACATTCCATGTAGTCAATTTTAAACCTAATTTATATATAGCCTTTAAATTATAAAGTATCACTTCAGGTTTCTAACTTTGAATTGACTCAATGTTTAGATCCATTCATTACAACTATATTGATTGCAAAAAGAGAAAAAAAAAATATATATATATATATATATATATATTGTCGGGAGCGTTTTTTGTACGCGTAGCCACATGCCTTTGAAGGTGTAACTTTGTTAGGCACGGATTTGTTTTGGGGAGGTCAACCCGAAACTCGACATTGGACTGCATAGACCAATGGCTACCGGTGTATTTTTAAGCCTACAAAATAGATAAACCCCAAAGTCTTAGAATCATGATAATGGTTGAAATAAATAAATAATATGCTTAGCATGATAGCTTTGATTAAATAGTGAGTTGATATGTTATTATTGTGTTTATTAAGTGATGTCCAATATTAGAAAGTATTTAATTAGGTATCCAATGTCTAACAATGGGACGAGTCCAATAGACCATGTTTAGTTGCGATTCATGGTTCATATTCAACATGATAAGGTATGTCCGACAATAGTCCATGTCCAAATAATATATGTCCAATGGTAGTTCATGTCCAAATGATACAAGTCCAACAATGGTTTATGTCCAAGTAATATATGTCCATTGGTGGTATATCAATTTATTAATATGTATGTTTATTATTAGTGAGACCATGTTTATTAAATGGTGAGATAATGGTAAAATGATAATGAGTTAACATATACTCAATAATATAATTTCAAAGATGGAGAAAACATTGACTTATCTTTTATGTTTTTGACTCCAACTGTGTAGCATTACTTTGTTCTTCATGTGATTTGTGGCTCTAGCCGTATAATGTTGGTGAGCTTCATAATTTGTGGCTCTAGCCTTATAATGTTAATGAGCTAATAAGATTCCAACAGTATAATGACATTAGTTGAGTGGTATAATAATAATGAACAAAATATAGTTGATAATATAAGTTTGAAGGTAAAATATAATGACTTATTTTCATAGTTTGGAGCTCCAGCCGTAGGACAGCAGTGGACTTAGACATTTCAGCAGTATGATAGAATGAGTCTAGTGATACAATATGATATTACGAGTCCTTCCATGGCAACTTCATGATTGAAGAGGAAAAATGGGTGCAACTGGAGGGAGAGAGAGTATGTCCAACCGTGTGCATAGGTTGGTTAAGTTTATCTCCTTTCATCATACACTTAAATGACTCTCCCCATGTAATATTTTTTTAGTTTTTAGTCAAATATGAGTGATATTGCCTTCCATAGGAAGGGTTTTTGATTTTATAATTTTTTTGTCTTTCATAAGAAAGGGCTTTTAGTAATAAGTTCTTGAAAGAGTGTTTGATTTTTTTAAGATGTGTGGAGATGGTAAGGAATATGTATATATTGTAAGATATGATATTTGTAATATGTATAGGAATCATATGTAGATACTTTGTTGGATATGGATCCTGTATATGTATAATTTTTGAGACATGAAGCTTAGAGATATATGAGAAGTATGTATGGGTATTTTGTGAGGAATGTGTTTTGTAAAATAAATGGAAGTATAAGATAGATAAATGAGAAAGGGCTTTTAGTAATAAGTTCTTGAAAGAGTGTTTGATTTTTTTAAGATGTGTGGAGATGGTAAGGAATATGTCTATATTGTAAGATATGATATTTGTAATATGTATAGGAATTATATGTAGATACTTTGTTGGATATGGATCCTGTATATGTATAATTTTTGAGACATGGAGCTTAGAGATATATGAGAAGTATGTATGGGTATTTTGTGAGGAATGTGTTTTGTAAAATAAATGGAAGTATAAGATAGATAAATGAAGGTTAAATGCTGTTGGGATTGTTTTTTGTATTATGACATTTGTTATGTTGCTTTCTAAGAAGGGGGATTTTGTATGAGAAATAAAGAATGAGATGAAGATGTATTTTTGGGCAGCAAGATGATGATACTTCAGAATAATGGAGTGTGAAAAAGATGGATAATGGGTAATGGTGTTGTAATATGCGTGTTGTGTTGTTATCTATGAAGAGAGATTTTATAAGAGGGATGAAGAAAGATATGGAGATCTTTTAGAGATATGGCAGTAAGATGAATGGAGTTTCAGAATATTGAAGATGAGAAAGGGCTAATGTTTAATGGTGTGCTCTAAGAAGAGATAATTTTTGTAAGGGAGATGGAGAAGTGTAAAAATGTATATTTTGCAGCAAAATGAGTGAAGTTTCTACATAAGAGGGTGAGATGGATCAAAGAGGGCGGAGATCAGAGAGGGGGGTTAGAGAAAGAGAGCAGAGAGAGAGTAAAGAGGGCCCTTTAGTGTGTAGCTTAGTCCTCTTTATATAGAGTCAAGCTATGTAACTAGATCAGAACTAGTTTAAAGGAAACTTAGCAAATCAGGAAAAAACTTTGACAAAGTAAGTGGTCTTTTGTTTTTTGGTCAAAAGAAGAAAGTTTGAGATTTAATGGCTGAAATTATAGCTGTAACAGCTGTCAATCACAGCTGCTACAGTTGGATGATGTCATCCGAATGACATCATTTGTTTGGAGGAAAATATATGGCATTAAATTCATGATTTGACTAAAGATGGTGAGATAAGCTTTATGAGATTTTTCTGATACCACAGCTGGAGCTACTGCAGAATGTACTGTAACTGTTCTAACTTCTGCAGAAGGTGTTTTTGCTTTTGCTGGAGCTATCTACAGCTTAGCTGGAGCTGTTACAGCTTCTGCAGAAGCTGTTTGCAGCTTCCGCTGGAGCTGTTTCAGCTTTTGCAGAAGCTGTTCAACTTCCGCTGGAGCCGTTTTTGGTATTTTCGGCTAAGTTTTCTCTTTTGAAAAATATATTTGGTAAAGTTTTTGAGATGTAATCATGGTCTTTTTGTATGTTAACCAAATCTTGGAGAGTAAGGAGAGCATTTTAATGCTAGATATGAGATATTAATATATATTTAGTCATGTGCTTGGAATTGATTTAGATGATAGTAATATAATTAATATGAAATACTATAATTATCTTTAAACTTATATTATATGATGAACATTAATTTTTATGTAAAGAACATGAGGAGTTTTATCATTTTAAGTATTATGTGATATGAGAGGCTTACCCAAATGTTATCTATCGCACGCTAATGAAATGAAACCATGTGGTGTGAAAAATTTGTCCTCAACATATATATAATCCATAGGATTTCATACTCATTGACTCACACTAGCTAGTTACAACTGACACATCCTTAATATATAAACTTAAAATACTTTTTAAGGAACTCAATTATTTTCTAAAAACCTTCTAACCTCCCTGAGTAATTTATCATACGTTTTCTCTATGTCACTAAAAACCATCATAAAACCATATAAAAATCAGTAAGGGTTTTTCTTTATTTGTCCATTAAATGTCTAAGTAAAAAAATGCTTACATGATAATAAATTACACTGATCATGACATAAAATCAAATTGATTATCCAATATTATTATTGTCTTTATCATCATATATATTTCAATGATTCTCTCTTTAATTTTTATAGTATGACTCAATAGTTTAATTACACGGTAATATATTGAAATTACACATTCTAAAATATAAAAAATATCTGTGTTTGTCATACATTTTGTTTACAATTAGTCTGATCCAAATTAAGCTCACGAAAAAGATGAAGGTTGTGATTCATTGATTGTATAAGTGTAAAATTTTAGTAACCTTATTGTCATAAGAATAATATATAAGGCCATTACTTTAATTACGTAGGAAAAACAAGTTTTGCTTCCTCATAGATTTGATTGGATCCCTATCAAAAAGAAAAAAAGGGTTTGATTGGATCGTATAGCAAAGTGCGTTGGTTCTTTCACCATATTTATTTTTAATTGAAATCATATACATTATGACTTTTCCTAATTTAATGAATTCATCGTCTAACTAGTGCGTTTCTTCTTACTCTTTGTTTGTGCTTAATTTGAAATAATATAAAAAGGCATAATGGTAATGCCTAATATGCATACATATCTAAAGTGTCTATTGAAACCAAAATGCATACATATTTCGTTTTAAAATAAACACTACTGTAGCTAGAAACAGAAATCTAGGTGGGGTTGGTGAATTAATATATACTAGCAAGGGATAGACAGGTGGGCTGGTGGAAATAAATAGAAATTAAACAAAGAAACAACAACATCAGCAATAATTATCCCCCACTGTTCATATATTTTTGCACTTTCCAACTCCAATTTTCGCTTCTGAATCTGACTTAAACTTAACTAATTGCATCATCATGTAATTACTCTAATAATAATATGGTTGGTCTTAGAAATTCATGTCATTGGTAACAATAGTGAGAAACAGGAATGAACACCTAAATGAGTATGTTACCATCACACATATATAATACATACAATCTCGAAAAGTAAATGATATAACATCGGAAAGAGTGGCTAATGGTGGTGTTTATGCCCTTGCCTAATGAGCTTTTTAAATTATTTTATTTTATTTTATTTTTTCTAAAAAGGTGGCATCATAGTCTTTGGTTAAACTATTTTGCTCTTTGTCTATAAAATACTTTGGAAACTTTATAGACCAATAATGGTAATGCGATGAATTGAATTGAACCGAATCTTTCAAAGTTACATCACATTCCAAACCAATACACCTCCATCGGATAAGTTAAACTTTATTGAACATGCATAGATTTATGCCCGGTCATCGATTTAACGTGTGACATGATGAAATAGATTAGAGATTAGTATCCAATGACTTTGGTTGCTTGTAACACTAATGAGAAACTTCGTCGTTCCAAGTTCCATCTAAGTCAATTAAGATTGGATGGTGATGACATATATACATATATGCGGTTACTGTGTAGGTGCAGCTAGCAGTCATTTTCATTGGATTTAGGAAGAGGAAAAATGACTAATGGCAACATTTCCGTATAGAACAAGTAATACAAGGGAAGGCTAACAGCGCTCACGAAAAGCTTCCAATTGTAATAGTGGAGGCACTCACATGTACAGTCTGAGCTGGCTGCTTTGCATAAGTGTGAGTGGTAGTAGATGATAGATCCGTCGGCAAAGCTTCGCTGTGAGCCACTGAAACTGGATGCAAGAAAGGCAACGCGTCACCAACCACCACGAGAAAATACATGGCTAAAAGCAAGCAACAACCTTACATTTGGCAAAATAGTTTGACATTTTGTCGACTGGTTCCCATTTCTGGGTTCGTACTTATCTTGAAAATGAACATGAACGTGGTTAACATGCAAGCTAACTTTTATAGCGACTTGGAGATCAAGTTCACAAGATGGTAAAAAAATCACTTCCTTGTCTTAATATACTAGTATGATCAAGGAGTCGTATTATATATATTTCATCCGTAAGTAGTTTTATGATCGAAAAATGCAACGAATTATGATGAATGAAAATTATTAATTAAAAAAAAAATTAAATGAGTCTCTAAGCACACACTTCTATAGTTTAAAATTTACGTTCTCGTTTTCTTACCACGCACGCCACGCCAAATTTTATCCGATCCATAATCTATACTCATTAGATTCATTTGAATTGAGAATAATTAAAAAGCAAAAAGAGAAAAGTTGAAAATTCTTGGGCTTTAAAAAAGCTGGGGCCATTATGTAAAGTAAGAAAAATGTTATATACTAGTTGTTGTGATTGTCGCTAAGTCTGGCCAGGCAATCCCCACTTTAAGTTAACATGTCGATAATCTGTGTGTGTTTGTTTTTCAGGAATATGAAGGCAGTACTGCCGCTATCATCAGCTTTTTCTACAAACTGTCAAAATTAACACGAACCACAAACTAGAAACCGTTTTCCCACAACCATAATTTTCGTATTCTGTATTCACATGTCACGGAAGTCACTTTCCGCGTGGCCAAACAGCTTACGTACGCTATTTTAGTTCTTCATATTATTCTTCCTGAATTTATTGCACAGATGTATAGAATTTGAAAGAAAATTATCTGGATTTTGATTTTTTATTTATTTAATGATGTGAGAAAAAGTATATATAGACAATAAAATTTATTGATGAAATATTATGCTGATTTTTTTTTTTTTTTTTTTATCAAAATGATTTACATTTCATTCACTAACTTGGACTGCTATTACATTATTGGAAATAATGATATATAAACTTTATTAATATGTTTTTTTTTTAGGGGAATTGATAGTAGATTTTATTGAATAAAATTAACGATACAATGGGGAAGAGAAAACATAAGCATTCGTTTAAAACGAATGCCTCTTTCTCTTTGACAAAACTTGTAAGTATTAAAACAAACATGAATACAAGAATTGCTAATATGTTGATTTGAAATGATTATGGGCAAGATTTTATTTTATATGCATAAATTGCTAGTGATTTTGTTAAATCAAAATTTTCAAAACTCTAATTTATCATGTATTTTATTTATGCCTGGTTAAAATTTATATCATGAAGCATTAGAAAATTTTTGTGCGGTCGAAGTAAATTGTCAAAAATGGAATAGAATATGATTCATTTTTGTGTGGTCGTTATTAAAATTGATTTAAACAAAACATTGGGTTTTAGATTACTACACGGAGAATTACAACTTCTTCAATTGAGCCATTGAGGTGCATAATGTATTAAAGTAACAATCTTTCAAAAAAGTTAGCAAAAAAAATTAGAAAAGTACAAGTTCATACTTCATATACAAAAATGAAAAATACACTACTCGAAAATATTTGGAAAAGTAAATGTTGTATATCTTCCCAAACTCACACAATATCTTTGCATCAAGTGACTTGACTTGCAGTTTACAGATTTTTCTCAAATTTTTTTTTAAATGTGACTTTACACCTATTTTATACAACGAAAATAATTCAATAATATATTTAGTTGCATTATACCTTTCATTTACAAAAATATGCATGTTGATCCAGCACATGAAAATGAAATCCACGTGTATGTGAAAGAAATGCGTAATTAATAAGATATATGAAATAATTTTTCACGCAAACCTATATTTGATATGTCAACTATACTAGTGATGAAAATGCATCTTATAAGTAAAATAAAGATCAAGTTGCATCATGTTTATCTTTTGATAATCTAATCTAGTCCCACCTAATCCCAAGTTGCATTATACCTTTCATTTACAAAAATATGCATGTGGATCCAACACATGAAAATGAGATCCACGTGTATGTGAAAGAAATGTGTAATTAATAAGATATATGAAATAATTTTTCACGCAAACCTATATTTGATATGTCAACTATACTAGTGATGAAAATGCATCTCATAAGTAAAATAAAGATCAAGTTGCATCATGTTTATCTTTTGATAATCTGATCTAGTCCCACCTAATCCCAATTTTATTTTTCTATAATTAATTATTAATCTTGAGTTTTGTAATTTAATTAGTATCTTTGTATTTTTTATGGAGACACTTAAGACTCAAATCTTTTACTCCCAACTATCAATGAATCAAAAATAAATTATTAACCTTTGATTGCAAAGTACAAAAATTATGCAATTGAAAAACCGGAAAGCAAAAAAGTGGTATTGATTTAGTCTTAACTTTTTACTAAAATATTTTATCTTGTAGGCCCTTTTTTAGTGACAATTATTAGATTTCAAGTTTCAACCCAGATTTTTATTCATAGAGAAATGGAGAATGACACTGATACACAAAACCTTTTTTTTTTCCTTCTTGTGGTACTTGGTGGAAGTTTTTAAATTTTTTTGAGGAACAACTTGGTGAAAAGTTGGTTCAAGTCTTCAAGACTTTTAAACTTGCGGAGAAATTTACGAGAAAATTGACCTTTTCTCATGGTGACCGTCATGTCACCCTCTCTTATCCCTTTAGATACGTACTCTCCAACAAGTTTAAACATTTCACATATCAAAGAGAAGCGTCTTGAGTGAGAATTGAGAAAGCCACTCAAAAAGAGCTTTTTATAGCGTCAGACAAAAGCTAAGGATTCACCTTCATTACTTTTGTCGGCTACAAATATATATATTTGTCTCGTCAAGAATCAATCTTGATTTATCCCCATTTTTTTTCACAGTGGAATTACATGAAAACATTCTTGAAGGAAGGGAAGGAGATTTATTTTTATAAGTGAAAGATGAAGTTTTGTAAGCAATACCAGGAGTACATGCAAGGCCAAAAGAAAAAGCTACCTGGGCTTGGCATCAAGAACCTCAAGAAGATCTTAAAGAAGTGCCGGAGTGATTTACAGTGTCACAATGGCATTGATGGGGTCCTTGGCAACCAAACATGTCCTGACCATTGCACAGGTAATTTGAAAAAAAAGAAAAACTTTTTTACACATTTTTGTTTTAATTTTTTATACTACAGTTTATATACTTGGATTAATTTTCTGGGTTCTTGTTCTTTTCCCTAATCTAGATCGGTCTTTTGGCTAATCTGTTGGATTTTACAAAGGTGGTGAATTTTTGCATGTGTTATTCGTCGCAAAATTTTAATCTGAAATATATGTTGTCCATAAATTGCAGTTGTTATTTTTAAGGAATAATCGTACATGCAATAGAGAACTCTCACAAGTGGGCTTTTTAGGTAAAAGCCAAATGATGTATGATTCCTTGTTTCATTTTGATGTGCCTTCAAGATCTTCTTGACTTTCTCTTTTCTCAGGATTAATGATGTTCTTTTTCTTCTTTACTAAAATCGTATAAAAAAAAATTTATAATGACAGCCAGCTTTGTGTGTGTGTGTTTCTTTTTTTAACTAATTTTTTTTAAAGGTAATTGATGAGTGCAGAAGAACTTGTCAGAACTAGAATCGGTTGCGCTAGAAGAGACAATGAAACTGCAGGCTCTAAAACATCTTTGTGGTGAAAATTTTGTTCTTAGCTTGATCACCTTTTGTTTGTTTTTGTGTGTTGTGGTCCAAAAATGACTGCTGTGTTTTCATTCCGAAACCTTTAAAGAATTTCCATAAAGATTAGATGCCATTCTGGATTAGAAAAGTTCTATTATAAGGAGGGGAAAATTGTGTTTTGGGAAGCCATGGTACTTGTCTATTGTCATCCTGTAATCACCATTCATTTTCATTATTAATCACTTGAAAAAAAACTTGGCTCAATGTTTTTACTGAAAGGACTGAACTACAACTTTAAAATATAATTTTGGTAGATAAATACTGATCTAGATTTCAACATCTTAAGTACAACAAATGAGACTAAACAACTTAAGGGTTCCTAATTCCTATTTTTCTATGGATATTTGCAGTATGCGATGGAACCTTCTTTCCTTCTCTTGTCAAGGAAATGTCTGAAGTAGTAGGTTCCTTTAACAAGCATGCACAGAAATTGCTTGAGCAACATCTTGCTTCTGGCTTTAATAAGTGCTTTATGTGGTTCAGAGGCAAGCAACGAAAGAACCAACATGTTACCTTAATCCAAGAAGGAAAGGAACTGGTTACTTATGCACTGATAAATGCCATTGCAATTCGGAAAATACTAAAGAAATATGATAAGGTATATACATATCCTACTCTGTGAATTGCATATTAATTTCAGGATTTGGTTATATACTCTGGCTTTTGTTGTTGTGTATAAATTTACCTCAATATCATTTTTGAGCATAGGTTCATTACTCTAAGCAAGGTCAGGCCTTCAAGACACAAGCCCAAAGCATGCACATTGAAATCCTTCAGAGTCCCTGGCTCTCTGAGCTCATGGCTTTCCACATCAACTTAAGAGAAAGCAAGATCAAATCTAGAAACGCACCTGGATTTTTTGAGGCATGCAACCTCACGTTTAATGATGATGGCAAACCATCACTTACTTGTGAGCTATTTGATTCAGTCAAAGTTGACATCGATTTGACTTGTTCTATATGCCTGGTAAGTTTCCATTTTTCATCTTTAAGGAGGAAAATGACCAGCATATTGTGTACACAGGACTTGCATCAATCATGCGAAATTGTGATCCAGACTTAAATTAAACACATCAACAGAATTTCTGGGTTTGTGGATGTGCAGTGCACAACGTGATCTTTTTTGCTACGCCGATGAGCTATAGCTCAACTGACACTTTCTTCTCCCATAATAATGGGATAAAGGGTGGGGTTCTGGGTTCAAGACCCAATGGGCTGCGTGTGTAGCTTACCAATAAAAAAATAATATTTTTTTTCAACTAGGATAAATTCTAATACAAAACATTCACTACCAATACTGAAAGCTTTATTAAGATCCCTTTTTAAAACACAAATTTGATCATGAAATAGCTTAGGCCCTATCTGCTTCCTAATATTAACTCTTGTGCTTTATTATAAATTTCCCTTCTGGCCTCAATGCAATAATATGGTTGGGTTTTAGATATTCAGGCTCCAACACACTGTGTCTGGATTCAGTTCTCTCCTATCCTATAGTTTTAAAGAATCATATTTGGTCAGTGTAAAACATCCATGATTATTAGTTTTATGGAGGGACAGTGCTCTGTCATTATTCAGTAAGGCCCTTCATTAATTGGTTTTATTTGATTTTTTTCCCCTAACAGGACACAGTCTTCGATCCATATTCCCTCACTTGTGGCCATATATTCTGCTACATGTGTGCTTGCTCATCTGCATCAGTGTCAATTGTTGATAAGCTAAAGTCAGCAGAGCCTAAAGGAAAATGCCCTCTGTGCCGAGAGGTAAGTTAATATCTCTATAGCCTTTGCTTCTTGGTTCATTCCAGTGACAAAACGGTGGGGTTGGATTGGGGTAGGTCCTAAATTCAAGCTTTGCAAACCAAAGTATCTTTCTATTGTTGGACTCAGATAGGTCTTTCTGTTGTTAACATATGTAACTTACAATAGCAAATGAGATATTTTCTTTCCTTTAGCATCTCTGGTGATGTTGCAGTGCTGAGTTGCAATGCACCTTTGCAATAAAATATTAAATCTTCACTATTTAATTCCTTCTGTTGATTTCAGGCTGGAGTTTATGAAGGTGCTGTACCCTTGGAGGAGCTTAGAATTCTATTAAGGCGGAGGTATGCATTTTTTGGTTCCTTCCTTTAAGTTATTATACCTCTTGTTTTAATAAAAGTTAGCAGGATTCCATACCAAGAGCCTTGTAGCTCAATGGTATTGCCTAGTTCTCTCATGGGGAGAACCTGCGTTCAAATACCCCCAACATCACTTGTTGCAACTTGTAAGCAGAAAATGTTACTTCGATTCCATTCTCAAATAAGTTACTTTCCTAGCTTTCCTTTTTCTAAACTGGTGGGATATGGTGGTGAATGGTGATGACTGATGAGGGTGTAAATTGAAAACATAGAAAAGAAAATTGATAAAAGATTGAATGGGCACATGTTGCCATGTTGTTACCTCTTGCAAGTTCCTTACTTTAACATGCATATTTGAACAGGTGCAGTGAGTACTGGGAGGAGCGGCGTCAGGCAGAGAGATTAGAGAGGATGCGGCTGATAAAACAGCACTGGGATAACCAAACAAAGGCAATGATGGGTATCTAATTGGGTAATCCTGTTACTTGGCAGTGTTTTCTATGGGAAAATTTGGCATTTTTATAGGTATCAAATTGGGCAATCCTATTACTTGGCAGTGTTTTCTATGTAAAAAAGGGAAAATTTGGCATTTTTATGGGTATCTAATTGGGCAATCCTGTTCATTGGCAGTGTTTGCTATGTAAAAATTCAGATGTCATAGACATATCCGTAAATAAAGAAAATTGTAGCCAGACTTGTAGCTGGGTATGATACTTGTATATTGCTTGCTTTGGAATAAATCAGATGTACAGCTTTCATGTTTACTTGTTACAATGAGTTTTTATTTATCGGAATTGTTTGTGATGGTCCGGCTTAACCAAATGGAATACAGTCTGAAATCTATATTGGTTTACAGTCATAAATGGAAGAAGAAAACAGTTTTTGACATAGCTTCTCAGCATAATTCAGCAGCCAAAACGGCAGCAGCGAGCTCAAATTCAGGATAAGCCCCCAGCATTTAGGCTAGTCCAGCTGCTCCAGCACGAGCCAATTAAGGCAATGTTAATAAGCTACAAATTTACACACATTGCCATGATTGTTAGAGATTTAAGACTCTTTGTTCTATTAAAACAGTTTATAGATAGAAGACTCAATCTGCCATGTTAAGTCAGATTGACATTTGCACCCTGACCTGAATGGATTAGTTGCTCTTGCTGCATATATACAACAGCACAAATATAAGAAGACCAATCACTGAACAGAAATCAGTGGGGAAAACTTAGGTACAATACTTTTGAGTGTTGTAAATTTGATTCCTCAATCAAATTCAAATACCTTGTTGCACTGACCAAAATTATTTGCCCCACTCTTAATGTTTCAGTTCACAATTTATACTCTACTATACGCCTATACCATTGTCTCATAACCTTTGAGACTAGTTAAGCACGGTTAGCGAAGTTACCATATGTGGAGGTGGGCTTCCATGCAGTTGAAAGGCAAACCAGCTTGAGATAGATTGGAAAGGCCCATCACCCACATACATGCCAATACAATAATTAAACCTTGTCAATGGGCTGGGCCGGCCCCTTTTTACTTGGCCCATGGGTCTAATGGGCTGGCCTTAACGGATTGTTGACAAGTCAATGGGTTGGGTTGGGCCGGGTTGGAAGGAAAAACCCTAGCCCATGGCCCTACCCATGGGCAATGCCCATTTGGGCTTTAGTGAGTTGGATTAGTGAGGTGGGTTTAATAGGCTACCCATGGGTATTTTTAATGGGTCTTCAATGGGCTTATAAAAATTTAACCAAAAAAATTATAATTATATATTATTACAAATTATCAAATTGAACAATTAAATCTACTAAAAAGAATCTATTAAAAAAAGTACTAAGAAATACCTCTTGAAAAGTGAAAATAGTTGCATCACTACAAAATGTGTACATCCCAATTAGGTTGCCACCCACACGCTTGTCTATCATTTGCAATTCCCAGTCTATTTGTGTTAAAACATCAAATAATTTTATTTAAGAAAAAATTGAAAAACTTGTTACATAAATTTTATAACTATTTGCCAAGTATTATCTTGAAGTGGTGGATTGTTGGTCATGTCAGTGGTGGACTTCTTGGCAATCCACCCGGGCCTTTCTAACTTCAATCGCTCAAATGCCTCTGCTTCTTGTCATCTTGTGTCTACTAAGTTCCAATCCTTTAAGCACACAAGTGCCTTAACAGTCTCGAGACTAAGACCACATCTCTTGTCAGGTACAACTCTACCACTTGCAGAAAAAGATGCTTCCGATGCTACCTTCGAAACTGGAACTGATAATATTTCACGAGCCATAATGGAAAGTATGGGATACTTACTTTGATTTGTTTTCCACCAGCCCAATAAATCTAATGATCCTTCTTCATTAATTTCAAGTAAATGTTGATTTAAATAACGTTGAAATTCCGATAACCCACCTGATGTTACTAAAAATGCTTGTTCTCTTCTTCTTTTAACCATGTGATAAGCATTTTGTTCTTCTTGGTCACCTAGAAAACTAGTAGAGGACAAAGAGCTTCTTGTGTTTTGTGTTTGGGCACCAATTTCAGAATTTTTATAAGCATTTCCATAATAATCAAATAATTGTGTCATTGAATTTTGAAATGATTGTATGGTCTTTTGAATTTTTTCAACTTCATCATTATAAATTATTTCTAAAAAAAGCATTCAACTCTTCAATCTTAAATCTAGGATCAAGAATAATAGCCATTTCAAAAATCTAAGGAATATCTCCCCAATATTTGTCAAATTTTTGTCTCATTAAATCTAACGTTTCATCAAATATTCCAAAAGTTTGCCCATAAAATTTTGAAAATTTTGCACAAATGTTAGTCAATTGAATTATAACTCTACAAGATGTTGGATAATATACACCACAAAAATTTTTTGTTGAATCATCAAAAACCTTTAAAAAGTCTCTTACAAGTTCTGCTAACATCCAATCATGTTCTTCAATTTTTTCTAAAGGACAACGTGAATTTTTAATATAAATTTAAAACATCTTTATATTTTATTGTTGAATCTAAAAGAAGATAAGTAGCATTCCACTAATGAGGCACATCAATATATATATATATATATATATATATTGTTTCTTTTCAATTCCATACAACATTTTATATACAATTCATATCTTGCTTGAGAACTATTAATATTACGAACAATATCTTTTATTTTTTTCAACAGATGAGGATAAATTTGATAACCCATCTTGAACAATTATATTTAAAATATGTGCACAACAATGTATTCGAAATAATGTACCATGTAAAGGTAAGCTTAATGTTTCTTTTAAAAACATCTTTGATGTATCATTATTTGTTGCATTATCAAGTGTTATTGAAAATATTTTATCAGTAATCCCCCAATATTGAAGTTCCTCACTAATAAGATTTGCAATGTTATATACCATGTGTGGAGATTCCAACATTTTAAATGATATTATTCTTTTATTTAAATTCCAATTAGAATCAATATATTGAGTAGTTAAAGAGAGAAAACCCAATTTATTTCTTGTTGTCCACAAGTCAAAATTTATACAAAATCTACCACTATGTGCATGCAAAATACTTTTTAATTTTTCTTTATAAAATTTAAAACTCTTCATAATATCTCTTTTTGCGGTGGATGCAGAAAATCCTTTATATTGTGGAGTAAAACCACGTTGCACCATTCCTATAAAATCATGTTTTTCAACAAATGTAAATGGGTGTTTAGCTCTAACAAGATATTCTACTACTTCATTACGTGCATTTGCATCAGTGTAAATAAATGTAGTTAAATTTCCCTCCTTATCTTTTCCTAATTGTTGATAATCTCTAATATCCATTTGATGTTTTCGCTTACAACTTAAATGGTTAGTCCCCGCACTTGGGCCACCAGCCAGCTTGTCACCACATTTGCTGCATATAGCTTTAATTTCTTTTGTTTCATCTTGTTTTATCCTCTCTACCCTATCAAAAAAATTTCCAAACTTCACTTTTTAATTTTTTATTAGTAAAAACTAACAAAAATAATGTCTACAAATAATGAGACAACAAGTATATAATAGAAGTTAAGAAAAGATGTTACCCAATCAATCGAATTTTGAGACAAATAGCTTCCACAGTTCCACTCCAATTTGAAGAAGTTGATTTTCAAATGCAATTGGATGCTCAAGCCTCCAAGTTCCAAGCCTCCAACTTGAAGAATTTCATTATTTGATACTTGTAATTGTATAAATATAACTATAAAAAATATAATACTATTATTCTATAGAGTATATAACTATAAGAGGGCAAAAATAATAAGAGATGAAAATTGAGAATAGTCTAGGGAGAGTTTGAATTTGAGAGATTTTTTATGAGGAAAATGAGAGAAATATGATAGGTATTTATAGATTGGATACTTAAAATATATATATAAAAAGAGAACTGACTTTTGTTCAAACGGTAAGCATTCTTAAAGGAAATATTTAAAGAATCAAATATCAATTCTTAAAGGAAAGAATTTCTTCCAACGGTAAGATTTCTTTTTTTTTTTTTTGTTTTGTTTTAAAGGAATTTCTTCTATAATTGTAACTTATAAAGAAAGAATTGGAATTTATCAAAGGAAAGAATGACTTTCTTTCCATAGGCACAGAGGTCAGATGGCAACGACCATCTTAGTAACTTAGTTTTAAAAATCAAAGCTACTAAACTAATACCAAAATATATATTTATTAAGTATATTGTATCACAATCACTCCAAGTATTTTGTGGTTAGGTGTGTGGTTTTAAAGTTTTTATAATGTCTAAAGTTCAATCCCTCACCAACCCCCCCCCCCCCCCAAACCCCCAAATTATTTTGTTATGAATTTTGGGCAATGAGTCAAGCTACTAGGTCTGGCTAATATGCTAGGCTAACGAGCTGACCCACCGGGCACCCATGGGTAAAGAAACCAACCCATAGCCTGTCCCATTGGGCTACTGGGCTGCCCATGGGCTTCAATATTACCAAGCCGGGCTGCCCATTAGCCTAATTATTTTGTTATGAATTTTGGGCAATGAGTCAGGCTAACAGGTCGGGCTAATGTGCTTGGCTAACGAGCTGGCCCACTGGGCGTCCATGGGTAAAGAAACCAACCCATAGCCTGTCCCATTGGATTACTGGGCTGCCCATGGGCTTCAATATTACCGGACCGAACTACCCATTAACCTGGTGGGCTAGCATGCTATTAGGCTAGCCTATGGGTCATGAGCTATTTGATGACCCTTAACAATAATGAATGAGAATTTTTGGCCGCCCAATATCCACCCCATATGTAAGGATTTAGTATCTTGTGTTACTTATCACTCTCACATGGGAGTGGAGGTCAACAAAAGCTATTGCAGATTGATCGAAGCCAGTGAACTACGAGGGCATGCAGCCGGTGGAAGGTTATCATCTTCACTTGGCTCAATGTCAAATTTAATTTTGTTTGGGACCAAAGGGGCAAAATAACAGAGCTGCGGGGAGCTGTGTCTTGATGGATCTTCTAGGGCCTTGGAAGTTAGAATCTTCCTGATAGTGTTTCTCATGTGAGCAGGAAGGATTCCAGGTTGTAATAGTTTTCTATTAGCCAAAAAAGTGAAAAACAACACACCCCCTCTTTTCAGCCCTAATCTGCCTACTCTTCCACCACCAGGCCAAGGTCAATGCCACCATTCATATATATCCATATGTGCAGGATCAACACCAAAAACCATGGATGTTCAAAGACAAATACATAATCTTAGAGGGCTTTATTAGCCCCCACGTAATGGGAACTGAACAACCAAACCATATCCAAGTCCAGATGAACTAGTGAGAAAACATCATCAATTAACCAGAGTATCATATTACAGTAGAATCATTTTTGTTTTCTTTTCTCTTCTCTTTTGAACAAAGTTAACATCATACAGCAAATTGAGACAGCAAAAAAAAAAAATTAGCGCAGTTCCAATGCATCCTAAAGACATTGCTGCTCAAAAAGGAGCCATTCTCAGCTAGAAAGTATTAAGGGATTCCTTTCAGCTTTTTGTAAGTATTAAGGGATTCCTTGTATTTCCATACATATTATACCTTTTGCAAAGTTTCTCCAGAGTTGCAACTGAATGCTGCATGGCATTTAGCTTTGAATCCATGAACATCCTCTGCCAACAAAAAAAAAAAAATGCTTGAGCAAGGGAAAGGGCTGATTTCACAAAATTTTAAGATCCAAAATTGTGTCCTACCTCATAATCGTCTCCATATTTCTCAATCAGTCTACTGATATGAACACGCTGGATTGTGGTCAATGGCAGAGGAGGCGCAGATTTCCCATCTTTTCGC
The DNA here is from genome assembly GCF_001633185.2 of Quercus lobata. Classification (NCBI taxonomy): domain Eukaryota; kingdom Viridiplantae; phylum Streptophyta; class Magnoliopsida; order Fagales; family Fagaceae; genus Quercus; species Quercus lobata. Next base: position 27,406,613 of record NC_044915.1, on the reverse strand, counting down.
TTCTTTCCCAGTGCTGATTTCAAATCTATACAGCCGAAAAAGAAGTTATTGAATCAAACATTATCAAGGAATGCACTTATCCAAAAAAAAAAAATTTATCAAGGAATGCTAAAGGACAGGACATATAAAAAAAACAGCGAAAGTTTTATAGAGAGAAATTTATACATTTTACATCTATAATATGAAAAATAGCAAACCACCTACATTAATCACTTCCCACCACAAGCTCAAATTATTTGATATCAACCAACAGGCCTCTAAAAGCAACTCATCCACATTCAGAGAGTCCAATTTGAGGTGTAGAACATCATCTATATTAGAAGAAGATTGGTTAGGATTTCATTCACTTTGGACAGAAGATGGGAATATTTGCTTCTCCTAAACCATTTCAGCTTCTAAAAAGGGCTATTCTACTGATTCTTACACATCAACTAGACGGAGTAGTCAGAAATTTTACTAGTGACACAATAAGGTGGCTGAATTCAAACAATTTCAATAGAGAAGGTATACTTCAATATTACTATTATTATTTCCTTTTGATTGGTCAGTAAAACATGCACTCAATGAGTTTTGCACTCATTGAACTGAGCTCATTGGCTCCAATAAAAGCTAAACTTACCGGGTTCAGAAAAGTTCTTTATTCTTGGGAAAAAAAAGTGCTAAATCAGCGGGCAAAAGCAAAAGGTCACTTCACCCATTCCAACTGATAATTATTATCATCACAAAGTTAGTGCTCGATATTTAGCAGGATTTCCCAGCAAATAGAAATCAAACACAATATGTTTAAAACAGGGCATTCCCAGCACAATTAGAAAACTAAAATAAACTTAAAAGCTCAAGTAACCAACACCCAATCATGCATAAATTAAAAAACTAACCCATTTCACCTCGAATATGAACAAGCCCCCAATTTTACTACAAAGGTTTACAAACTGGCATGGCAATAAATACGAGTGGTGCCACATCAACAACACAATAAATAAATACACTTTTTTGCTTTGTCTATTAGCTGTAACATTACTCAATACCTAAGAAGCACGGACACGGACAAGGGTACGACACAGTAAGACACTAGTCGGGCACCCCAAATGAAATGTCTGTGCTTCCTAGCTCAATACACTTATATAACATTTATAATTCTGCCTTACAATACTACAACGATCACATTTTCTTTTCAAATTTTCCTAGACTATATGAAACATTTCAAAAATCAAAAAATAAAAAATCTTCAATTTCCTATATTACATTTAAAAAAATTGAAATTTTTTTAATTGCAAAGTTGTATTGTAGCATCTCTAATACGAAACATTACTTTAAAAATAAAATAGTGACAATTTATTTAAAATTAAATAACTGAAAATTGGAAAAGAGGGAAAAAGATTAAAGAACAGACCATCTTCTTCGAGATCGCTGCCGGAGTCGAAGAGCTCGAGCTCATCGGCTTCGGCTTCGGCTTCGGCTTGATCGGACGGCTGAGTCGGCGGGACATTAAGAGAGTCGCTCTCGATGATGTGAGAGGTGCGAGATCGGACGCCTAGAAAGTTAGGGTTAGAAACGACGCCGAAGGACTTGTAGTTTTGGATGACGCTGGCCTTGTCGTCCCAATTCGAAGGGTCTTGATCGACAATGGAGCGGAGCTTTGGAGGAACGTTGAAGGCTGGCTTGAATACGTGTGGGTTTTTCTTCAATTGACCCACTCGGACCTTTGACTTCGACCTCTTGTATTTTCTTCGTGACCCTCCCATCTCTCTCTCTCTCTCTCTCTGGTTTGTATGGCTTGCTAGGGCAAGATGAAGAGGAAAGGTAGGGTTTTTTGTTAGGGTTTATCAGTTCAACCTTTTAGGCTAGGAAACGAGTCCGAAACGGTGCGTTTTGGTTTAGCACGTATGGAGGAAATTAAACGAATATATTGATTAAATCAAAGGACTAAAGCTGCGTTTGGATTGCGCTGATTTCCAGCGCGTTTGCGTTTTTTCACCTTTTTTTTTTTTTTTTTTTTCACACGTGTTTTTTAGACTTGTGGTTATTGTTTATGCACTGTTCAATGAACAAATTTTGACTTTTCAAACTTTTTTCAGTCAATCAGTGCACATCATGTATTGTTTATGGATCCACAAATTTCACTTTTTAGCAATTTTTTCATTAAAAATGGGTCTCACGATACTATTCACACATTTAAAAATTATTTTGTTACAGTATTTTCAGTTTTCAGTTTCAGTTTTCAATTTTCAGTTGTATCCAAACGGAGCCTTATTACAATTATGAAACTTAATTCGGAATTATTTTTATTTTGGTCCCTTAAATAAGTTAAATTTGAGATTTTTCATTTTCATTTATTAAATTGATTCAATTTTTAAAATGGTTGTTCGTACATTACCATAACTAATTTGACCATTAAATGCCAACAAAAACAAATTCTTCTATATACATGGGTAATTCTACAATACTCTTTTTTTTGGGATATGGTACCCACTAATAGGTAACCTGCTATATCAGATTACCAAAACATCACATTTGATGGTACCGTCCTTATATTATGTAGTACTAACATCACATGTGATTGTACTTTTGTCACATTTGGTGGTTCTTTTTTTTTTCTTTTTTTTTCTAATATTTGATGTTACCATCCTCACATTATGCAGTACCAACATCATATGTGACTGTACTTTTGTCACATTCAATGGTTCTTTTATTTTTTTTCTCACATTTGATGGTACCATCCTCACATTGTATAGTACTAACATCACATGTGATTGTACTTTTGTCACATTCGGTGGTTCCCTTATTTTTTCTCACATTTGATGGTATCATTCTCACATTGTATAGTACTAACATCACATGTGATTGTACTTTTGTCACATTCAGTAGTTCTCTTATTTTTTTCTCACATTTGATGGTACTATCCTCACATTGTGCAATACCAACATCACATGTGACTGTACTTTTGTCACATTCAGTGGTTCCTTTATTTTTTTTCTCACATTTGATGGTACCATCCTCACATTGTGTTGTGTAGTACTAACATCACATGTGATTATATTTTTGTCACATTCGGTGGTTCCCTTATTTTTTTTCTCACATTTGATGGTATTATCCTCACATTGCGCAGTATCAACATCACATGTGACTATATTTTTGTTACATTCAGTGGTTCCTTTATTTTTTTTCCTCACATTTGATGGTATCATCTCACATTGTGCAGTACTAACATCACATGTGACTGTATTTTTTTCACATTCGGTAGTTTCTTTATTTTTTCTCACATTTTATGGTACTATCCTCACATTGCGCAGTACCAACATCATATGTGACTATACTTTTTTCACATTCGGTAGTTTCCTTATTTTTTCTCACATTTTATGGTACTATCCTCACATTGCGCAGTACCAACATCATATGTGACTGTACTTTTATTACATTCGGTGGTTTCTTTATTTTTTTTCCTCACATTTTATGGTACCAGCCTCACATTACGCAGTACCAACATCACATGTGACTGTACTTTTGTCACATTCGATAGTTTCCTTTTTTTTTCCTCATATTTGATGGTACCAGCCTCACATTGCACAGTACCAACATCACATGTAACTATACTTTTGTCACATTCTGTGGTTTCCTTATTTTTTTCTCACATTTGATGGTACCATCTACACATTGCGCAATACTAACACCACATGTGACTGTATTTTTTTTTTACATTCAGTGATTCCTTTATTTTTTTTCCTCACATTTGAAAGTATCATCCTCACATTATGCAGTACCAACATCACATGTGACTGTACTGTCACATTCGATGATTTCCTTATTTTGTCTTACATTTTATGATATCATTCTCACATTGTACCATATCATCATCACATATAACAGTATTTTTGTCTCATTTAGTGTTCTCTTTTTTTTCTTTTTCTTTTTTTCGTTTGATGGTTACATTCCCATATTATAGAGTACCATCATCATATCTAACTCCACTTTTCTCTTATGGTTCCTTTATTTTTATTTTTTCCCTCATTGATGGTACCATCTTCAGATAGAGGAGTACTCGATTCCGAGTCTCTAACTTTCTTCTTCTTCTCTCTCTCTCTCTCTCTCTCTCTCTCTCTTTCTCTCTCTCTCTCTCTCAGTTTTTCTATAGTCTATGCTTCTCTCTTCAGTTTCATCTCTCTCAAATTCTTCTCGTCCAAACCATTCACAAGAACCTATCTAGAGCGACGATTACTAAACAAAACCCTAAGCAAGACCCACAAAAGAAGAAATAGATCCCTAAGCCATGAACGGTACCTCACCAGCTCTAGCGAGGGAATTGTTCTCGCCAAACAATAAAAATCCATTGTTTATTTTCTATACTGCGTTCCCTCTCTCTCTCGACCGTGCTCTCTTTCCTCTCTCTTCGACTTCGCTCCATTTTCAGAAAGGACCTCACCATTAATTGACCTCGCGAACACAGGGAAATGGGTTTTACACGGCGACGATCGAAACCCATTTCAGGTGCTGTAGAGTTGGTTTGAAATATCCCCAAATTTTTTTGATTTGTGCTTCACTTTTTCACCAAAATTGCTTGATGATGGCATTTGTGAGGTTTGTTCTTTCCAAGTTGACTTTTTTTCCCCCTCTGTTCTGTTAGAAGAATTTGATAAAGTTCGCGTTTTTATTGATTTTTCGTGAGGATTTGTGTTTGTTTGGGGTTTTATTTTAATGGGTATTTATCGTTTTGGTGATTGGTCGTTTTGTTTAATGTTATTTAATTTTGCATGCGTTTCATACTTTTGGTATCCTCTGTTTGGTTGCTTAGAATGTATTGGGAAAAGAGAATAAAATGGAATCTCAAATTTCAATGTTTCGTGTATGACTTGTGATTGATCATGTTCTTGCAGAAAGAATTGGAGTTTATAGGAATGATTGGCTTCTGGGAATACACATAAACATTTAGAGTTTGTGTTGGATCATTAGCATAATTGGCTTAATATACTGTTTCTTATCAGATTGAGTGAGTTCTTTCCAGTTTCGATTTGATTCTTTTTAATAATAATTTCAATAAAAGCTAACATAAAAATTTAATCGCTCTATTATTATCTATGAAGCACGGGTGCGTTTCGGGACTCGAGTGCAGGTGCGGGTGCGGGACTCGACAATTTTGAAAAAGGTGGGTGCGAGTGCGGCAGGACTCGGCGATTAAAAAATTATTAAAAATATTTTTATAATATATGTTTAATATATTGCTAAGCATACTTTTACTTTTTCACATTATATAAACAAATACCAAATTTAAGAGCAATAGTAGATAACAACTAAAACATGATGTTCATAAATTAAATATAATCCACAAGATTGAAACTAAAACATTCCATGATGTTTGGAAATTAGAATACAACTCATAAGTTTGAAACTAAAACAAAATAAAAGATAATCAACAAGACAATCAAACACAAATATCATCATCCTCAAGATCAATAGCTTCACTTCGAACTTTACTTTCACTAGTAGTAGCACTAGTGTTAACATTTCCAATAACTATAGCCTCCAACTCTGGCTCATCAAGTGTAAGAGCTGCATTCTCAAGAATTCCAGCTCCTCCATGCATGTCGCTCTCATTCCAAGAGTCTCCTGCAATATCCCACATCTTTGTTGCGGTATGTATGTACTCTTCATTGCGCCTTGACAAGAGTCGAAGATTAGAATGCACATATACCAAATCCTTAGCGCGTGCAGGAGCCATTTTGTTTCTTTTTAAGGAATGAATGAATTTGTACGTGCTCCAATTTCTCTCAGCACATGAGGATGAGCAAGGTTGTCCAAGAAGTTTAAGGGCAAGGGTTTGAAGAGTTGGAAATGCGAAGCCATGGTATTGCCACCAAACCAAAGGTAGTAAGGTCCACCTATCCGTCAAGGCACTTGGTGAAGGAAACCTCCCTCCTGAAAATTTAGCAAACTCATACTTCACCACCGTTAAGTCATTCTCATCTTCAAAGTATCGCTCCAAACACTTGCTTCTTTCCATAGAAATTTCATGATCCCGATGTGGAGGGATGCGTTTTGGATTCTTCGAAATACCTAGTTAAAGATTAAAAAACAAATATAGATCAAACGTGTGTTTTACTAAAAGGGTGAACTAAGGAAAATAGATAATAAATGTACTTACTTAGGATTTAAGGAATGAGCCAAGCAAATGCAGAGAGAGCACACCTAAAGGTTGAACTCTGAAGCAAATGCAGTGTGCACACAGCACTCACTATGGACGGAGCACACAGAGATGAGGGACGGAGCACACAGAGAAGGCAGAAGGGAGATAAGGGACGGAGTGAGAGAGGAGTTTTGGACAAAGTGTGAGGGTCTGAGGGGTCTGGGTATTTAGGTTAAGACCTTAAGTCAAACGGTGCGTTTGCACCTTTTTTTTTTTTTTTTTTTTTTTTTTTTTGAATTTCGGCCTGACTCGGCCGTTTCGGCCGATACGGACCGAGTCGGCCCGATTTAGGCCGCGTCGGCGCCGATTTCGGCCGCGTCAGCGCCGATTTCGGCCGCATCAGCCTGAGTCGGGATCCGCCACGTGGCGCGACGCGGCACGACGTAGGACGGACGCGTGGTCTGCGGCGTCCCTCCCGCGTCACCGCGTCCCGCCGCGTCGGACGCGGGTGCGCCGACCTGGGAGCCGCGTCCGTGCATCCTTGATTATTATAAATATTAATTTCAATAAAAAGAAAGATGGTAATCAGTATGCACTGTACCAGACTACACCTAAATGATTACAAACTCATATTTAGGGAGTCAATGAAATCTATAAAAAAAAAAAAAAAAAATGTTAGGAATGAATGTTGACAATAGTAGTCTTCCATTCATAAGAACATCTCAGCATAGACTTTTTGAGAACATGAATAGGATGTTCAACCCCATCAAAAGTCCTACTATTACACTAACGCCACAGTGTCCACATAAAACATTACGGGACTGCCTTCCATATTTTGCCACCACTATTGACTATGGAAATTTTCTTTCCAACAAGAAAGCATTCTGGGACACCATCTTTGGCATAACCAAGAGTCTCCAATGATGCAAATATCTTGGGCTAGATATCCTTGCCACTGAACGACTCTAAAGATCAGTTTCAAAATGATTTTTTCTACTTCTTTTATTGTTTTTTGTTTCCCTTTACTTTGATACGTTATTATGGGTAGGTTAACTAACAAGTTGCAATTTTATTTGCATTAATTTCTCCTTTCATGTCGTCACTTAACAATTAAAGGAACTATTTTGTTTTTTTAGTTGCAAAATTTAAGTTTCAGACTAATATTTTAAACTACCTTCTTATCCATAATTTTTATGGGCTTTTAGTAAAATGTATTTACCTACTTAGTGAAAGTCTTTGTTGGTTTCAGGGGGGCCTTGCTGCTACAGATGTTTTTGCGGTTGAGTGGATTCAGACTGGTGTTATTCACTTTGGGATGACAGTCTCATATTTTGGTTTTGTTAGTGATTGTAAATCATGATCCTTGGAATTGCCTGTTTTTAAAATCTTGACTTGTATTATGGTCAATTAATTTCACATCAGGTCTACATTCCAAGTAGCAAACACAGTGAAATAGAGCACATTCACAATTTGGTGCTACAAGTACCTGCGTTTTGTTTTTTCGTGTTTCTGGATCACCTGTATTTTTGAATTTTCTTGTTCCTTGAAGTTTGCTTTCTAGTGAAGTTTGAAGAAGAAATGCTTTGTCACCATGCTTTTAAAGTTTCAGACTTGTAAGCGTGTTTTACACTTGATGCTTGCCTTACATCATTGTCAGGCATTTACCCTAGAAGTGATTCATAAGCTTACTTATTTTGTTAAAAAAAGAATTGGTGAATACATTTTGTGGTTAATTTCACACTATGCTTAATTGGGTGCTAAAGTAGGAAAAGGAATAAATTATTGTTTTATAATTCTAGACAATAACGTCCTCAACAATGCATACTAAATTATCCTAATGCAGTAGACGATTAATTTCAAATATTTTTCCATTTGGGAGCTGGAGATATTTATATTTTTCGTTCAAATTCAATCAATGGTACAAAACAATGCCTAAGCTTATTTTTTTTTGGTAATGTGACATATAAGTACATGTGTTTGTACTATCAAAACTACGAATCTAAGTTTATTTGCAGTCTTTAGAATTATCTATATGGTTGTTTGAGCTAATTATGGTGGCTATGACTCTTTTGGTAAATGAGTGAACATTAATCCATGTATGATGTAGTCCACTATATCATATGGTAGTTAATATATGTGAGCTTTTCATGAAATGACATGTTTCTTCTTCTTCTATTAGCATGGTCATACTGCTTCCAAATTATTTTCTATTTTTATTAAACATGTGAACATGATTGAATCGATCTTTTAGCACAGTTCTAGACCTGCCATTGCCTGTTAGCCTGTTAATGCACATATATACTCCCTTGTTGCACTAATCCATTTTAATTGGTGTCTCCAAGAAGTGAGATTGATTCTTATTCTGTAATCATTGTTCGTTCTGCAGTGTTTGAATTTAAAGCAATGATTTGTTGTCAAAAAGATGCTTATTTTGAATCTCTTGTATACAGGATATTTTTGTCATTTAGAGTGCCTGTAAATTAGCTAATGTTATGTCTGATTAGCAGTCCTTTGATAACATTGAATCATATTGATTGCACTTTGATCCATTATTTTAGTTTTTAATGATAGATTGAGTAGTGAAACAGGAATACAATTACCAGCTAAATATTAAATGGAACGAGTTACTTTCTGTCAATAGTTATGTATCACATGCATGTTACAGTAATAATTATCCACAAAAAAAAAAAAAAAAAAGCATGGTTCAGTAATGTCTGATTAGTTTTTGAGTATTTGTTGCTCGTGTGTCTGTATTTCGACTTTGTTGCAGTGTTGGAACTTTCTGAGAAATATCAGAAGCGCTTTGGTCCTCTGCGTTATCTTGTTGCTGGATTTCTAGTTCTTATGCTTGCCAAAGTACAACTATGAAATGGAATATCTTCCAGCATCAAAAGAGGATCGAGAGGGAAAGTTCTCAGCTGACCGGGAGGTAGTTGACATGTCAGAACTTTACACTGACATTATGAGGAGATCAAGCAAAGACAGCATTCCTAGAGCCTCTAGTCTATCTAGTATTGACTCAATAATAACCCCTAGTCGAATGTCTGGAGAAGATTTGGATACAACCTGCAGTAGTACCCATGCTAGCACTGAACCATCTGACTATGTGCGTGGCCTAGATCCAAAAGCGAAACGCCTAAGGAATGACTCATGGCTACATGATCAAAAGGAATCTATTTTCAAAGTGGGCATATCACATTAACAAAAGTCTAATCGAGTAATGTAATAAGGAGGGCGTGTTATAAAAAAAATAAAAAGGAGGGTCTTGAAGTACTAGGGGTGTTTCTCTCTCCTTGTTAAACCCTTTAACCTGATGGTTATACCTTTTATGATATAAATAAAATCAAGTACAAAAAAGTCTAGGAAACATGGTCCTTATATATCAACTAATAATTGCTCCCTAATGGGTTGGTTCTTGTAAATTTGATTGTGCTGGTATTGGAAATGAAATTAGGAGCCGAGGTAGTAATATGGAATGATGGCATTTACTGTGGTTTAACTGGGCCATTCCCAAACATTCATTTGTTAGTTGGATGCTTATTATTACTAAGCTTTCAACGAAAGCTAGAATCTTGCAACAGGGTCTTCCAAGTTCTAGTGGATGGTTTGTGTGTTTTCTGCAGCTCTGGCATTGAGTTCAGGGACCATTTATTTTTTGGTTTTTCTTTTACCAAGAGTGTGAGACCAAGAAAACATGGGTGAGGTTTAAGTTTATATTTTTTCTATAATAGAATTTTAATTGTAATAAAATTTTAATTTGTTAAAGATTAAATGTATAACATTGATTTACTAATTAGCAGTTCTTAAAATGTTGATAATAGACTTTTACTTGGAGAAGAAGTCAAAAGATTGGGTTTTTATTTATTTATTTTTTTTATTAATAAAAACTTTTAATTTGAATAGATTTTAAATTTGTTGAAATATTTAAGTTTAGAATTTTTTATAATAGACTTTCAGTATGAATATAATTTAAATTTGTTGAAGTTTAAATGTAACTGCCAAATGTGACAAAAGTACGATAAAATGTGATGATGGAACTGTCAAATATGAGGAAAAAAAATTTCAAATGTGACAAAAGTACGGTAAAATGTGATATTGAAACTATCAAATGTGACAATGGAACTGTCAAATGTGAAAAAATAATGCTCCCATGGAATGTGACAATAGTACTGTTAAATGTGATGTTGGTACTACCCAATGTGATAATGAATCTGCCAAATATGAGAAAAAAAATTATGGAAAATTAGGGTACCATCGAATGTGACTAAAGTACAGTCACATGTGAAACTATTTCGGTAAGTTTCTAGGTTTTGGAGGTATTACGGTCATTTTATTCTTAAGTTCTAAGCATATTTAAGTAATTTTTTAGGTTACGGGGTCATTTCAATCATTTTTTAGATTTCAATGTCATTAAGTTAGTGTAGGGACACGATTTTTAACGGCCCGGGAACGACACTGGGCTCGTATGTAAAGGGCCCGCACAATATGATTTGTAGAGAGTGGGATAGAAAGGCTGGCCCTTGGGCGCTGGGCTTTGGTCTGGTCCTGGTTTCATGAAAGCTCATACCAAGATAGGTTTGGACTGTGTATCTGAGCCTTACATCGATGTAGTCTGAAAAGTTTGGCTCCTCGGAATTAGTTCGAGGAGCATTACATTCTCACCATTCTTCCTCCTTTTTCTCCTTTCTCCGAGGCCTGCTCCTTTTTAGCTCTCTTTTCCCCTTTTATACTAGTATTCAATTCCCCTTCTTCATCTACGTGTCAGTTTCTCATTGTTTGGGGCAATTACTCGTCCTATCAATCCTCACGTCAGAGTGGTTGGGAAAAACTGGATAGCATGGTATGGGGTATGGGTTTGTCAGGTACTGGGCTCCACATTAAGGTGTTGGCAGCTTTCTTCCTTATGTTGCTCTTGTACTGAATCTGTCATTTTCTTCAGGCGTTTTTGTGAGATGTTGGACGTAAAGTCGTCCTCGGCCACATCCTTGTGCCTTCAAGGAGCTTTCATTGCGCGTCCTTGGCAGTAGGGCTCCTCGGCCTGGGCTTTGGGCCCTTAATACAAAGTGGGCTGGGACCTCAGATTTTAGGCCCCACAATTAGTTTTTAGGTTCTAGTAATTTTTGAGGGTTTCGAAAGTATTTTGGTCATTTTCAAGTGTTTTGGAGTATTTTTGGTCATAGGTTTATGTTTTTTGGTTATTTCAATCATTTTTTATGTTTTAGGGTAATTTTGGTCATTTTTTTTAGGTTTTAGGGTCATTGGGTCATTTTTTTAGGTTGTAAGGGTATTTTGATAATTTTTTAGGTTCTAAGGGTATTTTGGTCATTTTTAAGTTTTATGAGGTTTTTTAGTTATTTTTTAGGTTTCAAGGGTATTTCAAAAAATTTTAAGGTTTCAAGGTCATTTCGGTAATTTTTAAGGTTCTATAGGTATTTCGGTCATGTTTTAGGTTTAAGGTGCATTGCAGTCGTTTCTTTAGGTTCTAAGGGCATTATTGTCACTTTTTAAGTTAAAAGGTCATTTTAGTCATTTTTTAGGTTTCATGGTCATTTTTTTAGTATCTAAGGGTATTTCGATTATTTTTTAGGTTTAGAGGGTATTTTAGTGACTTTTTTTAGATTTTAAAGTCATTTTGGTCATTTTTTAGGTTTTAAGGATATTTCAATAATTTTTGAGAGTTTCAGGGTCATTTTGGTAATTTTTAATTGTTAGTATGTGTTTTGATAATTTTAGAATATTTAAGGGTACTTTGAGAATTTTAGAGATTTTAGGAGTACTATTTTTTTTATATACATTCGTCGATTAGTAGGTAATTTGGTAGGGTTGGGTTGGGTTAGCTACGCCTATCTCTCCATGTGTTGTTTCTTTTCTCTCTTTATACACATGCTTCTTATTTTTTGTATGCAATCTTTTATTTCTGTTTCACACTAAGATGCCGTGATGAGTTTTGTTTAAAGTGTTTCAAAAATACAAGTTGTCAAAGTCTTTCTTGCCATGAACTCTCTTCTTGCAAAGTTTTTCAAGAGTTTGTGTCAGGATAGATTTTATTGTATTCAACAAGTGAGTATGAGTTGAGTGATTTATGACTTGTCTCAGAATTTTCAGATTTGATTTTCAGCCCATGCTTATGTATTTGTGTAGGGTTTCTTTTCTCACAACCCAAGACATATATAAGGCTTATTTTAAAGGCTGTCACATAAGAGAATACAAGGAGAACACATGCAAAAGGTGACCGATGCCTTATTCTCTCTGAAAGAAGCTATTGCATCTTCGCGCCTTAGGGTTTTGTAACCAAGTGCTTCTTAATCTTTATTGTTGATGAAGTGAAGAACTTTGCAGCTAACATCTTCTTCAAGTTGGTGAGTTAGTCACGTATTAGAAGCCGTGCATCATTAGTTAGTCACGTACTAGGATCCGTGTAAAAAGAGTGGCGTTCATATATTGAAGAGTTCAGAGGTTCTGAAGCGGTAGAAGGTTTTTGCTGTAAGTTCATCTATGGGGATTGTAGAGTCTAGGGACAAAGGTTTTGTACTAGATCTGAAACTTCTCTTTATTATAGTGGATTGCTTTTCAGGAAAGTTTATCCCCAGGTTTTTTACTGTGAAAATAGTTTGTTTCATTAGCTTTCCTAGGTCATCATATCTTGTCTTATTTAATTTTCTGTTGTGCATGATATTAATATGATATTGATGTTAGTTTGATTTAACAAGGTTTATTCATAATAAATTTAATTAATAACTTGGGTTTAAAATTTGTTAATTCTATCAATCGGGTTCTAAATTTCCCAACAGAAAGGTTTTGAGTACGTACGTTTGATTGGGAAATTGACGAAAGAATGATGATTTACAACAAGTGTACTAGAATTGAATCTTAGAGAGAAAAAATCAAACTGGAAATATGGAATTGATAGGGAAAAAGAGAAATAGTGCTCACTACAATATGAAATAAGAAAGGATGGCTAATAGTGGCTCCTTTTCACAATATATATATTCTATTCAAAAGTTAGTGACTCCTTTTTATTTTTTTTATAATAATAACAATATAGTGGCTATAAAGTGTCAATTGATTCATGACTATAGAGTGTGAGTTGACTCATGAGTCATGGCTTAATGTTACGTGGTTGGAATTTTCCTTATTGCAATTTTCCACCGAGGGTGTCCTACGCGTTTTACAATTTTCTGCAATTTCCACAAAGAGAGAAAGTGGGAATCTTTTTTCTTTTTTGACAACGCGCATTCATGTGCAAACATCTTTATCACTGCAGCTTCATAATTCTGTGACTTCTATCCTTGAGCTTAAAAAAAAAATTAAAAATTGAGTACTCTCTCACAATTTATTTTTTTCTTTTGTTGTATTTTTTATTGTTTCTTAGTATATAAGCGTGTCTTACACTTAAACTTCCTGTAAGTAAAAGTATACTTCGCGTGTTGGTTGAAAAACGTTAAAAAAGGTCTGTAAAATACGAAAATATATAAGTTAAACAAAATTAACGCAAATCTGTTGCTGTCAAATATTGAAATGAAAAATTAAAATTATTGTTATTATTTATAGGCATCACTGCATTTTTTGACATTATTCATGGGTCTCATTGTACTATTTTAACTAACTTTTACTTTTATCTATAGTACTTTTAACAACAATTTTTCAATTTCAGCAAAATCAATGGTATCCAGACACACCCGAAAGTGAGAAACTACACATATAAAAGATTAAAATAATCTTAAATGAAACGTAATGCCCTCAAAGTCAAACACAAAGAATCAGTTTTAACTTTTTAATATTATTTTAAAACAGTGCTACAATAAACAATATTTTTACAACAAATTTTATGCGGTAAATTATTACTCATTTCCTTTTAAAGTTCATAACTTATATCATTTTTTTTCCTATTATTAATAGGTTGACACATAGTTTTTATTATCAAATTATAGTGAAAATTATTCTTTATTTTATTAAGGAAAAATACTAATGCCACATACTATTTTATAAATCTTTTTACAAACTACTGGTGTGATAAGTGATATTAGTAAGTAAAAATATGTATTAATGACGGGCCCGAATGAAAACTTGTAAGAATTTATCATATCATAGTCTCACATTAACTGTTTGTAAAAATGTTGTAAAATTGTTTGTGTCTTTAGCATTACTTTTTATTAAATTGTGAAACTCACAAAAAGTTAAACATAAAAGCTACCACAACCTATTGCCATGCTTCATCCCCTCGCTAGTACACCCCAATAATAATTGTAAGTGAGTAACTAAGTGTGTATATATATATTGTATTTATATGATAAATATTTTTGTATTTTTTACACAACCTTTTAAAAATAAATGTTTAACACCTATATGACACACGTATTATTTATTTTTCTGTTTCCATATTTTTATGCTGAATTTTTAAAACGCACTTTTATTGGAAGATACCGAATTAAACCTGTTTGTATGTTTATCATAATATATGCATACCGTATTTTACTAACTATAGACTTAACTCTCAAGTTGATGAAATTTTATTTATTTTTTATTTATAATTCTACTTTGTGTTGATACGTTTTAGTATTGTATTTTTTAAGTCTCCGTCACAACTCCCCTCTTTCCCTCTTATTATTTATGTTGATTTTATTTTGGATTAATATTTAGTTATTTTGAAAATGGAGGTTGGAGTTTATATTCAAATAAAATATACATGGTTATATATTTAAATGTACCTATAAATTTTTTTGAGTAATAAATTATTATATTGTCTATCTTTAATTCCTTTAGTTTAATTTTAATTTTTGTTAAGATAATATTATAATTTTGTGGTAAGTTTTGATTATCATGATAATCTCCTTAAGAGAAGAAGAAGAAATTTGTATAATATATTTGAAACTTAGAAAGTTTAGATCTACCAAAAAAAAAAAAAAGAAGAAGAAGAAGAAGAGAAGGAATATGGTACGCACTATAATAGTAGTTAAAATAATATGGACCACCTTTAAAAAAGCAATCAAACACACCCAAATATAAAAATAATAGAATTTTATATTTGTATAAATAGAGCAATGGAAAATACTTATAGACTTTCTTCAACAAATTTTAGAGAACAAATTAGACATTATACTATATCACAAAATAATTATATATTCCCACGCATTGCATGAGTCTATAATGGTTCTACGAGTATACAAAAAATCTCAAGACAATAGATAAAGTCTCATGCAACAACATCAAAACATATTTTATGTCCAAAAGGCATATAACACCCAAAACAATAAAGAAAAAAGTTTACCTTCAATTAGTTTGAAGGAAAATTCTTTCAACTCATTACGTGGCGATTAATAAAATCATCCACATATATTTTTAGTCATAGGACAAAATTTGGATACAAACTTCGTTGAACCAACAATAGTAAGATGACATGCGTCACTCTCATGTAGGGATGGAACTAGGATTTAGAGTCTCAAAGCACTCGCATCAGTGCTTGTATAATAGAAAATTTATCACATTTTAGCTAACCAAGCCCAAAATTCACTCACATCAGACTATGCCAAATTGTGTAAAAATATATTGTTACTACAATATCCGTGTAAATTTACACTAGCATTATTCATGTTGTATTTAGTTTTTTTATTCTCTCTTTACATATGCCAAGGATGAAGGAAGAAAGTGGATGGTGGTTGTTATTTGTGAAGAAAGAGAAACAAAAAATAATAATAATAATAATAATAATAATAATAATAATATTTTAAAGAAATAGTGTAAAGTAGATAATCTGATGTGAGGTGTTTTCGAAAAGTGAATATATAAAATAAAAAAAGTAGGTTTTTTTTTTTTGTTAAAATAGATAGAAATTTTTTCATGAGCTAATGTGAATAGGAGACCAAAGTATGAAATAAAAATCATAACACCAATTTTTTAATACATTGAAATACACTAGTCTATTAAAAGATGCAAATCAATGGTGCAATCAGTAAAGTGTCACAAATTTTATTCTTAATATGAAAAAAAAAAAAAAAGGAATTACATGAAATAATTTTATTCTTCATGGGCTACTTTTATAAGTTGGATGGGCTGATTTTGTAAGGCTGATAGCTTTTAGGACTGAAAAAGAATAGTGACTAGGCCTATCAAGCTCTCTTTCTTATTGATTTATTTAATAGTAATTATAATAATAACAAATAAGAATGATAATCACTAGGTGCATTAAATTTAATAAGAAATTGATCAATTTTTCTTACAAAGAAACAAAAATAGGGATGACTCTGCATGCAAAAGTTATTTTCAAGTTTGTATGGAAATAATGGAATGGAACCTTAGCTTCGTGGAAGCTATTTTTTGACTCATGGCTTGAGTCTTGAGCTTCAATTGGATATGAAGGTGAATGGAACATCTTTCATAGCACCCACACCAAACTTGTCCATTACTGTCGGAAGCCTCTTACCATTGAATATCCAAGTAAGTTCTTTTACCCTCCAATAACTTTTCAAATTATAAAAAGAAATTTATGTTCACAATATTTTCACAACAAATTCTAATAGACAAGTTATTACTAGTTGTTATTGGTGATAAAAAAAAAAAAAAAAAAAGTAATTTTAGTAGGGGTTTAAATTAAAACCAGTAAAAACAAACCATCAAAGATTTGTAGTAAAAATATTATGTACGTAACATTTTTCTTTAATAAATTCTTTAAAATTTTTGTAACTTAATTGATATTTACTAATGGAATATATTGGCCTAAGTGGTATAACTTCAAGTACAATGTCCTTAAAAGTTGGGCATAGAGGTTGTAGATGCAACAGCTAATATTTAGTAGATATTCTAAGCAATCTTTTAACAAAGAAAAAAAATTACACTTTCTATTATTTATAGCAAAAGGTATGTGTTTTAATTACCCCACCCCTTTGTCAATTTAATAGAAAAAATAAATAAATTCATGAGTTCAATTAGAGCATTCACACAAGCTCATAGAAAATAATATAAAGCCTAAAGAATCCAAAAAATCACCAACATCATATCATGAACTAGTTATGCAAAATAAAGGGGCCGTTTGGTAACGTTGTTTGTATTTTTTAAAAATACGTGTAAGTGAAAAAGTATGTGAAAATGCATGTAATGTTGTTAAACATGTTGCTAAAATGCTTGAGCAAATACACAAGTCAGTAGCTTGTGCAAGATAATTTTTTATTATTTCTTTACGTTTTTTGAGGACCACAAAAAGTGAATAATAGTTATGTGTGAAAAGAGAAAAAATAAAAAATAAAAAATGATATTTTAATTAAATAAAATATATAATAAATAATTAGATTTTGTTGACTCATGACTTGAGTCATGGGTCAAGGCTTCAATACACCAAACATGTCCATTATTATTTTTGGGAAGGGGGGGGGGGTGTGGGGGTTATTCTACCCAAGCTTTTCAAATAGTTAATAAATTTTTTATTGCCAACCTTTGAGCTCAACAAGGTGGTATTTATTGAAGTGTCCAAAATACATAGGGTTCAAATATTTTGCACCCAACCCAAACAAGTTGGTATTTGTTTTATGAACCTATAATATGCATGTCAGAGTATTGGCTCAAAGAGACGCTAATGACCATACATGAATGCCAACATTACTTCATTGTTGAATGGCATAGTTTGAATGCTACATACCCTATTAGTTGGAATTCTACTAAGCAATTAAAGCCAATGGGTATTTCATGAGAAAATGCTAATATTAAGGAAAAGTAAGTAAAAAAAAAAGATTATATTTTTTTGTTTGGGACACATTAAACCCCACACTTTTAAATTGGACATATTTTAAACCACGCACTTCCATATTTCATAAATAAGACACTTAAAACTCCAGATTTGAATTTATATATATTTGTGGAAGTACGAAATTTAAAGTATCTCATTTAAAAGTTAAACTCAGTTTGGAGTTTAACGTATCCTAGGAATTAAAATTACAAGATTTTTATATACATTTCCCCAATATTATTTTTCCTTTCAATTCATGGTGCTGTGTACATAAACATTGTTACAACTTACAAGTTGTATTTTACTTTTCTTGTCCTGTTTGAGCCATTGTTTGTTGAATAGCCACGTCTCAAACTTCACGTCAATTGATTTGATCAGAGATCCCTCTTCCACAAACTTTCCTCAATGCCATTTTCAACCAAGGGTGACAAGGTGTCCTACACGTTCTGCATTTTTCACAAGGAGAGAAAAACTTCACGTCGATTGATTTGATCAGAGATCCCTCTTCCACGAACTTTCCTCAATGTAATTTTCCACTGAGGGTGATAGGGTGTCCTACACGTTCTGCATTTTCCACAAGGAGAGAAAATCTTCACATCAATTGATTTGATCAAAGATCCCTCTTCCATGAACTTTCCTCCATGCAATTTTCCACCGACGGTGTCCTACACATTCTGCATTTTCCACATAGAGAGAAAGTACGAACAACTTTATCACTGTAGCTTCTCAATTCCATCTAAGAGCTTAAAAAAAAAGAGGTGAATACTCTCTCTTTCACAATTTTTTTTTCTTTCTTTTGCTGAATTTTTTATTGTTTCTTAACCCTCAAGTTGATGAAATTTTATTTATTTATTTATAATTCTACTTTGTGTTGATACGTTTTAGTGTTATATTTTTTAAGTCTCCTCTTTTCCTCTTATAATTTATGTTGATCTTAGTTTGGATTAATATTTAGTTATTTTGAAAATGAATATTTAAGTTTATATTCAAATGAAATCTACATGGTAACATATTTGAATGTGCCTACATATTGTGTTAGTAATAAATTATTATATTGTTTATCTTTAATGCCTTTAGTTTATTTTTAATTTTGGTTAAGATAATTTTATAATTTTGTGGTTAGTTTTGATTATCATGATAATCTCCTTAATTAAGAGAAGAAGAAATTTGTATAATATATTTGAAATTTTGAAAGTTTAGTTTTAAAAAAAAAAAAAAAAAAAAAAAAAAAAAACAAATTAGGAAAACATAATGCACTATAATAGTGGTTAAAGAATATGGACCACCTTTGAAAAAATATCAATCAAACACACCCAAATATAAAATAATAGAATGTTATATTTGTGGAAATAGAGCGATGGAAAATAGTTGTAGAAATTGTTTCATTTTTACAAGGAACAAATTTTCTTCAACAAATTACACATTATATTACGTTCTTGACATCAGTAACATAAACCTTTAGTCTCTCAGCTATTTGACTTAATGCTCTGTTATGATCAAGTCGTGTTAGGCACGTGATGTTTTTCTCTAGGATTGAAGGAGCAAATTCTTTCAAGATGAGAGCATTGGTGTTTGTAGGGTTGGCAACAACTAGCACTTGCATAATAAAGCAATGGAAGGGCATCAACGTAGGAAACAACATTCTTCTCAAAAAAAAAAAAAAAAAAAAAAAAAAAAAAAAAACACTTGAGAAAAATATTAATTCAAAAATTAGGTGCATAACAGTGAAGATTAAAATTTAAAAAAAAAAAAAAAAAAAAAAAAAAAAAAAAAAACTCTTTAAAGATTTCAATCTTTCAACATTTGTAATTGTTAGAAATCTGACAATATGATTGATTATGAATAAGTTGGAAACAGACATATAGGAAATCTGGTTTTCATTGAATATGTTCATTAATGAGTTGGAAACTGTTAAACTACTGATTGTCCCAAAAACTTAAGTTTTTGTAAAGAGATTATGCAGGCTTATTGGGCTTGCTATAAGGTGCAGTTTCCCTGAGTGCTTGACCACACCTCACCAGTGGAGTAGTAAAACCGGTCTGCACAAGGTGCGATGCAAGATACCGGTTCTGTGTGGTTAGTTCGGTGAATTCCTCAATTTTCTCAAAATCCAAACCCAGAATTTAACACTCCCAAACCACAACATAATCATTAGATAACCCAAATATTTTGCGCAAAAAAAAAAAAAAAATACATGAGAGAAAACAAACAAAATATGCACAAATTCACAATCTCTCTAAAAAATATACCATTTCAAATCACAAAAAAATAAATAATAAATAAAAAAATAAACTAAACCTAAGTCATAAAAGATGAAACAAAACTATCAAAGGAAAATAGATTAACAAACCTGATAGAACAAGGGGGAGGGGAGAGGGTGAAACTCCAAGAACAAAGCATCAAGCAGTAGAGAATGGTGATAGACTGACAGCAAGTGGCGGAGGCTGAAGAGGGAGGGGAGAGAGAGGAGAGGCGGAGATGCTTGGGTAAGAGAGGTATGAAACTGATTGGGATGGGGATAAAAAATATTTAGGGTTTATAAAACGACAAAGTTACAAGTTTTTTTTTTTTTTTTTTAATCTAATACCAAAACGACGTCATTTTGGAACTGACATTAAAATTAATATCAGTCTCAAACGGCGTCGTTTTGGTATTGTAGAGTTAAAATTTAGAAACCCTACATCTTTATCTCATTCTCTCTTGCGCCGTTTCCCCTTCTTCCTCATCCTTCCTTCCTTACCTCTCTCATACTCTCACCTTCTCTCTACTGAAAATCTGAAACCTATAGTAACTTCATATATAAATGGGTTCGGTTAACGTGTGCCCTAAGGGCACACATTAAAAAATTCATTTTTGGAAAAATTTTATCGGGAATTGAAAAAGCTGTCAAAACTTTTTCAATTCCCAATAAAACTTTTTTCCAAAAATGGTATATTATTGTGTGCCTTTAGGGCACACGTTAATAAAATCCTATATAAATTATACAGCATATAAATAAATATATATATATACACACACACACACACACACCGGTTAGTTCTTGCCTATGTCAGTATCTCTCTTTGAAGAAGCTAATTTCTTCCTACAAGATGGATCATCTGCTTATGAATACACGACCACTCTTCTCACTAACCTACCATGCCATCTTTCTTTTGTTCCTCTCTTTATCCATCTCAAAATTTTCCTTAGCTACCACACTTTCAAATGAAACTGATAAACTTGCACTGCTCGAATTCAAGTCCCACATAGATAGCCCTCTTAATGTCCTGGCTTCTTGGAATGACTCTTTCCATTTCTGCCACTGGGTTGGAGTCATTTGTGGCAACAAACACCAATGAGTCATCGGTTTGGACCTAAAAAACAATAAGTTGGTAGGTACCATATCACCCCACATTGGAAAGCTTTCTTTCCTTCGATCCCCCGACCTTGCAAGTAACTCTTTCCATGGTGGAATCCCCTCAGAAGTTGGTTACTTGACCAGGCTTAGAAATTTGAACCTAAGTCATAATCCAATATTGGGAGGGAAAATTCCAATCAATCTTTCTCATTGTTCCAACCTACAGTATCATGATCTCCAGTACAACGATTTAGTACAAGGAATCCCTTCAGAACTTGGCTTTTTGTCAAAACTTCAAATACTATTTCTTGACAACAATCATCTAAGTGGAAGGTTCCCACCTTCTCTAGGGAACTTGTCCTCTCTCCAAAATCTTTCGTTTGTAAATAAAAATTTGGAGGGAGAAATCCCAAATACAATAGCCCAAATGAAAAGCTTGACATCTTTTATTGTATCAGGAAATCATCTTTCTGGTGTGTTTCCACCTTCCCTATACAATTTATCATTGCTCACCAGTATTGCCTTCACTGGTAACCTCAACCCCGACTTGGGCATTGCTCTTCAAAATCTGCAGTTACTTTGGATAACAGGAAACCAATTTATAGGAACAATTCCAGTTTCATTTTCCAATGTGTCAGACATTCAAGAGCTTGATATCCCAGAAAATCAATTTACAGGAACCATTCCCATGAGTTTCGGTAATCTACTAAATCTTCAATGGTTTAATGCTTATTCTAATTAGGGGTGTCCACGGGTCGGTCCGGGTCGGGTTTATGCCCAACCCGCGACCGACCCAATGACATCGGGTTTCCGACGAAAAGACCTACAGCCGACCGCGAAAACCCACGGGTCAAGTCAGATCGGACCCGGTTGGTCGGCGGTTAGGTCAGTCGAAGCTGAAAATATGCTGTCAGAGGTTCAAATTGGCGGCAACTACGTGTTTTTTAGCCGGATCTTCACCGGATTTGAGCAAAACCACTCGATCTGAGCAAAATAACACCATATCTTTGCCGGATTTGAGGAAAACCCACCGGATCTTAGCCAAAAATTACCATATTTTCGTTGGATTTGAGAAAAACGCACCAGATCTGTGCTGTATTTGAGCGAAACCTAGTAAACCGTAGCTGGATATGAGCAAAAATGAGGAGATCTGAGTGAAAATCAGTATGTTTTCGCCGGATTGGAGGTAGATTTGGCCTTTAGCCGGTCAGATCGGGTGGCTCGGTTTTTGGAGAAGGAGATCCGCCATCCGACCCGTTGGCATCGGTTTTGAACCTCTGAGACCCGCTGCCGACCACCTCTCTCCTCGGTTTTGACCTGGAATCTAACTTGTTAATAGGGAATATTCCATCTTCAATTAGAAAGCTCACAAACTTGAACAGGTTGCACTTGGATGAAAACAAATTGACTGGGGTGATCCTGTCTTTCGTTGGCAATATGACTCAATTACTATATCTCTCCTTGTTCAATAACTGCTTAGAAGGGAGCATACCCACTAGTCTTGGAAGGTGTAGCCACCTGCAATTTGTATTCCTTGACCATAATAAATTAAATGGCACCATACTTGAGCAACTTTTTGGCCTTCCTCTAGTCAAAATTGATGTGTCTTATAACTCATAGAACGGTTTTTTACCACTAGATTTTGGAAACCTGAAACTTCTTGTTCAACTAGACGTTTCATACAACAAATTTTCCATAGAGATTCCAGCCCAACTAGGGGACTGTTTGGCCTTAGAAACACTTTATATGCAAGGCAACTCCTTTGAACGAACCATTCCCAACCTAAGTAATTTAAAAGGTATTCAATATCTTGATCTTTCCCACAACAACTTGTCCGGCCAAATCCCAAGCTATATGGCTAATTTTCCCGTGTTGCAAACTTTAAACCTATCTTTCAACAATCTTGAGGGAGATGTACCTATAGAAGGGGTCTTCAGAAATGCTAGTGCAGTTGAAGTCAAAGGCAACACTAGTCTTTGTGGGGGGATCCAAGAGCTACATTTTCCTGCATGCCCCATTCAAAGATCCAAGAAACACAAAAAGCATTTTGCTTATAAATTGATACTGGCAATAAGCATTGCAGCTACTTTTTGCTTGACATTGTTTTCTTTGATGGCTCTTTCCTGGTTGAAAAAGTCGAAGAAAAAAAGCCTTTCCATTTCCACCTTTGGACCCTCCTACCAAAAGATCTCTTATACAGAATTACACAATGCAACTGATGGATTCTCTTTGGAGAATTTGATTGGTTCAGGTAATTTTGGTAGTGTCTATAAAGGAAAACTTGGTCCAGATGAAACCCATGTTGCAATCAAGGTACTCAATCTTCTAAAGCAAGGAGCTTCCAAGAGTTTCATTGCCGAATGTGAAGCCTTGAGGAACATCCGGCATCGAAACCTCGTTAAGATTCAGACTGCTTGTTCGAGTATTGATTTTAAGGGCAATGATTTTAAAGTTTTAGTATATGAGTTCATGCCAAATGGAAGCTTGGAGATGCAGTTACATCTTGAAGATGGGCTCAAGCAATTGAGAAGTTTAAATCTTCTTCAAAGAATCAACATTGCTATAGACGTGGCTTCGGCTTTGCTTTATCTTCATCATCACTGCCAAACCCCTATTATTCATTGTGATCTAAAGCCAAGCAATATTCTTCTCGATGATGATATGATTGCTCATATAAGTGATTTTGGTTTGGCTAGACTCCTTTCGAAATCTGGGAAGGAAGCTTTTCTTAATCAATTAAGCTTAGCAGGGATTAAGGGAACTACTGGATATGCTGCTCTAGGTAATGTATCATGATTTCACTCAATTGTAAAAGTATTAACGTATAATGAATGCATCAATAATCAAAACAGGGATGCCCTGTATAGAATATTTATATACATCTTCACCTAGGGGCGGTGCTACAGCTTAATCAAGGGGTTCAAATGAACCCCCTGACTTCAAAAAAAAAAAAAAATATATATATATATATATATATATGTGTAAAATATTAAAATAATTATTTTTTGTTAGTTTAATACTTTAATTTATTCTTAAAAATATTTTTTTCACACCCTGACTTAAATCTTGCACACCCTTATTACA
Source organism: Quercus lobata (assembly GCF_001633185.2). Taxonomy (NCBI): domain Eukaryota; kingdom Viridiplantae; phylum Streptophyta; class Magnoliopsida; order Fagales; family Fagaceae; genus Quercus; species Quercus lobata. The sequence goes on along the minus strand of NC_044915.1, from coordinate 27,382,358 downwards.
AGTATTTTCGACTATAAGAGTAAAGAGTACGTGTTTGTGTAATTCTTTTTTATAAGTTTATATTATATGTGTGTGAGTGTGTCTAATATTGATTGTGTACATTACTTTTTGTTATAATGTTATTTGTGTAAATTATGATGTATGTGGTTGTATGTGTGTACAGTATAAATATAATATAACTTTATAATAGAGAGGGTTTTTTTTTTTTTTTAACTTATGTGTGTATTATTATCGTATTATAATAACTTTTTGTTATAAAGTAAGTAAAATTCAAGAAAAAAATTGTAAAGTTAGTGATTGTTCAAGCATTTGATTGGTTAAGTAGACACGTACACTTTATTTGTTTCAATGTAAAATATTTTCAGGAAAATATTTTCCAATTTTATAGTGTTTGTTTTGCAGTAAAATATTTTCAGTCAACTAAATCAACCTAAGCAAATTTATGTAAAATATTTTACACTTAAAATTTTGGGAAAACATTTTACATTTGCTCAATCCTTCACACCCCAATACTTATCACTCCCGCACTTTGATGAGAATGCAAATTGTCATATTTTTCTCTCTTAATGTTTAGTCTTTTATATTTATTTGGTGCCTAAATATACTTATTATTCTTATATTTTGATTTAGGATGCAAATGGAGGCATTAAGTGCATAATGTAGCTAATTGGGTGATTCTGAACAGCTTTGACATTGCTTCGTAATCTGGGCATAACTCTCTCATCCAAGATCCGATTGAGATGATTCAAGATGCTATGGAACGCCAAGACAAAGCTCTACAACTCTCATGTTTTGAGTTTTGAGAGATACGGGATGCATCAAGGTCGAAATCGGGCTTGAAGTTGCTGCACCTGCACTGCTGACGTTCTGGAATGTTACTTTGCCTGCAATTCTAATACGCAGATCTGATGGGGTTTATTTTCAGAAGCTTCCAGATCTGGTGTACGAAATTTCCAGCTGAAAAACACCACTTTCCTAGTTATATTAAGACTTTGTTTTATTTTTAATATTTTTCCTTAATTAGTTAGATTTGGATATTATTATTGAGAATATTTTAAGGAGATTTTGTAGGCTTGGGAAAGGGGGAATTAACGTGTAAAAAGGGGAGGAGAAATCAGAATTGGACACAAACGCCTCTCTTTCCCCTCTTCTCTGATTTTTTTTCATTTGAGTTTTCATCATGGCCCTGCGTGGCTAAACTTTTATACTTGGTCGAAGGAAACTGAAGCCTCAGAATCAATAAAACTGTGAGATCTAATTTGTTTTTATTGTTCAATTTATGCTTTCAATATCGGATGTTCTTCTGTGCGTATTTTCATGATTGTCTCGTTTAATTACTAGGAGGCCTACTAGTTTATTGTTTGTTGCAATCTACTGCTAGGTTAGATATCAAATTCATAATTGTTTGATCTCTCTAGCTTGTGAAGCAACCAAGATTTAATGATTTGCCGCGTCAGGAATTATTAGATCTTAGGAAGAATGCTCGACTAAATTAAATGCAACCGCTTGTGTTTGTGTTGTTTAGTTTCATTGATCTCTCTAATTCTTAAGGCTGCTAATAGATTAAACCTTTAGCGCTTATCTTGGGTTGTTTAGTAGTTAGGGTTTATTAGATCGCTTGTTTTCTAATTAACTACGACTAAGGAGAGATAGGAAAACTGTTCCGATGGTGAATATTCAAAGTGTGAATTGATATATACTTGCATCGATGATCAATTGTAAAATTCTGATGGTGGATGTTGACTTAGACCAAGGTTTTTTCTTTCGATTAATTCTGATACTTTAATTTGAATTGTTCCTTACTTGTTTTTTTTTTTTTTTAATTGTTTTCATTATAACCCCCCCCCCTCCTTGTTCACGTAGCATAAAACTAGGTTAGATACTCTCCGTGGGAATGATCCTTACTCGCATTACTTCATATATTTTTAGGAGTATAGGTTTTATTTTTGGTTGCCTGCGACAGCACACCACACTTTCGCACTAAAACTCTCCTCTCGTATATCTCTTCAAAAAAATCCAGCCACCCTCTTAGAGGGAGTCAAAAACTCAAAGGGATTTTAACTTTTCCCTTCCGTCTTCTCTTATCTTACCAAAGCAATAGGAATAAACATTGTTCCAGAGGCTACATGTATTGGAATTATGCCAAAGTGATGATTTTGCTAAGTTCATCATGCAGAATAGCAGCTGAACTCTGCCACTTCCGCCTTTAATCTGGGGAAATCAGGGTTTGGGTTTGATATAGAAAGGGTTAGAGACAATTAAAGTTTGCTAGTGGAAATTATCCGGAATAAAATTAAGAGTTTAATTGACTTATAATTTATTCACAGATCTGATTTAATATAATCTTTAGATTGATGAGAGAGAGAAAGATTAAAGGGGCAAGTCAGAGTAATAGAGAGATGGTAAGGAAATCATATGATACCATGAGCTGTCAATTCTCAATAATCTATCTACCACATACAGTTAGTTACCTTGGAGGTTTATTGGACCAAATAGTCTTATTGAATTGAGTAGGGGCCAAAAGACTAGTTTTGGGGTACAATTGTGCATAATTCTTCTCTGACCAACCCATTGCTACAGCATCAGTTGAGCTGAACTATTCATTTTTTATAAGTATAGAATTTATCCAGCCAACTCCAATTTCTTATTGTTATACCACTCAAATAAAAAATGTGGCTGGAATTATGATGATGCAAGGAGCCAACAGTTAATGGTCATTTTTTGGTCATTGATTTGATTTTACCGGTTTTTTTATTTCCATTTTATGTTGTGCCAAACATTGGAAAATATTTTACACAACATTTTCATATACATTGCCAAACACTGTAAAATGAAAATATTTTCCCGCAAATATTTTACATGTAAAATATTTTACCTTTGCAAATATTTTACATGTAAAATATTTGAGATTAGTCATTTAGTCTAAAATATTTTTATAAAAATAAAGTCAAATAGATAATAACAACTATATAAAAAAAAAAAAAAATGTTAGACAAACTTAACAAAATAAAATGGTCATAGGCTCATAGCTATCCACATTGGCAATAAATACTTGTAATGAAGTATCATGTAACATTCAAAATTTGAAAAATTGTAGAATAAAATTATAAAACTTCACATATTATTATTATTATTTGTCGATAATTCGATATATTTAAGATTTTTTTTATTAAATTTTTTTTTATGAACCCCTTAAACAAAATTCTTGGAACCACCACTGTCTTCACCAAATCACTAGTTTAATAGCATTGAGTAAGAATTGTTCTTAGTGTATGAAAGTACTCTAAAGTTTTGCAGAGTATTGAATGGGTAGTCAACTTTCAACTAATGGGGATGTGTATAGCTTTGGGATCCTCTTATTGGAGATGTTAACTGGAAGAAGACCCACCGATAAACTATTCAAAGATGACCTGAACCTTCACAACTTTGTTAAGTTGGCATTTCCAAGACGAGTGATGGAGATTGTGGACCATTCAATTTTCAACGAAGTAGGAGAAAATGATAACATGGTTTCAAGTTGGAGTGACTGGACAAGTGGACAGACTGAATGCTTGATATTGGTCTTTCAAATTGGACTTGCATGTTCAGTACAATCTCCTATAGACAGAATGGACATGAATAGAGTAGCCCTGGAATTGCTTTCAATTAAAAGGCAAATTCCTTTGGAAGCTTAACGTTACAAGCAAAGCCCAAGAATAGGTATCCACAGTAGTTAATCAGGTTCTTATATTTATTTAGTTATTCTATAGTCAAGGGTATTTTAGTAATTATATAATTGTTGGGTATGGGCTGGGTTTTCTTCTATTAATAAGTAAGTATTATTTTATTTATGGGTTTATATGTATGGTTTTTTGTTTAATTCAATTAGTAAGTTGTCTGTGTGATATGCGGATAATATTGTAATATTTTATGTAAGATCGTTTTGAAGAATATTGTACATATATTATAGCATAATTGTTAAAGAACTTTGTTAGTAATGAGTTCATCATAAAAAGAAAAAAAATACCCGTAGGAGTTTTGGCAACTTGATAGTGGTGAGAGGCCAGCATAACGACGGTGGTGGCCTCTCAGATTCCTCTCTTGCTCTCTCTTACAAATGCTTTGCCAATCTTAGGTATTTTATTTAGGTAATAGTGAAACAATGCATTTTATTTAACAATCCTTAGGACCTTATCTGGTTAGTTAGACTAGTCCTTGATTTTTTTTTTCTTTTGTTTTTAATACTAAAACGATGAATATGCTAAAAAACATGAAGAAGAGAGAAATGAGTGGTGTAAGCTTAGGTAATTAATGAGATAACAATAAAAATAAGTTAATTTGATCTTTTGGGTGATAGTAAAAAAATTTTAATGCAGAGAGTTAAAAAAAAAAGCCTAAATGCAAAATTAGAGGACCACATGACAGGACCTCATAAACTTCCACATATGTTACTGCGCTCATGTTGAGCCACATCAATGTCCATGTTATTTCCATTTTATTTTATTTGTCCTACAATTTTAAAATGGTTTTTTAAATTTCAAAATAATAATAAATTTTAGAATAATAGTAAATCTATATAATAAATCACAGCCCTATCTCTACCATAAAGCCCACTTCTTATCTATTTAATTCCACTATAAAGCCCAAAACCAACGCCTTTTCAACTTAAGAATAAACAGGATATTTGAAACCGTGAAAAAGGGTTTCACAAAGGATTTTGAAGAAAGCGTGGGGAACGGGAACAAAAGAAAAGGACAATCAGACAGTTTGAATTTCTCCCACCTCTCTGCTCTACAGTTACGCATCATTTCAAGGACAAACAGACGGTTTGAAATTCTGCTCTACAATTTCACATCGTTTCAACCTAAGGAAAACCAAAACATTTGAAACCATGAAGGGAAGGAATCTAATACCATTTGAACCTGTGGCAATCTCCCCACCTTCCTACTCCACAGTTTTGCAGTAACGGTCGCCTATCTGACTTCCTTCCTTCTTGTCTTCCTCTCCTCACAGTATATAAATACTGACAGAACCTGGATGATTCGGTTAAGATATCTCTAAATCCCAGCTCTTTTTGTGCTCTATTCTTTTGCTTAATGTTTTTTGTTTCTCTTTTTACATTTTGTTACTACTTCTTTCGTGTTGTCGTATGGATAATTGTTATGCTGAAATTTTTATTGCTGAGGTTTTTAATTGGAGCTCTGTCTTTTGGTTCAATACTGACAGAAACTAGTGTGGGTGTCTCTAAAATCTTATATAAGTTATATCATATCTACTCACTCAAGTGCATCTATGAGGTCACCTTGCAATCCGCAGCAGCATGCTTGCCCAAGGTCGAAGCTTGAGCCATGTACATAGACACATTTTTAGACATCATATCCGTCCTTTCCATACCTTCCTTCTGTGGGAATCTACCAAGCATAATAGCAATATTGATATCTTTACAAGCTTCAACAATGTCCGTGGTAGCAATCACACTTATCCAAAAATATTCAAGAAAGTTTAAGAAACCTCAAGGGAGAGAATAATTCTATCTACCTAGAATTATCTCTGAAGATAAGAGACATACCTTTCAAAAGGGGAAAGGCAACATCAATGAATTCCATTTTTATCCCATTCAAGGCTTCATCTACTTGCTCGATATTATCAAACAAGTGTAGAGTCACAGGCTGATCAGGACCCAACATGACTACCCTTGCAATCATTGGAAGGATGGCATAACCCATTTGCCTTGTTGAACAAAATCAAAATTTTGATATACACACTACACAATTGAAAATCAAATACACTTGGTCCTTGATATAGTGACATGTAACAACAGTCATCTTGATATAAGACACTCTTTTCTTCCAATTTTCCAACAATTTGGAAAAGACTTCAATGTATACAATAATAATGATTATAACAACAACAAAACAGTTACAATTTTAAAGATTTCTTTAGATTATCTACAGAAAAGTCATTTAAACTCATCTATATTCTATATAATACTAAAAGTTGAAGCGTAGCATTTAATGTTGCTGCGCTTACGTTAAGCCACATCAGCAGTCATGTCATTTCCATCCTCTTTTATATAGATTTAAAATAGTTTTTGACAATTTTAAAATACTAATAAATATAAAATATTTTCCAGCCCTATCTCCACTTAAAAACACTAGGCCTTTTTATTTAAACTCAAATTGGTGATGAAGTGAAAATTTTTGCAGCCAATATCTTTTTCAAGTTGGTGAGTTAGTCACATACTGGGAGCCGTGCATCATTGATTAGTCACATACTGGGATTCGTGCAAAAATGGTGGCATTCATATATTGAAGAGTTTAAAGGTTCTAAAGCGGTAGAAAGTTTCTGCTGTAAGTTCATCTACGAAGATTGTAAAATCTAGGGACAAACGTACTTATCAAAAAAAAAAAAAAAAAAAAAATCTAGGGACAAAGGTTTTGTGCTAGATTTGAAACTTCTCTTTATTATAGTGGATTGCTTTTCAGGAAGGTTTCCTCCCAGGTTTTTTACTGTGAAAATAGTTTGTTTCATTGGTTTTCTTAGGTCATTATATCTTGTCTTATTTAATTTTCCGTTGTGCCTGATATTGACATGATATTGATGTTAGTTTGATTTAACAAGGTTTATTCATAATAAATTTAATTAATAACTTGGGTTTAAAACTTGTTAATTTTATCAACCGAGCTCTAAATTTCCCAACAAAAAGGTTTTGAGTACATACGTTTGATTGGGAAATTGACGAAAGAATGATGATTTACAACAAGTGTACTAGAATTGAATCTTAGAGAGAAAAAATCAAACTAGAAATATGGAATTGATAGGGAAAAAGAGAAATAGTGCTCACTACAATATGAAATAAGAAAGGATGGCTAACAGTGGATCCTTTTCACAATATATATATATATATATATATATATATATATTCTATTCAAAAGTTAGTGACTTCTTTTTATTTTTTTATAATAATAATAATATAGTGGCTATAAAGTGTCGGTTGATTCATGACTATAGAGTGTGAGTTGACTCATGAGTCATGACTTAATGTTACGTACTTGGAATTTTCCTTATTGCAATTTTCCACCGAGGGTGTCCTACGCGTTTTGCAATTTTCTACAATTTCCACAAAGAGAGAAAGTGGGAATCTTTTTTCTTTTTTGACAACGCGCATTCATGTGCGAACATCTTTATCACTGTAGCTTCTTAATTCTGTGACTTCTGTCCTTGAGCTAAAAAAAAAAAATTGAGTACTCTCTCACTATTTCTTTTTTCTTTTGCTGAATTTTTTTTTGTTTCTTAGTATATAAGCGTGTCTTACATTTAAACTTCTTGTACGTAAAAGTATACTTCGCATGTAGGTTGAAAAACGTTAAAAAGGGTCTGTAAAATACGAAAATATATATAAGTTAAACAAAATTAATGCAAACCTGTTGTTGTCAAAGACTGAAATGAAAAATTAAATTCCTTTAGTTTAATTTTAATTTTTGTTAAGATAATATTATAATTTTGTGGTGAGTTTTGATTATCATGATAATCTCCTTAAGAGAAGAAGAAGAAATTTGTATAATATATTTGAAACTTAGAAAGTTTAGATCTACCAAAAAAAAACCAAATTAAGAAAATGGTATGCACTATAATAGTAGTTAAAATAATATGGACCACCTTTAAAAAAGCAATCAAACACACCCAAATATAAAATAATAGAATTTTATATTTGCATAAATAGAGCAATGGAAAATACTTATAGAAATTGTTTTATTTTTAGAGGGAACAAATTTTAGAGAACAAATTAGACATTATACTATATCACAAAATAATTATATATTCCTACGCATCGCATGAGTCTGTAATGGTCCTACGAGTATACAAAAAATCTCAAGAAAATAGATAAAGTCTCATGCAACAACTTCAAAACATATTTTATGTCTAAAAGGCATATAACACCCAAAACAGTAAAGAAAAAAGTTTACCTACAATTAGTTTGAAGGAAAAATATTTCAACTCACTACGTGGCGATTAATAAAATCATCCACATATATTTTTAGTCATAGGACAAAATTTACATACAAACTTCGTTGAACCAACAATAGTAAGATGACATGCGTCACTCTCATGTAGGGATGGAACCAGGATTTAGAGTCTCAAAGCACTCGCATCAGTGCTTGTATAATAGAAAATTTATCACATTTTAGCCAACCAAGCCCAAAATTTACTCACATCAGACTATGCAAAATTGTGTAAAAATATATTGTTACTACAATATCCGTGTAAATTTACACTAGCATTATTCATGTTGTATTTAGTTTTTTTATTCTTTCTTTACGTATGCCAAGGATGAAGGAAGAAAGTGGATGGCGATTGTTATTTGTGAAGAAAGAGAAACAAAAAAAAAAAATCAAGAAAAATTAATATTTTAAAGAAATATAGTGTAAAGTAGATAATCTGATATGAGGTGTTTTCGAAAAGTGAATATGTAAAATAAAAAAATAGGTTTTTTTTGTTAAAATAGATAGAAATTTTTTCATGAGCTAATGTGAATAGGAGACCAAAGTATGAAAAAAAAATTATAAAATCAATTTTTTAATACATTGAAATACACTAGTCTATTAAAAGATGCAAATCAATGGTGCAATCAGTAAAGTGTCACAAATTTCATTCTTAATATGAAAAAAAATATGGAGTTAAATGAAATAATTTTATTCTTCATGGGCTACTTTTATAAGTTGGATGGGCAGATTTTGTAAGGCTGATAGCTTTTAGGACTAAAAAAGAATAGTGACTGGGCCTATCAAGCTCTCTTTCTTATTGATTTCTTTAATAGTAATTACAATAATAACAAATAAGAATGATAATCACTCGGTGCATTAAATTTAATAAGAAATTGATCAATTTTTCTTACAAAGAAACAAAAATAGGGATGACTCTACATGCAAAAGTTATTTTCAAGTTTGTATGGAAATAATAGAATGGAACCTCAGCTTCATGGAAGCTATTTGTTGACTCATGGCTTGAGTCTTGAGTCATGGCTTCAATTGGATATGAAGGTGAATGGAACATCTTTCACAGCACCCTCACCAAACTTGTCCATTATTGTCGGAAGCCTCTTACCATTGAATATCTAGGTAAGTTCTTTTACCCTCCAATAACTTTTCAAATTATAAAAAGAAATTTATGTTCACAATATTTTCACAACAAATTCTAATAGACAAGTTATTACTAGTTGTTATTGGTGATAAAAAAAAAAAAAAAAAAAAAAAAAAAAAAAAAAAAAAAAAAGTAATTTTAGTAGGGATTTAAATTAAAACTAGTAACAACAAACCATCAAAGATTTGTAGTGAAAATATTGTGTACGTAGCATTTTTGTTTAATAAATTCTATAAAAGTTTTGTAACTTAATTGATATTTACTAATGGAATATATTGGCCTCAGTGGTATATCTTCAAGTACAATATCCTTGAAAGTTGGGCATAGAGGTTGCAGATGCAATAGCTAATATTTATTAGATATTCTAAGCAATCTTTTAACAAAGAAAAAAAATTACACTTTCTATTATTTATAGCGAAAGGTATGTGTTTTAATTACCCCACCCCGTTGTCAATTTAAAGGAAAAAATAAATAAATTCATGAGTTCAATTAGAGCATTCACACAAGCTCATAGAAAATAACAAAAAGCCTAAAGAATCCAAAAAATCACTAACATCATATCATGAGCTAGTTATGCAAAATAAGGGGGCCTTTGGTAACGTTGTTCTAGTAACGTTGTTTGTATTTTTTGAAAATATGTGTAGGTGAAAAAGTTTGTGAAAATGTGTGTAATGTTGTTAAACATGTTGCTAAAATGCTTATGCAAATACACAAGTTAGTAGCTTGTGCAAGATAATTTTTTATTATTTCTTTATGTTTCTTGAGGACCAAAAAAAAGTGAATAATAGTTATGTGTGAAAAGAGAAAAGAGAAAAAATAAAAATTGATATTTTAATTAAATAAAATATATAATAAATAATTAGATTTTGTTGACTCATGACTTGAGTCATGGGTCATGGTTTCAATTGGATATGAAAGTGCTTGGAACATCCCTACACCAAACATGTCCATTATTTTTTTTTTTTGGGGGGGGGGGGGGGTGTGTATTCTACCCAAGCTTTTCAAATAGTTAATCATTTTTTTATTGCCAACCTTTGAGCTCAACAAGGTGGTATTTCTTGAAGTGTCCAAAATATGTAGGGTTCAAATATTTTGCACCCAACCCAAACAAGTTGGTATTTGTTTTATGAACCTATAATATGCATGTTGGAGTATTGGCTCAAAGAGACACTAATGACCATACCTAAATGCCAACATTACTTCATTGTTGAATGGCATAGTTTGAATGCTACATACCCCGTTAGTTGGAATTCTACTAAGCAATTAAAGCCAATGGATATTTCATGAGAAAATGCTAATATTAAGGAAAAGTAAGTAAAAAAAAAAAAATTATATTTTTTTGTTTGGGACACCTTAAACCCCACACTTTTAAATTGGACATATTTTAAACCACACACTTTCATATTTCAAAGATCCCTCTTTCACGAAATTTCCTCAATGCAATTTTTCACTGAGGGTGACAGGGTGTCCTACACGTTCTACATTTTCCACAAGGAGAGAGAAACTTCACGTCAATTGATTTGATCAAAAATCCCTCTTCCACAAACCTTCCTCAATGCAATTTTCCACTGAGGGTGACAGGGTATCCTACACGTTCTGCATTTTTCACAAGGTGAGAAAACTTCACGTCCATTGATTTGATCAGAGATCCCTCTTCCACAAACTTTCCTCAATGCCATTTTCAACCGAGGGTGACAGGGTGTCCTACACGTTCTGCATCTTTCAGAAGGAGAGAAAAACTTCATGTCAATTGATTTGATCAGAGATCCCTCTTCCATGAACTTTCCTCAATGTAATTTTCCACCAAGGGTGACGGGTGTCCTACACGTTCTGCATTTTCCACAAGGAGAGAAAATCTTCACATCAACAGATTTGATCAAAGATCCCTCTTCCACGAACTTTCCTCCATGCAATTTTCCACTGAGGGTGTCCTACACATTCTACATTTTCCACATAGAGAGAAAGTACGAACAACTTTATCATTGTAGCTTCTCAATGATACTTTCTCTTTCACAATTCTTTTTTTCTTTCTTTTGCTGAATTTTTTATTGTTTCTTAACCCTCAAGTTGATGAAATTTTATTTATTTATTTATTTATAATTCTACATTGTGTTGATACATTTTAGTGTTTTATTTTTTAAGTCTTCTCTTTTCCTCTTATAATTTATGTTGATCTTAGTTTGGATTAATATTTAGTTATTTTGAAAATGAATATTTAAGTTTATATTCAAACAAAATCTACATGGTAATATATTTAAATGTGCCTGCATATTGTGTTAGTAATAAATTATTATATTGTTTATCTTTAATGCCTTTAGTTTATTTTTAATTTTGGTTAAGATAATTTTATAATTTTGTGGTGAGATTTAATTATCATGATAATCTCCTTAATTAAGAGAAGAAGAAATTTGTATAATATATTTGAAATTTTGAAAGTTTAGTTTTACAAAAAAACAAATTAGGAAAACATAATGCACTGTAATAGTGGTTAAAGAATATGGACCACCTTTGAAAAAATATCAATCAAACACACCCAAATATAACATAATAGAATGTTATATTTGTGGAAATAAAGCGATGGAAAATAGTTGTAGAAATTGTTTCATTTTTACAGGGAACAAATTTTCTTCAACAAATTTCAAAATACAAATTACACATTATATTATATTACAAAATAATTGTATATTCCCACGCATTACAATGTTCTATAATCGCTCTACGCATAGTCTACAAATATCTCAAGACAATAGATAAAGTCTCATTCAACAACATCAAAGCATATTTTATCTCCACACAAAAAAAGGCATATAACACCCGAAATAGTAAAGAAAAAAAGTTTACTTGAAAGAAAATTCTTTCAACTCACTACGTGTTGATTGATAAAATTATCCACGTATACTTTTAGTCATAGGACAAAATTTAAATACAAACTTGGTTGAACCAACAATAGTTAAATGACATGCGTCACTCTCATGTAGGACAGAACCAAGATTTAGTGTCTCAACTCAAAGCACTCGCATTAGTGCTTGTATAATAGAAACAATATCACATTTTACCCAATCAAGCCCAAAATTCACTCACATCAGACCATGCAAAATTGTGTAAAAAAATATTGTTGCTATAGTATCCATGTAAATTTATAATAGCACTATTCATATTTTAATGGAATATAGTGTAAAGTAGATAATTTGATGTGAGGTGTTTTAAAAAGTAAATATAAAAAATAGGTTTTTATGTTAAAATAAATAGAAATTTTCGCATGAGCTAATGTGAATAGGAGATAAATTATGAAAAAAAAAATTATACAAACCAATTTTTTAATACATTGCAATATGAAAAAAAAAATTAAGGAATTAAATGAAATAATTTTATTTGACATGGGCTACTTTTATAAGTCAAATGGGCTTAATTTGTAAGGCTGACAGCTTTTAGGACTGAAAAAGATTGGTGACTAGTCCCACCAAGCTCTCTTTCTTATTACTTTATTTAATAATAATTAAAATACAAAAAGAATGACAATCACTCGGTGCATAAAATTTGAGCTACTGTTTTCTTACACAGCATGACTCTACAAGCAATAAAGATAAAGTGAGAAAGCAATGAAGAAATTGATCAATTTTTTTTACACGGTACTAGCCATTTAATTGAACGTGTTGGAGGTTGGGATGAGAAGTTGTATTTTTCATTGATGTTCAAGTGAGAAAAAAACAAAGATAGGGACGACTCTACATGCAAAAGTCGTTTTTAAGAAATAATGGAATGAACCTTAGCTTTGCGGAAGCTATTTGTTGACTCATGACTTGAGTCATGAGTCAAGGCTTCAATTGGATATGAAGGTGCATAGAACATCTTGTACAGCGCTCACACCAAACTTTTTCATTATTGTCGGGAGCCTAGTACTAATGAATATCCAGGTAAGTTCTTTTACCCTCCACTAATTTTTCCAATATTTAATAAAGAAAAATGTATATTCATAATATTTTTACAACAAATCCTAAGTGGCAGATTGTTATTAGCTGTTTTTGGTGGCAAAAAAGTAATTTTAGTAGGGGTTTAAATTATAACTAGTAACAACAAATCACCTAGGATTTGTAGTAAAAATATTATGTACGTTGCATTTCTCTTTAATAAATTCTCTAAAAGTCTTGTAACTTAATTGATACTTTCTTATGAAACATGTTGGTCTAAGTGGTACATCTTCAAGTACAAATGTCTTGAAAGTTGGGGATAGAGGTTAGGGCCGACTAAACAATAGATGCAATTAATGCAATCGCCTAAGGCCCTCACTTGTAAAAACAAAATTATATATAATATATTTATCTATATATTTTAATTACCAAAAAAAAAATTAAGTACTTTTATTGGTCAATAAAATGCATTAAAAATGCCACCTTGTATCCTAATAGATAATTAAAAATTTATAGTAAGAGAGTGTGAATAAGAAGAGACAAAATAAAGGAAGAAGAAGAGAAAGAAGAAGAATAATATTTATGTAGAGGGTAGTGGGGAGATGAAAAGAAGAAGAATAGTACTTATGTAGAGGGTAGTGGGGAGATGAAAAGGTAAGGGTGGAGAAAGGTTGGAAAAAGTGTAAATATTAAAATAAAATAAAAAGTAAATGTTAAAAACAATTATAGGAAAATTGGAAAGAAAATGATAATGAGATGGACGTTGATATGGCTCAACTGGAGCGTAGCAACAATAAATGCTACGCTTCAGCTTTTAGATATATATAGATTGATATGTCGACTTTAATGTACAACTCTTAATCTAAACAGTAAATTTCCAAAGTCAAATCACCATTTTAAGACACTATATATGGTCTCACTCATTCACATGGATTTAGTCCAATAAAACAAATTAGACGTATTATAAAATTTGTATTACAAGCTTTGATGTGACTGACTTGATCAAAGATTGAAGAAGGGTAATCTAATTAATTAAGAAAACTCTAGAAATACACTTATTTTCACTCCCAAACCTTCAATATGCTTTAGTCTTAGCTTATGATAGTGCACTCAAATTTACTTTTTTATCAAATATCTGTGGTAGTCTCATTTGTATGTGCTGATATCCAATGACAAGTTACACCCAGTACTAAATTACTAGTTAATATGAGCAAAACTCGTTCACTATTCCAATGAATATAAATTTAGATATATAACCACTAAACGCCCCAAGAATATTATATATTATATAAACTATAAAATATAAATTATATAGCAATGAATTTCTTATATATAAAAAAAAATTATAGAATTAATAAATAGTAAATAGAAAGTAATAATAGAAATGTTATCTATTTACTTATTTTGAGAAAATTGTTAAGTTTGTTCTCTATATATTCGCGTGAGAGTTCCTGCCTATGTCAGTATCTCTCTCTGAAGAAGCTAATTTCTTCCTACAAGATGGATCATCTGCTTATGAATACACGACCACTCTTCTCACTAACCTACCACGCCATCTTTCTTCTGTTCCTCTCTTTATCGATCTCAAAATTTTCCTTAGCTACCACACTTTCAAACAAAACTGATAAACTTGCACTGCTTGAATTCAAGTCCCACATAGATAGCCCTCTTAATGTCTTGGCTTCTTGGAATGACTCTTTCCATTTCTGCCACTGGATTGGGGTCACTTGTGGCAACAAACACCAAAGAGTCATCGGTTTGGACCTAAAAAACAATAAGTTGGTAGGCACCATATCACCCCACATTGGAAATCTTTCTTTCCTTCAATCCCTCAACCTTGCAAGTAACTCTTTCCATGGTGGAATTCCCTCAGAAGTTGGTTACTTGACCAGGCTTAGAAATTTGAACCTGAGTCATAATCCAATATTGGGAGGGGAAATTCCAGTCAATCTTTCTCACTGTTCCAGCCTACAGTATCTTGATCTCCAGTACAACGATTTAGTACAAGGAATCCCTTCAAAACTTGGCTTTTTGTCAAAACTTCAGATACTAATTCTTCGCAACAATCAACTAAGTGGAAGGTTCCCACCTTCTTTGGGGAACTTGTCCTTGCTCCAAAATCTTTCGTTTGCACATAACAATTTGGAGGGAGAAATCCCAAATACAGTAGCCCCAATGAAAAGCTTGACATCTTTTATTGTAGCAAACAATCATCTTTCTGGTGTGTTACCACCTTCCCTATACAATTTATCATTGCTCACATTTATTGACTTGAATGATACCAACTTCACTGGTAACCTCAACCCCGACTTGGGCATTGCTCTTCAAAATCTGCAGATACTTTGGATAGGAGTAAACCAATTTACAGGAACAATTCCAGTTTCATTGTCCAATGTGTCAGACATTCAAGAGCTTGATATGCCAGAAAATAAATTTACAGGAACCATTCCTATGAGTTTTGGTAATCTACTAAATCTTCAATGGTTTAGTGCTTCTTTTAATCTTCTTGGAAATAACTCAGTTGATGATTTGAGTTTTCTAAGTTCTTTGAACAATTGCAGCCAGTTAAACTTTCTGGATGTCCGCTACAACCAACTTGGAGGTGAGCTGCCTAACTCCATAACAAACCTCTCAATCCAATTATTATGGCTCGAGCTAGATGGCAATTCTATTGGTGGGAGCATACCTACACGAATATCAAATCTTGTTAGCCTAACTAAACTTGGCCTGGGATCTAACTTGTTAACAGGAAATATTCCATCTTCAATTGGAAAGCTCACAAACTTGAACGCTTTGTACTTGTATGAAAACAAATTGACTGGGGTGATCCCATCTTCCGTTGGCAACATGACTCAATTACTACATCTCTCCTTGTTCAATAATAGCTTAGAAGGGAGCATACCCACTAGTCTTGGAAGGTGTAAGCCTTAGCCATAATAAATTAAATGGCACCATACCCGAGCAACTTTTTTGCCTTCCTCTAGTCCAAATTGATGTGTCTCATAACTCCTTGATCGATTTTTTACCACCAGATTTTGGAAACCTGAAACTTCTTGTTGAACTAGACGTTTCATACAACAAAATTTCCAAAGAGATTCCATCCCAGCTAGGGGACTGTTTGGCCTTAGAAACACTTTATATGCAAGGCAACTCCTTTGAACGAACCATTCCCGACCTAAGTAAGTTAAAAGGTATTCAATATCTTGATCTTTCCCACAACAACTTGTCCGGCCAAATCCCAAGCTATATGGTTAATTTTCCCGTGTTGCAAACTTTAAACCTGTCTTTCAACAATCTTGAGGGAGATGTACCTGTAGAAGGGGTCTTCAAAAATGCTAGTGCAATTGAAGTCAAAGGCAACACTGGTCTTTGTGGGGGGATCCAAGAGCTGCATTTGCTTGCATGCCCCATTCAAAGATCCAAGAAACACAGAAAGCATTTTGCTTTTAAATCGATACTGGCAATAAGCATTGCAGTTGCTTTCTGCTTGACACTGTTTCCTTTGATGGCTCTTTCCTGGTTGAAAAAGTTGAAGAAAAAATGCCTTTCCGTTTCCACCTTTGGACCCTCCTACCAAAGGATCTCTTATAAAGAATTACACAATGCAACTAATGGATTCTCTTTGAAGAATTTGATTGGTTCAGGTCATTTTGGTAGTGTCTATAAAGGAAAACTTGGTCCAGATGAAACACATGTTGCAGTCAAGGTACTCAATCTTCAAAAGCAAGGAGCTTCCAAGAGTTTCATTGCTGAATGTGAAGCCTTGAGGAACATCCGGCATCGAAACCTCGTTAAGATTCTGACTGCTTGTTCAAGTATTGATTTTAAGGGCAATGATTTTAAAGTTTTAGTATATGAGTTCATGCCAAATGGAAGCTTGGAGATGCAGTTACATCCTGAAGATGGGCTCAAGCAATTGAGAAGTTTAAATCTTCTTCAAAGAATCAACATTGCTATAGACGTGGCTTCGGCTTTGCTTTATCTTCATCATCACTGCCAAACCCCTATTATTCATTGTGATCTAAAGCCAAGCAATATTCTTCTCAATGATGATATGATTGCTCATATAAGTGATTTTGGTTTGGTTAGACTCCTTTCAAAATCTGGGAAGGAAGCTTTTCTTAATCAATTAAGCTCAGCAGGGATTAAGGGAACTGTTGGATATGCTGCTCCAGGTAATGTATCATGATTTCACTCAATTGTAAAAGTATTAACGTATAATGAATGCATCAATAATCAAAACAGGGATGCCTCGTATAGAATATTTATATACATCTTCACCAAATCACTAATTTCATAGCATTGAGTAAGAATTGTTCTTAGTGTATGAAAGTGCTCTAAATTTTTGCAGAGTATGGAATGGGTAGTCAACTTTCAACTAATGGGGATGTGTACAGCTTTGGGATCCTCTTAACTGGAAGAAGACCCACCGATAAACTATTCAAAGATGACCTGAACCTTCACAACTTTGTTAAGTTGGCATTGCCGGGACGAGTGATGGAGATTGTGGACCATTCAATTTTCAACAAAGTAGGAGAAAATGATAACATGGTTTCAAGTTGGAGTGACTGGACAAGTGGACAGACTGAATGCTTGATATCGGTCTTTCAGATTGGACTTGCATGTTCAGTACAATCTCCTATAGACAGAATGGACATGAACAGAGTAGCCCTAGAATTGCTTTCAATTAAAAGGCAAATTCCTTCGGAAGCTTAATGTTACAGGCAAAGCCCAAGAATAGGTATCCACAGTTGTTAATTAGGTTTTTATATTTGTAGGGTCACGATTCGTGGCGGACCGTAACAGTGTCGGGTTCGCACGTAAAACGGCCCTAACAATATCATTTGTAGAGCGTGGGTTTGAAAGGCTAGGCCTTGATCGATAGGCGATGGGTTTTTCATGGCGTTCATACAAGGTTAAACGATCGTTACCCCTAGAGTACTTCTCTTGGAGGTGGGCTGGGAGGCTCTCGTTTTTGGCCATTTTTTCCCAGCCCCCCTTTAGGTTACTTCTTTTTCCTTTTTATATTCGCCTGCGTTCATTGTCCGTCGTCCACGTATAGGGTCAACCTTTCCAAAATTGATACTTGTCCCATCAACCCATATTCAAAGTCGTTGAGGGTGGTTGTAAAAGCCAAAGGCTGCGGCCCTGTCAGGTTCAGAGCATAGAATGGCAGTGAGAGCAGCTTTCCCTGGATATTTTAGATCTTTCGTCCTGATTTCGGTCCTATACCGTTTTTACCCTTCCTTCAGGGAGGGGAACTTTGGGTCTGCCGAGGACTGGGCCGTCCTCGGCGATATCCACAGGCTATTTTGTCGGGCTTGGGCCATAGCCCTCCTCGGCTTGGGCCATAACCCTTCTCAGCTTGGGCCTTCGGATTTTTCCCAGGTAGACGGGCCCGGCCCATAAATCATTTGGGCCCCACAATAGCCCCTCAAAACCCGGCTATCCAACCTCTTGGTTGGAAAGGGGGGTTTTGGCGATGCCAAACCTCTTCCTACGGCCCAATTAATTTGGCCTTTTACTAATGCTGTCGGCTCCTCATCTGTCCAAGAAACGCGCCGGTTTATGAGGCAGCCTTTTGATTTCGCGCTTGACGCGCTTGTATCGTTTGGGGTATCCAAAACACGTTTTGAATGATCACTATTTACGAGACTACTTTAATTCGACGGTTTATTTTGATGGGGTGGAGAAACGGAACCGGCATGTTTGTGTTGACAGATCCCTTTGGAGATCTGAACCTATTAAATGCCTCCCGCTCCCCCCTCTATATAAGAAGGAAGAGAGGAGGTTATTGTTTTTATCAAGAATCCCTTTTCATCTCCCTGAGACTCTGAAATACTTAGCCTCCCTTAGGATTCGGTTTACCCACTAGTTTATACACTTAACCGTAAAACACTTTACCGTAACAACAAGGGATGCAAAAGCCCCACCCCTCCCAAAAATGCCACGTTCCGATAAAGCTCATCATGGCTCGATCGGGACAAGGATGGCGAAGACTCAAAATCAACCTCATCCTTCTTTTAGTCAAAATCCGAAGCAGGGACTCGTCACGTCAAACTTTCAACGTGACTGAGTCGAGAACACCCAAGATCATTACCATCCGGCTCCTCACGAGCGTACCTAGTATGGCTCCAGTGTGTTGGGAGTCAGGATCGATGCAGGGACTAAGCGTCTCTACTTCTTCCTCTCTTCCTTCACTGGGGCTATTCTTCATCTCCCTTTCTTAGTCTTCCCAGCACCAGTTCCATCCTGGTGCTTTCACTTCTCCCTCTTTTGCTCCTTTTTCTTTCTTTTCATCTCTTCTCTCTTCTTCTCCTCCTTCTTTACTCATGTCCTCCATCTTCTTCATTCATCTCCTCCATCTTCTTCATTGATTTCTTCCTTACTATTTCCTTCTCCGCCATTTCTTCCCAAAGAAGGTTCTTATCATTATATGAGCAGTATCGAGGCAAAGATTGGAGAGACTTTGAAAACGAGTTTAGAAGACGCCTGGGAGTTTAGTTATCTGTACTACGGATGTAACTATCGCTTAGGCAGTTCGCATTTTGTATAGGCTCGTTCGAGCCCTTCTTTGTACATTGTAATAATTTTTCGTATTAATAAAAATCGTTGTTATTTTATTTCGCATGTTTTGTCTCTATGCTTTTTTTTCTTTTGGATCTACAAACGCTGCTCGGCATATTAATATAGCATCTAAATCAATGACGGCTAAGACCAAAAGATTTGATAATAAAAAGACGTCGCCATAACTTTAATAGAAATGCTTGACATAATAAGGCCGATCAGTGAAGAGTAATACTTACCCCATGCTAGCCGAGGAGAGAAACGAAGGCTTGATGTCATGTAAGGAATAACCATTTGAAGATATAGCACCCACCAAATGAGCGGCCTTTTGATATGACTAAGTGCTGGGGCTTTCCACCCCCTTTCCTTACACCTTTATTGGCCTTAACCTTTTATGGTGTTTAAGCCGTGGATGAAGTGACCTGACATTTTTACCAAGTAACCCATCTTACGGGATTCAAACCTTTTCTTATCCAAGTATTTGGTTTCCCCATTGGCTTGGGTCCGAGGACCATACAAGGCCTTAGTTCTGTCCAAAACTTGTAATTTTTATAATTTTTTGTACTTGGTTTCCCCATAGGCTTGGGTCCGAGGACCATACAAGGCCTTGGTTCTGTCCAAAACTTGTAATTTTTATAATTTTTTGTACTTGGTTTCCCCACAGGCTTGGGTCCGAGGACCATACAAGGCCTTGGTTCTGTCCCTGGGCCCATATGCTGAACGGGCCTGGGCCGCGAATTTACTGGGCCCACAAATTAAGAGGTGTTTTCATAACCTTTGATCACGCGGTACCTTTTGGCGTCCCAGTGTTCGAGGTGCACCCTCTCGAGACTCCTTTATCCTCAGGGTTGCAGACGACGTTGGAAATCGAGCCAGAGACATTTTGTCTGTAGCGTTCCTCGGGACGCTGCGCGTATTAAATGCCATCGGTTTACTTCTGGGTATAAATGGGATAGGGGATCACTTTACTTGCACATGAACTCTCCCGTTCCCTTCAGAACTATATTTCTTCCATATCCGCGATCTCTCTTTCTAGTGTCACTGCCCCAAAGCAAGATGTTTGAGGCTTGGATAGGGATGAAAGGTCTCCGCGTGCTTCAGAGGCACCGAATCCTCCAGGTGATATGGTATGGACAAGGATGGCACAGATTCAAGCCAGTCCTCCGCCTTGACAAGAGGAAGATGGTATTCCTCCTTCTTTTAGTCAAAATCTGAAGCAGGTTCTGGTCATACCAGATCTTTGGTATGTCAGAAAAAGGAATTTCCGCCATCAGCACTGTCTACTTTGTGGTAGGCAGATTTTTGCGGGGGCTTCCCAACTTCCGGCTCCCTGCACCTTTTCTGTAGATGGTGTTAGCCTGAGGTCAGGTTCTTTTGCTGCCTGAGTTACGGGCGTGCCAAAGCATGGAAGAGGAATAAGGTCTCGAGGCAGAAGCCAACCTCTCCTCTGAACTGCCTCCTCGGCTTTATCTTCACTCTCTTGTATTCTTCGTTACTCACGTAGTTAGCTTCGATGTAGGTTTTGTTTCAGCTTTCCATTGTACACTGTACTGTTCTTTTGTCTTAATAAAATATGGGTCTATTTCTCTATACATATTTTTCTTCTCCGTAACCACTACTTTATGCATGAATATTAAATATGAGCTTGCTCTTAATGATATTCTAGGCAGAGAAACGCCTTAACACAGATTCCTACTAGTTTAGACTTACAAATATTATCAAGCGTAACAAGATTAATCATCAATAAATTAAACTCCTGGAACTAACCGGGATAACGGCTAAGTGCTGCGCAATGCGTGCTAGAGCGATGTCCGAGTACGATAAACTCTAAGTAATTCGTCCAAGAGGGTAGCCGAGTAGCGAGGGGCTTTGGTTGCGCTTTTGGATAATTTGTTGCGCCGTATCGCATCAACCCCTTTGATATTGGGGGATCAGAGGGTAGACCGGGGAACCCACGCAATCAAGGTATTAACCCATCTGTTAATGCGGAGCTCTCTTCAGATGAGTTTTGAGGTTTATGTGCCATAGTTTTTTTTTTAAATAGTGGGTTCCCCATCCAGGTAGTTGGATTCCCCTGAGGCTTGGGTCCGAGGACCATGCAATACCTTGGTTCTGTCCAAAACCTAGTTTTCATTACATCCAGGTAGTTGGTTTCCCCTGAAGCTTGGGTCCGAGGACTATGCAATGCCTTGGTTCTGTCCAAAACCTAGTTTTCATTACATCCAGGTAGTTGGTTTCCCCTGAGGCTTGGGTCCGAGGACCATGCAATGCCTTGGTTCTGTCCAAAACCTAGTTTTCATTACATCCAGGTAGTTGGTTTCCCCTGAGGCTTGGGTCCGAGGACCATGCAATGCCTTGGTTCTGTCCAACACCTAGTTTTCATTACATCCAGGTAGTTGGTTTCCCCTGAGGCTTGGGTCCGAGGACCATGCAATGCCTTGGTTCTGTCCGAGGACCATGCAATGCCTTGGTTCTGTCCAACACCTAGTTTTCATTACATCCAGGTAGTTGGTTTCCCCTGAGGCTTGGGTCCGAGGACCATGCAATGCCTTGGTTCTGTCCAAAACCTAGTTTTCATTACATCCAGGTAGTTGGTTTCCCCTGAGGCTTGGGTCCGAGGACCATGCAATGCCTTGGTTCTGTCCGACACCTAGTTTTCATTACATCCAGGTAGTTGGTTTCCCCTGAGGCTTGGGTCCGAGGACCATGCAATGCCTTGGTTCTGTCCAACACCTAGTTTTCATTACATCCAGGTAGTTGGTTTCCCCTGAGGCTTGGGTCCGAGGACCATGCAATGCCTTGGTTCTGTCCAAAACCTAGTTTTCCATCATCCAGGTAGTTGGTTTTCCCAGAGGCTTGAGTCCGTGGACCATACAATGCCCTGATTCTGTCCAAAACCTAGTTTTCCACATCCAGGTAGTTGGTTTCCCCAGAGGCTTGAGTCCGTGGACCATACAATACCCTGGTTCTGTCCAAAACCTAGTTTTCCATCATCCAAGTAGTTGGTTTCCCCAGAGGCTTGAGTCCGTGGACTATGCAATGCCTTGGTTCTGTCCAAAACCTAGTTTTCCATCATCCAAGTAGTTGGTTTCCCCAGAGGCTTGAGTCCGAGGACTATGCAATGCCTTAGTTCTGTCCAAAACCTAGTTTTCCATCATCCAAGTAGTTGGTTTCCCCAGAGGCTTGAGTCCGTGGACTATGCAATGCCTTGGTTCTGTCCAAAACCTAGTTTTTCATCATCCAAGTAATTGGTTTCCCCAAAGGCTTGAGTCCGTGGACCATACAATGCCTTGGTTCTGTCCAAAACCTAGTTTTCTCTTTGCACGGGGCCTTGGCTGGCCTTTAGCTTTAGGAGAGTTAGCTACTCAGCCAAGCCCCTTGATTTTATCTATACGGTTAACGTTACCAAGCGCCTAGTTTGTTCTTTACGAGGAGCTTTAGCTTTTAGGGGAATTAGCTCCTCAGCCAAGGCCCTCGTCAAGAAACGTAGCCCCTAGTGAGATTTTATACCTGAACTCTATAACCAACGGTTAGAAATAACAGAGGAACTGTTTCAACCTACCACCTGCGCCAACACGCAAGCCTTTCCCACAGACGGCGCCAATTGTAGGGTCACGATTCGTGGCGGACCGTAACAGTGTCGGGTTCGCACGTAAAACGGCCCTAACAATATCATTTGTAGAGCGTGGGTTTGAAAGGCTAGGCCTTGATCGATAGGCGATGGGTTTTTCATGGCGTTCATACAAGGTTAAACGATCGTCACCCCTAGAGTACTTCTCCTGGAGGTGGGCTGGGAGGCTCTCGTTTTTGGCCATTTTTTCCCAGCCCCCCTGTTGGTGCACCTTCCTTTTTATTATATAGTCCGTCTTGGTTGATCCTGACCCTCCACTTGTAGGTCAGGCAGGAGCTTATTTCTGTATCCATCCCATCAACCGTCCCATCTAACTTTCTATTAGTTGCGTGGATCGAAGTTTACACCGTCCAAATGTCTTTTCTCATTAATCAACTCTGGGTGTCGGCAGGTGCATTTACTGAAGAGGGGACGCATTTTCCTTGGTCCAATTTCACACCCCGCTTCCCTATGGGCCCCATTCCGTTCACATCCCCTTGGGGGGGGCTGTTTGGGGATTGCCTACACCATGGTGTTGATCTTTCCATCGAAGCTCTGGAATGCCGAGGACAGGGTAAGTTCTCTGCCGTTCCCCTTGCTACCTCGGCCACTGACCATTCGTCTTCGGCAAGAAACCTCCTCGGCACAGGCCCTGGGCCCAGATAGAGTTTGGGCCGGATTGCAAACCTCTCGGACCCACAATATTTATTTAGTTATTCTATAGTCAAGGGTATTTTAGTAATTATATAATTGTTGGGTATGGGCTGGGTTTTCTTCTATTAATAAGTAAGTCTTATTTAATTTATAGGTTTATATGTATGGCTTTTTTGTTTAATTCAATTAGTAAGTTGGTCTATGCGATGTACGGATAATATTGTAATGTTTTATGTAAGATGGTTTTAAAGAATATTGTACATATATTATAGCATAATTGTTATAGAACTTTGTTACTATACCTATGTTACTATACCTCCCATTTGAAAAGTTTAAAGTAGTTTATCAACCCATGTTTCCAAGTAATTTAAACATGTGAAAGTGGTAATAAATAAACATGTTGGATATGTTGAGATACCAATGACCGTCAGCAACATGTCCTCTGACTGGTCTCTCTCCATTTCTGGCGGTGAAAGTCGCATGATTGACGTCTAGATATTGAGTTATAGAGTGATTTCCCTAGATGATTACGTTCTTGACATCACTAACATGAACCTTTAGCCTGTCAGCTATTTGGCCCAATGCTCTGTTGTGATCAAGTCGTGTTAGGCATGTGATGTTTTCCTTTGAGATTGAAGGAGCAAATTGTTTTAAGATGAGGGCATTAGCGTTTGCTGGGTTGGCAACAACTAACACCTGCATAATATATGCAATGAAAACGCATCAACTTAGTCAACAATATCAATTCCAAAATTAACTGCACATCATTGAGGAAAATAAAAAAACTCTAAAATATTTCAATCTTCCAAGATTTGTAATAATTAGAAATCTGGTTTTTGCTGAATATTTATATAATATTTTTTTATAGATTACGAGGGTAGTAAGGGGATGCATGTTGTCAGAGTTGAACAAATAAGTTGGAAACAGACTTGTTGGAAATCCGTGTTTTCACTAAATATGTTCATAATAAGTTGGAAACTAGACTTGAAAAAGCACAATTATGTTGTCAACAATAGCACATAAAGACACAACGTTTGAAAGGATTAATGACAACGTTTGAGAGGATTAATAAACAGACACACAAATATTTTGAATTTTTAAGATTGTCCTAAATGGTACATTTTGATAACAGTTTCTTTTTCTTCTATTTTCAGAGTGGCAGAGGGGGCTGGGGAACTAGTTATATGGTTACATATACTTCTCTAATCTTGACAGAGAGGACAGACACTTCTCTTTTGTGACTTCGAAATATTTTCTTTCTAGTGAAATAGTATTTAAACGCCATGACATATAAAGAATATCTGATCAATTAGTCTTAAGATTTAAAGGAACTCTAGATCAGGTTGCTCAACAACGTTACTAACTTGAGTACTAGCGTCTCTCCGGTGACAATAACTAAGATATAAACATTCAGATTGCATCAACAACCAAAGTAGGTAAGGTCAGAGAACATGCCGAAAGGCATGGTACAAAGCAATTACTACTGAATAGAATAGAAGCAATAGATCCATGCCAAAGAGTATGAACAAGAAATGATAGTGATGTTAAATTAATGATTGTCCCAAAAGCTTAAGATCTCAGGAAATAGTGAGTTTAATCACTTAACCATAATTTTAACATTCCCTCTCACTTGTGGCCCTAAACTTCCTCTTAATAAGTTGGGGCCCAACAAGTAGGAATTTAACATTTTATAATAGGAGTTAGAGTGAAGATAGGGATCGAGCTTAGATCTCCTATCTTGATACTATATTAAATTACTGATTATCCCAAAAGCTTAAACTCTCAAGAAATGATAAGTTTAATCACTTAACCATAGTTCTAACAAGTGAGAAGAGGAATGTACCAGGACATATTTTTACAAGCTAATGGTAACAGAACAGGATGCTGAAATCAATAGTTTTTTACAAGCTAATGGGTGTCTCTAAAATCATATATCTACACTCTCAAGTGCAGTTATATGGTCACCTTGCAATCTGCAGCAACATGCTCCTCCAAGATCAAAGCTTGAGCCTTGTAAATAGACGCATTTGTAGACAACATATCCTTCCTCAACGTAATTTCCTTCCGTGGGGATCCACCAAGCATAACAGCAATATTGACATCTCTACAAGCTTCAACAACGTCTGTGGTAGCAACCACACCTATTGAACCATATTCATGATACAATTTAAGAAACTTCAAGGGAGAGAATAATTCTACCTACCTAGAATTAGCTCTCAAGATAAGGGACATACCTTTCAGAAGAGGAAAGGCAGCATCAGTCAATTCCATACTTATCCCATTCAAGGATTCAGCCGCCTGTTCAATATCAAGCAAGTACAGAATCACAGGCTGATTAGGACCCAGCATGATTCCCCTTGCAATCATTGGAACAATGGCATAACCTATTTGCCCTGTTGAACAAAATCAAAATTTTGAGCTACAGATACAAAAACTAGATATTATCATGTCTAGAAGAAAGAATCGCCAACATATACAATTGAAAATCAAATACACTTGCTCCTTAACATAATTACTGACATGTAACAACAGTCATATTGTTGTAAATCAAGCTTTTCTTTCAATTTTCATTCTTTCCCACTATTTGGAAAAGACTAAAATGTATATTAAGATAATAATGATTATAACAACAGCAAAGCACCTAAAACTTTTAGGACTTCTTTAGATTATCTACAAAAATGGCACTTAAACTCATCACAAAGATAATCACGAATTTAAACAGTTGCATTAAGAATTATATCACAGAACAGCATTGCAGGAAGTCGTGAACTGAATAGAAAACAGGATTTCCCAATGAAGTTATGGATAATTTTGAAGATAAATAATTAAAATATTGTTTGTAGATAAATTTTGAAAACATTTGTGACCAAAAAACAAAAATGTCATGAAATAAAAGAACCCATCCATTTGTTTGTTTTCCAATCAAAGGAAAAAAATGAGAATGAAACTTCCATTGAATGTAAGACCCACTTTGAACCACCTCAACCAAGCTAAAATGGTTGTGCTAGACTTAGTTGAGAGGTGCTTTTGCTTTCTTTATCATATAATATAAGATTCATAATAAAGAATAAATAAATATTTCATTTTATTAATTTGAAAATCATATTTCATTTCCCACATTTTCTAAGCTTCCAAAACAAAAGAGTACATATATTGAAAATAAAGTCATATAATAAGGAAGGAATGGTATATATACCAGCCACGCCAGCAACTGGAACTGTAACTGGGTTTTTTGCCATTTGAAAAGTATGGTTCTTCAAGCTAGAGAACTAGAGAGAGAGAGTAGAAGTTGAAACATGGGTGATATATATAGAGAGAGAGAAAACTATGGGATGTGGAAGCAAGATGGAAGAGTGACATGCAGTAATAAAAAATAGAGATGAGAGTGATGATCGATGATGATGAGAGAGCAACCTCTTACAATTACAAATTGTGTCACCACCATGCAATGTGTCAACATGCCAGTTACAGATTGTGTCACCATGCACCATGCAATGGAACCTTTTCCTTAATAGCAGTGAACAGAATAGATGCAAATACACTTCCAGAACGTTTGAGATATTATATTTAAAAAAACAAAAAAAAAAAAAAATTTATGTTCATCATTTTTTTTCTTCATATAATTAAGAATGTGATGCTACCTAGGCTTTTACTCATGTCCTTCAAATACATTAAGTCTACCATCTGGGTGTCCCTAGAAAAATATAAATAAATAAAATGTTGGACTCTGTAATTGTTTTGCTTTAAGATGACCGACTTGGTCTAATGGCACCTCCCTAAATAATAAGTAACAAAAAAAATGTGTGGTTGTAAAATAAAAAAAAAATAAAAAAAGTATAGGGATTCTATTTCTTGGGATAAAAGCCAAATTTACTAAAAAAATTAAAATATATTGCTAATTTTTGCAATAGTCTTGTAAAAATATATTATATTATCAATTCAATCATATAACGACATTCACATCCAGTTTCATAATATGTTTGGCTGTCAATATGTGATTAAATTTCAGCATTTACACATAACACCACATGTACTTGCTAAAAAAATAGGTTTACTACTTTGTATAACTTGACTTGTATCATGGTGTGCACATGGTGTGCACACCATGATACAAGTCAAGGAAATGGAGATCTTATCTTGATGGCCACATTTGGACCATCATATTATTTTGTATAACTTGACTTGTATCATCTACAGTAGGTAATGATACACCGTCTTTTTCTACGCATTTCAGGAACAAGGCTGGTACATTCAAGTGTGTCATAAAAATACTGTTACCAGGTGTGTATGATATGCTGATCACTGACAAGCATAAGTGTTCTAAACAAAAGTGTAACCACAAAGTAGGACCCAAAAAAGAAGTATAACCATGAAGATTAAGGAAGATCAAACAAACATTAACTTCTAAATTTTCTATCATTACTAACATGGAGTCAAATGCTACAATTGGCAACCCTCACGAGCAGCATTAGGAGAAAACATTCAAAACTAGTCTATACATAATTTCATACCAGGTAAATGTGAATGTTACAATTGTGAGATGGAGAAGAAATAAGTGCAATTTCCACAGGGGGACTAGAGGTGAGGTTATTGCCATGACGTAGACTATATTTCCAAAATCACCACTTACTTTGGTTTGTCTGAGAGGGTTATGAGAGATTTGAGTACCCCTGGACTGATCCTGTCAGCAATGGCACCTCTTTCTGAAATCAAAAGGGACTTCTCTTTCATATAGCTCTGTAGTCTTTTTGCAACAAAGTCAAGTTGTGCTTGATCTACATTACAAGAACAAGGCCCAAATTATCCACAATATTAATTATCTTATATATAAAGTGAAGAAACATTTTTCTTGACAATAATGACTATCAAGATCAAAACACTATCAGCAACATTGAGTAACTTAAGCAATAACATAAACCATTAGATAGAAAACTAATTTTATTTTCTATGAACCAACCACTTGTAAGATTATAAATGAAGAAAAAAAAGTATGTGGATAATTTATAATTTTTTTAATTAGAAAGTTGGGTCTTGAACCCATTACCTCACCTTCAGCCTTGCTATTATAAGGAAGGAGGTTCCATTTGAGAATAAGGAGAATTAATTATCTCAACAACACTTGATTCTTGAAGAGTCTGTCCTTTATCCCTTCTCATAGGCCACCTGGATGACTGGTTTACTGCCAAACTGAAAACAGTTTTTAGCTGCCCATTTTGTAAGCAAATGCAGCTAAATGTTATCAAAGAATCCTAAGAATCCTTTCCTGTGCAACTTCACAACATTGTTCCACTACCTTGAATCCACTCCTTTCAGGTGGAATTCTTTTCCCATGATGGAGCTATATTAGCAGCATATCCAAGATATTGATACTATTTGGTCACCCATGAAACCCATCCAATAATTCTTTAAAATATCATATATTTGGGCAGGAAAATAATTTAGAAGAAATAAATCATATTTGATGGTCCCCAGATACTTGTATACATGTATCAACACATTTTGAACCTGAAAGCAGTGCAGTCACACGCGAGCTAGGCACTCGCCTAGACGATCAGGCGAGGTGAGGTGCTACTAAAGCACCATTGAAGCCTACGAGGTGCCTTTAGTAAAGTGCTTGCCTTTAGAGCCTAGTTGAGCACCTTAAATAAGGCTGTAAGGTGCTTGAGGTGAGAGCCTCACGAAAATTCAGTAGAAAAAAAAGGCGGTTTTGTAGTTTGGCAAAAAATGTTAGTCCTATACTTGAAATAATTCAAGTAAGGGGTTACTCTCGCTCTTGCTTTCTTTTCTCACCTCTCTTTCCCCGCATAGAAATATCGTCTTCCAGAGGGTTGTGCCTCACTGTGTTATGTGGTGCCTTTGGTAAGAACGGAATGTGAGATGCTTTGAGGGAAATGAAAGGTCTATATTTGAAATTAAATCCCTCCTTCATTCTTTGCTGGATTGGAGTACTGCTTAAATTTCTCCTCCCTGTTCTAATTTATCTGATTTAATTTTAGTAATT
This sequence comes from Quercus lobata, assembly GCF_001633185.2. NCBI lineage: Eukaryota > Viridiplantae > Streptophyta > Magnoliopsida > Fagales > Fagaceae > Quercus > Quercus lobata. Next base: position 27,352,498 of record NC_044915.1, on the reverse strand, counting down.
TGCGAGTTTGATGAACTGCTACTCAAGAACACCTCTAGTGTACCTGGGTATTCTCTTTTTTGATTGATGAACTTTTGTTACTTATAAAAAAATTATAATAACAATGCTAAGAGTTGTGTTAATATCAATAACATACACATTTGGTCCAATTAGCTTTAGCACCTTAAACGGTCCAGCACTGCGAGCTTGCAATTTCCTAACTATTCCTAAAGGATACTTCTCAAGCCTAAATAATGAACCATGACATAATCTGATATGTTAAATTCTAAATGTCGATGATGAGAATCAACCTAAATTTTATATTGTTTATTGAGTTTGGTTAATGTGTGCCCTTAGGGCACACATTAAACCATCTATATTTGGAAATATTTTCTTGGGAATTGAAAAAATATTGATAGCTTTTTCAATTTCCGAGAAAATATTTCCAAAAATGGATAGTTTAATGTATGCTCTTAGGGCACACGTTAGTAAAATCCTTGTTTATTACTTGCTTGAATACATTTGTTGATGTCATGATGCAAGTCATGGACAAGCCATCCAAAAGCTTTGGTTGACTCAGACACTCAAACATGAGGGGATATGGGGAGGAGACCTAAAGGTTTCCTAGCCTACCAACCATGCACAACCTCAAACAAACTCATGCCTATGATTCTATTGATAGAGCATTGCATGCAAATCAGGCCGTAGGGAGAATAGAATACAAGTTCCTAGCATGTTCACCTACAAGACACCTTAAAATGTTCCTAAGGTTCTTATTAACAACCTCAGTCTGGCCATATGTTGCAAGATGGTAAGCCGTAGAGAATTTCAACTTTTTTCTTTCTATGGGCCAAACAGTTTTCTAAAAATAATTCATTAACCCAATGTCTCTATCAGACTATGTTTTTGGGGAGGCCATATAGTTTGACAATTTCATCGAAATAAAGTTTGACAACCTTGGAGACATTAGAGGTCTCAGAATAGGGAATGATTGGGCCATTTTGGATAACTTATCCATAGTCACAAGAGCAAAGTCATGCTTCCTAAGGGTGCAAGAGAGACCTAGCACAAAATCCATGCTTACATCCTACCTAGGGCAATCTAGCACCAGTAAAGGGGTGTAAAGGCCAACATTTTGCTTACAATGTTTGGCCAGTTGACATTGGCAACTCTGGCCAATTATCTTGGTGACATCTCACTTAAGGCTTGGCTAGTAGAATTGTGCTATAGCTCCTCCATGGTCTTATTGGACCCAAAATTCCCTGCAAGCCCACCCATGTGCACTTCCCTCACTAGGAAATCTCTCACCCATGTGCACAAAATATAGAGCTTGTTGGCCTTAATTAATGAGCCGTCATCATAGTGATAGCTCAATCACATTGAATCCATCAAGCCCTCTTCCAACTTCTCAATCCAAGCCACACAAGTCTCCTGAATTCCCTATTCCGTGGCCCAAGCCCATCCCAAGAAAACAACATCATTGCTTAGAAACATGAAGAGACCAGTGATCTTATTTGGTAAAGGTGCGGCATTTTTTACTAGATGAATTCTTAGCAAATGGGGATTGACAATGATAAAGATTAGTTGCGACTTAGGGAAAGTGAGATTGGAGAGAGAACCAGGAAAAAAAAAAAACATTATAGGCTTAACAGGCAATCATTGTTAAGTCTTAAAAAAAATCATGTGATTCTAGCCTATCAAATAAAAAATCATGTGATTCTCATAAGACCCAATGGCAAGTGGCTTATTTTAAAAAATGCCAGCTAGTAATTTGGAGGAAAAATCTTGCCTCATAAAACTAACCATAACTTGTAAAATAGAAACCCAAGTTAAAAATTGTTTTAAGCCTAGAATTCTTATAACTATATCTTTAAAATCATACGAATCTTGCTTCAATCGGACTTTGATAAACTACTGCTAGTCCCAAAAGCTTAACCGAATAAGAAATAAGTGAATTTAGTCACATAATCATTATTCTAATACAATCCCTAATGTACGGACCCAATTTCTCCCTCAATAAGTGAGTACCCATGGAATTTTTAATTTTTAAAGGGGAGGTGGAGCCTTAATAAATGATAAACTATCACCAGTCCCCAAAACTTAAACTAATAGGAAAGGTGAATTAAATCACTTAACCATTATTCTAACGAACTTCACACATTTTCCCATAAAAATAAAATAAATCTTGGATAAAAAAATTGCAAAGCAGTGGCAAATTAATCTTCCATCACCACATCATAAATATTAGATGTTACAACGACACAAGAAGGAGATTCATCTAGATATCAGTTTGTAATAGGACACAACAAAATCTTGATTTTGTGATCCAACTGTTATAAACTCAATCTGACCTTGCATCCAAGATCATATGGCATGCATTTAGGGAGAGTCACAATGCTTTTTCTAGCACAAATTGCAAACCGGGCATTGTAAGTTGTTAAGAACTGCTATAAGACCAACAAAACAATAGCCTTGACAACAATCACCATTTTTTTTGGATATGTAATTGACAACAATCCCCATTATTGAAATCAGGGATAAAAACCAATATATCAAGCCAATAATACAATGACATTATCATGGAATGTTTGATACTTGAACATATAAAACATCTAGCTATTCCTTTATTTGTAACTAGTTTTTTATTGGTAAGCTACACATGCACCCAATATATATATATATATATATATATATATTTTGTAACTAACTTCAGATATCAACTTATCATTAGACAAATTTAGTTGACCATGTGAATTATCAAAACAGGGTTCTGAGTTCCAAGATACGGGTTCAAGAATCCAAAACAATCAATCTAATACCTATTAGTATCAGGCCTGTCATTGCTTCTTAATTGGTCGTATTCTATATATTACAAGTATCTCTAACAAATTAAAATTTTAAGCCTTCTCTATTGTTTCTCAAATGAATCCAAAATGTTATTGTTTACTAGGGGAACAAACAATGCAGAGAAATCAAATTTAAAAACTTTAATTTATTTGTCCTGGATGGAGGAATTCAAAATTTAATTTGGTTAGATTACCAGGAGAGTTGGAATAGAGCTATTGTTTGACTTGAGTTAATATTTATAGAAAGAGGCTTACTTACGGTAGTATGCAAGTAATATTTGAGTAACAGAGACAATTTTCATATGGACACGCACGCGTGTGCGCACACACAGACACACGTATATATTACAAAATCACCCTCATGACAAAAGAGCACAAATTCTAGAAAGAACAAAAGTTTCATTTCTGATGTATGTTAATTTTGTATTTCTTCAACAACTCAACATACTCAAAAACTTAGTAAGCGTAGGAACTCCTTACTAAATCACCTCATTTGGTATGTGATGAGTGTGTGTATATCTATAACTACCATGTTAAAAAGCAACTTAAACACGCAATTGCAATAAAATAAGAAAGGTTTGAGAAAAACTTGTCTCCAAGATGGTATGAGCAGCATGAAATGGAATCCTACCAATGAGATCAGTCCCAGGGAACATTATCCATGTCCGCTCATTAGAGTCATGGTTGCCACAGGTGGTACATACCTCCTTCACCAAGGGCCTGGATTCGGGAGCCCCAATATCTCTCATTATTGACTCAAAAGGAGATGGAACGCTAGTTTTTTCGTCCGAACCCTCTTCCTCAATGCAGTAAGCGCCTCCCTATTCCCATTCCTCACTCTGTCATTTTCAACTAGCTACATTTTCATCAAAGGAATCAGTAACCCTTCATGTCCTCACAAAGAAAGTAAGATTTATCCATCACACATACACAGGCACAAAAAAGAAAGAAAGAAAAATAAATAAAAAGCTATATTACCTCCTTTAAAGTAAAAAGAAGAAATAAATTTTTCTTTTTTTTATAGGTGTTGAAGACATTGAGTTTATGTTAATGTAAAATGGTCAAGAGGCCCAATATATTGTAAGCCCATGTAGGGCTAACCCTAGCTCTTATACCTGCCCTATATGGTTCATTGTAATCAACACTTGAGAATACAGTAAAGATGTAGCCGCCATGGCTATATCCTGTGGATGTAGGCCGTTAGCCAAACCACGTAATCCCTTGTGTTTTCTCTTTGTTTTGCTACCACTTCTCTATATTATTTTATTCTCGTCTTTAACAACAGGTAATAATAATTTATTAAAAAGAGGCTACTTCATGTAAAATGAACACGAAAAGCCTAAAGAATTACAAGAAATTAAAAAAATTATCTACAAACGGCAGTGCATCTAAAAACACAACAATAGAATCCCTATTCGTAAAACCCCATGCCTTGAGACCAACCAAATAAGGAACTAGAAAAAATACAAGCAACTTATTTCCTGTGTGATTCTCATCCTTGAATATATGCCTATTGCGTTCTCCCCATATAGTCCACATCAAACTCAAAGGAAACATTTTCCATATGTCTGATGAATGTTTACCACCCATTTTCTCCAACCAAGCAATAAATCAATCACCTACTCTGCTAAACCCTATGCATCCCAAAAGATCGGAAAACAAAACTCCACAAGTCATAGCCCACCTTGCAACCAATTTTTCTCTCCAAATCTCACCTATTTTGAAGAGAAAATTTTTGTTTACTTCCAAGGAAGAATTTTGAATTATTTTCTTCTCTAATTCCTTTCCTTTCCCTTCCCCTTTCTTTAGGTAAACATAATTTTAATCAAAGAGGGAAAAAAACAACCAAACAACAACAAATTAAAATTTTTTCTTCAAGTAAATAAAAAATAGGGTTATTAACTCAACCGAGCCAAACAACTTGTATTGGACTTAGTTGAGCTTTGCAATTTTGCTTCTCAGTTCCCTAATAACAGCAAAAATTTATAATTTTGTGTTCTTAAGCATTAATGTTTCAATATTGAGTTCTAAATTAACAGACTTGTCTTAAAAGAGTAAATAGAAGTTGTCCTCAAGCTTCAAATGTCAAATGTCTTTGTATTTTCCCACACTTTCTTAGTAACATAACAAAATGCTCCAAACAAAGCAGTGAGTTTGAGAAAAATACCTGATGGCGAGCTAAAAGAAGATGCTCAGCTTCAGTTTCAAGCTCAATTAAGCCCTCTTGGAATTGTTTCATAGTCTCATCCATTTTTAAATTCTAAAAAGAGAAACACGCACACATACAGAGAATAGACAACAAAAAATTTAAAAAAAAAAAAAAAAAAAAAAAAAAAAAGCAAGATTTTGACAACTGGACAAACCACTCACTGTTGATCCTGGTTTGAGCATAACAATCAACTAAAAGCCCTAAAAGACATCTGCCTCTCAGTTCTTCCTTCTCGTGCACCGAAGCCCCTCAGCGCCTCTCTTTGCTCTGTTCTTGCCTTGTCGATGTTGAGCGAGTCACTCTGCTGTAGATCAGCAACAAAAGAACCCCTGCCAGCAACCCCGAAGCTCCCTCTCCCCCTCCGTCATAGAAAAAAATTTCTCTCTCCTTCAGGATTTGATTTCTCTCTCTCTTTCGGTCTTTCTTTCTCAGTTCTTTTCTCTTCTTTTTTTGGTCGGGTTTTATCATTTTTGCAATTTTCACATTATTGTTTAGTAATTGACTATTTCTAATTTTATGGGTTTTTCTATATGGGTTTAGTAAATGTGTGCAAGAGATTTCTAGTAAAGTTGTTTGTATTTTTTGAAAATACGTGTGGGTGAAAAAGTGTATGAAAATACGTGTAATGTTGTTTAAACATTGAAAATTGTTGTTTAAACAGCAGTAACAAATGGCCCTTGACTAATTGTTTTATTGTTTAGTATTTGCTATTTGGGCAAAACTTAGGTACAGTACTTATGTGCTGTTTCTTAGATTCTCCTTTTAAAATTGGTGAAGACACCATTTTGATCCCTACATTTTGGGGTTACAATCAATTTGGTCTCCACATTTTGATAGCAATCAATTTGGTCCCTGTTATTTTCAATTTACAATTAGTTTAGTCCTTACCGTTAAATCATTAATGGAAAATGCTTATGTGGCTAAATGTTTAATGCTGATGTGTCAAAATTTTAATGCCACATCAGCGCTTACATAGCAAAAAACACACATCAATTTTAAAAATAGTTTTTTTTTTTTTAATATATACCAATTTTATCATTTTTTTTTTTAATTTTCTTAACACTTCTCAGTAACAAAACAGATTTTCACATCTTTTTTCAATTTTCTTTTTTACTTTCTTAATTTTTTTTAGTTGTCAAATATTTTCACCACTTAACCCAGATCCACTAGGCCACCACATCCCAAATCACCACCACCACCTCAAAAGTTTAGCACCACCACTAATCTAGATCCACCATCACCAAACCCAAATTACCACCACCCCAACAGTCCATCCCCACCACCAAATCCAAATCCACCACCACCAGACCCTAAAATCAAATTTCAACCGCAACTAATACATATTTTGAACCATTAAACAACCCAAACCCTCACACCATCACAGATCAAAGGAGAGACCGAGTCGGTAGTCCAAGAAAAGTAGAGAGAGGGATAGAGCAAGGAGACCACCTCAACGGTGGCTCGTGGTGGTGAATGGCAAGGGAGAACTGCAACTGGCCGTGGTGGATTTGTCGCCATCAATGGTGCCACTGTTGATGAGTGAGAGCGACTGACTGATTTGGACCTTCTTTGCTTAGGCTTCATTGACGACGACGGTGTGAGCATGTAGTATTGTGATGGAAGACAAACGAAAATGCAGTGATTTGAATTTGTGGTATGAGAGTTTGAATGTGCGTTAATACTTGATATTTTTTTTATGCTTGAATATGAATGTCTGATGATATTCCTTTAGTAACAAGTGGCTACGGTTTTAGCAATTCCATACAAGGAACTTTTATTTTGTTTACATTTTTTATTTTGTTTATTTATTTATTTTAATTAAAATAGACGTGGTATGATTTAATGTTAATTAACATTTTTTTTATTGCTATTTAAGTAGTCACATCAGCAGCAAGCATGCCAACAACACACACCATTAGCTACGTAGGCATTTTTCGTTAATGAGTTAACGGCAGGGATCAAATTGATTGTAAACTAAAAATAACAGGGTCCAAATTGACTACTACCAAAATGTAGGGATCAAATTGACTATAACCCCAAAATGTAAGGACCAAAAAGTATTTTCATCTTTAAAATTCTGTCATATGGATTTTTCTTATGGGATAGAAGTGAATTTTTTAATTAAGTAGCCACATAGCTGAATTTGAAGAGGGGAACCTAAGGAACAAAACTTAAAGTACTATACCTATGTTTTTTCCTTGCTATTTTATGAGTGATATTGTACTTCTTTGCGGTTCTTAGTTAATTTAAATTCTAAAATAAATATAAATTAAGTCTAATTTTTTTTTTAAATACCTAAATATAAATATTAATTAATTAATTGTCATTCCCTAGACATGTCATACCCTAGTTTTTCAAAAATTGCCGTACACTGTTGGTGTCCATGCAACCTAGCTTGTATTATCAATGTGTGTAAAATTGTAAATTACATCAAAGCACTCTTATATATACAAGTGGTAGCCTAAGAAAATATCACTAACAAACTAACTAATTCAGTAATTCCTAACTAATCACATGTGGAAAATGTGTAGACTAAAATAAAATGTACAAAATACAAAGACAAATCCACAATACAATTTCTAATAGGCCCCCTCAAGAGTCAAGATGGAGTGTACACACATATGAACCTAGATGAAGAAGAAGAAATCCTGCATGGCAGAAGTAAAAGGCTCAATGTGAGCTCCAAGATGCCAAGATCAAGTGCAACGCGAAGGTGCCAGTGAGAGGCGCGCCACTGATCGCAGACAAAAGATGGCAAAAAAGGGCAACAACGGAAACTAGAATGACAGCTGCAAAAACACCAACACTGGCTGGAGAACAATAGACCCAACAAAGTATTGCCGGCAAACACCAACACATCAATGGAGAACAACAAAACCGGAAACAAATCCGGAAGCAACGCAGAACTTGCTGCAGAAACCGGAAACAATGCAGAACTTTCTACTAAAACCAGTAATGATGCAGAACTTTCTGCGTAAAGGTGAGCCCCATGGCTCCAAAAACATGATGAGCACCAGGGCTCCAAAACAGAGTAGAGTGCCTAGAGTACTAGACATGGATTGACAGAACCTTTCAAATGCAGTGAGGTAGCAAACCATAAGTCTAAAATCTGGCATCAAATTCTTAGAAGACATGCCAATACCAATGGCAACAGAAACCAATGAAACCCAGCTGCAAATTGGGTAAACCACCATAGCAAAAACAAAGTGCAACATCCAAAGTTGCAGAAAGAGAAGTAAGCATCCCAACAACCAAGCAACCACTAGCCCCTGTGAACCTCACAACAGATGCAGTAAGTGCAGGAAAATGCACAGCGAAAAGATGAGAAGCTCTTTCCAAATCTGTAGCACCATACCAATGTGGAGGGCAGCTTGATGTCACAATCTCATAAAACTGACCACAAGAGGCAAGCCAAAAGAATTGAAGCGCAGCACCATGTTGTGATCAAGACCCGCTGTAGAAATGAGTTAAAAACCAAAGGGGCATGCTTCAAATCTCAAGAAAAACAAACTCACATGCTTATCTCCACACTAGGACCTTCAAGCATCAATAACATGCTGGCCCAAAATCATATATGTTCAGGTCATAGTTTGCTGAGTGGAGAAACAGCACCAAGCATTCTCTTTGGCAATTGATCAAAAGAATGATCTTCAAAATGGCTAACATCCAATCTCCAGGTGAATTTGGCAAGAATTAACAGAACCAACTAGGAAGGAAGTGGATATGAAAGAGATTGTAAATGAAAGATAGTAAGAATCAAAAACAAGGATTTTGGGTAAACAATCAGATCAAAAGATTGAAAGAAAAGGCTTTTCTTTTGGGAATAAAATCCTAAGTTCCAAAATGGAATATGAAATTCTCTGTTTGCACCAAAACTATGATGCTTAACAATGTAGTCAAGAAGCAGATTAAACAAAAGCTCACAAAAAATGATACCTTTAATGTGTATATAGGTCAGCAAGGTTTAAGAAAAATAAGAGGGAAGGGCTGGAAGACGAAGCAAAACCTGTTCTTTGAATAGTCAGAAAACTCACAGACCATAAATCTTCCACAATCAGTCCAACAATTAAAGAACTCCTCCAAGCCCTAGATTGAATATCAACCATTAGTAGAGACTCAAATGAAGGAGATTCCACAATAAATGTACAAAAATACAAAGACTATTATACAATATAATTTCTAATAGGGTTTTACCTTGCAATGCCGAGAACAGTGGAGAAGAGAGGAGACGAGACCTTTTGCTTTTGTTCCTTCATATCAATGAGCAAGGTAAAGTTTTCTCTCTAATCTTGTGTTTGGTTGCCACCAAGAAAGTGCAAGAAAAGATGGCGATTTCTTTTATTCATTTTTTTTGCCTTTTAAATTCATTATTTTATATATATATATATATATATATATTTTTTTTTTTAATTCTAAAATGGACCTTTTCAATAGGAAGATCAAAATGAAATTTTTTGGGTTTTTGGGTTTTGATTTTGGGGAAGGAGAGGGTTTTGATTTTCAGGAAGAAGATGGTTGCATGAGAGAATCTGAAAAGAAAGCGGAAGACATCGGGTATTTTTGGGAGAGAAAAAAAGGGTATTTTTTTAACTGAAATTTTTGGGCTAAAAATAATTATTATCCGTTTATAAATTAGAATTTTAAAATAAAAATTATATATAAAAAATAAAAACAGGTTTTTTTTTGCTACAAAATAAGACTATTAAGACTCATGACACACATTATAGGTTTTGATTAGAGTTGTGATGTATTTTTGTGTTAAAATTCATTTCTCTTTCTCTTGTATGTGTTTGTTTCTAAAAAAAAAAAAAAAATTCATGACACTCCTGGTTGTATTAGCAGTTCTAAATGCGTAATATTAATGAGAAAACGTCTAAACCTCAAATTGAAATGAATGAAAAATTATGACACTAAAAAAAAAAAAAAAAAAAAAAAAAAAAAACCTCATTGCACACGCAAAGTGCATGTGGTGAAGCTAGTTTTTTAATAATACTGATGTGTAAAAATGTAGGATATATATATATATATATATACATATATATACATACTAGCATTATGCTTATGCCTATGCGATGCACAGTTTAATCAAAATTCATATGTAAATAGTTTTCTTTTTTATTAATTTACTTAAAATTAGATAATAGAATAAATAATAAAAATAAATAAATATTTTACTTTTAAGTTATATAATAAATTCATATTGTGTGAGACTAAGTGATTATAAAATGCATATATATATATATATATATAAGTAATAACTTATTAAAAGAGTGTAATAAATATGTTTGTTTTTAGAATTCATAAGATGATTTATTCTTTTTTTGTATATTATTTTTTGTCAATATTATGAAACAAAATTTGTATGCTTCTCTTCAAACTTGCATGGATTTGAATTTGTCATTTATTTTTTTGCAAAATTTGTCATTATTTAAAAAATAGATATATTAGTTTTTTTTGGGTTACTTTATCCTAATTTTTTTTTTACATTATCTAAATTAGTTTTTTTAATTAAGTTTACGTTAATGTTAATATATATTAGCTATCATTTGATACTTTATCCACACACACACACAAAAAAAAACAACAACAACAATTAAAGTTTAAATTAGACTAAAAATAAAATTGTTACTTTATAAAAAAATTGATACAATACTTATTGTTACTTTATCTAAATAAGTTGATAAGAACAAATACAATTAGAAATATATATTAGTTTTTTTTTGGGTTACTTTATCCTAGTTTTGTTTTTTGTTTTGACGGTATCTAAATTAGATTTTTTTTAATTAAGTTTACATTAATGTTAATACATATTAGCTATCATTTGATACTTTATCCAAAAACAAAAAAACAAACAAACAATTTTTTTTTTTTTTTTTTTTTTTGGAGAAACCAAACCCAAGGCCTGGGAAGAAACTGCATAAATAAACTTAGTGAACATCAAAACCAATTAACTGGGCAATATCCTCAGGCAAAGCATCCAACCAAACCTGAGGCCCCAGAAGGTTCTTTGCTTTTTTAGCTAAAGCATCTGCTACCATATTACAAGAGCGATGCACATGCATAACATCCAAAGTTTGAAAACCTGACAATAAACCATGAATATCCTCAACAATATTAACATATGAAGACAACGCTGCACTCCCTTGCGAGATAGCGTTAATTACTAAAGCCTGAGTCTCCTTAAAAAATGACTCTGTGAAGTCCCAATTCAGCAGCAAACAGAACTGCCCTGCGACATGCTAGAGCTTCCAAATCAGCAACCGAGGTGGATAGAGGAATAGGCATAGCAACAGCTCCGACTGCCTCACCACGCCAGTTCCAAGCAATTACTCCAATCCCAGTTGTGTTCGTCGCCTTGAAGACTGTTGCATCAAAGTTTATTTTGATCACGTCTGCGTCTGGAGGCCGCCAGTGAGGAAGAATAGCAGTTCGAGCTTCCTTTGGATTTTCTTCTTGAGCTGCCAGAAATTCCTGCAACATGTTGCTCGCCGAGGAGCATATATGGGACAGAGGTTGAATAGCACGCCCAAAGCGGAGGGAATTCTGTCTATTCCACAAACTCCAAGCAGCAATCACAAAAAATTCCTTTCGAAAATCATCTTGAACCTGCAGAAAATGGTTAAGTAAATCACAAAAATTTAAGAGGGGGGACCGATGCTTGTTAAGCCCAATATATTGGACTCCATACAACCTCCAATTCTTTGCTGCTCCAGACCACATTCAAGACATCCTTAGGTGCACCATTGCATAGCTCTCAAGTGTCAGAGGTAGTAATTTGTCTTCGGAAGAGATTACTTTTTGTTGGCAAGGCATTATTACAGGCCCTTCAAATGAAATGTTTAATCATGTTGGGTACACGCAGCTGCCATACCCACTTCCAAAAGTGTTTTTGAGCAACCCCTGAAGAACTTCCTGCATTGTTGACTGAGGTCGAAACAACCAAAAGCTTATAAGCATTGCTGGTTGAAAATTCACCGGATGGAGTATAAGCCCAAACCACTCGGTCAGGGGGTTTCCTCAAGCTAAGAGGAACTCCCAGAATCATAGATGCTTCATGGGGAGGAACATATGCTTAACTCTCTGTTTTCCATGTAATCAAACCTGGATCAATTAATTCACTCACCTTAGTCTCGGGCAGAACAGAGGGTAAGGGAGAAATAATAGCACTGCTAGTTCTCACAGGGAGCCATCTGTCCTCCTTTATTCGAATTAACTATCCATCACCCACTTGCCAAACCATTCCTCTTTGAATAACATCTCTAGCACTAATTATGCTCTTCCAAGCATAAGACCTCCTTTGCCTCAAGAATAGAGCAGTTGGGGAAAAATCGCACCTTAAAAACTCTATAGCACAATGAATCCGGATTATTGATCATTCTCCAAACTTGTTTAGCTAAAAGGGCTTCATTGAATTTTTTAATTTCTTTAAAACCCAACCCGCCCACTTCTTTAGCCTTGCAAAGTCTCTCCCATTTGACCCAAGGCACTTTCCTCGAGTCTCCATTATAACCCCCACCAAAACTTGCGGATCAACACTTCCAATTCTTTAATTACTCCTTTGAGAAGTTTAAAACAGCTCATGGTGTAAGTCAGAATGGCTTGGATGACAGATTTGATTAGGACTTCCCTATCCACTTGAGAAAGTAACTTCTCTTTCCATCCTTACAACTTCTTCCGCACCCTCTCCTTCAAATAGATGAAGCTTTGTTTCTTTCCTCTATCCACCAAAGCTGGTAACCCCAAGTATTTTTCATATTGAAGAATTGTCGGGACACCTAGTAGCTATTGGATTCAGGATTGGAGTGGTTAGGATGTATTTGAGCTAAAGAAAATATCAGTCTTGTCCCTATTTATTTTTTGGCCTGAACCTCTCTCATAGATGGCCAAAATCTCTAGGATCTTCTAACATTTTTCTTTTGTTGCACGACACAATAATACACTATCATCCACAAAAAAATAGATGGGAAATCCGCGAACCATTTCTGCAAATAGCAACCCAACAAATCTCCCCATTCACCTCAGTTTGTTGCAATAAACTTTGTAAACCCATTACACACATCAGAAACAAGTCTGGAGATAATGGATCACATTGACGAAGACCCCTAGATGGCTTTATGTTACCTACTGGTTGACCATTAAGCAAAATAGAGTAAGACACAGATCTCAAACATGATACAATAAGCCTTACCATTCTCTCCTCAAGCCCAAGATGAGTCATTATTCTCTCCAGAAATTCCCATTCAACCCAATCGTACGCTTTGCTCATGTCCAATTTAAGAGCCATATACCCCATCCTTCCTTATGTCTTCCTTTTGAGGTAGTGGAGAGTTTCAAATGCCACCAGATGTTATCAATAATAAGTTTTCTCGAAAGGAAAGCGCTTTGTGAATCTGGAATAGATTTGGTCAAAAAAAATTTCAATCGATTAGCTATCACTTTCACAATTAATTTATAAATCATATTACACAAACTAATAGGCCTAAAATCCGAAACTCTCTTTGGATTTTTAATTTTTGGAATGAGAGAGATAAAAGTAGTGTTAATGGATTCCGGAACAATACCTAGTTTAAGGCCCAAAGAACCACAGCAGTGACATCCTTTCTCACTATATGCCAGAATGATTTATAAAAAACTAGAGACATACCATCAGGCCCTGGTGTTGTGAGCGGAGCCATTTGATTAAAGGCTTGCTGGACCTCAATAGCTAGGAAATCTCCACCCATGTTAGGATTAAGATCATCAACCACAGTACGTTGAATGCCGCCTAAGATAGTGCTGAAACCTAATGGATTGGAACTAGTGAATATATCCTGAAAATGCCTCTCCACCATAAAGCTCATTTCATCTCATTCTCCACCCAAGAACCGGCTTCATCCTCAAGACACAAAATCATATTCCAACGATTCCTTTGATTTGCTCTACAATGAAAGTACTTGGTATTTTTATCTCCTTCTTTGAGCCAAGAATTTCTAGACCTCTGCTTCCACATACACTCCTCTTTAGATTGCAACTTTTGAACTTCCTCCCTCAGATGGTGAACCCGAGCTAGATCTATTAAGTACCTGCCACCTTCCTCAGCTGACTTCAACTCTGCCAATTTTTCTTAAGTGTATTACGGACATGGCCAAATGAGTGCTTGTTCCAAGTTTTAAGATTTTCTTAACATGCAAAAATCTTCCTATTAAACTCCCAAGCCGTCCCTGCTTGTTACTCCTCACCCCACGACTTGTGTATGACCTCCTCACAAGAATTATCCTTTAACCACATTGCCTCAAACTAGAAGGGTCGCCCTTTTTTATAAAATAGTTTGAATTCAAAATCTGCACAAAGAAGCAGTGGCTTGTGATTAGAGTGGAAGGCATCCAGGTGATGAATACGGGTAGCAGGGAATCTCAACATCCAATCAACTGAACCGGTGACTTAAAGTTTTGAGGAATGACCAGGAGTTTTCTCGCCTGGCAATTTCAAGGTCCCCATAAAAACACGTAAACTACTAGGCGTCATCAACTCCATGGTCAATAATAACATCAATATGGTTATCAGAATAAAAATGTACATCCACACTCATATTTGATGGCCAGAGCAAAGCTAAGCCTCCCCCTAAATTATGGCATGGAACAACGAAAAGATTACAAAACTGTGTCTTCCTCCCCACTCTTTCCAAGACAACTTTTTTCAACCTTAGTTTCCATCAAAAAAACCAACTTGGGATCTTTGTTACGAATTAACGCAATGAGTTCATCCTCTGTCTGTGGGTTCCCAAGCCCACGATAGTTCCAGCTAAGGCAACTCATAAGGATCGGTGGTGCTAGACCCCAGCAATCACCTTAAAGTTTTCTCTATCATATGAGCTACAAAATTCTAAACACTGTTTTTTACCTCCCAATTGATCAATCATCTCAATAGTAGGGCACCTATCGACGGACATAAGGGCTGCATTCATGGAAGGCTGCCAAGTAGCTCTGGCACATTTCTTCCAATTTTTGGTGGAACCAGCAAAGGCCACGGGGACAGTGAAAGTCATCAGATTAGTGCAGTCCTGCAATGGAATAGAACTATACTTCGGAGCATCTAAGTCTATCAGTTTGGAATTAAATAAACCTGAATCAACTATACTTCTATCCTGCACCTTATCACTAATTGAAAGCCCATCCACTATCTCCTCCAGTTGGACAGAATGATACACCATATTCCTGATGGTATTCAGATCCCTAACAAAATCTCCCGTGGCATCATGGGACACCTGTAGATCACCATGAGGTGAGGTTGGCTTGGATGTCGTGGAATCACCTATTGAGTTTTTTGCATCCATTGCAGAATCATTATCCTCTTTAGATTCATCTTTGTTTGAACCTAAACCACTGTTACCAGATTGTGTGTTTTATGACCCCTTATAATTCTTATTTTTTCGCCACCATGGAGCCTATGTATGTGAAGCACTTGAGATCATAGCCACCATCTTCCGAGTATATTGTGTTGGATCTGCTTGCAGCCACTCCCCATATTGCTGGTCATCTTTTCACAAATTCTCCTTACCCCGAAGCCATTTTTCACAGTCCTGTTCCCCATAAGTAAGGCGACCACACCAATAACAAAAATTAGGTAGGCGTTCATACTTGATACCTACCTACCCCAGTTGTCTCCCTTTTGACTTAAGCTTGGAGCAACATGGTAGGGGTTTTGATATATCTAAGGTAACTCTGACTCTCAAAAACTCACCCCCAGCACTGTCATCCTCCGAATCAGTAACCTTCACCACCACACCGATCGACTTCCCAATCACCTCCCCCGTTTCGCATGTCAAACTCTTCTTGGGTACATTATGAAGTTGCACCCAGAAAGTAGCATGAGAATAATTCAGATAAGGAATCCGATTCCACATCCTCAACTCATTGGAATGCCACTAAGTTTTTATCATAAGACCAAGCACGCATTCAAGATCCAGGACGTCCTCAATTTCAAACAACAAAATATTTTCCCCCACATCTCTAATCTTTAATTCACCGATTGTCTTCCATAGAGGTTTGAAAGTTCGCGCAATAGCATCCACGTTTACCACCCTCTTTGAAAAGAATCTACCAGCAAGCCTATGAATCACATCAGCCTCCTATCATGGAACTTCCGCCCCTCCTTCCTCTTCTTTAGTGAGAACCGATAGTCTTCCATAGAGGTTTGAAAGTTCGCGCAATAGCATCCACGTTTACCACCCTCTTTGAAAAGAATCTACCAGCAAGCCTATGAATCACATCAGCCTCCTATCATGGAACTTCTGCCCCTCCTTCCTCTTCTTTAGTGAGAGAGAAGCAAGACCACAGATCATCCAAACCAGCCATTAGAGGATGCAAAACATCAACAGATGAAAGCAAAAAACCAACAAACTACACCATTGCAAACACCACCTTCCTATCAGACCTAAGTAGAGGCTGAAGGGAACGAAACCTAGACTAGGCAAGGGACACAATTCTACAGGCAGTTGGGAAAGGAGTAACCCTAACCCTAGCAACAAGAGAAACTTTTAGTCAGGGGGATAAAACAACAATTAATGTTTAAATTATGCTAAAAGTAAAATTCTTACTTTATAAAAAAATTGATACAATACTTATTGTTACTTTATTCAAATAAGTCAATAAGAACAAATAGAATTAGAGTCTTACTTAAACTTAAACTTGTTTGTTAAATGGATTAGATGAAGAATTTGGATTGTAATCAAATTAAAATTTTTATCAACTTAGAAATTATAGAAGAAGAAAAATTATATATATATATTTTTAAAAAATCTAAAAATCTAAAACAATTTCTGCAATTAAAGATGCATTAGAACGTGTAGTGTAGTAATTAAAAAAAAAAAATGTTGCTTTTTTTATAATACACTACACGTAAAAAATAAGAATTAGATGAAGAATTTAGATTGTAATCAAATTAAGATTTTTACCAACTTAGAGATTATAGAAGAAGAAAAATTATATATATATATATATATATATATAAATATATATATATATATATATATATATATTTAAAATTTAAAAATCTAAAAAAAATTCTGAAATTTGGTGAAGGTACGTGACGCAACCATGACGTCTAAGCCCAACTTTTATTATATAATATATGATACACACACACACACACATATATATATAATGTAATTGAATTAAAATATTCCTCTTACACCAAAAATTAATTGGTATTTGAGCTTGATAATAAAAAGTTCAAATCTTCTATCCCACTTTTTCTGCTTCATTCTATACTTTACAAATAAAAACTTGACACATGTCCACTTATTTAATTAAATTCCAATTTTTTTGCTTTTCTTGTTTAAGATACCTAAAATAAATAATAAATAAAAGCCCAACACATTCTCACCACCATCGGTCACCATAGGCAGAGATCACCGGTGTCATCAATGTTGTCAATCTAGGCCACAACTGTTGGAAAAACATAGTTTATATCGCATACAAAACATACACAACGGAAAATTAACGGATGTCCTTCACAATTGATAACATGTACTATATAAATTTCAGAATTTAAGAACAAGAAAGTGTACCTTGATGCAGTGAAATTCAAAACTAAATATTAGAAACACTTGGGAACACTTTTAATCTTCACTCCAATTCCAATTATGCCCAAGAAGTGTAGTCTCTCAATCAATTTATATGTATGTGTTCAAAGGAGAATAAGAGAGTGGCTTACACTCACATACACACCATTCATACATTCATAAAAACCATGTACTAAATTTTATATGTTTCTTTCCTTATATATAACTGATTATCTAATTGTGCTAGCCTTTTGGGCCATTCCAATTGGGTTTTAGTATGTGGCTTGGAGTGGGATCAAAAGAGACAAATAAGACACTAGTTCCAATGGGTTTTGAGCCTTTCTGTCAACTCTTGATAAACTCAAAATTACCATTAATTATATAAAATATCACTATATAAATATAATTACACTCTAGGCCTTATTAATAAATTATATCTCAAGGCTTTATTATACATTCAACCCCTTCATTAAAATGTTCGTAGTAATACAAAGTCATGAATGTTGACTGTCACTTTGAAGATTACTACATCTTAATCTTTGAGTATCCGGTTTAATTCTTTAAGTTATTCATCATATATTTATGAAATCCAATTTCATAAATATACTTTAGTAACTTCTTACTAAAGTGGTTAGGCCTAACACTCTGAATAACCAAACCTATTAAACTTATCTCAAGGGAATATTTTATATCTTTGTTAAGAAATTGTGAATTCTATCTTGAGAATATATGTTCCCTCAACATTAAATGTGGCTGCCCAACATACTGAGATTTTGATCGTAACTTTAGATCTCCATTTGATATATCAAAACAACCTACACTTCATGATCATATTCATTATTCTCTCAGGATTAAGAGTTGATATAAATAGAAGTCGTGAGATTTATTATTCATTTAATAGTCGTTAGTAGGATAATAAATCTCACAATGGTCCAGTTCAATATGTCTTAACACTTAAAACATATCAACTAGAAGTCTCCACTTCCATGATCAAGACAAATCATCTTAATTGATATGTTATAGTCTTCACAGATGAAATGCCCAATTTCATCACTAACTACAAACTAAAATTCTGAGTTTACAAAGAACTTGTGATTTATATCTTCTGTGACTAAATCACATAAATTACATACTATATATCTCATAAACTATATGATAATGTTCAAATATTCATGTTACCATTATTTTAGATAATAATAAAACAACTTTATTAATTACAACATAATATCATACATAATGTCATACATAGCATCATATAATAGGATTTTAGGGCACTAATCCTAACAATCTTCCACTTGCCCTAAAGACTATTATGCACTAATCTAACTCTCATTCCTTCCAAATGTGATTTAAAAGTCCTTTGGGGCAAGGTTTCAGTAAAGGGATCTGCTAGATTATTTGCACTATTAATCTTTGCTACTATTACATCTCCTCGAGCAACAATGACTCGAATGATGTGATACTTTATTTCTATGTGCTTTCTTTTCTTGTGATTCCTTGGATCTTTGGATTGTGCAACCGCTCCACTATTGTCACAAAATAATGTAATAGGAACTTGCTCCATTCTCATAACACCAAGATCAGAAAGGAATTTCTTGAGCCAAATAACTTCCTTTACCGCTTCACAAGCAGCAACATATTCAGCTTCTATGGTGGAGTCGACAATGCAAGTTTGCTTAACACTCCTCAACTTATGGCTCCACCTCCCAAGGTGAATACACAACCTGAAGTGGACTTTTTGAAATCAAGATCTTATTGAAAATTAGAATTTGTATAGCCAATGGGAATCAAATCCTTACTATGGTAAATAAGCATATAATCTCTTGTTCTCCTTAGATATTTGAGAATATGCTTTACAACTTGCCAATGTTTAAGTCCTGGATTTGATTAATATCGGCTGACCATGCCAACTGAATAACAGATATCTAGTCTAGTACAAAGCATGACATACATGAGACTTCCCACTGCAGAAGCATAGGGAATTTGTCTCATCATATTTTCTTCCTTAAGAGTCTTAGGCCTTTGGTCATTAGATAGAAGAACTCCATGTCTGAAAGGAACCAATCCTTTCTTGGAGTTTTGCATGTTCTATAACCTTATCTATATATCCAGCTTGTGACAAGCCTAACATTCTATTCTTGCGATCTCGCCAAAGCTTAATCCCTAGGGTATGAAACGAGTGCGAAACAGTGTGTTTTGGTCTAACACGTATGGAGGAAATTAAATGAATAAACTGACTTTTTTTTTATACTAAATTACAATTATGAAACTTAAAATTTGGAATTATTTTTATTTTGGTCCCTTAAGTTTGAGATTTTTCATTTTCATTTATTGATTTGAGTCAGTTTTTAAAATGGTTTTTCCATACATTTCCACAACTAATTTGACCATTAAATACCAACAAAACTGGTTGTTAATTTTTTTTTTCGTATTTCTCTCTCCCTCTTAAGGTCAAATTAGTCACAAACATAAGCATAATAGCAACAACAAAAAAATGTTCCGTAATATTGATAATTTATCTATCAATGCATTAATCTTCATGATTTAAGGCTATAGTATCTCATTTCTTTGGTCCGTTTGGATTGAGGAGGAGGGAGGGTTAGTTGAGTAGATTTTACTCAAAATTAGTCTATTTTCGATCAATTCTATTCTACTCCCTTCCACTCCCCCTCCCTCCCCTCTCAATCCAAACAGACCTTAAAGGAATTGCATAAATGATAAACCCACCAAGGAAGGATTTTGAGTGCCCAAGATATCTCATTACTCATTTGTCACACTCTTTCTTTTCCCTAAAAAAAAAGTTACCCCATTACTTAAACCATGAAGATTAATGCATTGATGGATAAATGATTGAATACTAAAACATGAACAGCAAGATAAGTTTCCAAAGTTGCCCCTGTGATGGATATCAAATTAATTGAGTGTAGGTGTGTGTTAAGTTCCATATAGGACATATATTGGGTTGATCTAGTCTTTATAAACAACTACATGTAGTTTTGATTGTGACTAAATTAGCCTTTTATAGGTATAACGTAGATATGACTAGAACTTTTCCTGGGGACATTGCAAATGGTATCAAAGTCAAGCTAGTAATCTTGTGTTGTCTTAGTGACACTGCTCGATGTGGACCATGATGAGATTAATCTAGGTTTTATAAACAACTAAAAGGAACATTAATTTTGAATAACCTAATTCTTATAGGGTATAACATAAATGTGACTAATGCTCTTTCCAGGTTATTACAAACCCTTTTGTTTTCCAACGCATAGTGTCTATAGCAAAAAGGGTCAAAAATCAACATTTATTAAACTCTTATTCATATACATTTTGTTGTCCATCATTCACTAAAATCTATAAATAGTCATTTCCAAAGCCTTAATACCATTCAAAGAAAGTAACAAAGCATTACATTCAACATTTAAAGGGAAGCAAAACAATAGATTTATACGACTTTAGCTTCAATCATTTGATTGATCCCTCCTTTATAGATTTTTCGGGCTTTTCACGTCTTAAGAAGCACGAGTTTCAAGTGTTTGATATCTCCTTCCATGAACTTTCCGAGCTTATCACGTCTTTAGAAGCATGAGTTTCAAGTGTTTGATATCTCCTTTCATGAACTTTCCGGGCTTATCATGCCTTTTAATGCATTAGCTTCAAACTTTTGATCCCTCCTCCATGCAATTTTCGGGCTTATCACACGTTTAGAAGCATTAGCTTTAAACGTTTGATCCCTCCTTCCATGGATTTCCGGGCTTATCACGCCTAGAAACTTCTTAATGATGTGCATCACGCAGTTGCTCTTAAGTAACCCTCCTTCTATGGATTTCCAGGCTTATCACGCCTAGAAACTTCTAAATGATGTGCATCATGCAGTCGCTCTTGAAGAAAGTACTAGGTCAACTTTCAACAAATGCTAAAAGCAGAAGAAAAGAAAATAAGATTTTCTTTTTGCCATGTAAAGTAGAATTAAGATCCATATGTAGTATTGATGGAAATGAACAACATACTTTCCCCAATACATTGCTTACAAATTATTGGTCCTCTTGAAAATATAGACAAAAGATTTAGGTAAAAATAAAAATTACATTTTTAATTTTTATCGAATGATAAATAAATAAATAAATAATGGATGAAGTTAAAAAATAAAGAAATCTCGAACTTGTAACATCCTTCTTAAGTTTATCTTCGAAATTTTTTTTCAAAGTGACAATGAGAAGATTATAAATATGCTTGAAGCTCCTTGAGGATGAAACATCATATAACAACTTAAACACCAATTTATTTTCCAACAATGCCTCAAAAGTTGGTTACAGAAGAATTAAGACCCGAAAATCATAACATCCACAAGATTGAAACGCCCTCAACTATTGCACCAGTTTCTCCCAATGAGAAAATTTCAATGACAGCCAGCGTGATTAAAATTCTAACTTTATTCCATCTTCTATCAAACAATGAAAGAAGTGATACAGTTTCCGGAACCAAAATCTAAAAAAAATAAAAATAAAACCTTCAAATATTAACCTTAGCAAAAACACTTTTTTTTTTTCTAAACTTTAAATACCAAATCACACCTAAACCTAAGTCTCACAAAAAATTTCTAGTTTTGTACAAGACAATTCCAATAATCCCAATCAAAACTATCCCTAAAATTTTGAAAGATAAATCTCTCTCTCTCTCTCTCTCTCTCTCTCTCTCTCTAGAGATTTATTAGAAAGAATTATTTAACTAGATGGATAAATGGAGTAAATTGACAACAAATGTCAACTTTAAGGATAAAAATAACAAAAAATAAAAAAATTTAGACAAAAATAACAATTAACTCAAACTTAAAAGATGTAATTTGTATTTTTGTCTAAAAAGTTTCACATTCACTTAGCACTAGCATTAGCTTTGCCAAACCAAATACTATTTTGACATACCAAAACTTACTTTATTTATTTTAACACAGCATTTTATAATATACCTTACATCATAGGTTCTATTTTAACATTCTCCACATTAAAATAATACAAATAGACACATGAGTGAGAAAAGAGTGCAAAGAGAAGAGGGGAAAAAAAAAGGAAAAAGAAGGATAGCAGGCGTATGAGAGAGAAAAGGGGGAAAAGAGAATAAAATAATATTAAATATTATAGCATACTTGGCCAAGTTGGAACATTCCTGTAGCCTATTTCAAATTTTTTTGAAATATAGAACATCTAAATGAAGGTAATTTTTTGGTGTTTGGCATGCTAAATGCTAAGTTACCTGATACTAGTGCTCTAACAATCCTCTCCCATTTATTCTATAATTATTTATTTCATGCGATATATTATTTTTATTTAAAAAATAGCATTCGATGGAGAAGAAGAATGCGCTAGTATAGTAATGCTGCCCAAGAATCAGAGCCTGTTTGGCCAACCATTTTTCATTACTCAATTTTCATCACTCAATTTCCATCACTCATCACTCATCACTCATAGCTCATCACTCATCACTCAATTTTTCACACCCGTTTGGCATCATCACCCAATTTCCATCACTCAATATTTTTCACACTATTTGTGGGCCCATACCTGTTAGCCGGTGTAGCTTTTTTTTTTTTTTCCC
This sequence comes from Quercus lobata, assembly GCF_001633185.2. Taxonomy (NCBI): domain Eukaryota; kingdom Viridiplantae; phylum Streptophyta; class Magnoliopsida; order Fagales; family Fagaceae; genus Quercus; species Quercus lobata. The sequence goes on along the minus strand of NC_044915.1, from coordinate 27,329,334 downwards.
AGTACCCAAACTCTGAAGCTAAAAATAAAAATTAAAAATAAATGAAGACCGAACCAGAAAAAAAAAAAAAAACTCTATGGAAAAAAAAAAAAAGTCAAAAGGTGGTCAAAAGTTGCGGCTGTGGGTCCCTCCATGTGTGTTTATTTACAAAAATGTCATTGAGTTATGAGTTATGGAAACTAAAAACAGCCTTTGGTTGTTTTCAGTTTCCATAACTCATAACTCAAAAATCAGAGAATTGAGTGATGGAAACAGAGTTATCGTTTGGCCAAACAACCTTTTTGCTATGGGTCCTACCATTTTTGAGTTATAAGTTATGGAAACTGAGAATTGAGTTATCAAATTTGGTTGGCCAAACAGCCTCTCAATTATCTTATATGTTTCTTGATTTTATTTGAGAATTGCTTTATTTTTTAAATGAACAGAAATAAATCTATAATTGAATTAAAGGCACACATACATAATGGCCTTAACAGCAAGATGTGGCAACAAAATTGTTCTGTTTAACCAAAAAAAAATAAAAATGCAATGCCTAACACACGATAGAATGACCAAAATTGCCAGAAGATATATAGAGAGAGAGAGAGAGATATCTTAAAACGATTGAACTTCAAAAAAAGAATTTGCTATTGTACAATTACACAATTAGAGTGCCTATATTATTCAGAAAGATTGCAACCTAAAGAAATTCAGATATAAATGCCCTCTTTTCCTAAGAGAGACAATTACTACATCTACAAACTAAATTATAAGAAAATCTTCCATTCCATATTAAAAGTTTGAGGAAAACAAGCTGATTAAGCCAAATTCAAATCTTTTTTTTTTTTTTTTTGGGGACAAAATATGTTCAGACTTCAGAGGGCACCATACATATATATTGAAATTAAGAAATGTTGTTTCTTTTTCACTTCCAAATTGGGTCTTAACATTAATTAACTGTGTATTGTGGCCAGTATTAGACCAGGCTTTACCTCTTTTTTTTTTTTTTTTTAGAATATTAATTATTTTAACACATACGGAGAGAGGAGAGAAAATCTTAAAAAAACTGACACTGGTGTATTGATAGAAATATCATATTTTTGAACTATTTGAATATAAATAATCACATATAAATATAAACCACAACGAGTAACACGAGACAAAAAAATCCTACGTGGCACCTCTCAAATAATAATTAAAGAAACCACAAATAAAAAGAGTAGGGAGCAGGAAATACCACTCCAAGCAATCTCGTCCATTGAACAACTTTCTGCTTCTAGACGGATGCCTGTCTTTCTTCGCTCGATTACTGCAAAATGATCGCACACCAATTATTGGGTTCAAATAATTTGTAATTGATTATCTCATAATCAAAGTGTTGTTAGCGAGATTCTCAAAAAAAAAAAAAAAAAAGTGTTGCTAGCGAAAACAAATTAAAACAATGCCATCATTTTCCATTGCTATGGTCCATCATGATTTTGTTAAAAAAAAACAACTCTAGTCTAAACTCAAAAACCATATGATCATGCGGGCAAAGAAAGCCCAAGGCCATTTAGAGAAACCATGCATGGAGGAAAACAAATTCAAAAAGTTACCAAGTTATTCTTTTTTTGGGTAAAATTAGCCCAATAACATTACCAAAAACTAATTTATTCAGAAATGAATTGCGCTTACAATTCAATCGTGGGTTTATTTTTACACGGAATGCAAATTTCTTCTGGTAAATCATTGATCCAATTTGATAATCTAGCAATATCTTTTGAGATTATACTCATATTTGGTTTTCGAAGTGGAAGATAAAGAGAGAGGATGGATGGGGTTGGCAAGAGAAGTTTGGACAGAGGGAATATGAGCAACTGGGGATATAGACATGGCATCAACAATGAGATACTGTGATGAGAAACGCCTAAACATTAAGGGTATTTATGCCTCAAATGACATGGACAGAAATAAAATGTGACATGCCTACAAATATTAATTTTGAAAACACATCCAAGAGCATTCATTGCAATTTGGTAACAAAAGTAAGGGCAGATTATTTCACATTGCTGCTACCATATCAAAAGGGTGCCTTCTGATTCCCATTCTGTACATCCCTTACATGCCATTTCATGATCAACGCAATTTAATTCACGCACCAAAAATATACGTACCAAAAATAGCACACTTAAATGCAATTTACTTCTCTTTTGATTCTCAAAAAAAAAAAAAAAATGCAATTTACTTTCCTACCAAAGCAAAAATCTTAGCTTGTACTTTGTAGAGTCCACGTATTATTATATTACACGTATGTATGTGTTTTTTTTAAATAAAAAAAAAATTTAAAACTCTCGTTTATCGTACAAAATAAAAATACTCTGAAAAAGTCATGTTTTTTTAAAGCTGAACTTCAATACTTTTCTTGATAGTATAATTTGTTATTTTGTTAAGATATTTCATTATATATAATAATTAAATTATCAAAATTAATAATTTTAGTTCTATGTTTTATTATTTAAATTAAACATCAGCATTTTCACGCTTTTGTTATAATCTTGAATTTTTTCCATTTATTAATTTTTTTTTTTTTTATAATTTGAATTTCTAGATCCTATTTCCATATATAATCTATATAATGGATTTAAAATAAACAAAATAAAAATCATTTAAAAGTGTAATAACATAAGAAATATTCCTTTTTTTGACTAAGTGCATGAAAGAATATATAAAACATCACATCTTTCATTTACTTGTTATAAATTTTCCTTATAAATGCAACTAAAATTTGAAGGAAAATATATTTTAAATTTATTAAATGCTTAATCAGTTGTTTTTTAATAATATTTTATAATTTTTTTGTTTTTTATAAAAACAAAATATAAAATTATATTAAGATAATATAAATACAATATTAAATTGAAATATAATTTTAAAAAATAACTATATTTTATTCCCGGATTTTTCGTTCAAATTCGTAATATACCCTACAAACATTTAATATTTATGGCATTTTTTCTGTTTTCGTACCATACTTTGACAAAGTTTTTATTTTATTTTATTTTAAATTTTGAGCTGAATGAAACACGTAACGTACATATTTCATACCATACATATTCCATCCCATAAATTACTAAATATGGCAAAAATGCATGCATCTTTGTGCTCCCTATATATAGTATATTTGTAATCTATTGTCTATCAAATTTCTTAATCTGACTTTTAAGTGGAAATTATTTTAAAATTTTGGATATACATTCATCACCATGCCATGCGTTAGTTTGGAAAAAAATATTGATGGCAATTTTAAATTTATTCAAACTTAAAAGGGTGTAATTTAGATTTTAAACAAAAATTGTAGCTAGTGCTTCTACATAACCAATTCTTTGGATTGTCAGTGACACTTCTAGGCCTTGCTTGGAGAAACAAAAGAAAGTGTCCTAAGAAAATAACATCTTGTACTTTGGAAGCACTTTTGAGGCAGTTATATTAATTATAAAGCAGTAAACTTCAATTTCATATATCAGCAGATTTCTATGACAAAAGGGATCTTGTATAACACTAATATTGGCTATTCATAACACTAATACGTTTCTAAATTTCAAATTTTCAAATGCAAGAATCGAGCATTTGAAGGTAATTCAATTATTCAAATAGTGGGCCTCTCAATACAAATACCCAATGAATCAATGACAAGAGTCTTATTTTAATTTGCCATTTTGCTAATGAGAAGTACTACTCTTCAGCCACCCAGGAAGGAATTCTATCATGGTATTTGATAGATGGTCGTACTCAGATAATTAGTCAACGGCAGCCAGCTGCAGTTGGTATAGAAAATGTGATGATAGGAAAGCAGACAGGTTGTCTTATAGTCCAGATGAGCGGTTGGCATACTCTTGAACCAATGCCCCAAAGAGTGATGGCCACTCAAGCAAGCGAGATGGTTTATCGAATTCTTTTGCCCGTCCTGCAATAAAGTGGAAAGAAAGGGACATCAGCTACAGACATTATGTGCTAACTGCTAAGAAATGTCAAAGTATCATCAAGCAAATCCTAGAAAATATCAAACTTTATTTACAGTATGAAATTCTCATCTTTACTTTCACCCTTCCAAAAGTTTAAAAAATTTTAGTTCTGGCCTTGGACCATACTAATTTGATGTGGTTATGTTCTTGTACCCAGAAAGTTTTTTCTTGTGTAGTGTTAAGACTAAAATGAGGTCACAATCACCCATCAGCAATGCAAATGAAGAATTTTATGGAAAAACAAGAGAGAAGCACAGACCTGCATCTATAACTAAAACTCTATCACAATCCATGACAGTGGGTATTCTGTGGGCAATGCTAATAATTGTACAGGTTGCAAAGTCCTCCCGGATGATCTTTTGAATAACAGCATCAGTCTGTGAATCAACAGAAGCAGTGGCCTCATCCATGAACAAAATTTTGCTGCGCTTTAGCATAACCCTGCCCAAACAGAGAAGCTGCCTTTGCCCCACACTCCAGTTATCTCCGCTATCAACCACTATGAATTTAAAAAATTATGGAAACATTCAGTTGACAAGAAGATAAGTTTAAGATTAGTTTTGCCAATGCAGACTGTAGAAAATGGTCTACATACCTAAAGAATCAAGTTTATCGGGTTTTGCAGCCACCACATCCTTAAGTTGGCAGCGTTCAAGGCTCTACAAAAATAATAATTTCTCAGCAAATTCAAACAAATATATTTTTAAACAAAATTTTCTACATGTATAAATGACGTCCAAAAAGCATACACACCAATAGTTTTATTGTATTTCTTCCAAGGATACTATTCTATCAATCATAAATTTATAATGAGTTACCTTTAATATCTAAATGACTATGTTTTGGTGGTATAGGCATGTCTAAAGCTAGCACAAGTTACTCTTGTTTATAATCAGGAAACAAGATTGGCAACTTTACCTTCCATATCTCTTCATCTGAATACTGTCCGGTTGGATCAACATTGGCTCTCACTGTTCCTTCAAAAAGAACAGGCTCTTGAGGAATTATACCAAATCGAGACCTAAGATCATGAAGCCCTAACATGCAAATGTCAATGCCATCAATTTTTTCTCCCTTTCCACCAGCCTAAATAAAACCTGGATTTTTTCCACTTCCTGTTCGACCAACTACCCCAATCTTCTCTCCCCCATGAATGCTTAGAGTAATGCCTTTGAGAACTAGAGGAGTGTTTGGACGATATCTGACCTGCACACCAAAAATTTAAGGTGTTGTAATTCACTAGTATCAACTTGCTCTATTGCTGCAGGCATAGTGTTCTGTTTGGTTTTATTAGAGGAAATAAATTTGGTGAACTTTTTTTATTTTGATTTCCATGTCAGCATCAAACCATCTAATTGGCCTTTCCCCCAAACTCTAGCCATGGTTTAATAGTTTAGGAAGTTGAAGACATGAAGTTCGATTTTTTTTTTTTTTTTTTTTTTTCTTTTCAAGTGAGCGAGGGGAGAGATATGAACTCAGGTTCACCCAATGGGAAGACAGGACAGTGCCACCAAGCCCTTGGCTAAGTTTGATTTAATTTGTCAGAAGATTTAAACAGAATTAGTTGAAGGCCAGTTACCTGCAAGTCTCTAAGGTCAATATTGCCATGGGCAGGCCAATTTGAAGGAGCAATGCGGTCTTTAATTTCCCAAGCTGCTTCTGATGGAATATTTGTAAATTGTTTTATCCTCTCAACAGAAACCATTCGATTTTCCACAAAGCAGCTCATATATACGGCCCAGAACAGCACAGAGTTCAAGGACAATCCATAGGAGAGAGATAAACCAACATGTTCTGCATGAAGTAAGAATAAATTAAATAGTTTTTCTGCAGTAAGGATTTTTTTTTTTATAAGTACTTTAAACATGTAGAAATTGATTGTCTTAGCCAATAGGAAGAAGAGAAGGGTAAAATTTTTATGGTATTATACAAGAAGTCATTCGTCATTGAGAAGAGGTCATAAATTAATTTTTTTGTTATGTAGAGCTCGTAAAATATTGAGACAATTCACAGGCCTTGAATCTTGAGTTCATATGAGAACGTTATTTAGAAAAACTAGAAGAATGTTACATAGAGCATCGATTATCCCACAGGTGTCAAGATATTGAATTTGAGAAATCTATTGCCAATGTTCCTTTGCATATATTGTCAGACATCTCATATAATCAAATGATCATTGATTAAGTGTTTGACACCAAAAAAAAATCTTATATAATTGTTCTGTCTTTAATTTTCATACCTGGCCTTATAATACTGCTTGGCAGTACGATCATGAACATAGTAGAAATGCAGAGGATGAAGCTCCCAAGCAGTTCTAAACGGAAACCCAACCATTCATTGGATCCATAGTTGTGGAAATCCATACGTATATTAGCATTAACACGCCTAACATTCTCCTGAGAAAAGCTACCCTGCTTTCCAAAAGCGCGGATAGTCATAACTCCAGCGATGCTTTCTGAGAAATGATGGATAACAGGAGCTTTTGTGATCGAGTCAAGGCGGGTTAATTCACGAGATGTAGCAAGATAGTACCCCTGAACCACGAGACATATGAATTATTCATGTAAGTTTATGTGATCTCATTTCAGTCAGCTATATTGGGTTTTGATTACCATTCAAACTATCTGTCAGAAAATTGAATTGATGGTTATTGTTTTAAGAATTCCCATTAAAATTTTCCATGCAAAGGTTCAAAGTTGTAAATTTTGGTAAATATTGAAAATTTGACCTATTGTTCTGATTTGGATCAGTTGAAAAAAGCAGAAGTTACAACTTTCACAATGATTCCAAATATAGAATGTTGTGGGCGTTATATAGACCCTTCAGAATAGAAAATAGCATGCATTGCCTGGGTCATCCACTCAGTTTGATGATTCTGGCTAAAGGAATTATATCAAGTGACCACCTATGGAAACATATGGGAAGTATACTTTATCTCTTTAATATAAGATTACAATAGCAACAGCAATAAATGTTAAGAACAAGAGACAACAAGAGCTCATACCCGATACCAGATATTCAGCCACACAAGTGGAATCAACAAGAATACCGTGGGCCAAGAATACTGACAAGTGATAGTGAAGATGCTGATCACTGTGATGTACATGGCAATGGTCATGCTCATAAAAAAGGGGAGAAAGAGGTCAACATTCGTTTGATCAGTTGATGCCTGTAGAAGGGAAAATTAAATAAAACAAATTTCCATCAGTCTAAGCATCTTCATATGAAAAGCATGATCACAAATCTTTTTTGCCTAAATGAACTGGTGATCTACACCCAAGAGGAGTAGGATCTGCCATCATACAAAAATTCAAACTTAAATGCATAAAGGAAGCACCTTACATGGGTCCTTAAGTTCTTACCCGACTTAGAATTCTTCCCGAAGGTGTTGTATCAAAAAATGACATAGGGGCATGCAAGATACAGTGAAGAATTTGTGAGAAGAAAATTTGGGCTGTCTTAAGCCCCACAATGGTAACCGAGAAGGACCTAATCAGTATCAACACAAATGAGACAACAGCAATAATTGCATAGACTGAAATAAACAAAGAAGGGTTGAATGACATAGCGCGCTCTTCTGAAGTTTCATAAGCCAGCCAATAATCACCCGCCATTATACACCCTTGCCACAAAACAGACAGCAGCAGCACTACCGCGACACCCCACCACCCAAAAGCCTCAGTGATATAAAGTTTATAAACATGCAAGCTCACTTTGCCAGTTTCTCTCTCCTCTTCTTTGATGAGCTTGGAAGTTCCCTTATCACTGTTTGATTGGTCTAAAGAGTTGTTTTCACCATTGGCTTCCCCATGGTTTGAAGAGGATTGAGGTGAAATGGGGGAATTTTCTCTAGGCATGGTGGTGCCCATTTCTACAAGTTCCATGGATGTGTCATGGGCAGCTACTAATGCTGTGAAATCCAAGCCAGTATCCAGTAGATAATTGTACCTTCCCGATTGCACTATCATCCCATCTTTCATAACCTGGAATTACAAAGGTAATAAAGTGCTTAAAATATAAATATGAAAAACACATGTAGTGTTTGTTCATGAGAGTGAGAAAAGTAATTGAAGAAATGGCAAGGGGGGAAAAATACACTTACCATGATAAGATCTACATTATGCAAGAAATCAACTTGGTGAGTTACTAGTATAATGGTCTTGCCTCTAAGAGCTCCTCTCACACATTCCTGTAAAAAGGCATAAATAAGTTGGTAAAAAACAATAACTTTCTGATACAATGGTCTTGGGGAGATCAAAAGAGCCAGAGTTAGCACATTGTAAAACATAACTTTTGATGGTAGTTTAATTTTATTTTACATATAATGCCAAACAATCTGTCTAATTTTGTCAGAACAGCCCTTTCATGTTTAGGTTATATAATGCTGCTGCATGTTACTGTCTATAAACACACTGTACTGCTTGTTTAACTGGTGCTATTGTATAGAAAATGAATTTGCTTCTGCATTTTACTTACACTTCACAAGCTACTAATTTGACTTACATGTAGACATGGCTCTTTTGATCTCCCCAAGACCATTGTATCAGAAAGTTATTGTTTTTTACCAACTTATTTATGCCTTTTTACAGGAATGTGTGAGAGGAGCTCTTAGAGGCAAGACCATTATACTAGTAACTCACCAAGTTGATTTCTTGCATAATGTAGATCTTATCATGGTAAGTGTATTTTTCCCCCCTTGCCATTTCTTCAATTACTTTTCTCACTCTCATGAACAAACACATACATGTGTTTTTCATATTTATATTTTAAGACACATGTATGTGTTTGTTCATGAGAGTGAGAAAAGTAATTGAAGAAATGGCAAGGGGGGAAAAATACACTTACCATGATAAGATCTACATTATGCAAGAAATCAACTTGGTGAGTTACTAGTATAATGGTCTTGCCTCTAAGAGCTCCTCTCACACATTCCTGTAAAAAGGCATAAATAAGTTGGTAAAAAACAATAACTTTCTGATACATTGGTCTTTGGGAGATCAAAAGAGCCATGTCTACATGAAAGTCAAATTAGTAGCTTGTGAAGTGTTAAGTAAAATGCAGAAGCAAATTCATTTTCTATACAATAGCACCAGTTAAACAAGCAGTAGTGTGTTTATAGACAGTAACATGCAGCAGCATTATATAACCTAAACATGAAAGGGCTGTTCTGACAAAATTAAACAGATTGTTTGGCATTCTATGTAAAATAAAATTAAACTACCATCAAAAGTTATGTTTTACAATGTGCTAACTCTGAATCAAATGACAATTGACAAACTATTTTGTCCAATCATGATGGAGTAAAAGATGAATTATTTTGTTTCCATGGCATGTCCAAACTACAGAGAAAGTAAAAAATAATGTGACCTTAAATATTTCTGAGCCAGTATGTGCATCAACCGCACTAAAGACATCATCAAGAAGATAAATATCACAATCCTGATATACAGCCCTTGCAAGTTGTATCCGCTGCTTCTGCCCACCACTTAAATTGATTCCACGCTCTCCAATCTCAGTTTGATCTCCATACTCCATCATTTCCAAGTCTTTTTCCAAGCAACAAACCCTAATGACTTCCCTGTATCTCTCCCTGTCCATTGGCAAACCAAATAGGATGTTCTCTTGAATGGTGCCATTTTGAATCCATGATGTTTGAGCAACATAGGCAGTTGTTCCACAAACTCTGACCTGTTAGGAAAAACAGAAAGGTTTGTTACTCATTAAATCCTATCAATTCACCAATTTGAAGGTCTCAATTAGTTGTATAATGCTTCTGCCATGTAAATATCTCAAAAAGCTGCAAAATTGTTTTAAATCCTTAATGCAATATGCAGATCATGTTTACAAGATACAATGCATACACATAACATAGATTAGCAATTATGATAACCAAAAGATTTCCTTCAAAGAAACTCAAGCACAAAGCCTTCATTCATGGTAAAATTTAAAAGATAACTCCCACAATTTCTTCATTAGAATCCATACCTGTCCTGTTATTTTGTGCATCTCGCCAAGAATTGCGGCTAGTAGGGAAGACTTTCCAGATCCCACAGTCCCAACAATAGCGGTAATTTCACCTTTGTTGATCTCCAAATTTATATTTTTCAATGCCTCCTCTCCATTTTCATCATCCCAGCTAAACACCCCATCTTTAACCTCTACAGCAATTCTACCATCACATTCCTCCTCTCTTTCCACTGAATCGCCCAACAATTCCCTACTTGACATGTACTTATCCAACCTTCCAAGTGAAATCATTGCTTGTGAAAGTGAGATCATTGATTGTGGAAAGGTCCTGATTGGTTCCTGCAAGATTTTAAAGATTGTTGTGGCTGTGAACACTGTTCCCGCATCAAGTGCAACTCCCAAGAATGCTGCAGTAGCAAATGTGAGAGTTGATATCAATAAAGGGGTGGACCACATCACAACAATATTGGCAGAAACTGAGTACATGAACTTGGTAAGCCATCCAAACTCTGATTCACGACAAGCTTGAATTCTCTTGTTGAATTGTTCCTCCCATGCCTGGAACTTTATCACTCGCATGTAATTAAGCATCTCATTTGTCGCCTTCATTCTTGCATCACGATTTTTCATCACATTGAACTGGAACCTGTTGTTCCTCCGAGCACCCATTATAATGAATACTAAAATTCCAAACAGTCCTGCAATTGCTGTGAGCACTGAGGGGCCAAGATAGTTATATAGGAGGACTAAGGCCACAGAAACTTGCAATGGTGTCAACCATATATTATGTAGCTGTAGCATCATATCAGAGAGTTGCTGAGCATCAACAGCCATGTAATTCACTATCTGCCCAACCCCATGAGCCTGCCGAGCAGAACATGTCAACTTCAATCCCTTCTTATACAAAGAAGTGATCAGAGTACATCGAATAAGCATTCCAAGCTTTTGGGAGTTGAAGTTAAATTGATGAGTGGTTAAAACTTCAACAAATTTTGCACAGAGGAGAGTCAATACAAGGTAGTATCCTTCAAAGGGTGAGCTTCTCTTCCCGGCAGTGAAATCGACGAAACTTTGTATAAGAATAGGCCCTACATACATGACACAGAGCCGCACAATTGCAAGGGAGGCAGTGAAGGCAAATTCCTTCCAAAAGCACCGGAACAATGTTGTACGAACTGGGTGATTTGATTTTTCATGAGATTTTGGCCAATTCATTTCAAACAACGCTGACAATCTTTCAGCTCTATGTCCCGGTGAAAGGGATGGGATTTCATCAATCTTGAGAGGGGATTTGTAACCTTTACTCAGCAGGGGATTCATCCAAAGCCAAAAGGCCTTAGATATTATAGAAGCTGAAGCAAAGCCAGTCACATTTGATTTGCTCAATAGTGGTTCATATAAATTGGTTTCTACATTCATAACTGGTTCACTTTCTCTACTAACTGTAATCCCAGTAGATCCTTTAAATGCAACAAAAAGGAGAACCATGGAGAATGGAAAAGAAACTATAGAAACTATATCATCCAATGTCAAGTTGGGGTCTTGGGGCTGGGACTCTTCTAAAGAGACCAAACGAATAATCCCAGACGCCATAAACAAGGAAATGATGAAGAAGTTTAAAACCCAATAAATTCTAAGTGACAAAGGATGAGTAACAGATTGAAATCTTTTTTCATGGATGATTAAGACTGTGATCACTGCATGAGTTATGGCTTGGACTAACCAAAATAATCCATCAACTATCTTCCATGGCAATTGGGTACTTGCACTAATTGCTAAAATGCAAATAACAGTGTATCCAATGGCTAACACAACACTAACAATCAGAGAGACCTTAAACCACAGGTTAGTTCTAAGAGAGGCCCTGTTGCTTCCAAGTAATGACTTGTTAAGATCGGAGTTGGGGTGGCCATTGGAGGTGAACTTTGAATAGAGCTTTTTTACTGCAAATAGCAGGAGGGTGACCAAGAACAGAAGTTCAACTGAAGATAACAGAGTTCTTTGAGGACATGGAGAGAGGAAAATGAATCTTATCCATTGGACAATGAGTGAAGTAGTGGTGTCCTCTGAGGATTGAATCACAGGACTTAAGCATGAGACAGATGTGATCCAAGTTGCAGAGGACATGTTGACAAACTTCAAGTGAAAAAAGACTACAAGATGACTCTTTTATGGTGGATTTTAATCAATCTTCTTGCTCTCACTCCCTGAAACAGAACAGGAAAAACAGTAAGTATACTACAAAATAATGAAATATTGACCAAGACTTGTACCATGATTTCCTAAACTAAAAAAAATAAAATCACCACTAGATCCTAACCAAAATGATGTTCAAAATCTGAGACAGAAGACACAAATATATGATTACAGCTACGAAATGGAACAGAGAAAAAACAAGGTAGTGATAATGATGACATAAGGAAGAAAATTTGTGGAGGCAGAATCCCGCCAAAACACCTACAGCCTCACTGGAATACAATAGTACTTTGACTTTCTGAAAGCTGATTGAGAGAGAACAAGAAGGCAAAAAGAGTTGGCTGAGTAGCAATAATAAAAGGAAGCAATTCTGTGGTGCATAATAGCTACTCAAAGTTGCAGACATTTTTTCTTCTTTTTGGTGAGTTGCAGACAATTTTGAATATTCAACATCTTTGCCATTTTCAAACATACCAATAAATTAAACTCTATAGCCCATTTTTTTAATTATAAAGTCTTTTTTTAATAAAATTATTTATGAATCTCATTTTCACGTTTCTTTCTTTAAGATTATTTAACAACAACATAATAATTTAACAACAACATAATAATATATAAATATGGATATAAGATAAATTTTAACCTTACAAGGAAAAAAACAACAATATTTAGATAGTATAGTAATAAAAGTCCGTCAGCAATGATGACAGTAAAATTGGCAAGGATTCATTCCACATAAAAAAAAAAATGTTACACTAACAAAAAAATCCCACAGTAAATGAAAAAAAAAAAAAAGTCTGTGCAAACAGCAACTACAGAGAGAAATTGGTTTGTCTTTATTCTGCGGTCATTGGCCGTAAAGTTGTGAAAGAAACTCAGAGATAACATGTGAGTATCAAGATTTTTTTTTTTTTTTTTAATTCCATTGTTGGAGAGGGGAGGTGTGAAGTTGAGTGTCTTTTTTAGACAACACCAAAAGGTACAAGTTGAGTTTTTATTTTTTATTTTCAGTAAAAGGGCACACGTATATTATAAAATAGAACAAAGAATACTTAATTCTGATGAAAAACAAAGAATAGCGAAACAATAATTAGATAATGGTCAAAAAAGTTAAAACGTCCTGATCTGATCAAGGCCATTAACAATAATTATGGCTGTATAATTCATTCATTTTACATTAAGCAAATTTTATATATATAACAAAAGAAACAGCAACAACTAATTAAAATTCTGGTAGACCCTTTGCTTCATGATTGCAGATTGCTCCTCAGCAGATTTCCTCAAGTCAGAGTGGCTCATGTGTTCAGAGAAGCAAATAAATGCGTCGATGCCCTTGCCAAGAGAGGATGTTCCTTACAGGAAGATTTTGTTGTATGATTTACTTAGCTGTGTGATGTTAATGGACTGTATTATTGTAGGCTTTCAGCCGCAACTGTGGTCCTGAGGACCAGCTAGTTTGTTTTATTCAATATCCGTTTAACCCAAAAATAAAATAAATAAATAAAAATCTGGAACTTGTTTACAAATCATTAAAAATGGAATTAAGATGAGAAATTAAATCAAGCTCATAAAAATGAAGTGACAGTTAGATGTTGGGAACTTTTGATTTGAAGAAGACAATAAGGGTTACTAGAGAAAAACACATTCATGTGATTATCAAAAAGAACAAGACATTTATGTTCACAAAACCAAGCCATGCAAAACCCAATGGCTACCCTTCGTTCCCAAGACCAAACAAGCAGAGCCATTCATTTTTGTTAGCTTACCTACCTCGAGTGACTCAACTTAATGCAGAGAGCCATCCTCCACTTCCCTAGAAATGTGTTCATTGGGACGCGAGAGAGAGAGAGAATTGTTTGTGGTTATTTTGCAGCCATTCGGTCTCTGATATAGTGATATGTAGGCTATCTCTACCAGCATTATTAATATACAAAAAAACAAAAAACAAAAATGCTTGGACCAAAATCAAGTGGCTTTGGAGACTAGTCCTAGTCGTCGTGATGAACTGGTATTCTGATATTCTCCACGGGATTGAGAGAGCGAGAGAGATGGTTTTATCAACTACTACCGTCTTTGTGTGCTCTATATCTCTGGCTCCGTCATTAAGCTTGGCCGATTCCTATTAATGACAGTTCATAACTCACTTGTCATGATAGTGCGTGGCACCACTCGCTTGACAGTAAAAGATCTGCCATTTACGAATGCACAAATATGGTAAGGAGGGTTTGGCTTTCCTCTACTTATTTTGAACACTAGAGAGAACACGATAATAATGCATTATTTTTCAATTCTATGGATTGTGTACGGGGGCTGGTTTGGTAGGGGGTGATAAACCAGGTAGATTGAAAATGTGGGAGAGTAAACTAAAAAGTATGTTTAGTTGGGAGAGAAAAAAGGGCAAAATAATAGGACCCAATCGTTTTCTCTACAAACCTACCAAAATCTAACACCCCAAAATGGAGAAAAAGATAAGTGCCGATGAAATTATCCATCCAGTCCCTGTCCTCCACCACGTTATATTAGTACATTACCTTGATTTCTCTTTTTCTTTTTCCATTTTAAGTTAAATGTTTGCCTTTATTCTTTTTACCTCAATTTTGGTTTTTTTTTCTAATAAGATGTTATTTTATAAAAAAAATATATTATTTATTAAGAATATGAAAGTAAATTTATATAATTTATCTTCTTATTTTTCTTTTCAACCAAATAAAATAGTTTTTTATCATTTCACTTTTTCACTTCTCCAATCAAGCAATACGAGAAAAAACTCCAATTTTTTCTATTCTCCAATTTTTTATCCCCTTCTCATTTTATTTCCTCACAATTTTCTATACCCTAACTAAACAAATCCTAAAGTCTTGTTGGCAATTGTTGGCAAAATCCGAGGCGTGTAATAAGCTGCAGAGCAGCCTAAATTTAAGGGAGAAACACGGAGAGCGCGTGGGGGTTACGTTCTTAAAAAGGAAAAGGCAAAAAAGGGAAGTGATTTTGTACTGTTTTTGGTTTTTTTTTTTGTTTCTTTGGGGAAGAAAGTCACAAACAGTTGTCGTGTAACAAATGACTGTTTTCGAATAATATACCAATGAATGCCATGCATTGATTGATATTGATAAAGAAGCAAGAACCGTTGCCATTTTTTTTTTTTTTTAAGTATTATTCGGTATTTGATTCTGCGAATAATGTTTTTTGAGCACCCAACCCTTTTTTTTTTTTTGAGCACCCAACCCAATTGTGAGATTACCTATTATATTCTTCCTCTTTTTTTTTTTTTGGTAAAAAGGTAGGATACTTCAAATGCTCCTTTTCTTCTTTCTTTTAATTAAAAATAAGGAAATGTTAAATGCTCCCATGAGACAATAATGATTTATATGGGATTGGGACCTACATAACATAAAATAGGCATGATTTCCTTTCCTTTCGCATTTTATTTTCCACTAAATCTCAATTTATCAATATTTTTACATTTCGTTTTTTTCGTTTTATTTAATATCAAATTCTTTTTTTTTTTCTTCATTTTACCCAATATCAAATAAAGAAAAAGATGAAGAAAAGTTCTCTGAAGGATTAAGAAATTATATTAAACAAGATACAAGTATTTTATTTAATTCATATTTATTTTTTAAATATATTAAAATATGATGTTAATCTTTATTTTTAATATATGTTGCAATATTACAAAAATCCAAACTGGTTTTAATATCGCAACAAAAAAAAAATTATTCATAATTTAAATGAAAACATCATCTTCTTTTTCTTAATAATTCAATAGTTACAATGAAATTTTGTCAATTAAGCTATCAATTTTTTTTTTTAATTTGAAACATCTACTCATCTATATTATTCAATTCTATTATATTATTTTAGAAATTAACGAAGCACGTACCAAATAAAAATCAATTATTAAACTTTGTGTTTCATTTAGAGTTTGTTTGGAAATCAATTTGATAGGTGGGTTCCAGTTAATTCAACTGATAAAGTCTCTGATAGTTAAATAAGATATCTTGGGTTCAATTTCTGTCTACATTAAAAACCGATTAGTATCTTGGTCTCCTGATAAATAATCATCAGGAGTGGATGCTATACGTTAAAACTAGTGACAAAGCTATAGTTTGACATGGGCCCCAAATTTTTTTTTTTAGTGTGTGTGTGTGTATATATATATATATATATAATATTAGTTTTAGCAATCTGTTTCAATAAATTTGCACTTTGCCCCTTCAACAATATTATTGATCTTTTTAAAGGCTATAAAAAATTTTATTGATCTAAATTATAAAATAAATTTAACAAGACCAACAACAAAATTTACCAATAGCAACGTAAGCCCAATCAACAATCCAAAACAAACCCACACAAGACACAAACAAAAAATAAAATAAAATAAAAAATTCCTAAGCCAATTCTAACTAGTCAAAGTGAACGAAAAGTATTTTGTATCGAATGATACCACGTCATCCGTATCAAAACTCAATAAATGAATGACATGTGTGTAAAAATAACTACCCACTAATACATGTCTTTCATTTGTTAGTGGGGTAGTTATTTTTTGCCGATATGTCTCACACTTATTGGATTTTGATACTGCTAACATAGTATCATTTGATACCAAATACCTTCTTTTAAGTGAACACCCACACACATCTGACAACACGAGAAACACCAAAAGAGAGAGAGAGAGAGAGAGAGAGAGGGTGTAAGCGGCTAAAGAGTAAAGAGCAAGACACTCCAAAAAAAAAAATGAATAATGCTTATTTGGAGTTTCAAAATTAAAAAATTGTTTATACTTTTACCCACTAACTTCAAGTCCTGACTCTTTCATTGATTGAAACTTTCTAAATAAAATAAAAAATAAAATCAATTTAATAGGTATTGACTAAAGAAGGTAGAGTGATAAAATATGGTACAGAGAGAGAAAGCTTCGATCATGCTTAAAACGTGATAATTGAAAATTTGAAGTTGGTTACTGAGGTGACATACGAAATTTCATCAATAGTTTTCTTTTTATCTATGCTCTGGTACTACTCTTTAAATAATAACGAAAATAAATAACAAAAACAGACGAATGGTTCAACTTGAAATTGTTTCATAAAGTTAGGAGTTTCATTAAAAAAAAAATAAAAATCTAGGACCTAATCTGAAAGATGGTTAAACTCGAAGACTTTTTATGTAATTTATCCTTAAAAGATATAACATTTTTAAGTTTTAATTACAAGTAGTAGTTAGACTAGCCTCTAAGCATGCACAACAGCCTCTTTTATTATTTATTTATTTTTTGTAAAAGTTAATAATTTACATTTATTATAATTTGAATTTTTTTTTCAAACAAATAAAAATGATAAATTTTAGAGATAAGCAGTAGCTATAATTTCTTTTTTGAACGTGTATTTGAAAGTGGTGTAGTGATATAGAGAAAAAATTGGATAGGAAAAATACGATGAACGTGAGGTGAAAGAATGTTAAATTTTAGGAGTTTTCTTAGTTTTTTATTTTTTTAATTGGGGGTGTTTTACTTTTATTAGAATGAAAAATGAATAATAAATGCTAAACTTAAGGGAATAAAAAGATAAATGTAAAAAAAAAATAAAAAAAATCCTAAATTTTAGGAATCTTCTTTTTGAATTCAAAATGAAAATTTTTATTTGATATTTGGCAAAAATGCAAAACTAACTCTCTAACTTTCATCTTTTTTTTTTATTTCAGTCATCTAACTTTCAATTTTTGTCAATGCAAGGTTTCGTTACATGACTATCAGTGGCTGCCGTTTTGCACTTTTTTTTTTTTTAATTCGGAATTAAGGGTTCGTTTAGACACAACTTATTTTTGCTGAAACTGAAAACTGAAAATACTGTAGCAAAATTATTTTTAAATATGTGAATAGTACCGTAAGATTATTTTTAATATTTTTTAATCTGTGAACAGTACTAAACAGTGTATGAACAGTGCTTAACAGTGTGTGAACAGTGCTCTTGTCCCCTAAAGCAAAAACGTGTGCAGGAAAAAAAAAAAGGTAAAACGCAAAACGTGGCTTTTAGCTGGATCCAAACCCACACTAAAAGAAAATAAGAAAAATCTGGGGAAAAAAAAAAGAAAAAAAGAAGAAGAAAACATTAAGGGGAACTTTGGGAGAGAGAGAGAGAGTGAGCCGGTTTGTGAGAGAGGGAGAGACTGAGTTGAGGACTGAAATCACCAGCTGCTCAAAAGTTGGTATTTTCTTATTGGTACTTCCATTTTCATATGAAATTTTCTCTTAGCTGTTGGATCTGGAAGTTTTCTTCTTGAAGAAACACAATCCTTACTTTACTGACTTGGTTGAAGGGATTAAGAATCTTTGACCTTTAAAATCTCACATCTCTGAAGAACCCATTAAAAAGAAAACCACGCACGCACTGTACTGGGTAGTTTGTTGAAGAAATTTAAGAACCTTAATGTAATTTTCCTCGATGATATGAGC
This sequence comes from Quercus lobata, assembly GCF_001633185.2. Classification (NCBI taxonomy): domain Eukaryota; kingdom Viridiplantae; phylum Streptophyta; class Magnoliopsida; order Fagales; family Fagaceae; genus Quercus; species Quercus lobata. The sequence continues at coordinate 27,310,740 of NC_044915.1, read as the reverse complement.
AAATTAGCATTGTGTAGCTTTTCTATGTAGTAAGTTAGACAACTTTTAAAAGAATAATGGAAAGTAGCATCTCGAGTTTTAGAAACTCGGGATCCATAGTAAAAATTGAGTCCGAAAGGCTCGCTTTGCAAATGTGAAAATGCCACATAGATCTCGAGTCTTTAAGACTCGAGTTTTATGCAAAAAAAATTTCACCTATAGTGGCGTTTTTAAGCCTTACAGTGACATTTTAAAACCCTATAGCGGCGTTTTCCTGAAAAATTTTATAAGTACCAGGTCTGGGAGCCCTATAGTGGCGTTTTTAAGCCCTATAGCGGCGTTTTTCTGCAATTTATGAAAATCGAGTCTTTAAAACTCGATTTGCACGTAGATTTTTTTCCAGATCATATCTATCCTCTTACAAATCGAGACTTAAAAACTCGAGTTTTATCATGGAACTCAAGTTTTAGACACTCGAGATGCTAGTTTTCAACATTGTTTTGAATCGTGACAACTAACTAAATTTTTTTATATTTATTGTTATTTGGCAAGGACGATCAATTTTCCTCAGTTGTCTGTTTATATGTTGGTTGGTTTGTGTTGCTATCCACCTCTGCTCTGATATATGTTTTCTGTCTTTCCCTTTTGTTCAATTCTTGGTTTATATTTCCTATGTTCTGACTTCTTCTGTGTAAACTTTCTATGACATTTATGAACTAATCTATAGGAGGATCTGGGAACCGAGTACCTTGTCAGGCCAGTAGCCCGTGTCGAGGATGAGGAAGATGCTAGTGATTTTGAGCCAAAGGAGAATGGCGGCAAGGAGGAAGAAATCGATGAGGAGGATGAAGACGAAGATGGTGGGAAGGTTGATGTTCCGGCAAAGAGGAAGAGGTCGGATAAAGATGATTCAGATGACGATGATGATGGTGGAGAGGATGACGAGAGACCATCCAATTTGGGCCTCTGCTTGGTTTTTTCAGATTTTTCTTATTTTCTTTTAATTCCATATTAAAAATATAAATAAATAAATAAATAAAAAAGAGGTGCAAAACGGCGTCGTTTCAGTGGTTCTAACAACAGCCACTAACAGCCATGTAACGGAGCCCTGCATTGACAAAAATTGAAAGTTAAAGGACTGAATTGACAAAACTGAAAGTTAGAGGACTAAAATGAAAAAATGTGAAAGTTAGAGGGTCAGTTTTACATTTTTACCTTGACATTTATAACCCTATTTCTAAATAAAGTTACCCTTTATTAATAAGAGTATTTTTAAATCTCATTAAAGTCCAGTTTAAAGACTCTTATAAATAGTAGGATATAGATATAAACGTGTTTCCTGATTTAATAGGATTTAAAATTTTTCTTTTAGTCTTTTACCTTTTTTATTTAATTTTTAATCTTGAATATGTGCCTTTTTAGTGTGAGTATGTGTGGAGTTTATAGTGGGAGTAGAACTTGACGGGAATTTAAAAGTTTCAATTTACTTTTATATCCTTAATTTGTCATATTATTGCGTCACTTTCAATTAGACAACAAGGATGATTTTAGAATTATAGAAAAGTTTGTAAATATATAAGATAGATTTAATCTTCAAAAAAAGAAAAAGAAAAAAAAGATAGATTTAAGTACTTGTAAGTGTCAAGTCACCTCATATATTCACATGTTAACATGATACTCATACATACATGATACAACTGTAATCTAATTGCCATTAAAGAGGTGAACTATTCTTTTTGTTCTTTTAGAAACAAACACACACTATTAGTTATTAAAATAGAATGGGGAATAGGGTTCTAGGGAACTTGATTATTAAAATAGAAGGTTTTTTCTTCTTTTTTTTAGAATATTATGTATTTTTTAACACTATTAAAATAGAAGGTGATATTGAGTATTGACGATGCATTAAGTGTAATATTGCCAAAGGGAAGCACAAATATAATTGCATTGATGAACCATGAAACCACTAGTATTTCTTTCTTTCTTCTTCTTCTTTTTTTTAAAGATGTATTTCCTATTATTAAGTTTAGAAGATGATATATTCTCAAGAAAATAAATATAGAAGATAACAGGAATACAATTGATTGCTAAGTGTGAATTACAAAAAACAAAAACAAAAAAACAAAAAAATAAAAATAAAAAACAAAATGTAGGTGACCAATTGACCATCACCTCTAATTTCATTTACCACACTAAGTAAAAAAAAAAAAATTTATATATATATATATATATATAAGGACTCAATTTGTGACGGCCCCAAAATAGTATTGGGTTCGCACGTTAAGGGCCCAAACAATATAATTTGTAGAGCGTGGGTTTGAAAGGTTAGGTCTTGGTCACCGAACGGTGGTTAGTCGTGGTGTTCATACAGAATTAAACCATGTTCGCTCGAGGAGTCTTTCTCCTCGAGACGGTCTGAGAGGCTCTGATTCTTGGCCTTTTTTCCCAGCCCCTCTTTCCGGACTGCTTGCTTCTCCTTTTATATTAGTCTGTTTCTCTCGTCCTATGTCCACGTGTAGGTTCGACTTTTCAAGACTGATACTTGTCCCATCAGCCCATACTCAAAGTGGTTGGGGGTGGTTGTAAAAGCTGAAGAGCATGGTTCTGTCAGGTGCAGAGTATTCAATGGCAGCTTTCCCTTTGTCATTTGTCATCATACTGTCCAAGGGTCCTTTTTCTATCAACGCAGATATTTTAGGTTTTTCCCAAAACTATTCCTATATCGTTCTTATCTTTTCTTTCAGGAGGGCCTCGGGGATGCCGAGGACAGATTCGTCATCGGCTATGTCTCAAGGTTACTTGGACTTTTATTATATGTCCTCGACTGTATCCCTCCTTGGCTCGAGCCTTAGGTCCCAATGTAAAAGTGGGTCAGGACCAGGGCCACAAATTATTGGGCCCCAATATATATATATTAAAGAGTGTATATTAGAATCTTTTAGACACCTAGCTTTACCAAATAGTATATAAATTAGAAACTTTTGGTAAGAAAGAGTGAAATACAACTATACCGGCATGTTTCGCATTTTTTAAATCATGATTACTTTGCACTTTTACGAGCCTTGAAGACTAGAACAAGCATGTGAGGGTGAATGATTGCAGTGTTGGGTTTAGCACCAAATCAAATAGAATTCAACTTCAAACCAAAAAAAAAAAAAATCATTTATCTTTGCCTTTTTAAGTTTCCTTTTTTATTTTATATATTTCTTACTTTATTTATCTATTTTTTATTGATATATTTCTTTCATATTTTATATATATATGTATATTTTTAGAAACATTCTCTTTACAAGTGATAAAAACATGATGATAGGAGATCTAATTTTTTTTTAATAAAATATTCTATTATTCTTCATTAAAAAAGTATTGTATAAGGAAAAAGAGAAAAATAATTATATAATAAACTCCAAAATTTGATATTGTTTTTAAGTTAAACTCTATAATTTTATTTAAATAGATTTTTACAATTTGGTTTTAAGCTTGTTATAATTTGATTATTTTATGTGGGTTTAACAATACGGTCATGTAATCTAGTTACCAAGATCATTTTATGATAGTATTATAAGTGAAATTTTGATTATGAGAAACTGTGATATGACTTCGAAGAAATAAACACAATACGATGGAATGATATATAGTTTATATATATAGAGATTTTTTTTAACACTAAAATATTCCTTACTATTTAAATGGTGTTTTATTCTTTGTTATGTTATTATGGCCTTAGATTCCGTTTTTACTATAAAATTATTATCAAGAAAAACTTAACAAAAAGATGTTTATTTGTTCTTAGTTTTAATATTGATCTCATCTAGGTTATTTACATTATTATCGTTTGTTTGTATAAAGAATGTTTAGGTAGGTTTTGATCACATAATAGAGTTTTAAATATTGTTAGACAAAATTCATACAGTGAGGCATTATTTTCAAATTTCTTCCAATGAAATGTCTACGTACTAGTAAAACGCCTCACCAGATCGATGATCCATGCCCAACATTGACGGGGATGAAACAAACTCGTAGAACATCATCAATGTAGAACCTTAGTGATAATAATCTTCAAGCCGAGAAAGCAAAGGTTTACTGCTTGACAATCAAACCCTACCAGAGCTGGTTGTACAATAAATTAAATTGTTTATTGAAAATTTTTAAGTAAGTATCAATTTCCTCATCCAAAAAAAAAGGTTAATTTTTACTGTAAACACCATTCTATGAGTATCAATGCATTTCATTGTTATCTATAATTGTTTTTAAATTATGTTTGGATATGCTTTCAAACCTTTCGATGGTTTATATAATTATATACATATTTTTTAAGAGCTTAATTATACTTCTTTTTTCTTTTTCTTTTTTTAATACCAAAGATTAACATGTCATTAAAACAAGGGGAGAAGAAATTACATAACCACTGAACCTGCCCAGTAATGGTGGAGTGGATTGGAGCTTTAGTAGCTAAAGAAGTAAGGGCCCATTTGGTAATATTGTTCTCGTAATGTTGTTTGTATTTTTTGAAAATACGTATAGGTGAAAACTGTGTAAAAATACATATAATGTTGATTAAACATTGAAAACTATTGTTCAAAATACACTACCACCCTCTAAATCTAACACATTACATAAGATGAGTTTAGGAACAAAAATAGTGTGGATGGTAAGGCCATGCTGTGTTTGCAGGTCATTCATCATGAATCGCTCCTACCACTTTGATTGACTCTTCATGTTTGTAGGGACTACTGTTCTATCGTGTTCTAGAACACTCAATAAACTTTCGGTTCTATCAGCACGTGGTATTATAAGGACGTACCATGATTCATAATGAAAGATGAGCAACAATTCCAACATTTTCGAGAGACAGCCAAAAGACAATGAGAACTTATTGATTTAAAAGTGAAAGGTTGTGGAGCATGAACCTTAACCTCGGGATCCAAGATAAGCTCACAGAAATGAATCAGTATTCGGCCCAAATGGTCATGTACCATTGGGAAAATATGTATGAATATATTATTATTTGTGAAATATTTAGCAATTTATTACATTTTTTTTAACTCGAATTTATCGTATAACTCGAGTTGCTCGAGTTCTTTGAAAAAATAGTTTTTAAATTTGCCATGCTATTTTTTATGGAACTCAAGTTCTTGAAACTCGAGTTACATAAAAAAATTTCAAAATTTTTGGAAAACTCGAGTTCCCCAAACTCAAGTTTCTAGTTAGTAATAGATTCCTACATATTTCAGAAACAGTGGCAGATTGCAAAATATTTTCAAAAAGAGTGGTATTTGACCATTTTGGTCTCAGTATTCATTGCAAAAGTCTCTTTTTGTAATTTTGATGTACGAGTTTGACTTACCTCCAATACTTTTTAATTGTACATTTTTTATTTTCTTAAATATACATTGACAAGTTATTGTAAATTTTAATCTCCACATTTTATTTAATTAATAAGTGATATGATAGTTTCTCATTAAAATAAAAAATATCTTAATTAAAAAAATATTCGAGGGAAGCTAAATCACAATCCCACGTAACCCTAACCATATAGGACACGACACCCTAGGCGCGTAGGATTTAAGAGATAATGATTTAAAGAGTACTTCTTTATTCTGGTTGCACGTTCATTATTTTGGCCATCCAGCAGCTGATGGGTCCTTCGTGAATATGAAACAGACATGAAAAAGGTGTACAGGAGGAGCCAAAATTGTGTCCGAGTGAATCCAAATTCGTACCAAAAAAAATTATATATGAAAGTGAAACGAAGGGTTTTAAATGAATAATAGTGTGTATATATATACACCTTTTAAATGAATAATAGTGTATATATATACATATATTTTATAATTTAGTAATTAGTGTTAAGATAACTATATAAGTGACCAATTCAAAAAGTTACGAGGGCCATGGTCGGCCAATTGCTTTCAAAACTAGTATTGTCTTTATGCTTGTTTCTTGTTGAAGGAGGGTGTTACTATTTAGTATATTTTGGAGTGCCTTTCGTTGTTAGTTTATTACTTGACGGAACAAACTAGTACTTTGATGGCAATGGTGGTTAACTTGTATCCTGTAATCACATTTGTGTTATACTCAAAATGACTAGTTTAGTCAAAATTGAGATTATACATCCTCTCCAACTTAAACAGGGTTATTAGACTAGCTCTGATAGATTGGTACCATTTAGAATCATCCATGAAAAGGACAATCATATATACGCTAAACCCAAAATGACTAGTTTATTCGCAATCAAGACTTTTTATATTTATTTATAAAAGCCATGTCAATAGGGCACTCACACACTCTCACATAAATATCCAATAAATGTTGAGCATCCATGTTCTCTCTTAAGCATGGCATGGCAAATATACCATCTATAAAAATTCATCAAAAAGGACAATTATATATGCGTTATACCTTAAATGACTAATTTAGTCACAATTAAGATTTCTTGTGCTTGTTTATAAAGTCCATGTCATTATGCCACTTAAATATCTAATGTGGGGCATCCATGTCCTCTCTTAAGAATGGCATGGCAAATATATATATATATATATATATATATATTTATATATATTTTGCATCGGTTGAGAAAATCTCTTATAGATGTCTTGTATAATCTCAAGAGTGCAACATAGTTTATATCTCAATTTAGTCACTCTCAAGTCTCAATCATATGGAATAATGATAAATAAAAAGTAAGGTTTTAATGTCATATTTTAAAACACAATGAGAAAATATGACCCAATTTTTTTTTATTTTTTTATTTTGAGGTGAAATTGTATTCTTGCAAAACATTCCTATTTGATGTAAAACACAGTGAGATAATACAAACAAAACCTTTTACTTTTATTCAAAGAATAACATTTGGTTGTACAGAAAATTTAAACATATGCATCAGACATTGGAGAAGTCTCAATCAAATTAAAATAAAATAAAACACAAGTCGTGGTGAAAAAGAAAGAACTTGTTGATTAAGGGGTGTGTGTGTGTGTGTATATATATATATATATATATATATATATAGATAGGAAAGACCAGAAGACTGATGTGATTAACCGCAAAGGTTTTATATAGAACCTTTGGAATTTTAATTCCCTCGGAGTCTTAGGATTTGTCATTACTTGCAGAGACTCCTAAGTGCAAATGATGCTGCTGGGCCCAGTGGCGGAGCCACATGCATGCTTGTAGCCCATCCAATTTTTTTTTTTTTTTTTTTACAATATAGGTATATTTTATAAATATTTAAAGTTTATATGGAAAAAAAAAAATAGGAGGCAGCCCCCCTCAAAAGAAAGCATTGATCAAGTAATCTAGTAATCGTTTCCAAGAAAAAGGAGAGTTTAATGTTGATATACAATTGCAATAGAATGAAATAATTAGGTAGTAAGTTTTGTAAGTAAATAGTAGAACCTCTAATTTTTATTTCAATTTCAAATCCTATTAATGCATTCAAATCATTCAACATTGATAATATATGCAATTTGGTTGAAATTTTCTATTCTCAAGATTTTAAAAAAATAAAAAAATAAAAAAATAAAAAAACTCATATAAGACTTCAATTATAACATTACGGTTTTGATTTGTCAAACATGGACGAAGTTTTGCAAAAAAATTATACATTAAAAAGGAAATTATGAATCATTTTGCTATAAAAATAATAATAATTGATGAAATTTATTACGTGAAATATTATTGTTGAGCATGACCTTGATGGAAGATACAATATATATATATATATATATTTTTTTTTTTTTTGGTTCTGTATATTTGTATGTTGTATACCCAATTATACCATGTTTGTATACTTATCATAGTTTAAAAAGATTATAAGTTTTTCTTATAAAGAAGATCTTGTGTCTAGGTGTGTATATATACATATTAAAGTTGATAATTTTGTGTATATAAATATAACTTACTTTAGAATAAGAAAATTAAAATTTATTTTTTCATACACACACATATATTATGTGGATTTTTTTAGGGTAGTGTCTACTTGTGATTTGAGTTTATCTTAACACAATAGTTCGATCCTCTCAACTCAAAATTTCTGACTCTGCCACTGGCTGGACCAATGAACTAGAAGGAAAATGAAAACACTGACCAATCTCACCATGAAAATCATGAATCAACACACCTTAGTGGTGGTGTAAGGACACGTTTTGATTCATAGCCCAGGAGATTAGGACAATAGTCCAATGAGCCCAAAACAATAAATTTGTTAGAGAGTGGGGCAGTTACTGAACGTTTAATAAGTTAGAATGTAAATCACAATAGGCTAGTTGGTGTTAGAATGAGTAAAACAAACAGTTTGAAAAGAAAAATACTCCTCGGTTAGGTTCGAGAATGGTATGTTCTTATATATTTCTCTTAAACTTATACAAATATTCAAGTTCTTTGTTACATAGTGATTTCTTTTCTGGTTTTCTGATGAACCTCTCAGTAATGAAATCATCCTCCTTTTATACCCCCTTCCATTCTTTCATCTTAGCCATCCACGTGTAGATCAGATTGTTAATTTCCTTGATACTTGTCCCGTCAGCACCTGCCTGAAGTATTTGGGGGCAGCTATAAGGCTAAAAGTCACTGTTCAGGTATGACCTCCGCATTAATGTGGTTAGTTGATTTGGTGCAGAGCATTCAATGCGGTGGTAGCAGTTTTCTTCTCAAATATTTCTCAATTCTTTGTTGACTCAACCCTCTCTGAAACTTATCCTTCCAAGCATGGTTGCCCACTACTCAATACTTGATGGGTAGCTCCTCGGACAACGTCACCTGTTCATTATGACCAGACCTCTTCCTCGACCTAATAATTTACCTACCTTCGCTAGTACTTATCTATCCTCAAGGTCTTTGACATCCTCGAGTGCGGCCCACGACTCAATATCCTTATTTGGGTCCTTCAACCCTACAAGTGGAATCATCATTAAAAAGAGAAGAATAAAAACAAAAACAACAATATAATAATGAAATTGTTCACATTACATAATTATTTATTGCAACATTTTATTTGAGAGTAATGATTTCTATTTGAATAACACCATTTTTATTTTGATGTATTATTATGATAACACATTCTTCTCAACAAATAAAAAATATGACAAAATATATCAATTTCATTTCTTTAGCTAGCCCATTATCCTTCTCACAATCTTACTTACAACCTTGCTACAAATCATGGAGGCTTGTATCTTCTTAAGAACAATTTATCTAGTTTTTTATTGAAAGCGTGTTAAAATATATTTATATTTTGAAAATATGAGATTTTAAAAAAATTTACACAAAAAAAAAAAAACTAAAAACTAAAAACTGAGTTTATAATCTAATGTCAGACATTGTTGTGATATCAATTAACAATAATAATTATTTATTTAATTCGTATTGTCTTATCATATAATTTCGTCATACCTGACATCATAGGATACGAAACACATGGTCCCGAAAGGAAACAAATTCAAAGATTTAACATTGATTTTTGGCATCAATCACATGAAAGAAGCAGAAGAAGACACAGTATCAAACAAGTTTTGTTGTCTTGCTTGGAAGAGTGGAGTCCACTCATGTTCATCTTCAACAACAACCAGTGAACAACAACCAGTCAAACAAACTACAGAAACCAGACATGAACGTGATTCTTTTGTTAATTTGTTATATCGGAATCACACACTGAGCCATCGAAACTAAAATATCCAGTTGTCCTATATGGTACGTCCATTGCACCAATCGAATTTTCTTTAAAGTGAGTATATACTATCATGTTTTTTCTACTCGAAAGTCGAAACAAGTAAAGTCTGTCTGCAGGAAAAGTCATGACTACTCATGGCATAGAATGATACAAAGTAGTGCCACAACTTAGAAAATCGAGGCCATATAAGACACTATAATCTGATTGATTGAGTTCGGATGATTGCAGTGGAAAGAGGTTTTTATAATTCAAAATTAAGTATCATTAGTATTTTTTGTTACCTGTAGCCGACGTTTTTTTTTTTTTTTTTTTTTTTTTTTACGTTTCTTTTTATTAGAGTATTACAAAATTGAAAAGAAATCTCTACCCCTTACTCTCTTACCGGCCTCTCATTTCCTTCAACTTATTCTTCTCTACCACTACGGCAGCGTATCTAGTACGACCTTTTAAGCTCAAAGCTACCACTCACTGAAACTGAACTTTTCCTCTAAACCTGAGAGATAGAAAAGCTACACGACCTTGATATCCTGGTCTTGTCCTGTGCCACCAAAATACATATAATAATAAATTAAAAAATTTGACCCTCTTAAAAGCTAAAAATAATGAAGAAGATTTGATAAACTTTTCAACGTGAATGAGTTAAATAGAGATGACTCAGATGAGGAAATCTATTTTTTTTTGGAATTGAATTGTGTTATACAAAATGATTGACAATTCGAATGCTGGGGAAAGTTAGAGAATTTCATGAGTTTCAATGTGAAAGAGCATAACATGGAGAACCCATAAGGAAAATAATAATAATAATAATAATATAATATTGTTTTGGTGAAATGGGTGTGCCTATATAAATGTGTGACCCGTGAAATCAATTTGGTTTATATTTCTATTCAGCGAGGTCATTTTGTCAAAGAAGTGAGATAAAAATGTGAAAATACTGAATCTCTATGGTTGCAAATCAGGGAGAATGAATAGGTAGAAAGAGAGTACTAATTTTGTAATATTTTAATATAAAAAATGTCACAGTTAAAAAATGCCACATCACTTTTCTATTAATCGCATACACAATAACACTAACAACAGTTAACAAAATTACTAATCTTGCTCATTTTTGAAACTTGAGTGAACTAATAATATTTACTTGAAACTTAAAAGAGTAATTGCACTTACAGGATAAATATCAAGGACCAATGGTGTAATTTCACATTTATTTATATTTATTATGAATAAGGTTTCTCTCCAAATTAGTTTAAATTATTTATTTATTTATTATGAATAAGGTTTCTCTCCAAATTAGTTTAAAGAGAAATTTAAACATTTGAAACATTAGGGACCACTTGAAATTTAAACATTTGATTGATGAGATAACTATTGATTTTTAATATTCTTGAAGTTTAGCAAGCATGGAGGATATAATAAAAATATGCAATCCAATGGTTAGATTTTCAAAATTTACATCTAGTAAAAAAAATATAGGAAGAATTGAAAGGATTTCTCTCCAAATTAGTTTGGACAGAAACCTTTTCTGTTTTTATTATGGTTTTGTCCATGAGACACCTCAAATTTCAGAATTTTACCTAGGTCACTTAAACCCATTGATGCAGATTGGTTAAGGATGAATAAAATATTTTAATATTTTATATTGTTTTCTTTTTCCTTGTTGAATTAGGATTTTAATTGTTTTTCTTCTCCTAATTAAATTGTTTTTTCTTTCTCAAGTACTAGTAGGTTTATTATTTCTTTTCCTAAAAGAAGTAAAAGAAATTCTATTCCTATAAATACTCTTTATAGAGGGGTTGATTATTGATGTTATGTGTGTTTCTGAATAAAAGTTTGCTAGAGAGGTTTTCTCTATTATTTTGCCTATTAGCCTAGTGTTCTTATAGAACTTAGATATAGTGGAAGATTTGTAGTATTTGTGTGTTATAGATTCTGCTTCTACACGTCCACGCTGCATCAGTTGGTATCAGAGCCAGGCTAGGTTCTTACTATGGCGCAAAGAGGAGTACATGGGGGAAAACCTGTTGCCAGAGGTGACGTGTATGAATGCGATGAGGTTGCACGCGATGCGCAATTAGAGGCGTTCTTTCAACGAATAGAGGAGTAGTTTGATGCGCTTTCAAAGCAGCTCACCGCCTTAGCTGTTGGAAGTCAACCTCAAAACTACCATCCAAATCCATGTTTTGTGGAGGAGGAGAAGGATCTTGATATCGAGCAAGAGGGCTGCGATATCAAAGAGGATGATGAATATATTGAAAGAGTTTGTCTAGTAGATTGGGATTCTCCAATTTATGATGACTATCCTGAAGATTTTAGTCAAGGAGAAAAGATTGAGCTTGATAAAAATAAAGTCATATACATATGAGATGAACCCATAACTCACATCGTTGATGAGACTTTCAACATTCAAAAACAAAAGGTTATTAATCCCTTTTGGGAGGATTTTATTGAACAAGAATTGATAGAGGTCAAAAAGAGGCGTGAATGAATGATTCTAAGTAATCTTTGTCGAGGAGGAAATATGAAGTTTTTTGATATGTGCATGGATTCTTTTTTAGTACTTGCATCATATATCCCGTCGTGGCAAAAGAGGTCAAGAATAAAAATTCGTACATCAAGATTTATTATGAGTGAGAAAAGATTGATAAGTAGCATATTGATTCGTCTTGTCTTGCACAAAAGAATAGGATGGAGAGGATTATTCGGGGTTCCAATTAATCGTGGAAGATTGCCACAAAACTCGAGGACGGGTTTTCCCCAACCCCGAGAGAATGATGCAGATTGGTTAAGGAAGAATAAAATATTTTAATATTTTATATTGTTTTCTTTTTCCTTGTTGAATTAGGATTTTAATTGTTTTTCTTCTCCTAGTTAAATTGTTTTTCCTTTCTCAAGTAGTAGTAGGTTTATTATTTCTTTTCCTAAAATGAGTAGGAGAAATTCTATTCTTATAAATACTCTTTATAGAGGGGTTGATTATTGATGTTATGTGTGTTTTTGAATAAAAGTTTGCTAGAGAGGTTTTCTCTATTATTTTGCCTATTAGCCTAGTGTTCTTATAGAACTTAGGTATAGTGGAAGCGTTGTAGTATTTGTGTATTATAGATTCTGCTTCTATATGCCCACGCTGCATCATCCGTGGTTGTCAAAATTCTGATCTAGATCCTACAATTTTACGATCTCACCTATCCAAAACAATCCAGATCTTTCAAGGATCTTTGCAATTATTCAGGATTAGTAGGATCGTATGATTCTGACGATCCCAAATGATCCTGGTTTCTTGTAGTCTTTTTAACTTGACAGAAAGCTTAGTTGGACCTAAATGAAAAATAACATCCCAATAAACCAAATTTTGCTATTTCAATGTAGAGAGTGTCAGTTAGACCCAAAAAAAAAATAACATCCCAATAGTGTCATGTTTTGAGGTTTTTGACCTCTTTAAATGATTCTCAAGTTCAAACTTGTAATCTGTCTTCTTCTTTTTTTCCTTTTTTTCTTTTTTTTCTTTTTTGCTAATTGTTTTCGGTGTAGGTAATTGTTAAATATATTTTAATAACGCAACCTTACCCCTAATTTATTAAAGAAGTCAATTCTCGAGCTTAAACTTGTAATCTGTCATTTTTGGTGTAGGTGATTGCTGTATATATTTTAATAACTCAACCTTACCCCTGATTTACTAAAGAAGTCAATTCTCAGACTCAAACTTGTAATTTGTCATTTTTTGTGTCAGTGATTGTTATATATATTTTAATAATGCAATCATACCCCAAATTTACTAAAGTAATCAATTCTCAAACTAAAACTTGTAATCTGTCATTTTTGTTGTAGGTGTAAATATTTTAAATTTTATTTTGATCTTAGAGGTCTACCCCTCAAATAATAGAGTTATGGCTTTGTCCCTGTACTATCGCCTCCAAAATGCTACTTTAATCAATTAATTGGCGTGATCATCAACCACAAGTCCAATGACAAAACTATTTGAGATCAAATGCAATTTGCTATCATTATGTGTGACCAAGAGGTAAAAATTAGATATCAATTCTATATTCCAAGAGCTAGCCTATCCAAGCAAAATATTAGCCCATCATCAACCACAAGTCCGATGACAAAACTATTTGATCGCTCATCGAATGCACTTAGCACAGCACCATTGCCAACACTTACGGGCGGAATTATGTGTGACTAAGGGGGCCATGCACCCCCCCTACCCCCTCTTCCCCTTCTCTCCCTCTCCCAAAAGGACCAAAACACCTATTCTTTTTAACTTTTGCCCCCTCCCAAGTCCTAACACATTTGCCAAAAGTTCTATTGGCATTTAATTTTAGCTCATTTTTCTTTAAAAGTATCATTCACATTTTTCCCAAAATGTTTTACACTGTTCACTTCCTTTCTAGCTAGCCACTCAAGTCTCTAATTAGAATCAGTGTTCTCATGCTTACTTTTAAGTTTAACTCCCTTCAATTAGATCTATCTTTGGCTTAAAATACCCTCTAATGAAGGCAATCTATAATTGGCTTTGTTTAGTAAGTGCTCTCACATTATCTTTGTTTAGTAGTATGAAGACTCTATATAATTAATGGACCATATGTATAGTGTCTATCTTCCTTAACATATATATATTACTTAGTATTCTCAAAAAAAAAAAAAAAAATTAAGTGAAAATGACTTTAAAATCTTGATAGGTACAAAATTCTTTCAATTTTTCATTTATATATATATACACATACATGCACACACACACAAAAGTTACATGTTTGCAAAAGTATCATATAATAATATTTGAAAAAGAAAAAGAAAAAAGACTTAGCATCTTGGCCCCCCACACATTAATTTCTAGTTCCGCCCTTGTTAGTACTCATTGTAGACTATCTCGAGAACTTGATCACACCAAGCATGTTGAGATGGACAATTGACACTAATCAAGGATGGCAAAGTGAGATATAATAGAAAATGTATGAAGCATAAAAAAGTAGAATGATAGAAAATGTTTTAGTTATCCCCCGAGTGTATTTGGTAGATAGGATGGAAAGTTGGAAAAATAGAAAAGGTGATTTGAATAAATTTTGTGGTATATTCTTTTTTTTGAGAAAGAAGACATCAAATTACTTTGTTAAGGGGGGCCATTTGAATCAGCCAGTATTACAATAAGGAGGTTTGGTGGTACATCTTCTATCTAGACCGTCATATGTCTGAGAGAATTTGCTTTCCTCGCTAAGAAGTAAAATGTCCTATAGAAGGTGCCTCTAGTGTGCCAAACTACTGCTGCCCAGTTTTAGAGCTTTCATCAGGGTCTCAGAATCTCCTTCAAGTACCACATTATCGAAGCCCAATTCCAAGGCAAACTTAAGTGCTCATCGTGCTGCAAGGATCTCGACTTCAATCACCGTGGTTGGGAGTGGTATTTTCTGTGATAAAGAAGCCATAAGAAGGCCTTCATTGTTTCGGATAATGATTCCCATTCCCGCTATACCTGTGTCAGCGAAGGTAGAGCCATCAAAATTAATTTTGTAGTTGTTTTCTCCAGGAGGGACCAGATGGCTGGCTGTTGTTGTCCTTAAGGTAACGTTGGTACTTTGGCTGGAAGGGTCTCGAACCATTTTTCACAAGCTACATCCAGAATTTTGTCCAAGGGTAGAGATGGTTTGCCTGGTCAAAGATTGTTTCGACGATTCCATAGGTTCCATATCACTGAGGTAAAGAGCTCTAGATCTTTATCACCTGTAAAAACAAACTCAATAATGTCAGTGAAAGAGATGCTCCTCTTGAGAGCATCGTGGTTCCACATGGGTGTGCGACGCCAGAGAGGTTCAAGTAGTGGGCATCCCTATAATGCATGCATCGTATCCTTTTTGTGCTGTTTACAGGCTTCACATAAGTTATCATACAGTATTTTACGCTTGACCAAGTTTGCTTTAGTAGGAATGGAATCCTTGCAAGCTTGCCATACTAAATGTTTTACTTTGTTTGGCACTCTTAAGTTCCAAATTTTTCTCCATAACGGTTTCATGGGTTCAAAGTTGGACGAGCCTTGTTGTTGCATCAATTGCGCATCCTATAAGAGCTTGTATCCAGGACTTTACCAAGTATTCTCCATTTGGGTTAAAGGGCTAGATCAATACATCATCCTGAATGGATCGGCATAGAGGGACATTTTTTATAATGGAGGCTTCAAACTCATAAAACATCCCATCAATGACATCCTCCTTCCATTTTCTGTAAACCGGGTCCATCAAGTCCCTTACCATGACAGCTTCTCCACCATCAAGCCTTGGTGAAATAACCTTTGGACAGCTTTTAATAGAGAGCCAATTATCACCCCAAACATGGACCGAATCTCCCCTCCCAATTCTCCATGTCGCGCCCCTTTTAATCACTTCCCTACCTTTGAGGATGCTCTTCCAAGCATATGATGCATTGCCCAAATTCTTTGCTTCCATAATTGAGAGTTTGGGAAGAATTTCGCTTTGAAAACTCGATAGAATAAGGATTGAGAATCATGAAGGAGTCGCCAAGTTTGTTTTGCTAAAAGAGTATCATTGAAAAATAAGAGATCTTTAAAGCTCATACCTCCTTGTGACTTTTGTCTATATAAATCTTGCCACTTCACCCAATGTATCTTCCTACTATCTCCTCTTTGGCCCCAAAAAAATCGACAAATCAACGACTCAATTTCATGGCATAATGTGGCTGACAATTTGAAACATGTCATAGTATATGTGGGGAGAGCTTAAGCCACTACTTTGATCAAAATCTCTCTCCCCACTTGTGATAAAAGCTTTCCCTCCCATCCTTGCAACTTCTTCCAAATCTGTTGTTTAATATGGGTGAAGCTCTCCCTCTTGTTTCGACTTACAAGTGATGGTAGGCCAAGGTATTTCTCATAGTGGTGGATGATTGGAACTCCAAGCAAATCCTTGATCATTGTTTGCCTCATATCATCTGTGGACTTGCTAAAAAACAAAGTGGTCTTTGTTCTATTGATTTGTTGACCAAAGGCTCTCTCATATTGTGCAAGGATATTAAGCAAGCTTTGGCATTCACTTTCACTAGATCTGTAAATGAGACTATCATCTGCAAAAAGAAGGTGGGTTAGTTTAGGCCCATTACAGCAAATGGAAACCCCCTTAATATCTCCATCAGTGGCTACTTCACTTATCAAGACATGCAACCCCTCAGTGCACATGAGAAAAAGGTAGGGGGAGAGGAGGTCACCTTGGCGAAGTCCCCATGTGGGGGTGATCTCACCATAACGTTCTCCATTTATCAAAAAGGAGTAGGATGCCGTTGTAATACATACCATCATAAGCTTCACCCACCTCTCATGAAAACCCATTTTTTCCAACACTTTTTCCATATAAGCCCATTCAACCCTGTCATATGCTTTACTCATATCAAGTTTCAAAACCATAAACCCCGTCTTCCCTTTGGTGTGATTTCTCATATAGTGTAATGTTTCAAAGGCTACTAGAATATTATTAGAAGTTAGGCAATCTGACATAAATGCACTTTGGTGCTCAGAGATAAGTAGTGGCATAATATCTCGCAATCTGTTTGCTAGTACCTTAGAGAATATTCTATACAAAAAATTACTTAAATTGATAGGTCTAAATTGGTGCAATTATTCTGGATTTTTTACCTTAGGAATTAGGGTGATAAATGAATGTCCAAGTGATGGAGGTAACACCCCAGTATTAAGGTAATGTAAAATTGAATGTGATACATCCAAACCAAGAGACCACAAGGAATAACCTCCACCACTTCTTCAAAGCTGTCTAGGTTTGCTGAGGTAAGAGGTTCGTATAGAATTTAAGGATTGTGGCTGTCATCTGTGTTGGCCAAGTGCACCATTTGCCCGTGTGGTCATACAGATTTCTAATGTAATTTCAGCGACGTTGTTAAAGGCTTTGCTGTGAAAAAAAACTGTGTATTACGGTCACCATCCTTAAGCCACATAATCCGTGGTCTCTGTGCCCACATTTTCACCTCTTTATCTAGCAATAGATTGACTTCAGATTCTAGGATTCTCATGCAATTGGAATTTCCAGTTTTGACTATCTCCCTCTTGGCTTACTGCAATTGCTTCTTCTTTTTTCTTTTTCTAGTTCATGTTTCACATTACCGAAGCTCTTTCTACTCCACTGAGTTAGTTTTTGTCCACACTTGTCAATCTTTGTTGGCACCCTTGTCTCCCACGGGTCTGTTATAGGTTCCTTCCAAACCGCCTCCACCATATCACTACAACCTTTGTCAGTCAACCACATATGTTCAAAGCGAAACGGTTTTTGAAAGTTAGAATCCATACTTGCAGGTGTAATCTAGAGTGCTTTGTGATCAAAACTTGTGACATCCAAATGGTGGATTTGATTGCCAAGGAACATAGAAAACCATTGTAGGGGCCTTTTTTGTTGTGTATAGTGTATTGGGCTGTGCTGCCTCTTGCGGTGATGGGCCCGAATATTTCTGAGTAAGGGAGTTGGGGGCGGCCCAATTGTAACTCAACTTGGGCCGGTTTGTGCACAAACTTATGCCTTGTCTGCCAGGAGTAAACTTACGGCAAGCAGCACTGTTGCAGACAAGTTACGGCAGACAGATATAATAATAATAACCAAAACAGAATATTCTGACTTATTTAAATAAATGGCTATGTAATCCCTACTTAAAAAGCATGATTACAGTCATGATAATGTCAATCACAGAGAAAGTGAAGAAAATAATACGAACTAATCAAATGGGCATAAATCAAGTTTTAAGTTCAGTCTGCCGAAGCAAAGCCAAAGAGGAGAGAACGCCTTTTCTCAATGCAAATAATCTCCCAGAAAAGGATCCTGCTGTGGGGATTAATGCCTTTGAGGGAGTCGAACCTGAATGGTTATTGCCCAAAAAAGGAGTCCTTGTTTACGTTTTGGAAGAAAACAAGATTTGAAGGGAGAGAAAGGGAAAACGATCTACCGGTGCATGCCCACTGTATTATCTCTCATTCTTCCTTAATTTTTTTCTCTCTTTTCTTCTCTGTTTTTCTTTCTTATCTTTTTTCTCTTCTTTTTACTCTGTTTTTTTCTTTTTACTCCGCAAGTGCTCTATTTTTCGATCCCCTTTTCAGGGCACAGCAAGGGCTCTTTTATAGTGCCTGCCGTGACCAATATTTTACCGTTTTGCCCCTTAACCGCCTTTGTCTGGTCTGGGCGTACTTGCCGACCACCAGGTCTGTGCGACATCCACCCTTACCAGACAGAGGCAGGTTTGTTTTGTTCCTCTGTATACCATAACACTTCTTCCTGCCACGGTATAAATGTTTTCTCTCTCCACTCTCAAGGCATGCACCCAACGGTTACCCCTCAAACTTGCCTCTTTTGGGTGGTCTATCATCCCAGCAGGACGTACCTCCCAAAAGGGCTTGTGCAGGAGCCGCAAAATAGATCTTTTCCCCTCTCCCCACCACCAAACCATACCCCATTTACCTCTTACCTCTAGCCCATAGCCCCACCACGTCCTATATTGGCTGGGTACAGGCTGGTGGTGCCTAGGCCTTGCACGTGCTTCCCTTTCAGATATGTCCAAGATTCTGCCTGCCGCTCATGCATTTACCGTGATCTGGAGACTCTCTGTCTGTGTTTTCTTACTTTTCATGTGGGCTTTTCTTTGGTTTCCCGCTCCATTCAGGAGCTGGGCTTTGTATGATGATGGGCCTTACGTTTCTTTGGCTCACTCTTGATTTTCTTTATTTCCTGCAACATCGAACTGTTATTCCTGCCGTAATAACTTAATTTTGCTATACCTCTTTTTGGGCCAGCCGTTTATCCCTTTTCTCAGTGGCCTGTCATGGGCACTGTTTTGCTTTTACTCATGGGCTCCTATGTCCCTTTGGGCTTTCCTTTGGGCATCCACGGCTCGATTGCTTTCTTTAGGCTTCCTCGGCCCGTTTGCTAATTCCACACTCCCATGGGCTTTTTACTAACTTCATTGGGCTTCCCCGGCCCAATAACCTTATTCTTATCTTTGGGGTTCATGGGCCTGCCATAAACCCCTTACTCTCTTAGTTTGCATTACCTTGGGCCTACGGTAACCTTTTCTCACTTTTCTACCTCATACACTGCCCATGGGATGCTATTTCTTTCTTTCCTGGCTTCTTTGGGCCCGCTTGCCTCTTCAAGACCCATTTATTTATTTGTTGGGCCTGTGATCCATTATTCTTGCCACTTGGGCCTAATGGGTTTTTGCTATCTATTTTGTCAATTCTTTGTTGCCCTCATTATTGGGCTTCCTTTCTGTCTGCCTGAGTTTCCACAAATGGCTCTCAACAACCATTCATTGGTCGCCACAGCCCTATCCAACCTCTTCTCCACCGTGTACCATGTATAGTGCTTGTGCCAAGTGAAAGGGAAGCCCACAAAACCCAAGTCCATGAAGCCACACTCATCCAACATGTCTCTAAAGAATTGCATTTGAGTGTGTGGCCTATCTCTGCCTCTTTCTTTTTTTGATTGTCGCGTTATTTCATTGAAGTCCCCCGCGCACAGCCAAGGAGAAACACTTCGGTTCTTCAAAGTTCTAAGTTTAGCTTAAGCTTCATGCCGTTTCTGTGTATCGAGTTCACCATAGAAGCTGGTGAACATCCATTCGTTGTCCTTATTTTTATTGATAGTGGTGTTAATATGGTTATGAGAGAAAGTTTCAATGCCCAGGTGAAAATCTTCCTTCCAAAAAAGTGGTATATTCTTATTACAATAATTAATGACAATAGAAATGTTGTAACTTTTTTTTCTTTTTCTTTTTTTTCTTTTTTTGAGAAGAGGAAATGTTGTAGCCAAAATGGACAAAATAGTAAATTTTCTGTAATAAACATTTTCTCACATACTTTTCCTTCCAATTTGGGAGGATGGCTTTTGCCTTTTGGTGATTCAAGTGGAAACTTCACTGGCTCCTTTTTCCATCCTTCCCACCAAACCAAATAAGTTGAAAACTCTCATTTTCTTTCTTCCATTTTTATTCTTCTCACTTTTCCACCAACCAAACCTACCAAAAGAAAAGTATTCCACGTGAACATTTGCCTTTCATTATATTACAGTCACATTTCTGAGTTGAAAATTCTTCCATTGTCTCTTAGAGAAAGGACATTTAAAAAAAAAAAAAAAAAAAAAAATTTCTTGCAGATACTTCAGCCAATATCATCAACCACATTATTTGTTTTTTTGTTTGATCATTTGATGCACTCTATTATTAGAGACAAGGAAGTCATTTGTAGGTCCAACGCAAATGAATGAATGATCCATTTTCATCAAATAATAGAGGCTTTGTTTTAGGTAGTCACAGTTTGAAGCACAGATATGAAACATTGCCAAGCATACTAATACTATTGATTGAATTGAACCTGTAAATCCTGATCTTCCATGTGACGTGTAAGCGGGACAGCTGGCCTGGACCTGGGTGAATGATTACTCTATCATCTTTGAATCTCAGAATATTTTCATGGCTTGTGTACTCACAAAAACTAGCACAGGTAGCAAGGACATTGTCATAGTTGTAGTTATATTATCATGCTGAAAAGCATAGGCCATTGTAATGGCCATCTTAGGCCCAAACCCAAGTTTAGAATATTGGTTTACTTGAAAGGTCTGGCATTAACATTTGTGTGTGCGTCCAAGCGTTTTCTTAGTGTGGGCTTGGGTTTTCGAACTTGCGGGCCTGAAAACCAGTATAAAAACCATCACAGCCTAATAGTAAATCTAACCCAGTGGGCCTTTTTTCTGCAAAATTAGCTCAGTTGGGTTTGATTTTAGCTTCCTTTATTGGCTGAAAAGTCCTTAAAAAAAATTTAACGGAAGAGATAATTGTCCTTGAGTGAGGCTGAGATGGGCTTAAAGCCCAAGTAGTCATCATCAGCAGGAGGGTGGACTTTTCTATAAGGCCTAGCCTACTTATGTACAATAGATTGAGCTATCCCATATTTTTAAAGAGTTTAAATCTTATGCAACACGTTTATGTTTAGTTTCTCTTTCTACACTAACATGAATCATATGATGTAACGATATTCTTTTTTTGGATTTAGATAAGTTAGAATTTCAACCTATGACTTAAAAATGTAGGTAGGGTTCAAACCCAGGAATCCAGGTTATTAATAGTTATACATATATATATTTGTTTATTTATTTTTATTGTATCTCACAAACCACACCCTACAATATAACCATTCATTTTTTTCTTGCCCTTATCTCATTCTAAGGTCTAATTATGTTATTTATTCCTAACAAAATGGTCCCAACTTGATCCTTAAAAGTTAAAGAATAATTATTGGGTGCACTCACAATATATGAGTGCACAATTTTAGTGAATTATTGAATTATAAGATTTATATAATTTAGACTCATGGTGGATCCTACATGGATTTAATTTGGTACTTTATAATTTAAACTTGTATTATAAAGTACAAGTATATTAAGTTGAGTTGAAATATACCCCAAAATGAACCAACCAACTCATACACATGCTTAGTCGAGTATAAATGGAAATAGTGCATATTTGTTGCATTAGATACTTTATTCTATTTAGTTCCTAAAAAAAAGATACTTTATGCTATTTAAAACTTC
Organism: Quercus lobata; assembly: GCF_001633185.2. Classification (NCBI taxonomy): domain Eukaryota; kingdom Viridiplantae; phylum Streptophyta; class Magnoliopsida; order Fagales; family Fagaceae; genus Quercus; species Quercus lobata. The sequence goes on along the minus strand of NC_044915.1, from coordinate 27,288,510 downwards.
ATTCCATTAAATAAGAAATAATGTGGTAAGGGAAAAAAAAAAATTAGATGAAAAGATGAATTGACCTATTTTACATGGAAATGGAAATGATACGATGAATACATCATCATTATTTTAAAAGAATGTAAACTTCATAATCATATTTACGTGAAATTCACATGTGTGTGATAGAGAAAATGTATATATTTTATTTAATATATAAAATACTTTCACATGAGAGAAAAATACTTATATCAAGAGATGTGTAACTCAATTGACACTTAATTTATTCTAGAAAGAAAAGACACTCTCTAGTATTTCAAATAAAGAGATATAGGTTTGGAAATTATCCTTCACAATTATTGGATTAAAAAAAGAAGAAGATTATCATTCCTATTGAGTCTCACTTCTCGCACACAAGAGCCAATGATTCTCATCTCATCACAAATTAAAAACCGTTGGATCTAATCACACTAATATTTGATAAAGTGAGTACCCAATGGCAAAGCTTGTGGCTTAAGGGCCCGAGCAATCAAACGGCAAGAATACAAATCTTTTTCTTTAATAAAGAAAGTGCTAGAAATGACGAGGCTTTTTCTCTCTCTATCACTTGAAATATCTTCTCCCTATAAAAGAAAAGAGAAAGTCCTAGAAAGAAAGAATATAACAAAGTCACACACTTTGGTTTTGCTTCAATTCTAGGGTTTTATACTCTCTCTCTCTCTTTCTCTCATCTCCTCTTCCTTAACAAACATGAGGTAAGACCACTCTGCTCTGTTTTCTTTGTTTTTTCACACGTTGATTTGCTTATTTTATGCTATTGCCGCTTTCGTTTACTTTACCTGTTCTTTGATCTGTTATTTGTAGTGTTCGTTTCTTAGACTTTGTTTAGTTTCTGAGAAAAAAAAAATAGGGTTTTGAATGTTATTTGTTTTTGTTTTGATAATATGTCTTTTTGGGGGGAGTAAAGTTGGAATCTTTTTTCGTTTTTCTCTAACGATGTGGTGTTTTCGATTGTTTTCTTTTTTTGGGTTTTAATTTTTTTTTTTTGTTCATTTTTAACTAATTTGTAGAGGAAAAATGGCATCTTTGTGTGAAATGTGGTTGATTGGAATGGTATTTATATTTGTATTTGTTATCTGGGAATTAGTAAATAATTTGTTGAAGAAATATTTTTTTGCTGAGAAGTTGATGTAACTAGTGATTGTATGCTATCAAACAAAATTAAGACAAAGGGTTTAGGATGAGTGGCTAAGCGTGTTAAGGGTTAAGAGCGTGCAACCAACGGACCCTGATTGGTCTGTTGAGGATCTATAGCCGATCCAAAGGTTTTGGGATTAGGGCTTAGTTGTTGTTTTAGTCTGTCTGTCTGTGTGTTGGACATGGGATTACAAACCAATTGTTAGGCTGGTACCTTATAGACACGGAACCGTAGGAAGTAATGGTTTCATGATATAGATGTTGGCCTGTGATACTTGTTACTGTAAACTGTTAAATTACGTGGTGGAACTAACACTGTTTTAGGTTGTGTGCTGGGTCTGTTATGACTATAATTGATTTTTGCATTGCTTTAATCATACTAGTCTTTCTATTTGTTAGCTGAGGACGGGCAAAGCTGGTGTTTTCATTATAACTAGTGTAATACTTTGAATGCTTGTAAATGACATTTGCTATGTACATTGGTGAATGAGATTTCCATGTTTCTACATTTGTTATTGTTATGTCCTGTTTATAAACGAATGCATTTCCTGTTGTAGTCGTCATCCTGAGGTGAAGTGGGCCCAGAGGGCAGACAAGGTTTTTATTACAGTGCAATTGCCAGATGCCAAAAATGCTAAGGTTAATCTAGAGCCAGAAGGTGTTTTTACCTTCTCTGCCAGTGCGGGAGCGGAAGACCACCTTTATGAGCTGAAGTTGGATCTTTTTGATAAGGTTAATGTAGAGGTAAGAAGCTAGTCTTCCAAATTATTGATAGCTTTTATTTTTTCACCAGGAATTAACATCTGTGTAGCCTATGCTACCATTTTGGCTGGGAATTATGATAAGTTTCTTGTTTCCTTAGTTGTCCAAATCAGCAATTGAATATGAGTTCCATTATGTTTATGGTCATTTAACAACATTTCCATGTAGAAAAGTTAAGAGTGTTATGCTAATGTTCTGTAGGACACTTACTAGGGTCAATTTGCACTTTGTTAGACCTATTGGTGCTAAAGTATGCATTTTTAATATGCTAGTTGGTTAGGAAAGTCATATTTTATCACTTTTCTTTTAATTAAATTTTGTTTTGACGTGTTTGTTATCTGTTTCCTCCTTGATTTAGGAAAGCAAAATAAACATAGGAGTAAGGACCATATTCTGCATCTTGGAGAAGGCAGAGAACGGATGGTGGAAAAAACTATTGCGTGGAGATGGCAAGGCCCCACATAATATCAAAGTAGATTGGGACAAATGGGTGGATGAAGATGAAGAGACCGGTACTGTTTTTTAAATTTTTATTTTTTTGTGTGTGTAATTTTGTTTTGTTTATTTAAATTGATTTTGTTTAAATTGACAAATGCTGATATGCTCTTAGTTGGGAATTAATTTACTTTTCATTTTGATTAGGTCCTGGTGCTGACTTGGATTTGGGAGGAATGGACTTCTCGGTAGGGGAATATTAGCTTATGAGATTTGAACCTTAAGTTTTGGTTATGGGCTTGTTGACTAAATCATTGCTGTATTTTGCAGAAATTTGGTGACATGGGAGGCATGGGTGGCATGGGTGGCATGGGTGGCATGGGAGGCATGGACATGGGAGGTATGGGCATGGGAGGCATGGGCATGGGTGATGATGCTATGGGTGATGACTTTGCTGACAGTGATGATGAAGGTAACAAACTAAGCCAGAAGTGCTTCTAGTTTATACATGGTGTAGTGCAAAAAATTGTATATGAATTGTACATTTGTACTTGTTATGCTATAAAATATGAGGGATCACTTTTGTCTTAAAGATTTTGAAATTGGTAAAATATTGTTAATTTTGCTGTTGTATGCTTAGATCACTTAGAAAGAGAGAGAGAGTGCAGAAAATAATTAATGTATGAAGAAGGAAAGAAATCTATTTGTTTGAAGATTTCTAGTTGTTTCAAAAGGCATTGCCTTGTTTGTGTTAAAGAAAAAATTGAGTTTTTCAAGCTCACTCTATGGTGTAGTTGTATTTTGTCTCCTGTTTATTAACAACGAAATATGCTTTTCTGTTATGTTAGACCAAGAAGTTTCCAAGCCAGACTTCGACAAATTAGAAGAAGGGGCAAAAGCAGGACATGATGCTGCTAAGAGTGAGGGTGATGCTCCAGAAGAGAAAAAAGAAGCTGCTCCAAGCACATAGTCTTATGATGGTTTAAAAATTCTTAACTATGGCTTTGATTTAAATTCGTGGGGTGAAATTTTCGGTCTTTATGACTGTATCAATGCGTGTCATTTATTCTAACAGAGTTGATGGTGGTGATGTTCGAATTTGATTTCTATCTTATAGACGGGCAAAATACTATATTTTTACTTGAACTAGGATGTTTACTACTATGTTTCACAAATGATAATCCTTAGTGGCATCATGGCTAAATTCATGGTGGACTTCATGGTTAGACAGCGCAGGCCTAACATTGGAGTTCTTTAATTAAGTGTACGATTGGTACAATGAATGGATATTCATTAGGAATAATAATCATTATTATTAGGAATATAATATGTTGTAATGGAATAAGTACTACAACCCATAAGTTTGATTGTTACTTAATGGAAAGTTTGTAAAAGATATCCGAGTAAAATTTATATTTTTGAAAATATACTTATTTTAAAATTTATTATATGCATAAAGGAATAATTATTACAATCATTTTAAAGACTTATTTTTATGTAATAACCAATCCATGCAATGACCAAATTTCTGGCATGAATCATTTTAAATGGGATGTTCTTTTGCCGTGAGACTCAAAAAAAATTTTACACCCAAAACATGATTATGATTTTTCCAGCTGTGATTGTACCATGTCCCATGAGATTAGTAAGTGGTCATGTGAGTGTGCAATAAAAGTGTGCTTGGATATGGAATTTACAGGTTGAGTCTAGGTCACCATAACATACTAGTTTTTGTCAAATACATATTTTTGTTCCCCTTATCCAAACCTCACCTCTGTCTATGTGCTCAACCGACCAAATCTCTAGAACTTTTATGGCTTATCAGTCATCTTAAATATTTTTGGTTATTAATGGGGATAAAACTCTGGTACAAGGGGTAGTTTCAATCGGCCTACAAGTCATTGGCATCAATCTTCTGAATTGAACTCAAGCAAACTTCAACACAGCAAGGGGTTCAAATTAAGTCCTCATTTGTGTTAAATTACTCAACTCACTCTTCGTTGATTACATTGATCTTCAGTGAAGATGAGCAATCATCATAGGATACTCAACTTGGATTCGGTGTTTTATGGTGTCACTCTCTGTAACCATGAAAGATGAAACTAGAAAAAGCAAAGCAACCGAGAGGTAGGTGTTCACCTTTTTAAATGAACTCAGATGAACTTTGATTAGCATGGTCAACTACTCTACCAGTGTTAAAATATCAATACCAAGGTGAGTATTGATCAATCTAATCAATCAAAGGCAATGGTAAGGTCGAAAGTGTAAAGACAAGCAGGCTAATAAGCAAAGTTCACCCAAATAATTGTTAGGTAATACTTAGGTCCTGTGTATTCCATACATTAAACTTGATATAGTGCAGACATATGGTAAGTATTGGATGTATGGTTGTATCGTATTGAGTCTAGTGCATATGGCACTAAACCCAATACGTGTTTTTGTTAAAATTCAAAACTAATTATTAAAAAAAAAAACAGTGAAATATAAATTGAGTAGAAATTCTTTGTAAACAAATTGAGTAAATATATTCATGATTACTAATTTTTTGATCATTTTACTGTCATCAATTTTATTTGTATAATACTATGTATTTATTTATTTATTTTTATTTAATTTCACAATGTGAGGTATTGAATGTATAATTGTGTTAATATGTCAAAATAGGGTTTGATGGTAGATGATCACGTCATAAAGATTGGTATTCACCTATATATTTTAAATAATGTTGTTAGAATTTTTGTACCTTAGGTCCTTAAGAGGGTTCCTTGTCAATTTAAATAATATCCAACTAGTAAAATTAATTTGACAAGATTCTAAATAACAGCCATCCCATCATTTTAGATTTTAATGCAAATATTAATTTCTCCTTCCAAACATAAATGTATTATTATATCAATAATTCTCAAATGTATGATGATACTCAACCTGGAAAAAAAAAAAAAAAGGAAAATTACATTTTATCATTCTAAATTATACCTCATTTTACACTTTACTCTCTAAACTTTTTGAATGCACGTTTTGCACCCTAAACTATGACTCATATTACATTTTGCATCATGCTATTAAGGTTGTTGTTAACTTGAATGAAAATTCAAAATTTAGGATGCAAAATGTAATAAGGAGTATAGGTTAAAATGGTAAAGTGTAATTTATCTTTTGTTTTTAAAGTATTGAGAAGATGGCCAATTAGGTCTTTTCACGTGTTGTCATATTTTTCCATCTAAGTCAACAGCAAACTTCATTCTCAAAAAAAAAAAAAAGTTAACAGCAAACTTATTATTGGAGTGCAAAGTATAATAAGTGTGCATTTGAAAAGGAGTATAGGTAAAGTATAATTTATCTTTTGTTTTTAAAGCATTGAGAAGAGGGCCAATTAGGTCTTTTCACATGTTGTCATATTTTTCCATCTAAGTTAATAGCAAACTTCATTCTCAAAAAAAAAAAAAAAAAGGTTAATAGCAAACTTATTATTGGAGTGCAAAGTATAACAAGGGTGCATTTGAAAAATTTATAATGCAAAGTATAAAATAAGATATGGTTTAGGATGGTAAAATATAATTTCAAAAAAATATAATAATAATAATAATAAGGTATGGAAAAATTTAAGTGAATTTTTGTTTAGAAGAAAAATTATATTGAAATTTTTTTTTTTGAGAATCTAAAAATTATATTGAAATTGATGATTCTGTTTGAACAATTTTAATACTGTAGATATCATGTTGTGGTCCATAAATGGGTGTCGCTTAGAGACAGCATATGACATGGCAAGAGCTGATTTGTTGACAAAAGTCACTACAGTGATCTTCACCTGAGAGGATCATAACCCTAAAACCCTGATAACAAGGTTGTCTTTCCTGAATCGTCTACAGCAACAAGGATAGAGATGGAGGCTACGGACATGGATGTTGAAGAACAACCTCAAAACAATCCCAATCCCAATTCCAGTTCCAACCCAAATTCTTACAAGCGGTTCGGTCTTAAAAACTCAATCCAAACCAACTTCGGTGATGACTACGTTTTCCAAATTGTCCCCAGGTACGCTACTTTTCCTCTTGAACCTAATTTTTCTTTGTTTTCTGATCAAATTTAGGAAAAAGGAGCAAAATTTGATTCTGGGTCTTATACAACATCTCAATATGTGAGATATTTTGTCAAAGTTTTTAACTTGGTTAGTGGGTTTTTGCTATGCTTATTAGTTTGGGAATCAAACAAGTAGTTGTTAAATGGGTTTTGTGTATTTGTTTTTTTAAAATTTTATTTTGAGGGGTTAATTTGTAATGTGGGTTTTGGATGGCAGGGAGGATTGGACGGCAATGGCGGTGTCATTATCAACAAATGCAGTGAAGCTTTACTCACCAGTGACTGGTCAGTACTATGGAGAGTGTAGGGGTCACTCTGATACCATAAATCATATCTCTTTCCCGGGTGCATCAACTCCACATGTGTTGCACTCTTCCTCTTCTGATGGAACCATTAGAGCTTGGGATACCAGGACATTCCAGCAGGTAGCTCCTTTAGTCTCTATCTGTTTGCATACACATTCATAAGTTTTATTTACATCATGTTGTGGTGCAAAATATTTTTAGTGGTTTTCTTGTTTAATTCTTTAAAGTATGTTGGTTTCTGATTTTTGTTTATTTTATTTGATTATTAACACTGCAGGTTTTGTGTATAAGTGCTGGCGATTCACAAGAGGTCTTCAGCTTCTCATTTGGAGGATCAACTGATAATCTTCTTGCTGCAGGATGTAAATCTCAGGTTCAATGTCTATGTTAGGAAATAAATCATATTGAGTGTTGTGAAATGTTAGTTTTCGGTTTAAATTGTTATTTGCTAGTTTTGGTGTTCATTATAGTATTTGAAGGGTGATTTATTTCTGCACGTTCACATATATAGGTTGTATATGTTCGGTGGTGTTTCAAGAATAAAATGTGTTCAATATTTCTTTTTTGTTCCTGTATTAGACAGTCAAATAAGTAGGATAACTATTTGCCAGTTCATGCACTTATGATTATCTTTTCTTGTGTGATAATCAATTTACTCAGATACTCTTCTGGGATTGGAGGAACAAGAAGCAAGTTGCTTGTTTGGAGGACGCTCATGTGGAAGATGTTACGCAGGTTTGTTCTGATGCCTATGCCTGTAAAATGTCAATACTTTCAGGTCGAATCATGTTCACTAATTTAGGAAAATAGCGACACAACTTAGTTTTTAAGTTGTCCTTATCAAGTACTTGAAATGTGGCTAGAATGCAAAAACTTTACATATGGTCGGGGTTATCAGTTGACTGGGGTGGGGTCACATATTGAAATCCTAAATGCTTTTGTTATGCATTTATATGGAAGGCTATGTTACTCTATGTCAGTCAAGCTTGCATTATAATTATATTTTGATACTTCTTAGCTAAGCTGAAGTAGTACTAGTTTTTTTCACAGACTTACTTGTAAAGATTCATCAACACTAGTGCATCTGGTTTGTTTATGTGATCTGTTGATATAATAGGGTGGTGATGGTATATTGTTACTTGATTTTAGCTAGCTTTTGGAACTTGTGTATTTTCTGAGTTTTTGATAACTTTGTGATTTTTGATAGGTTCACTTTGTCCCTGGCCATCAAAGCAAACTTCTTTCTGCATCTGTAGATGGGTTGATATGTATATTTGATACTGATGGAGATATAAATGATGACGATAATCTTGAATCAGTAAGTGCATACCAGTATCAGTATTGTTTTACAGATGAAATGGCCAGTTACGTATATTATGGAAAGTAGGGTTGATCAGAGAAACTTGTGTCAAAATAATTGCTTTTCAGTATCTAAGGTGTGTGTGTGTGTATAATTCTCCCCCCCCCCCCCCCGGCGTGAAACAACAAATAAAAAGGATAATTCTTGTCAACTGCAAGGTGTCTCATGAAAACCTAGTATCAATGCACTTAGTGTCATAATATGACCTCAAGCGCTTGAGCTTTAGCTTGACAAATGAATGGTTTGTTACAGGTTTCTATTTTCTTGGAGGTATTGGATAGATGATCCTTTATAAATATGATCAGGTTTATGGTTACAATTATGTAGGTAATTAATGTGGGAACTTCAATTGGTAAAGTGGGGTTTCTTGGAGAGAGGTATCAAAAGCTCTGGTGTTTGACCCATATTGAGACCTTAAGGTATTGTCTTTTCCCATGAACTGCTGTTAAGGACATTATTGTTAAAATATTCTTAATCTTTACTCCATCTTCCTGTGGGAATCATGAGACTAAAATGTAGTTTTAATATTTGTTATACCTGAAATTACAATCTATGCTATAAACCAGATTTCTTGTTCCACCTTTCTAATATGTCCCGTGTTAGATATTTAGATTTCTACTTAACACTCATATTTTTACTCTGATTGGCTGCCACAATATATGTTAAATGCTGATAGCTTATTTGGATTTCTTTCAGTGTTTGGGACTGGAGAGATGCAAAAAGTGAAGCAAGCTTCCAAGATGCCCGTTCATTAGCTTCTGATAGTTGGACATTAGATCATGTAAGTTTTTCATTTTTATATAGAATCTACTCATTTTTGTCAATTAGTAGAAGCCCTATGTTTTATGTTTACATACATGGTTGAATTTTTTGATTGCTTATTATAATTTTATTATTATTATAAATAAATAAATGAGATGCATCCCCACCATAGGCAGATAATATAATAGCTAAAAAACCCTCTTAAGATTAAGCCTGGAGTTTATCCCATGGTCGTCAAGAACTCCTTGAGGCAGGCCGGAATATTGTAGAACTTCTTGCCAATAGGCTCTAACTTAGATTGCACTTTCACCTCCCACAATAATGGGTGGAGAATGATGTTGTGGGTTCAAATCACTGGGTGCATGTGTTACTTTAACATTTATTAAAAAAAGAAAAAGAATAAAAAAGAAAATAAAAATAGGCCAAATCAAGTATCTGTACTAGCATAGTTGAGTTGTAGCAACAACTTTACCTTGGGAAGCATAAGCAATGCCCGATTTAGCTATGTTCCTTGTAATAAATAAAGATACAAGTAAGATGACCAGCAACACCACTCTGATGAGTTGTCAAATATGTAATAAACCATGGTTTTGCAGCATTACTAACCAACTCACAACTTTTGTATATCAACCACGCCTTTTCTTGTAGCCAAGCTAATGGTTCATTAGACAGCATGATCACTGAAAATGTGGTGCTTAACTTTAAGTCAATTGGAAACTTATTTAAGTGCTTTTTTTGGCCAATCACCAGGGGTCATTTTTCCTAATTGGCAGGAATTATTGCCATAGGACTCTATTTAGATACAACTATGCAACAATTTTGTCACCCTGAACATTTGAGAATGACATGATATCCATTTAGGCAGAAAGCTATGAATTTTTAACATTTTTTAATGGGAATTTATAGTTCTGGGCACTTTAGGTGTAGTACATTAGGTTCTTCAATTAAATTCAAACATCTAGTTGCATTGACGCCAATAAAGTACAAATATTGTTATCATTTCTAAGGACAATTGAATGTAACCAGGTGTTTTGAATTTAATTGGAGAACCTAATGTACTGCACTAAAGTTTAAAGAATGCAAACCAATTCCCTTCCAAATACTGCTGGCATTGAGCCACATAATTAGTAACCCTTCTCTTTTGGCAGGTAGATTATTTTGTCGATTGTCACTACTCAAAAGAAGATGAACGACTATGGGTGATTGGCGGCAGTAACTCTGGCACTATAGGCTACTTTCCAGTAAATTATAATGGAGTGGGAGTCATAGGATCTCCAGAAGCAGTTCTTGCGGGTGGGCATACAGGTATTGTGAGGAGTGTGTTGCCTATGGCAAGTATGCAGCAGGGTGGGCTAGCCCAAAACCAAGGCATTTTTGGATGGACAGGTGCTGAAGATGGCCGCTTATGCTGCTGGTTGTCTGATGAATCTCCTCAGATAAATAGATCATGGATTTCAACCGCATTGATAATGAAGTCACCCAGTACTCGCAAGAAAAATAGGCATAATCCCTACTAGCAAGCCATTTTTTTTATTGGCCTTTTGTATCTTTTTCTTCATCATTTTATTTTTTATTTTTTATTTTTTTATTTTGGGTTTTCAGTACTGCTTGCTGTGAACTTACTGTACCATTAATATAATCTCTCTCTTTTTTCTTTTTCTTTTTTTTCTTTTTTTTTTTTCGTTTTTTTGGGTTTTCAGTATGTGGGTGTACAGAGCATTGGGAAACATATGGAGTTTGTAACTTTGTATTAAACTATTAATCGGCCATGTTTATATAAATCCTGTTAACGAACATAATTTCTAAGACATACAAATCACACCTTCTAAGTCCGATTCCATTTTCGTTTTGGTACTTGAAGTTAAAAACATTTGTAATCTTGTTCTTCTGTGTATGCTCGTTAATTATTTATACGAATGGTAAAAGCTAAATAAGCTTGCAATCTTTATAGTTGGGCCATTTGATATACACCATATCATATTTAACAATACAGGTCAATAAAAATTTAATCTTTAGCTCATTTATAAACAGAAAAATCAGCTTAAAAAAAAAGAAGAGAATACGTTGTTGTTTTGACTGGAGAATGAAGCATAAGCTAAGGGTCAATCCTAAACGTTGCTGATTTAGTTTTTACAATATATTTCTCTCGGTAAAAACCGAAATTAATCCCCTCTTATTTAGCAGGCAAAAGTAACCTTTCATTCTCCAATCACATCACGCAGATCCGTTGTCTCCGAGACAAATAGAGAAGACAGAATACATATATAATATCCAGATTACGGAACCTGCAAACCAACATCATCAATTTCCATATCCCTGCCTTCATTAGGTAATCAAAATCAATCATGCTCTGATTGAATTCAACCCTAACAACAAGGAAAACACATGAATTACAACCACCAAGATAGGTCCAAGGGAATATAACAATCTCACCTGTATTTAATATTATAACTTGAATCATTGAGATTTTCAATAAAAGAAAAAGAAAAAACATACAGTACAAGCTTCTCATTATGTTTTGCGACACTATGCAATAGCTACTCAACATTTACTATTCCAACTGAATAAACCTAACAGGGAAACAGTGGCTAACCACTCAAACAACGCAAATATAAAGTTTGGACACCGATGCCTTTAAAAGTAGCAAAGCCGCCATTAGATGAATGTTTCACACCATAAAATGAATCAGCCACGACCGCGCCCTGCACCTGTCACCAAAAGGAAAAACATTAATGACTTCTTATGGTGTATAAATTCACCAGCATTAAGTTGAACATATACCATGAACAAACCCAAAAAAAAATGATAGCACATGCTGCTTCCAACAATACATAGCAATTTTTATTTAATAGTATTGAAAGTTCTAACCAGGGATGGAAATGCTTCAGAAAGAGCACGTACATTTAATATCTAAGTTCTTTTACTTTGATAGTTCTAACCAGAGATTGCAATGCTACAGAAAGGGCAAGTGCAATCAATATCTAAGTTCTTTTACTAGGTGACAACAAACACTTGTAATCTACCATTCTTCTGGCCATACTTAATAGGATAGAATCCATCATATGCAAATTTTCTTTCCATGTAACAGGTATAGAAATCACCAAGCAATATATATATATATTTTTCTTAGAAAAGTTTACCTCTGCTTCCGCCAGCCTTTCCTCCAGATCCACCTCTACCTCGGCCTCCACCCATACCCTTAGCACCTCCATCATCCAAGCCACGCCCAATTCCTTTCGGTTGGCGTCCACCAGGACCATCCTCCCTACCTCGTCCTCGTCCACGACCAACACCAGGTGGCTTCCTATCTGCAAAACGCAATTGACCAAATAAGAACCTATATTAAAAGCAATTTTCACTTTTCTGAATTAACAAAGCTTTATTTTACCCACGTTTTTAGAAATTCAGGTGCTTCTTTCAAAACATATTTTTTTTTGCTGAATTCTTTGGAAAAAAAAATATTGACCTAAAACTAATCTCCTCATTCTTAGAAGCGAGTTTCAAAATAAATAACCTAGTCTTATTTGATGAAAGAGTTAAGAATACCTGAACGGCTCTTAGTTTCTTCTTGAACCTTATCGATCACCTGAAATACAAAGGAACCAATATAGATTAATGAAATATGCCACTAAAACAATGAAAGTAAATAAAAAAAGAACAAAGGCATATGGTGATAGAAACTATGGCATTCGGATTTTAAAAAATGTCATCCAACTGACTGTTACATCAGTTCAATTTCAAAACAATGTGTTGCATGCAGATCTTGATCTAATCAGAAAAGATTTTTTAAAGACAAAAGTACCAATGCATCAATAAAAGTGACTATGAAGCCAAATTAGAAAGGCATGCATCTTTATTTTCAGTAAGTAGAAGAACTTATCAAATGCAATTAGCTTTAAAGAAAAATATGGGGGGAGGGGGGGCTTTAGAACACTACAAAGCAATGATAGCACCTTCCAAAAAGCATAATGCAAAACTCTATTCCTTAATTAATGCTACCAGACAACATGACTAACTAACAATACAAATATCATAGACAATAGATCAAATTAAGTCTCTTGATGGACTAGAGATGCATGAATATATGAAAAGAGCATGACACAAAAAATACATAGATGAGTACATCACTTTAATATGAGCAGATTATTAAGAATTCTTCTAACCATACCTCATCAGGAACTCTAAGATACTTGATTGTATTCCCACGGATGTAGCATTCAGGCATTCGCCAAAACCTATCTCCATCCTACATCACAATTCCCAATCACATTCAATCAAAAAATTAGTAAGTAAGAAAAAACACACTTCAAAGAACAAAAGCGAAGTGAATTAAACAAAAAAAAAAGGGTCAAAAGAAAGGAAAAAATTATTACTTTAGAGGTGCAGATGACTTCCCGGAGATGAATGTTCATCCAAGTATCACAATTGACCAAATGCCCGTTGTAGGTCTCACCATTTTTCAGTTCGACCAACTGTTAAAACGCACAATAACTTCAAGTTACGAATCACTAACCATAACAAAATATCTAAAAGCATTACAAAGTATAAATCCATGTCCATTCACAATGAATAATATTTTCAATATAGAGATGAAACTCTTACCATTGGGTGCCCTTGGGCACTCTTAAGTAGAGAAAGCGGAAGCTGTAACCCAAAAAAGAAAAAAAAAAAAAGTGATTAGCAAAAATTAAAATTAAAAAAATAGTGGAAAAATACAACTAGGAGCATTAATTCTAATATGTTGCATTACTTAGTCGAAATCAGTACAAGTATTTAGCTTATTTCAGTTCAGAATTTTCAAATATTGTTTTTTTTTTTTTGGTTAAGCTAGCTATAAAAATAAAATAAAAACCCCATAAAAACAATGGAAAAAAAAAAATCAAATCTTTTCTAGTATTTGGGGTTTTCGTTCGTTTTCTCGGCAACCAAACTGGAAGTAAAATTTTTGAGGTTCAGAAAGTAACGTACCATATTTTGGGGCACAGAAACTCAAGACAACACAAAGAACCTGCAACAAAGTCTTAGTCAAAATCTAAGGAAAACCCTCCAAGGGGGGGAAAAAACACCAAAAGTAACTGAACAAATTTAAGAATTTTTATTAGATCGAGCAAGCTATGCTAAAGAAATAGGATTTAAATTAAAAATAATAAAATCTTTAACGTGCATAGAGAGAGAGAGAGAGAGAGAGAGAGTTGGTAAAGAAGAAGGAAATCGTAAATAAAACAATATAGGTTTGAATTCAGGCTATAAGCTAAGCGAAACGGAGATTACCTGTTGTTTAAGATTAAGAAGAGGCTTCGATTTCGACTTGAAACAAGAAAATCGTATATCAATGAATTTTGATTGCGAATGTGAATGTGAATGATAATAATATATATATATATAGTGATCCACCGGGTTTTTGTTTGCTACCTCTCTCTCTCTCTCTCTCTCTCTCTCTCTCTCTCTGTATCTAACTGTAAAACAAAACTACGACTAGGACTACTAGGACTAGGAGTTTTTTTTTTTTTTTTGATAAGTAATTGCGAGGTTGTTTTTAAATACTGACGTGGTACCCTGTTTTTTTAGGTTGTCCGATTAAATTGAACTATAAAATTAAATATCAATCTTTTTTTTTTTAATGAAAAAATATCAATCTTTATAAGTTCTCTCTCTCTCACTGTTTTATTTATTTATTTATTTATTTTATTTCTGGCGTGTTTATACTTTTTTTTAATAAAGAAAAATAAATAACCTGAAAATTGAGGTCATATTTTTTTTTTTAAAGAAACACATTATTGCAATCGAGTTACAGAATGAGTAATGCTATAGACAGAAATTATTTTATAACATTTTTACAAACTGCTGATGTGATTTTAATAATTTTCAAATAATCACTAATAAACATAAATATAATGTTAGTGGTTGATCCATATTAAAACTAATAAGAATTTGTCACATCAATAATTTGTAAAAATGTTGTAAAATAGTTTATAACTGTAACATTGCACTTACAAAAGAGTAATTAGTGTATTGGGCAAAGAAAATTAGGTTTCTTGATCATAAATTTATTTTCGTTTTAGTTTTGGACATAACTTTTTTTTAATGATACATAGTTAATAAATCTACATCATGTATCACAATAAATACTTTTAAAAAAAAAATGTAAAGACGTCTTTAATAAAGTCTTAGACTAGTGAAAATAATGGCTCATGTAATAACTAACACTAATTGGGTAATTGATATGAAAATTATTTAAGTAGCTAATGGATATAGAAATTGGTAACCAGTAGACGTCCAATGGTCTCGTTTCCTTTTAGTGTCGTGATGTGAATTTATTTATTTATTACTCTTTTTTTTTTTCCCATGACAAGAACTGAACAACACTATTACACCACAAGACTTTTGGCATGATCCATTATGGTATTGATTTTACTAGAAACAGCATGATGTGCTTGACTGTGTAAAACTTGATAATTGTTTTTACTTAAAAAATTGTAAATAAGAATTACATAGTACTTTTTTATTATTATTAAGATTCGGTTAATGTATGCTTTTAAGATACACATAAATCACCAATTTTAAGAAACTTTTTTTTTTCTTTTTTCTTTTTTTTATGAAAAATCGAAAAAGGCTATCAAAAAATTCAATAATTTTTTCATAAAAAATTTTCTAAAATAATTTTACTAATGTATGCCCTAAAAATATATGTTAGTAAAACCCTTATTATTATTATTATTATTATTATTCAATAATTACAGTAGAGGAGGAAGAAAGGCACACCAAAAGGTGCTAATTGAACTACAGCCTACAAAGCTCTCGGCAGTAATGTAACCGTAGGAATTTAAAAACATCATATTCTTACATCCTTTATACAACAAAAGAACAAATTTATTTAGTAAGAATTGAAACCATTAAGAGGATAAGCATTTAACTTACTCAGTTTGAAATGGTTAAAATTTAAGCTGGAGCAATATATTCTTAATAAATTCTTACACACGAGATCAAGAATGTAAACCCTCATGCAGAAACCGAGCCTGTCCGAACCTACTCTACCATTTGCAGTTCTCTTTCTATTCCATCCATTAGAATTAAATCAGTACATGATTCTCAAAAAAATAAAATAAATAAAAAATAAAATAAAAAATCAGTACATATACAAGCCCTTAAACCCACTAGAAAGTTTTTATCAAGTTTTACAGCTATTAAGCTGTCCGAGTAACTGCTGCACCATTTCGATGATGGAAGGAACTATCCCTTACACACAGCATAAAATCAAATGCCAAAATCAAGGACCAAAAGTCCATGTAGTTTGAGAGACAGAGAGAAGACCCAGAACCAGAAGCCTACACCAATACACACACACACACACACATTAAGTACCTGTACATAGCCACATAGTTGAATGGGGACTTTTTACATGGATTTCTTAGTTCATACAAAATAAGTTAGATAAACCACAGGCCCGTTTATAGTCATGTAAAGATCTGTTAACAGTCCACATTTTTTCCTTCTGATCTTTTGTGAATGGATGTCAGGTCAGTCAAATGACGCATGGTTGGCCTACCATGCGGGCAATTCCAAGGAGATTTCAGGTCTGCCAAATGCTTGAGTATCTGAAGCCATCAAGTAAATCAGTAATGTAACACTTATGCTTCTCTCTAATATGTATAATGATATATTCTTTATCCAATATAATTGAAAGTGCAGAGAATGATGTCAGAAAAATTACAAGAACTAACTGCAAAATAGGACTCATAAGCTCAGGAAATTATGAAGTTTGAAAGCAACGAAATGCATAGATTCTCGTTGTGTAAGAAATTCAGCAGTAAAAGGGTCATGCTTCACGCATGGACATGGAAAGGGTCAAGGGCAATTCAAAGTAATCTTGGGTTATTACCTTCTGCATCTCATTTCTGTCAAGCGCATCTCCAATCATAATAGATGATCTGCATGCACGTGATGCCAGCATTGCACGAACTCTGCTTGGGCAAACAGAGTCAAAAGTATCCATTTTGTAACTCCCAATCATTGAGCATTCCCCTTCACTATCAGCTAGAGTAGAAATCAGGTCCTTGACATCTGCTCAAAGAAACTGTAAATGGTAAATGTCTTTTGCACTCTGTTTCATCAAAATGCAAGAACTTTTAACAAAGACATATTTGTGATAGTGTTGCACAAGGCATAGCAACATATTCCTATATGGTCATTACATTCAAAATACGGTCTATACAGTAGAATATCAGGGGGAAAAAATCTGAAAGCAACAACTACCTTCGACTCCAAAAGTAATGTTTTTACTGAATGGGACAGCTTTCAATTTAAAATGCTGCCCAGGTGGAGCATGTGGATCCTCTTCCAGAGTGAAGCCATTTTTCCTGAAATTGGAACTCATATTACCATCAGAAAAAAAAAGAGTATTAAGAAATTATATATATATATACACACACACACCCAAATATGTAAATGGATGAGGACAATGCAAGACTCCGGGAAAAAAGATTAAAAATGAACAAATTCTAGTGATTCCACCAGCAGAATCTCTATGTATCATCATTGTAAACTTGAACACTGATTTGTGATTCATTAACAATTATAATATCATGCAATAATTTAGGGTCATAACTTTTTTTGTTACAATGAATAGGGTGAAAGTGTTCAGCATGTGTGCTTATGTAGGCTTTGCTCATCTGGGAACGTCTAAATTTGGGTATGACTACGTGTGTGCGTGTATGAGGTATGCTTAAAGAAGGATATTTCTAAAAGAAAGTAAATCTGAGAATGCAAAGAGGTTGAGATCAACATTAAAAAAAAAAAAAAAAAAATTTAAGAAAAAAAAAACACACACACACACACACACACACAACAACAACAACAACAAACAAATGAAAAAAGGCTTACAAATTAAAAAACTAATGCGTCTAAATTAGGGTAAAATATCATTTTCGTCCCTAAACTTTCACAAAAGTTTATTTTTCGTCCCTAAACTTTCAAGAGTTCTTTTTTCGTCCCCAAACTTTGCAAATCGTTCTACTTTACATTTATGTGTTGCCTAATGGAATGCTAACATGGTATTTGACTTAGATCAAACCATTTTGTTATAAAAATTATGGACAGGTGGCATGCATTTATTGGCACGTGTGAAAAACAGCTACGTATTGATGCCAACTGGGTTTGCCAGGGAGATGAGTGTTTTTCAGTTCTCATTTGGCAGATGAGAAAATGAAAGAAAATAATGTATAGTAAGTTATTTCAGGTTCAGTTGAGTTCTTCCACAGTTTGAAATCCAAAGCACTTCACTGTGAAACGTTTAAGTTTCATGAGTTTACTTTATTTCCTTTCATTTTCCTTTAACTTTTCTAGGCAACCAAACAGAATGTTAAGAATTTTCAAGTTCACAAAAACTTAAAATCTGAATAACAGTGAAGGTGGAGAATCTGGCCATATTTCAACAATTTGTATGCCAGAAATCTTTCAGATTTGCTAGATTTCAACAAAATAACCAACTGAGAGGAGAGAGAGCCAGGTTCGGATTGGGGACTTTCAATTCTGAAGTTTAATAATGAAAATCTTCAAAGTAAACAATGTAATTTAAAATGTCATGTGTGATTTGGTTGAGGAATTTATTCACTCACAACACAAACAAAACTCCATCACCAACCCAACCCCTACTCTCTCTCTCTCTCTCTCTCTCTCTACCGCTTTCAACGTTTTCTCCACCAGATTTCAAGATGTGTGCTTTTGTGCCTTCAATCTCTACAGATATACCCCAAATACCCACTTGTTTTGATTTTTTTTTTTTCCTTATTTTTGACTTTTTCTTCGATTTCTATAAAAGGGATTTCTGGGGTTAGTGAACAGACTTTAGTCTTTATAAAGAGAGAGAGAGAGAGAGAGAGAGAGAGAGAGTAAGCATCATAGAACAGCTAATGGGTAAAAAGAGAAAGTGAGCAATGGTGATATTTAGCAACGAAGAACTAAAAGTGAGATGAGTGGGTATTATTGTTTTCCATGTGTGCCAATAAATGCATGCCATGTGTCCATAATTTTTTCAAACAAAATGGTTTGGTCTAAGTCAAATGTCATGTCAACATTCCGTTAGGCCACTGAGGATATAAACTAATGGACAGACTGAAGGATGTAAAGTAGAACATTTTGTAAAGTTTTAAGGAAGAAATATGAAAATTTGAAAATTTCGGGACAGAAAACAAACTTTTGTGAAAGTTTAGGGACGAAAATGATATTTTACCCCAAAATTTATTTAGAGCTTGAATTTGACTGAACCCAAGGTCCTGCAAAGTCAACGACATCAACCTCCCATTTAACCCTATTTTTGATGGTCACTTCCCCATGAGCAACCATTCTTCCTCGGCAATTCAATCGCACTCCAACAGCTAAGTTTGTTCTAATTCTAACATGCACTCATAGCATGTTTGGTAAACATAATTGTTATGTGGTGTGATGCCCAGAGGTTCAAACGAAGTCAAACAAAGTTATTTACTTTTGGTAATTCACCTGTAAATTAACAGCTTCAGAAATGACCAAAATATAAATAATGAATAGACAAATATAACAAACAAAACAGAAGCAGATGAGGTAGTACCTAATTACGTCAATGTGCATTGAAGCAACCACCTCTTCTTCAGTAGATAACTCCAACCTCAATGGCCTGTCCATATAATATTTGGAAGCAAAGGTTTATAATTCAATCTCTAGCAGATGCAGAAATAGTGTAAGCATATCAATAATAACAAAATGCCTAGACAACCACTAAACACAACCAATTTAAATTAAAAAGCTTACTCAAAAGTTCAAACCTCACTTGGAGAATACTAAAATGACCATAACCCAACCCAGCCCCCATGACAGAGAAGCTAAATGCAGAGCTGAGTGGCAGATATATTTGAATGTCATTTGAATTCCTAAGGCTCTAGCAGCTCCCAAATGTATAAAATCTATTCATATCTAAATTCCGCAACTACAGAAGCAGAAGAGATTCTTATCCTATGCCAACAACTTCAGAGAATGGATGGAAAAGTCTCCAGTAGCTGACATATTTGTCGAAGTACAGTTCAGACAATGGCATTCCATAAAAGGGTTTGACATACACGTCAAAGTACAGCTCAGCTATCTGGAGAAGCTACACCCAGAGGAAAAGAGTACAAGGTGGTTGGCATTACCAAATTGTGATAACTTTGACCCTGAACATCCAATCCTCTAGTTAGCAATACATCTGATTTAATCGGTAAATTTTTCCTATAGATGATCCTAATCTTGCACACCATGTTCATACCCTATGTTGATTACTTATGACAAACCCAGCAATCTAGACACATAAAAGCATAAGTGCTAGTGTGTGTGCATACCCATTAGGGTGTATGCTAGTAGTTGGAGGCTTGGGAGGAGCTGTAGACCTAGATATCTTGGATTACCCAATACACAATTTTGGTAGATGGGGTCGTATATCCGTGGTTTACTCCCTAGGGGTGGGTCCAAAGGGCCCTACCTTGGTGAGGTTCCATGTCATAAAAATTAAAAAAATCTTTTGTGTGCAGGTGTGCACAAGCATGCATAGAAGGCTAAGATAATTGTCTTCAAAAATCAATTTGTAATACAATCATAACTTCTGCTTTAGCATCAAACAATGAAAATTTAACTTGAAACTAAAAAATAGGTACTATAATTAATATTGAATTCTGCATGTAGCACAATAAAAGTAGACGTGCAATAAAAAATTCTAAACTCAGATAGATAAGAAAAGAAAAATAATAGAAAAGCAACCTCTAAAGAAAAAGACCCATCTATTGAATCAGATAAAGCACTCCAAATGTCACAAAAAATACTGTATCTTAGAAGAGAAGTTCTCAACACGCTTTTAGCAAACATGTACAGAGTGCTTATCCTCTATTTGTTATCACTGTTTACATAAATCATTATACATTCTGAGTAGAAGCAAATCAAATAAGAACAAAATAATGAAATCCAACTTCTCACCGGAGCAAAGGCTGTTGGTTAAAAATGGTTGATTGAGAAAGACGCTCAAAATTGTATTTCTCATCAGCAGCATGCTGAAAATTCAGAAAATTTTATTAAAAAAAAAAAATCAATTGAAAATGTCTGCAACTGGAACACAGAAATTGAAGTAAAGAA
Source organism: Quercus lobata (assembly GCF_001633185.2). Classification (NCBI taxonomy): domain Eukaryota; kingdom Viridiplantae; phylum Streptophyta; class Magnoliopsida; order Fagales; family Fagaceae; genus Quercus; species Quercus lobata. The sequence continues at coordinate 27,267,498 of NC_044915.1, read as the reverse complement.
TCATTTAGAAGAATTTATTGTTCAATAAAAAAGGGAAAAAAAAAACCTTTTAGATATTAAGGGAAAAAGATTCACAAGAATATATAATATTACCTGATCCACGATAAATAAATCTTGATCCAACTTCCCAATTATAAAACCAAGGTTGAATTGCCCAATCACCTATAAAATAGAAGCAAAGGTTGGTCAGTACTAATTAATCATAATCAGAATGTACATAAGGTTGGGTAGGGATGGGTTAAAAACAGCCCAGCCTGATATGGATCCACTAATAAGGGACAAAAATTGATTTTTGAAAAACTTAAAAATAATTCATCACTGATACTAGGTTGGATAAGCAAAGAAACCAAAACCAAACCTAATGTGTCTATTTCAGGTGAATCAGAACATGTATCTATTCAAGTGATTTTTTGTTTTTGTTTTTTCGGTCCACTTGTATTAGTAAAATTAATCTAATTTATGAATGTGTAAATAATTATAAGGCTAAAATGCAAAACTGACCTTCTAACTTTCTTTAGATTTCATTTCAGTCCTCTAACTTTACTTTCATTCATTTTAGCCCTCTAAGTTTCAAATTTATTCAATTAAGGTTTTTTCATTAACTTTTATTAAAAAAATTTGAAAAAAAAAATCTGGGAAATATTTTTCAATCATTAATTGAATTTTTTTAATTTTAAAAATTTGAAGAAAAATTTATAAAATTGAAAACTTAACCACAACATATAACAAAAGTTGATGGAAAATCCTTAATTGAATAAACTTAAAAGTTAGAGAACTGAAATAAACAAAAACAAAGCTAGAGAACTAAAATGAAATTTGAAGAAACTTAGAGGGTCAGTTTTACATTTTATTCTAATTATAAACAATGTGTTGGGGGACCACAATTTGACTCCCTACAATCACTCTAAAAACAAGCTCGCGTAGTATGATGTCAAAACCCATAAAAGATTTGAGTGTGTCTTCCTCATCATCAATTGGTTTTGAGATGGAATGACACAGCTTACAGTTTGACAAATGGTATCAGAGTCAAGGTCATGGGTTCGAGTCACAGGAGTATCATTGTAAGGGAGGGATTATTGGGAGGACCACAATTTGACTCCCTACAACCACTCTAAAAACAAGCCTGCAACAGGCTTGCGTGATGTGATATCGAAGCCCATAAAAGATTTGAGTGTGTCTTCCTCATCACCAATTGGTTTTGAGGTGAAATGGCACAGCTCACAGTCTAACATAGTGAATAACGAATATGGCAACCTTCATTCTACCAAAGTCCTCCTTTCTGAATAGTTTTTCCAACTCTGTAGTAGCTGCAGCTAAAGCCTTTGCCTTTCGTTCCTCATTATCAGGTTGAGCAAGGTCCAGAGTTGCAGCGTCATAGCACCTATAGTGATCATAACAAAATAATCCAGTTAAAACATAGCACAGTCATATCTTTTCCTTCTTCAAATGGAATTTACTGTGATATAAACCTTTTCATCTTTGCTCTTCCATCTTTATGACCACTAGATTGTAAAATAGACAGCCTCTGCTGCCGCTTTGTCTTCAACCCTTGAAAACTAAATTGCAAGGTGGAACACAACTCTAGATCAGCAGGTGACTTTGGAGCATCTAATATGGATATAGAAGAACGTGACGGAGACGCAACAGAAGGATCTTGTAATTTATTTTCGAGATCCTTGCTAGATGACGCAATTGGTGCCATGGTAGAAGAAGGCACTGTTTTCTCTTGACCCTCTGGTTCCTGAAATGAACTAGTTACTCAGAAGCAGAAAATCTTGTCAATGGTTGGTCAGGTCATCTGATGCTTACAATACTGCCAACTTTAAATTTGTAAAATGGATCTATATAAAAGCTGAGAAGTAAATAATCAAGCTCTTAGGAAGAATGTTTTAAAAACAGCATGCATTCTTATTCATAGCAGTGAGAGAGAAAATGAAAGCTGTGGGCTTAGCTTAATTTTGGGGGAAACGTTTAACATGCATTGGTAGCAAAGTGTAAACAGTTATCACGACATCCATGTTTTAGTGGTTACAATTAACGCTAATATATAACCTCTTCAATTCTGTTACATTTAATTGTTTGACAAAAGAATACCCAACAAAATTTCAAGATTCTTGGTCAAGAGGTTATGATCAAACGTCTTATGCTGATTATCTATCCATCAAAAACATTACAAGCCAAGCTTATTAAAAAACTGACTGAGTTTCACCATTCAAGGTTTTCAATGGTGAGAGCAACTTTAGCCTTTAAAGACATTTCAACTTCTTTTTTTTATATTCCTTCTTTTTGTTCTTTAACATCTTTGTTCATCATTTCTACAGACAAGCTTCTCAAACTTATGGATAATGTTTTCAAATACCTCATACACAGTTGTAAAATCACTCAAAAGTTATCAACATATTATAAATAAAGCCCATTATGTCACAAGTTATAGCAAAAAAATTGTACACTTACATTACTGTAGATTTTTAATTTTGAAATAAAGAATATTTCTATCCTCATACTGGCTGCTGAAAGGATACAATATTGATATATATATATATATATATATAAATCGGTAAATTACAAGCACACCTAGTGGGTATTGAACCCACAACTTCATCCTCTATCTTGCTCTTACAAGGGAAGGAGCTACCATTTGAGCTAGATCTCATTGGCAAGATTGAAATAAAAAATATAAGAGCATGTATAGAGCATAGACATACACACCTTTCCAGGTTCTCCATCTTTACGATTGCCTCTAGAAGAAAGTGGAATTCTAAATTTATTTAAAATCGTATCTGCTCTAAGATACTTGGAAGGCTCATTCTTGTTCACCACAGCAGAATTATCAACCAGGTCATGACTCGCTGGGGATCTTGAAACAGCAGCATGCCTTTCAGAATCATCATTCTTCAAATGACAAGAAAGGGTTTCATTTCTAAGGATAGGCAGTTCAGATAATGTTGTACTAATGCTTTCATGCTTTCTTTTATTGACAGTTACAAATTTTTTAAGTGATGATTGGACATAGCTTGAACGACCACATGAATCTGTATTAGCAGCAATTCCATTCTCATCCCCTCGTGAAGGGGACGAAGCAATTTGATCAGTTGCAACACTGTTGAGGTGACCAGTAAATTTCCTACTGCTATCGGCCTTTTTAGTGCCATGTACTCTAAGAGTGAAATCTTTCTCCATGAATTTGCCATTATTGGTGTGGATTGATCCTTCTTGATCATGCACTAGCTGCTGAGCATTTTCAACTGTTTTGAGAGGAATTCCATCCTCTGTAACATGCTCCTCAATAACTTCTAGATCACTGCCATCTGGAGATAATTGTTTCAACATATGAGATTTCTCATGTGGAGAGCACAATTCAGAGGAATCTGCTTCCTTAGTGCACTCCTCAACTTTATTAACAGGATAAAAAGCATAACTTGGGGAATATATCTTCTGTAAACCCTCCCTTAGGGCAGACAATATGGAGCTTTCATCAGAAAGAAATATTTTCCTTTTATCAGGAGTTACATTAACATCGCATTCTCTTGTTGGAATAGTGAAGTTCATGATTGCAATTGGATACTGCCGGGAGTTTGCACCTTTATATAATTCATTCACCAGCTTACCGACTTTAGGCATATCCACTGGTCGACCATTAACAAAAAAGAATTGTCTGTCTCCCAAGTTGCGTCCACTACCATGTCCAAACCTGGAAAGGAAGCCATCAACTTTGCAACTGTCTGATATAAATATATTCATAGGCTCTAAGCAGTTGAAGATGTTCATGCCAAACACTGTAATGATGTTATCTTTAAGAGAACCAGTTCCTTGTGTTTTAAGTACCACAGACTTCGCATTTTTCCCAGTTGTGTTGGTGCAGACTAACCGAACTCCTTTTGCAATTAAGGCGTAGGCCTGAAAATTTAAAGAAGAAAAAATGATGATGATAATGAAAATAAAAACTGAAGAAAATCTGAGTTTTTCGGCTTTCCATACACACACACACACATATAGCATATAGATCTTTTAGCCAAATTCAAATAACTAATTAGTTCACTGGCAGGTTAACATTAAGATTGCACTCAAAGGATTATACAACACCCAAATAATTGAAGTTATGACACAGAAAAGAGAAGCTCACATTCAATAATGAAATAAGCTTTCCATATTCCTTGCGAATGTTGCGACTAAATTCTTTGCTTCTCACAGGTAAATTGGAGAACAACTTCTTAACAGTGACCGTGGTACCAATTTGGCGTGCTGTTTTCTTTTCAGCTACCAGTAAACCTGAATGGTCATAAGTTAAATGTGTAGCAACTGACTCATTCTTTGTCCTAGTCTCAACAGTCAGATTCCCCAAAGCACAAAGTGAACTCAATGCCTCCCCTCTGAAGCCAAACGTGGTCAGTGACTGGAGATCAGGAAAATCCAATAATTTCGACGTATGATGCTTAAGTGCAAGAACCTGCAACAAATTTTTTTTTTATAATAAATCAATAATTATATGCTACCTCATGCAATGAACTAATGACAGATACAATAAGCAGTATCAAAATTAAAAAAGGACATAATGAATACTTTTCCTTCAAATTGATTTAATGAGAACAAGCAGTCAAGCACAAAGTTCAACAACTAATACTACACAATTTTATAAAGGACATAACGAACCCAGTAACAATTGAAGTATGAAAATCTATAATTACATCCAACTCCAACACTCTATACTTCACAGTATGTACATATCAAACTCAAGTAAAGTAAGCTATTTTGAACTAAAGCAAGCTACATTGAATATAAGTTACAAGGTAAGATTTGCAAAATATTAATATTTTACAAATAACTATTTAAATTGGTACTGTTTTAAAACTATTTGGGAATCTAGCATTTTTTCCCTTTCTAAATTGTGTTTTCAAAGCATGTTGAAATTTTTGTTTTTAAAACTCGATTTTATTTGTTGAAATCGGGTTTTCAAAACACAACCTCACCCTCAATCTTACTCTTACAAAAAAAAGGAAATGTCATTTTAGTTAAAGCTCATTAGCACTTGAAATTGCAAACAAAATCTCTTATAGTTAAGATATATTCATTTCCATCAAATGAAAATAGTTTCCACTAATATAGCGTAGTAGTCTCCTAAACTCCCTCCCAAACACTCTGAATTCGCGAACTGTAAATCAGAAAACGCAGTGAACATAACCCTAATCCAAAACGACACAACAGAGCCACAATCGCATCAGTCAGTATTTCAATTCACATATATAATGAGAAATCATGCATTTATTAGCGAAGAAAATTAGGGTTACGTTACCTTGAAGTTGCTGGGGGAAATGCCGCAGCCATTGTCGATGACCTGGAAGTAGTCCTGGCCGTAGTCTTTGAGAGAGATCTCGATGCTGGTGGCGCCGGCGTCGAGGCTGTTCTCGACGAGTTCCTTCACGGCCGACGAGAGGTCAATGATCACTTGGCCGGCACAGATTCTGTGAACCACACCTTTGTTTATGGGTTTGATAGCGGTTGGAGATGGAGAATCAGCTGCTTCCATTGAAGCCCCTTGTTTCGGACCAACTTTCACATTGGTTTGGGGACTGTGAATTCAAAGTTACTGGGCAGCAAAACCATGGGTCTCAATTTGTACTTTTGTCACACAGAGAGTGATAGAGAGAGAGAGAGAGAGAAACCCTAGCAGGATTGTAATGTACGAATTTTGCCGCCAAAACTGAAGGGAAAGTGAGTCGGTATATAAAGGGTATGCTGAAATGAACCGGTTATATAGAAATCCGTTGGCTTAAATTTATGAAGGCTTAATTAATGTTTGGTTACTCTTCATTTTCACTTTTTGGTTTTTTTTTTCTTTAATTTTGAATGTAGAAAAAAAAAACTTATTTACAGATTTGACTTATATGGGAACTTGTTTTGAATATTTAATTATGAAATGCTAATGAGTACTCTTAGAGTACTGGTTAATAATCCAATTAAATAAAATTTTTATGAAAAAAAAAAAATTAATGTTTTGACAACTTTTTTCATTTTTCATAAAAATAATGTCAAAACTTTTCTAAAATAAATTGTTAACGAGGACACTCTTAGCATGACCCTACATAATTTACCTATAAAATGCTTACTTCTCCGGATTGACTAATGTTCCTTATTTTAGGAAGAATTTTTTTTTTTTTTTTTTTTTTTTTTCACTTGCATAGGTCACTTCAATTACTTAAGTCTGAGTTGAGGGGACTTAATAGTTGGTGGGTCCCACTAGTTTTTAAAAAATTAACAAAAATGTCATTCTACTTGTTTTCATTGGAAATGCATATTTATTTTTTTGTATTCAAATTCAAATTTAGAATATTAAAAATGAAAACTGAATATAGATTTTCAAACCAAACCAATTTTTTATGTTGTAAGTCTTACAAAAGACTGAAAATTAATATAGAAAACACCTACTTATTTTCTCAAACCAAACACCCTCTTATTAGCTAATTTTTCAATAACTTTGGATTTAAAATAGTTATTTTCAACTCAAAATTGTTTTCCCTATTTTTAAGTAAGTGCACTAAAATGGACCAAACTAGATCGAAGATTAATTGAAGTAAATGATACATTTATGTGGCTTAACAGGAATATAACAAAAATAAATACTATGCTTCAACTTTTGGACATTACTAATCGTAAACATGTGCAACGTACAGAAAATTTTGATGATTTGCTTTCTTTTGTTAAGTGAAAAAATGAAAATTGTAACTGAAACTTATAAGTGTTAGTCCTAAACCATTTTTAAAGTGATGGATTATTTTCTAACAAAGTATAGTTAAAACAATATATTAGTTTTTTAAATTAAGCTATCTACATTTGTTATTTGAAAGTGTTTTAAATTTTGTAATTTTTTTAAAGAACATAATGCATTTTACATTATAAGGTGAGATATTTTACAAAATAACGTAGTTGGTTGAAATTTGTTTATAGTACTCCTTATAAACTATACATCATTTATACATCTAGCCTAAAGGTGAAGTATAGATAAGTAAATCTATAACTTATATTAGAGAAAAAAAAAAATGTAATGTTATCAAGAGTCTACCAAAATTTCGAAAGTGGACCGAAGTAGATTGAAAAGATTGAAGTAGATCAACATGGACTGAACTGACTGAAGTAGGCCAAATTGGACCAAAATAAGAATACATAGCTTATTTACTTATATATTTGTCTCAAAACCATTTTGCAAGTTTGTGGAACAGTTTTCTTTCTTTATCTTTTTTTTGTTTTTTTGTTTTTTTTAAGATCTTTAAATTTTGGTTATGTATAACTTTTTAAAATTTCATCTCTTTAAGTATTTTAACCAATTTTCAACAAATAAAACTGCAATTTTTTTTAGAATGAAATAAAACTGCATTTAAATTAATATGATGGTGTGAAAAACTAAAACCCGATTTTTCTTTATAATAGTTTAGGATTTAGGTGTTGAAACAGTTGAATAACGGACATTATTTTATGGGGTGAGGTTGTTGGCGTTGACTGCATGATTATCCTCCGACGATGATCCAAAGAAAAAATACAAGAAAAGGTTCGTTGCTGAATTAGACAGGGAATATGCCATAACATAGGGGACCCCAAATAAGATTCAAGAATAGAGTGAAGGGGATCCAACCTCGTGGTTTGGTCCTAGAGAACGTTGAGTTTAATGATGACAAGCCAAAAAAAAAAAAAAAAAAAAATTAGACCAACAATTTGATACCCATGATTAATGGTCATGATTCTTAAATAGTTCAGGTTGATGATTGTGTTGGTATGTGATTTCATCTTCAAATAAACGACTCTTTTCTTTATAGACTAAAGCATTATTCAGGTAGATAATTTCTTTCTCCTAATTTATACAAGTCTTAATCAACAACTCATACGAAGTCGGAACTGTTTTGTTGCATTATGTAACACAAGAAACATGTAAAACGGTTTTCTTAAGGTAGGCAACAACTAACAACGCAAGCTCTATAGTCTATATCAGTTTAAGAGACTTTGTACACAATTTATAAACATAAAAAGTCAATATGAATACACAATTTATTCCATTTCTTTGAGCTTTGCATTCTACCTACAGAAATTCACCTTGACTACAATAATTGAAGATGATCTTTCGCAATTTTTGTAGGTTAAAAGAACTTGTGAAAACTTCTGCTTGTACGCCTCTCAAAAGCAACTATTTCACGGAGATTGTCCAAATAAGATCTGCATCAGATTCCACTGTTATTTTTTCTCCTTTTACAACATTTGATGTGCTTATTAAACCACCAAACCTCATCTCTGTATTAGCTGGAATAGACAGAACACAGATTTACAGGACATTAGACAATAGCAAATTGCATAGCCACGGAGGTAGTTAAAAAATAATACATAAAAATGAACACACATTTTTTAACAATATAATTAATATTTTATTGAGAAAAAAAGAATAATTTTTTATACATGATAGGATGTGGAGTGCGACAAGAACATCAAAGCCAAGAAAGGAGTTCTTCCCACTAAAGCTTGGTAACTAAAAGCGAAAACTCAAAAAATTATTATGTGATTGTGATACACTCACTGAGATCCCATTGAAGTCCAGTCGTTGTAGTGCTTTTGGATAATGGAAAAGGAATGAGTCCACAATGCGGACCCTCAACAGAGGATTGAATATGGATCTCATGACGATGAGTTCTTGGAAGAAGGCGAACAAGTGATTCGTCAGTTATAAGAATTATTCTCAAGCTTGAAAAGACAAGCAGAACATTGAGGTTTCCTAACGTGTGATCAAACCGCCCACCAAGTGCTCCAGCAACAAGAATGCATAGCTGGCATCAAATCAAGAATAACAAGAATTACAGGCCAAACAAAGCATGCATGCCAGTAATAATTCAGCAGATTTGCAATGCATCTGGCACAATAAATTAGTACTAACGAGTCCCTAATCACAATGTGCAAGAACTAAGGCAAATGGTTCCATAAAAGAATTTTAAAATTGCAATTTTAATATAAGCAACCAGACAGATTCAAGCTCACACAAGCAGAGCAGATTTTATAAAAAAGAGCTTCTATGATGACTGTATTTAACTTACATTTGGCTTATCAAGGTTTGGTGTAAAGTCACGTATATATGCCACACATTTATGTAGATCAGTGGTGTCCTGATCTTGAGATTCATCCAATATCTTGGTTCCCTGAATACAATAAACAAACATAGACATCCTAAGAATGGCTCCAGAACACTGCATATGCATTATGCAGAAACCAGAGAGCAGTAACACCATAATAACATAAAATGCACAAAAAGACTTGTCAGATAGGATACACATATCATGGATCTTTAGATGCCAATTCCAGGAATGACAACATATTTGTAAAGGTTTAACCAAGGTCACAAGTTTCAAAATCATGCAGGAATGACAGGATCAATTGAAGGGTTTGTGCACGAGGAAAGAAAGATAGTCACCAGGTTTGCATAAAAGTCCAGTACTTCTTTTCGGATTGAATCCATGTCACCTTTAATAACATCAGGCTTGTACCTGGCTCAAATCCGGAAGTCAGTGTTGTTTGACAAACCAGCATTATGTAGACACACAAACATCTCTACAACTTTCAAAACAAGATAATAAACCCCAAAATAACAAAATACTCAAAATTCTATATGGTGCAGTCTAATCTGGTTCCTTGAGTGCCACTGGGCAGATTTGAGGCTTGAGGAGCAAAATTGATATAGCTCATCCAAAACAGCACACAACACTAAAGAACAGAATTTGACCATCCCATCATCAAGAGAATTGGGGAAACGCTTAAAATAGATCTCATTCCCAGCATGAAATATACGTACTAAAACAGGTAACACCACATAAGAATATTCCAAATGATTGAGAAACATATTTACTGAAACAGGGAATACCCCACGAGACTATTCAAGCTTATATGCAGCAAATTCAGTTATTATAGATAGGAGGCTTCATTATGCTTTGATCTGAAACTAAAATACGAAGCATTCTTGAGTTTCGTATCACTCTATCCCAAATGATTGGCAAAATTATACTAAGAGCATCTGATGAAGCAAAGGAAGTCACAAATCCTTCAACACATTCAAGTGTAGATCTTTCATCAAGGTAGTAATTGTAGGATGTATCCTATCCTTGCACACATTTCAGCAGTTTCCAATGAATTCAAATTCATAGTAATTCCTAATGCTTAATATGAAGCCATTTTATTTATTTTGTTTCCACAGAACATGTGGCTCTCAGCCTTTCTTCTCAATTTTGATCCATTTATATAGGCTAAAATTTTATAACAATAGCCACCAAAAACTTTTTAACTTATGTGGACTAAGATCAACTTTAACTATTTCTAAAGTTTAAAGGGTCTTACAAACACATAATTTCCATACTAAAAACTATATGTCCCCACACGTATACAACAACAAATATCTTTCAATGTTAAAAACAAAGACAAGAAATCCAAAAAATAAAAGTTTTCTGATGCACTTTGCGTTTCCACTTTCTACCTTCCCCCCATGAGCTCCACATGTCTCAAAAGACACGCAAACTAACTAACTTTTTTAACAAATACATTTTAACCAGGAAATTAAATCTTAAAGAACAAACCTTATTTATTTATTTATTATTATTTGGGATAAATAAGAACAACCTTTTCCGACAACTTTTTTTATCAACTGGTACTCTAGCTTTTGTTCTACAACAGTATAAATTCTAGGGTCACAAATTGCAAGAACCCATTTAAATTTTTTTTTTTTTTTAAAAAAGCTCAATATAAAAAAATTGAACAAGCACATAGCACTAAATTAAAACCCAGAAATTAAAACAATGGAAAAAATATATATATATATATATATATCAAAGAAGAAAAGGACCTGGTTCGAACATGGGAGGGGTCTTCATGTGGAAAGAGCAGAGGCATTTCATCATACACACGGTTGGCGCCTCCATCAGCACAGAGATGAAGTTGAGCTGCTCTAAATTGCAAGTACGCACGCACCGGATCATTTCTCAGAAAATTAAAAAAAAGAACACACACACACACACACAGAGAGGGTGCAGGATAAGTACCGTGGTTCCAAAGCAGAGGAGTGAATCTGGGGAGCTTTTGGTTGAGCACGACGAGTGCGTAGTACGTTTGAGGATGTCGGTGGTCGGCCGGGATTGTCGGTAAAAGGAAAGCCGAAGAATGGGACATAACCTCCATCGCTAACGTGCGGTACACAACCAGTTCCACACACACACACAGAGAATAAGAGACAAGAGAGAAAGAGAGAGAGAGGAAGCTTCTGTTTTCAGTTCTTTTTGTTTAGTTTTAGAGACTTTTGGAACAAAATATTATGGGTCCGTTTGGGGATTAAAATTATCATCGGGAAGATGATGACGTGTGATGATACATTGGTCAAAATTTACCTATTTTATTAATTTTCAACCCAAATGAGTATTTATTTATTTATTTTTATGTTGCCATTTTTCACAACTTTTGCCTCATTATTTGTTATAATTTTTACCATAATTTGTTAAACTGGTCACGAAAGAGAAGGCAATAGAGAAAATTTGAGTCAAAAGTGGTCAATTTTTTCTTTTTAATCTGGAAACTTTTTTTTCTAAGGATGTGTTTAGATATTATTTATTTTACTGGAAACTAAAAATTTATTATTGAAAATAATAAAAAAAAAAATTGTTACTATTCACTCTTCAAATACTGTTTATGTCTCATGCACAGTGCAAGAGAGGGGCTGGTTAAAAAAAAAAAAACTGCTGACGCAGGAAGATAAACGCAATTCTGACGCAAACTTAGAGGCTGTTTGGTTTGTCAACTGAAAACATATTGTTCAGTGTTTAAACACTGAACACTAGTGTCCAAAATTTGAAACAATATGTTTGGTGATAGTGTTTAAAATGGGGTTGTTTGAAAATAGTTGCTCAAAAACCTCTGTTTGAAACATAGTTTTTGAAACATGCCCGGACCACATTTTAAACAATGAAATTGCGTTTCTGATGGCACAACGGTAATAAAAATGAAATTCAATTTTCACTGCACCCGAACCCATAAAAATTATCAATTCACCTCCCTTGACAAACCCACCATACCTCCAGCAAGTTCCCATGGCAGACCCATCGTTGGCAACACTTCAGACAGAGTGACCACAAACCCATCTTCCTTTTCTTTGATTTAATTTATTCTTTAGTTTTTTTTTTTTTTTTCTCAACAACACACAGAACACCACAAACCAGCAATCACAACCCTCAAAAACACCAATTACAACCTACAAGATCTCAACAACACAAATTGGAACCCACAAATACACAACTCACAAATAGTCACGGCAGAAATTTTGTTTTCAATTCTTCCTCTCCACCGCCAAAATGCTTCTTCCTGGATCGGTCTCACAGAAAATCGGTCACGCGAAGAGACAAATCGGTCTCGCGGCAAATCAAGATTTAAAGAAAGAAAGAAAGAAACGGAAAAGAAATAAAGAAGAAGAAGAAGAAGAAGCAGAGGGAAGAACTACGCCTGAAGATCGGTGAACGGAGCTGTGTATATCTCGGGCTGAAGGTGCTGATCGGCGGAGAGCTCCGACGAACGTAAAGCCAAACCCAGATTCCAAAGATGCCCTCAGAAAACATACTAAATTACATTGAACACCAATTTTCAGTGAAACCCTAGAGACTAACAGCGAAGTACCTTTCCCGAATTGGAGCTGATGACTGGGTCGCCATGCTTCCCATTCGAAGAGTCCTGGTTGGTGTAGTCTTCGTAGGAGCAGAGAATGTCATCGGATCCGAAATCGAACCCCTTTGAACCCGGGTTGCCCCGACCCGACGATTCGGACGCCATCGATGGAGAATGATCGATCGAGAGGGAGATATTTGTAGAGAGAGAAAGCGTCGATGGAGATGAGGACATGCGTGGGTTTGGCTTTCTTTTTTCTGCTCGGAGGGAAGACTGAGGGAAGACTGAAGAGTGAAGAAAAAGGGATAAAGACAGAAGAAAAGGAATAAGAAGGGATAAAAAACGGATTTAAAAATTATTTTTTAATACGTTGTCAGCTTTTTTTTACCATTAAAAACATACATACCAAACATATATTTTACATTTTTTTAATACTGAAAAATATTGTTTAAACTATAATACCAAACACATTTTTTTGTTTTATTAACACTAAAAACACGTTGTTCAACAATACTTTTTAAACCATAATTTTCACATCTTTTTAAACAACAATTTTTAAAAACTATGACCAAACAGGCCCTTAAGTTTTTAGTTTTTATGATAAAAGTTTGAATGGTCAATTTTTTTGTTTCCTTTTTTGAATTGTCAAAGTTATTGTTTGATTATAATAGTCCGAGATAGCTTAAAGAATGCTATTAGTATTTAACCAAAAAAAAAAAAAAGAATGCTATTAGTATTATGTACGGTCTAGTGTATACTTATCCAAAAAAGATTATATAACTATAAAATAAAATTAATTTAATAATGTTTGGGACATAATATTTTTTACAATTATTGATTTGATATATAGGGTGGTTGTGATTTTTGCATAATAAAAGTAGTGTAGATTTTAGGTAGCTCAACTAGTAAAGTCTCGAGATTCAAAGTGATAGCCTAGTGATAATGGGTCTAATGACATTTTTTGTGTTGTCACATGATTGTGGTTTGAACCTCACTTCTCCTTCTCTTTCTCCTTCTCCTACCATCTACCTATCTAAAGAAAAAGAACAACAATTTTTGTCATCAAATAAGGCATTTGGATTTTATTCTCACCTACATCACAAATCAATTGATGTCTTAATCAAATGGTAAGAATAATAATCATCTAGCAAACACCATATTTTAAAAATCCCAACAAAATTGTAATAAACGAATTTAGGTGAAGCTAACTTTATCTGATCATAACAGCCCATCAGAGGCCAAAAGCCTTCTAATTTAATTGATACTTTCTAGTATTTTCAATTAAAATATCTACGCTTCAAATCTCAACTCTCTCAATTCTCAAATAAAAGAATTATATATATATATATATATATAAAGTCATGGGTGTGTGAACAGAAGAACTTGTGTAAGCAACATTTACCAATGAATTTAATTAGGGACACGGTTTGAGTCAAATCCTTCAGGACACTGAATCCAATACAATGTAAGCACGTCTAATTGTGCATTTGATAATTGTTAAAAAAATGTTTTAATTTTTGTTTCTTGCCTCTCCTTTTTAACACATTTAACATAAGAATTACTAAAATTTGTCTCTTTTAATAAATATTATACAAATAAATTACCGAAAATAAACAATATGTCAAATCAAATAAGATCCTATTAAAAACAAAATAAAACAAAACAGTAGACCTAAAGCCTTTTAAACCGTGAGTGGCAATTAAAAAATGCCAAAACTTAAAGAAAATCTACTCTTACAGGGGTCCACCCTCACGTGAGGGAGAGCAACGGAAACATAATATACCCTCTCTCTAGAACTTGACCCATGTAATTTGCCAATTACAAAAAAAAAAAAAAAAAAAAAAAAACGACAAAGAGAATTAAATATTAAAAATGGCGAGGGCCCACAAAAGTTCCATTCCTGGACATCGACAATAGATCCAACGATGCACAAAAACTCAATTATGCATCCGTATGCAGCTGTTGTACATCATTGCCAGTGCTGATCCGTGATATCAAAAACATTGTTGATAGATTTGCTTTGACACATAATTTACTGTCCTTTATACGTGCAAATATAATCTTAAACTTTACAAGATTATATTTACAAGCAAATAACCTCCGGATGTAATACTTAATAGTCTACAAGTTTGTCATGCGCACCAAACATTTCTTGAAGTTTGAGGAAATGATAAATACCCCAAAACTTAAAGAGAGTAACACTCCCCTCTTTTGAGGTTTGAAGAAAATCAACACATTAGTTATTCCATTAATAACAGTTACATAATTTTTTCAAATTTTTAAAAGTTGGCAAGGTGTATGTGTAGTATTGTAAGAATTGTAGAAGAAAAGAGAGAATTATTAGGGATAATTAGATCTGCAGACCTACTTGGAGTTGTTGTTGGAAGTGTTGTTTTGGAAGTTTGGTGACAAAGAACGGTAAATTTAACCTAAAAAGCTTTCATCAACCATGGTTAGGGTTTCCCAAAAAAAAAAAACCATAGTTAGGGCTTGGTCAATTATGTTATTGGATTCAATGGATAGATCAATGTGTTGATTTCCTCCAAACCTCAAGGGATGAAGTGGTATTTCCCTTGAATTTTGAGGAGAAGCCCAAGTTTAGGCTCGACTTTTAAATGAATTATGCATGTTGCTCGTGAACAAGTATGTCAATATGAGGCTTGATTTAAATGTAAGTAATTTGACAACTGTGGTGGGCCTTTTTTGCCTCTTGGGTTGGATTGCTCCTGCCGTACTACGGCCCTATAATTATAGGGTAGGAGAGTCAGGACTGGCCTAATTGAAACACACCTTAGGCTAGCTTGTGCGCAAGTTAGAGCCCTGGCGTATCATGTGCCCACGGCAGGAAATATTGTTACAAAACGTTATAGCAGGAAAAACATAATACAGCAAGATGACTAAAACGCTTTAACTAAAATATTTTCTATTGACAACGATAATACTTAAATAATTCCACAAAGGAGAAGTATGATAACGTGATTATAGCAGGAATAGATTAATAACAAAAAAGTTATGTTAATCCTTGATCAACCGTGGCAAAAGAAAAGGAGATTGGTCTACTAAAGGAATAGACTTGACTCTTCGGCAGATTCAAGTCCAAGAAAGGAACCAATCTCCAATGTGGGTAATTTAAGAGGGTAATCCTGCAGTAGAAGTTACTCACTTTGGAAAATGAAACTAAGTGGCTTGATCTCAGATTCTTGACTTGCTAGAGAGTGGGCTATTGAGAGGGAGAGAAGTGGGTAGCCTATTGGTGCATGCTTCTACTCCTATCACTCATATTTTTCTCCCTCACTCTCGGTTTCCTTATTTTCTTTGTTTTCTTATTTGTTTTCCTTGTTTTCTTTCTTTTGCGTTGTTGTTCCCTTTCCCTTTCCGTTTTCCTTTTTCCTTTTTTTTTTTTACTATACACGACTATGGCCCTTTACACTGCCTGCCATGACGGGATTTACCATTTTTACTCTTTAACTACTTTTGGCCTGTTATGGGTGTCCTACCAGGATTGCCTAATGGTCTGTTGGTTACCCAACCACCACCACTACACTGTGTTGGCCGTGCCATGCCTCATTCCCAGACAAAAGTGATTTTGTTTTGTTTTTTACTTCCCTTGACACTCTCATCCGGATAAGGGTTGGGCTTCTCTCTTACCAACCTCTATAACATGCACCTCATGATTCCAGCTCATATTTGCCACTTTTGGGTGGGATGTCATCCTAGCAAGACATTTCTCCCAAAAGAGCTTGAGCAGGAACCCCAAAATAGGCTCCCCTTTCTCCCCACCACCAGACCACACCCCCTCTTACCTCTGACTCATGGCCCACCTCCCTTGTATTGGCTGGGTACAGGTAGGTGATACCTGAGCCTTGTGTGCGTGCTCTACTTCCATATGAGTCTATTGATTTTCTAGCGTTCATGCGTTTGCCATTGCCTACAGGTTTGTCTGACTCTGCTACACGTTCTGGTGCTTGTTTAACTCTTATGGCATGGATGGGTTCTTGAGTCCTCATTCTTTGCATCTTATTCCTTCTTCAGGCTAGACATTGCTTGGGTGTGGGTTTTCTTTTTCTTTTTCTTTTTTTAATTCGGCCCATGTCTCCTTTCATTCCTTGTCCATGGGCTGGCTAATGCTCCTGCCACGCCACTGCATTATTCCTACTATGATACCACTTACCCTTGTTTACCTTATTACTTCTAGGCTTGCGGGCTGAAGTGCCTACCATGCCAGTTTCATATATTATTCCTTCATTTAGTTTCTACTATCCAGCATTTTTCCTGGGCCAGTTCATACAACATCTCGGGCTTCCCCAACCCATTTTATTCCTTAGGCATCCTCAGCCCATTTCATTCTTTGGGCATTCTTGTCCCATTTCATTCTTTCCTACTTCTTACATTCCCATGGGCTTTTGCTAAATCTTTTGGGCTTCCCTGGTCCAATTACCACATCCTTTACCTTTGGGTTTATTGGCTTTCAAACCAATCTCATTTACTAATTCCTTTCTTTGGGCTCCTCCAGCCTATTTTTGCTTTCTTTCTATTTCTTACGATTCCCTTAGGCTTGCTACTTCATCCTCTAGGGCTTCCTTGAGCCCGTTTACTGTCTCTGGGGCCACTTTATTATTTTGTAGGCTTGTGGACCATTACTCCTGCCATTCTGGCCCAATGGTCTTTACTTTTGCTGTTTTCTTTCTCTAATTTTTCATATTGTTGGGTTTTTTCTGCCAATAGGCCCTTTTGCCAAAAATGGGCATCAACACCCACCACATGGCAGTTCAAATGACCATACACATGTACTTTTACCCATATTACCTATTAAATGAGTCATATGATGTATTTAAATAATTTTAATGAGTTGGGTAATTTAATACATATGGATAATTTTAGCCCTATACACATATAGAAATATACTTATACAAACTCAATACTGGATCATGTAAGATTGTAAATAAGTTTTTAAGATATCAAGTGAGTACTTGCAATGTATTGATGATATAAATAGTCAACTTGGTAGTGAAAAGTACAATTTTTAAACAATACAAGGTTTCTAAAATACTAAGTAACTCAAATAATTTTTTTCAATATAATTTATTTGTTAGTTATTAGCATAGTTTTGTGAAGGGATAAAAAAAATGCAGCCATTGTGTTGTGTTTACCATATATGGGAAAATAATAAGTTAATCAAGTAGCTTGCAAACAAACTCCTACTTGTTTAAATATAAATGAGTCAAGCTAAAACATGTAATTTACTCTTTTTTTTAGAAGAACATGTAATTTACTTTGTTGATAAGCTTGGGCTCAACTCTTATTCTAAATATAATTAAATTAATGGTCTTGCTAACTTTTAATACTTGTCTCGCTTGTTTAGAGTACTACAAAGTAGTCTTATTACAATATTACCTAACCTCTTCTTTAAACCCTCATTTCATGGTAAACAGGAAGAACTTTTAAGTTCTAATGCAATTATATAAAACAATTGTTGATGTCCATTTTTGACAAGGGCCCAAGAGCAAAAGAAGCCCAACAATAAAGAAGATGAGAAGAAAATGAGGGGGAAAATGGTAAAGAAATAAGGAAACAAGCCCAGTGGGCTGGAGTGGCGGGATTGAATGCCAGTAGGCCCATGAAAATAACAAAAGGTAAAGAAGAAATAAACGGGCCGAGGATGCCCAAGGAATGAAGTAGTAAACCCATGGGAATAATAAGAGGTAAAGAAGAAGTAAATAGGCCGGGGAAGCCTAGGAATAAATTAGTAAACTCAAAGGGTTGACATGACAGGAATAATGGTCAATAAGCTCATAAGAGTAATAAGAGGTAAAGATGGAGTAAAAAAAGCTGGGGAGGCCCAAGGAATTTAGTAACAAGCCCATGGGAGTAAAAGGAGGTAAAGAAGAAGTAAATGGGCTGAGGAAGCCCAAGGGATAAAGTGGTAAAACAGGTTGACAAGGCAGGAATGATGGCCAATAAGCCCATAAGAGGTAAATATGTGGTAAGTGGGCCAAAGAAGCCCTAAGCCAGTGATTAATGAAGCAATGGGCTGATACAGCAAGAACATCAGCCCGCAAGCCCACAGGGTAATAAGAAGTAAAAGGAAAGACAAAATTGTAGCAGACACAATGAAGCAGTACGACAGGATTAATAGCCAAAAGGCCCACGGCCATAAAGAAGAAAACATGGGCTTTGCGAGCTATAAAGATGAAGGCTCTCACTTGAGCAATACCCAGCCCAGGAAGGAATGAAATGGAGAAAAAATGAGCCCAAAAGCCCACGCATCCTTCACACCACAAAGGATAAACACCAACTAGTATGTACAGCAGAACCAGACAATGCAAGGGTAGCGGAAATGGTGTAAAGGCCAAAAAGAAACAAATTCAGACGAAGTGGAGCATGCACAAAGGGCCAGGGCACCACCTACTTGTACCCAGCCAATACATAGGAGGTGGGTCATGGGTCAAGGTATTCAAATGGTATGGTTTGGCGGTGGGGAGAAAGTGGGGTCTATTCTGGGGTTCCCGCTCAAGTTTCTTTGGGGAAATGTCCTACTGGAATGACATTTCACCCAAAAGAGATAAGTATGGGTTGGGCCACTAGATGCATGCCATAGAGGTAGGTGATGAGGTAGTTTAATCCTTATCCATATGGGTAAAACAAGAACAGAGAGAGATAAGAAACAAGACAAGTAATTTTGTCTGAAAATGGAGAGTAGTGCAACTAGCACACTCTGGATAGAGGTAATGGCTGGACAGCTGGCAGGCTAATGGGCAGTCCTGGAGGGATGCCCATAAGGAGACAAAAACGGTTAAGGGACAAAAGGGGTAAATCCCATAATGGCAGATGGTATAAAAAGGGATAGCCATAAATAGTAAAGGGGGAGGAATGCAAGAGGTAGAAAAGAGAGAATAGAAAACAAAGGAATACACGAAAAAACAAAAGAAAAAAGAAGAAGAAAGATTAGAAAGAAAACAAGAGAGAAAGTAAACATTAGGAATAGAGGCATGCATAGATCACATTTTCTTTCCCTTTTGATAGACCCACTCTTTGAAGATCGAGAATCGAAGCTCAAATCATTTAGGCCCTTTCTCCAAAACATGTAACTTCTATGGCAGGAACTTTCTCTTGAGGTTACCCGCATTGGAGATTGGTTCCCTTCTTGGTTTTGCTTCTACTAAAAAGTTCAGCCTATCACCTAACAAACAAATTATTTCATTAGTCATGTTTATTGGGTGATTTACCCACTAATTGGTTCAAAATCACTAAGTCATTTACTCTTTTTTTGTTGTAGTGTTATTTCCACTTGCTGTATTATTCTGTCGTAACTCTGTTAACTATCTTTTTGGTGTTAGTTTTATTTATTACGTTTAGTGTGAGTTTGGATAGCAGCAGATGGTCACGTTTGTGCATTTGCGTTTTTTTTCCTAGGTCTCGTATACTATTCATTGGACCCACAAGTACGAAATCTGGCAAAATCAACTTTAAAACTGGGTCCTACGACATTATTCACACATTTAAAAGTTATTTTGCTATAATGTTTTCAATTTTCAACAATAAGCGGTATCTAAACAGACCCTTATTATCATAGTTATCTTGCTATATTGTATTTCTACCGTAACACATGTAACAGTTATTCTTGCTGTGACCACACCATACGTTCAGCCCACAGCATTCATGCCAGGACGTGTCTACATTGGGGCAGCCTAACTTGTGCACAAGCTGGCCTAAAGCATAGTCCCAATAAGGCCAATCTCAACTTTCTTACCCCAGACTAACAGGCCATAGTGCAGCAGAAAGG
Source organism: Quercus lobata (assembly GCF_001633185.2). NCBI lineage: Eukaryota > Viridiplantae > Streptophyta > Magnoliopsida > Fagales > Fagaceae > Quercus > Quercus lobata. The sequence continues at coordinate 27,247,055 of NC_044915.1, read as the reverse complement.
GTTGAGGTCCAACAATGCAAAAAGGCCCCCACAACAGTTACAATACATTTTTCACCACTGAGTTTTATGATTTATGCTATTTCAAACATTAATTTTATTAATGCCTTGAAAGTTGAAAATATTATGAAAGTAGCTATGAAGCCCCTCCCCCTACTACATACTTAAGATTTTTGTTTTTTGCTAAATATGTAAGAATGTTGTTAGAGCATTCTCATCAGGTGTATCAAATTCCAAATATTTGGCATTTGACACACCAAACACTACTATTCAAGCCTCTTGAGGTGTTTCAAATGCGTCAAAATTTTGCAACATGCTACAGTACCATCTCAAATATGAGATGGTACGGACATCAATGCCAAAAATTTTTATTATTTGTTTATTCATAGGGTTTTCTCTCTCATATATTCACTTCGACTTTCTCTCTCTCTCTCTCTCTCTCTCTCTCTCTCTCTCTCTCTCTCTCTCTCTCTCTCTCTTTTCTCTCTATCTGAGTTCTCTCTTGCCAATCTCGCCGAAGCCACTAATCTTGCCGCTGATCTCGCTGAAGCCGCCGATCTCACCGGACCCATAGTCGTCCTCCACAGCTCCCTCTTCACTCTCATTCTCTTCCTCTCTCATCCTCAAGCCGCATGAAGCCGATCTCGCCTAAAGCCACCTCAAGCCGCTGAAATTGATCTCGCCTGAAGCTGCCTAAAGCTGATCTCGCCGCTTGAGCTGTGGGTTTGTTTGATTTGGGACGGGTTTTGAGGTTTGTGAATGTGGTGGGTTGTGGGTTAGTTGTGGCAGTGGTACTGTGGTTATGGCGGCAATTTGGTGGTTGTGGTAGTGATTATTGGGTAGTTGTGGTGGTTATTTTTTGGGTTGTTATGGATTTTTTTCTTTTTTTAAGGTGCCGTTGGTGGATGTGGGTTTGTGCCGATGGTTGTTGGTGACTGTTGTTGCGGCAATGGTGGAGGAGTTGTTGTTGTTGTTGGAGGAGTTTAATATATTATTTTAATGTGGTGTAAATATTATTTTAATGTATAGAAGAGAAGAATAAAACATCTAATAAATGGAATATTGTAAAATGATATGATAAAATAATAAAGTAGACTTTTGGTATGTCAAAATGACATTTTTTATAGAAGAGCTGATGAGAATGCTCTTATTTGCACAAACTTGTATGCTTTAATTTTGTAAGCAAAGTCTATTTTAATTTTTATAGAAAATTATAATTGTTACAATAGTGAACATGAAAATAGTACATGGACTTTGTAATACAATGTGAACAAGTTATGCATTAAAAACAATCCGGTTCTACCACTATTAATCTTATACTTTAAATTTTTTAGTAGCACAAGAAAAACAAATTAGAATCTTGTACTTTAAATTTGAATCAAGTCAATCACTTGTTTTTAACGTTTTAAGAAGAGTACAGGAGTAATTAAAAAAAAAAAGCCCACCTCGTTGGATTTTATAATTAAGATATATACATTATTATTATTCAATATATTACATTATTATTGATTGGATTTTTTTTTTTTTTTTTTATTGAGTGAGTTTCAACTTATGACGTCCGCTCTTGATGATAGCTATTTATCATCAAACCAAGACACCAATTAGCTTTTGGTGTAGGTGGGGATTGAACCCCAGATCTCTTATTCAACCATTAGAGATTTTATCAATTGAGCTAACTGGAACCCACTTATTGATTGGATTGATTGGATTTTGATAGAACAAATGTCGGAATAGTTTATGTTAATGTTATCAGACTGAGAGTCTGAGATAAATAATGGCATAACGTGTGAGAGATTCAAGAAATTAGGGAGCCAATCATCATTTGCCAAAGTGATTGGGTTTGCCACTGTCTATCAACAGGATTAGTTTATGAATTCTCCTCAAACAAACTTTTGTTGTTTTGGTTTTTTTATAAAAAATAAAAATGATTAGTTTATGAATTTAATGCATGAGTGCATCTTAAATGGGACCCATAATGGTTCAATCATCAATAATTTGGGTAGCTGTGTGGGTAAGTTCTGATTTTGAATATTTGGGAATATAATTATAAACAAAATTAAGATGTTTTTGGAAAAAAAAAAATATTTATATTAGTTTACTTACCAAATAAACTAAATAAATATTATGGATGACTACGATCCACAATCCATTATTTCATAAAATAAATTAAAAGAAAAAAAAAAGAAAAAAAAGAAGAAGAAGAAGAAAAAGACGTATAAGTCTATGTGAACCAATGTTCAATTGCGCATGTGATGGTCATGAGATAAATGAGTATTTGTAAGACAAAAGTAATCACAAACTGACCATAGAAGAAATATATTTTGATTATTGTTGTACTTTTATAAAAGTCAAATTAGCTGTCTCTTGTTTCACAATAATGTATTAAATTTAATGAGTTTAATCTTCAGTTGTCGGCCAGTTTCTAAAGGGGAAGGTTGGGCTTTATTAATGAACTCCCAAAAATCATCATAAAATTACACTTTAAACTTATATTATATGATGGAGTATCTTATTATTATTTTTTGAGAATAGTATCTTAGATATTTATAAACCATCTTTCATCCTACAACCTTAGTGACGTAGGATTCATCATTCAATTCATTCTCATTGCTCTTCCTCCTAGAGAGAGCATTCACAATCCAAAAGTTTTCTCTTAATTAAGTAATTATAAGTAAAATCAATTAACAATAGTAAAAAAAATTTATATAAGTATTGTTTATACCCATTTTTTTTTATAAAGTGGCCTAACAACAGAAAAGCCTAGTAATCAACAAAGAGAGATAAAAAAAAGAGATTAGTAAGTAATGGCAGAAACAAATGACCATAAAAGCCTAAAATAAAGGAGAGAAAGACATAAGGCCCAACGGGCCAATCTGGCAAGAAATAACAACAGGAAGGCCTACAGGCCCAAGAAGAGGTAAAGTGGGGCAAACCCAACAAGCCTTTGCCATCCTCCATAAAAGGATAAGCACGGGTAGAAAGGATGCAGGAACAGAACAAGACGAAGTTGAACAGCAACGGTAGAAACAGCGTGGAAAAGAAAGAAAACGAAAACAGAGAGTAGTAGAACAACCACGTTATGGCCAGAGCATCACCTACCTATACCTAACTAATGCAAGGGAGGCGGGCCCATGATCAAGGGATTTACAAAGGGTGTGGTTTGGTGGAAGGGGGAAAATGACTTATTTCCAGTTGCCAGGACCTCTTTTGGAAGATACTTTGTTAGGATGGCATCTTTACCCAAAATGGGTGGTAAACAGGTGGGAACACTTGATGCATGTCAGAGAGGTGAGTGGAGAGAGAGACCCAAAGCCTTATCCGTTCAAGCAAGGGGAAAAGGCTCATGGCAAGACCAAACAAATTGGGACCTATAATGGAATGGGCAGTGGAAGAAAGAGAATGTACTCGGCATGCCCTGATGTAGTGGCAGCCGAACAACCAATAGGATAATGGACAGCTTTGAAGAGGTGTTCACAACATACAAAAATGGTTGGTGAGCCATAGGAGTAAAACAGAGAAATCTTATAGGATTAGCCCAATATAAATAGAAACAGTAGCCATAAATGGAAGGAGGATAGCGACTAAGACAAGAAAATGGAGAGAACTGAAAGAGAAATAACAGAGAAAAGAGAAAAAGAGCAAAGTAAAAAGAAAAGATAGTAGACGCAGCATAAAGGCATGCATCAATAGGCTACCTTTTCCCTCCCTCTTACAACAAATCTACTCTTTGAAATCACAAAGCAGCAACAAGTAGCCATCTATGCCCATTTCCCAGAATGCAAAATTTGATGGCTTAGCCTATTGTAAGGTTGTCCAAGTTGGGGTTCGGGTTCTCTTTGGTTCATTTCTTACAGAAAGACTTATCATTTTATATTATGTTGTGTCATTCTTACATTCTGCTGTATTATTTTCACATCCTGTTGCATCATTTTAGTGTTTTGCTATACTGGTTATGTTAATTATGCCCCTGATTAATTTTTCCCGATGTAACTTATCTTCCTACCACAAGATATTTGCTCTTGAATCTATAAACACGAGCTAACATTTGTGAATTAATATACACGCATTTGTTAAAGGTTGTTGTCTTTGTTTTTGGATGCTGGGTTTGTGCAAAGACTAGCCCTTTAGTAAGGTCCTGCTAGAATAGTGGCCCAAGCCCAACCCTCCAACCCACAGCAGAACAGGCCTTAGCCCAGCACAATAGCACAAAAAGGCCCTCCACAAGTATCATACTCTTTGAATTCTGAATGAACCCATTAAATAAACTCAATTTTGGTTAAAAATTACCTTTTTATTTATAATAAAAAGGACAAGCAGAGTTTTTTGCAATGATAAACCAATCTGAATGTAATCATAATATCTTTTTACCCACAAAAAGGTAATGTGAGAGTTCTAAATGATAAGGATTAAGGAAGCTGCAAGTGCTCTCTTAAATGGATTAAGGTTAAAAATATGCATTTGAAGAATAACCATTGAGCCTATGATACATAACCTATATTGTGCCAAGCTCAACTAGTTTTTCTTGAATTTAAACTTGTAGTTCTCACCAATATGCCAAATGCCATACAAATGGGATTAAAGCTTTCATTCTCAATGTACTGAATGGAATACATAAGTATCACCTCATTATATATCGTGTCCATATCACATCCAGCGCATTAAACCACATTACACAAGTGAAACTTTATAAAAGTAACCATAAGATCTTGCAGTATAATATAGATTGGGCATAAATACAATTTATACTCAATAAGTTTGGTGAATTGTCATTTTAGTTCACTAAATTTAAATTTTGTCATTTTAGTCCGTTAACTTCAACAATATTGTCATTTTAGTCCTTTTGTCCATTGCCATTTAAAAAACACCATTAACTTTCTTAATACGACATTGTTTAAAATCAATTTTTAATGTTACAAACATAAAACAATGTCGTTTTAAGATAGTTAAAATTTTTTTTAAAAAAATTGCAATGGATGAAACAATTAGAATGACAATATTGTCAAAGTGAACGGACTAAAATGACATAATTTAAACTTAATGAATTAAATTGAAAATGCACCAAACTTATAGGTCTTATACATTAATTCTAACACTAATTTTAAAGTCTAGGAACTTTTTGTCGTGTTGTCCTTTTATTTCGATGACTTGGGTTGTATTTCAGTATCTTGTCTCACTACATAATATATATATATATATATATATATATATATATATATTTATTTATTTGTACAACACATGCTTATCATTGTTGATGCTCATTTTGGAAGAGCCCAATAGCAGGAAGAAGCCCAATAATATGGGCAAAAAAGAGTTAGTAAATTGAGAGAAAAATCATTAAGCCCGAATGGCAGGAATGATGGATCAAAGGCCCATAAAATGATAAATGGGCCTTGAAGGAAGTAAGCAGGCCTAAGGAGCCCAGAGAAAGAAGTAGTAAACCCATGGGCAGTATGAATGCAAAAATGGGCCGAGGAAGGCCCAAAGTGATGAAGTAAGTGAGTAAGAGGCTGATGGAAAGCCCATGAACCCCAAAGGATATGGTAATTGGGCCAGGAAAGCCCAAAAGAGTTAGCAAAAGCCCATGTGAATGCAAAGTTGGAATGGGCCAAGGATGCCCAAGGAAAGAAAGTGGGCCGAGGATGCCCAAGGAGGAAGAAATGGGCCAAGAAAGCTCGTAAGTAATGGAATGAGTCAAGGAAACCCTAGTAGCATGAATGCAAACCCAATGACAATGCTGGGTCACTATAATCAGCCCAAAAGAGGCCTAGCAAGCACGAGTCAAATAACAGCATAGCAGGAATAACAGAGTAGCATAGCAGGAATGGTAGCAAGTTTACGAAAGAAGCAAAGAGTGGGCTAAAAAGAGAAAAGCCCACAATCAAGCAAGGCACAGCTCTTGAAGGAAGCAAGCCATAAAGAATAAAAGATTAGAAAACAGTTCACGCCACAAAAGGTTAAGGATGAATGGTAGAATGCACAGATGAGCCTTCAAACCATGACAAACGCACGAGCAGCAGACAAGCTTTGGACATACACAGAAGTGGAGCACGCGTAAGCCCCAAGCACTACCAACCTATACCCAGCCAATACAAGAGTGGTAGGTCATGGATCAAAAGTAAGTAAGGGTATGGTCTGGCGATAGGGAGAAAGGGGGAGCCTATTCTAGGGTTCTCGCTCAAACTCTTTTGGGGAGATGTCTTGCTGGGATGACATACCACCCAAAATAGGAAAGGATGAGTTGGAACCACTAGATGCATGCTATATGGGATAGTAAGAGAGAATACCTGCATTGTTGCGGATAGGAATGCCACGGTGAACAAGCAAAAAAAATAATTTTCTTTGTCTGGTAATAAGGAGTGACACAGCCAGCACAGGTAAGTGGTGATGGCTGGGCAGCTGGCAAACCAATGGGTGATCTGGAAGGACATCCATACCTAGAAAAAAGTGGTTAAAGGGTAAAATGGTAAAAACCAGTCATGGTAAGCAGTATATAAGGAGCCTCCGCCATGCACAGTGGGATCATCAACACAGCAACAATCATAACGAGAGATTCACAACAACAACAACAATCACCACTATAACACACGAGTAAGAGTTAGAAAGAAAAGAGTGGGAAAAAAAAAGTTGGGAAGGAAAAACAGAGAGAGAATAGAATGGCAGACATGCACTAATAGGCTAACCCCTTCTCTTCCTCTAAAAGCCTATCCTCTGTTAAGGATTAAGGATTTTTGGGCATAAGCTATTTAGGCTCGTTCTCTCAAAGTGGTTAATTTCTACAGCAGGATTTTCCTGAAAAGTTATTCACATTGAGGGAGTGGTTCCCTCCTTGGACATAGTCCTATAATGCAACTGAGCACGGCATACTAGTCATTCCTTCCTTGCTTTTATTAATTAAGTACCAGTATTACTTCTCTTTTGCCTTTGCCATTTCACTTGTAATGTATTTCTTGGTGTTGTGCCGTTCTCTTTCTTTATTTTAATTGAGAATCCTTTACTTATTCTGTCTAACAGCAAGTATATTTCTTTTATTGTTGTCATATTGTATTTGTCTACCATAACTCTTGTATAACAATCTCATCTGCTATGGGCATGTGACCAAAGTTTCAACAAAGGAGCTTTAGTTTGCGCATAAGCAGGTCTGAGGTGAATTGCAATGGGACCGGTCCTGACTCTCCTACCCAGAACCTTTGGGCCGTAGTGTGGCAAGAGGCAGCCCCACCCACAATCTTGGAAAGGCCCACCACAATCATTTTCAAGAACCAAAAGTTATTTACGATGAGAAATTCATTTCCTTTTTAATAAATATGCTGACAAATTAAGAGAAAAACATTACTCATTACTTAACCAATAAAGAAAAAAGACAGGAAGGTACTGCACAGAAAATATTCGGTTTAGGACTTTTAGGTATAAATTTTATACTTAATTCCAAAATCAAGCATCATTGTTCTGTCATAATAAAAGAACTTCGTAACTTTTTCTAATGTTCAGAAAAACATACGAGGAACATAACCTGTGTTCTTTATTTTCCAATCCAATAAGCACATGTACCTTGATTCTTTCTGTTTGGCAATTGATTATTTGCTAAAAGCTTTTTGCATTTTGTTGCAATTTTTTTTAATTCTTGGTTTTTTTTATTCAAATAAACTAATTTTTTTTTGGTCACACATTTAACATAAAAGTTTTCAAAAACTATTTTATTTTATAAATATCATGCAAATAAGCTACTGAAAATATGTAGTTCTTATGTAATTTTCAAACGGACACTTACTGTTAAAACCAGATGATCTTCCGAAGGAATTGGCCACATTACAAAACAGATTTATGCATGACTAAACTATTTGATTGGGATTGAATCTTTGAGGTATAAAGATGGACATATAAAATGGAACCAAAGTTTCACATGTTAGGTTGAATAATGTGATGAACTTGCTTCACCTTCACAGTATAATACTCGAGATAGATTTTATCAATTATAACCCTTATATGTATTAGGTGTCAATTAGGTGGAGAACACCGTGAGATATAATGAGAGATTCGCTTGCTTCCAAGTTCCAACCAACAACAAATGTGAGCCACATTTTTGGTCAATTTCATAAATGTTTCCCTCCATCGTCAGCTTTGCCACATGATTGAATCAACTTGCAAGCCATGACTTCACACAAACAGGCCAAGTTGTAACTTTAAATTATGTTATGGGCCAAGTTGTAACTTTAAATTATGTTATGTCACCCTCTAAGTAATGTTACACTACTCAAAATTTTTTTTTTTTTTTTTATTAAACCCAAAATCTAGCAAATCCACTGTTTTTTTTTTTTATTAAACCCAAAATCTAGCAAATCCACCGTTAAATTACATTTTCTTCTTACATTTCATGCTTGTTAAATTTCAAGATGATCTCATATCATTAATAATCTCATTTATAAAGTGTTTAAATTTCAAATTTTGTATTTTAAAATTATGTATAAGTTTCTCAAAAAAATGTCTTAAAAATAAGTTTATGTACTGATAGTAAATAACATCTAATTTGTATGAAATTTGACATACATATTACGAACATGCAATTGAAAGGAAAGATTTCAAAATATTAATTCAATAAAAAAAATTATTAAACAATATAAAATTGCTAAAATTACGCTTATATATATATATAGAGAGAGATAGAAGTTTGGTCCAGGTTTCACCAATGGTAACCTTAACTAATATTACACCACTTATAATAAATAAATAAAAACTAATATTACTCCACTAAATAAATTTTTTTTATGGATTAATATTTTTAAAAAGACCCACCATTAGATTCACCATTTGATAAGATTAGATGTTTTCTACGTTCTTAACATACATGTCAAATTTTAAGATTATCAAAAATTAATATATATATATATATATATAGAGAGAGAGAGAGAGAGTTTGGTTCAGGTTAAACCAATGGTAACTTTAACTAATATTACATCACTTATAATAAATAAATAAAAACTAATATTACTCCACTAAATAATTTTTTTTATGAATTAATATTTTTTTTTAAAAAACCCACCATTAGATTCACCATTTGATGAGATTAGATGTTTTCTACGTTCTTAACATACATGTCAAACTTTAAGATCATCAAAAATTAATTATCATGTCATCTATTAAATGTTTAAGTTTCAAACTTTAATATTTTTAAACTATAAATAGAAGATCAGTTTATTGATCTAATAATGAACATCACCTAATTGGTACAAAATTTGTTAGGCATGTTGTGAACATAGAAAACATTCATATAATAGAAAGTCATTAGGTACCACTACTTAAAGTCATACTAACTTGAACTCAAGTCATGTATAACTTAAAGTTGGGTTAAAGTTACTTTAAATAATATTATACCACCTCATAACTTGTTATAAAATTCATATTTTGAAAAACTCACAATTGAATTTCATGTTCGATATGTTCTTAACATTTATACCAATTTTCATATCAATTAAATGTTATTTACCAATCGATCCATAAACTCATCTTTTATACATTATTTTGAATTACACAAACTTAAATTTAAACAATTAATTAATAACATAGCTATTAATCTTTGATCATTTTGAAATTTTGCAAGCATAAAAAATATACAGAAATAATCTAATTTAACAGTGGACTTGTCAAAATTCATATCTAATTAAAAAATATTGAGTGACATAACTTTAAACAAAGTTACACCAAAGTATAAAATCAAACATTTTACAGAAGATAAATTTTTGAAAAAAGAAAAGCATATGAGAACTTCATAAGCCTACACCTCAAACATTATCCCCCAAAATGGAGGATATATCTCATGGAGATGGAATGCCAACCCAAGATCATTCACTTCCTTTGATTCCAGAATAACTAGCAGTAACACTTACAAAATCATCATCCAACTCCTGACCTATACCTAAGTTAGGACTAATGTCATCCTCTTATGCTAATTAATCAAAATTACAAATAATATAAATGTCACAGTTTTTTTCCTTTCAAGAAAAAGAGATTAATATTCAACTAGTCTATAACACAATTGTCTTCCTATGATTGCATGAGAAAAAAAAATGTGCAGCTGAGAGAGAGAGAGAGAGAGAGAGAGATGAGAGACTGAACAAAAGATCATTGACATGAATCATGATCAATATACACTTTTCCTGCAATTTATTCCGCTACACTTACAATTTGTTTCAGAGAATAAATTGACTGCTGGTAAAAATAAGATTTAGGGGAAAAAAATTGCTTATTAATTAAGCATGTACAGGCTGGAAGGCCTGAAGTAACCAAAAAGATGCTACAGTTAATTTTACTGCTTTGAAAGTAACATTCCTAACAAAAAAGGTAAAAAAGATTGAAACAGAAAATTGAAGTTGAAAAAAAAAAAAAAAAAGAGAGAAAAAAACCTATATATAATACAATGGGGGAGTTGGGGGGGGGGGGTGGAAGGACCTGCAATGGAATTTCCATACAAGTCCCTAATCTTGCCACTATTTAAGGTGACAAAGAATAATCTAAAGAAATGCTATACACAAAGATACCTCCTCTACATGAAGTAGCTTAGAGAATTCTTCTTCCTTGATCCACCTTCTCCATATAGGTCATTCCACTGGAGGAGTTCGTTCATATTTGTAGACTCTGATGACACACTAGCACACACCTGCATTGAAATGAATAGTATCAATGAAGTAGATGTCTTCTAGCCCCATAAGTATGGACAATTATCATAGAAAAGATGACACCAATAGAAGGTGGGGGGAACTATTTGCCTACTTCAGTAAACAATACATGCAACTTGAGCCCCATTAAAATAAAAGACCACATCCCTATTAATTCACTCCTATTTATTCAGGTTTACCTCAGATCCCCACATCAGCTTTCTGAAGCTAAACTCTCTTACAGCTTTGATGAAATAAAACAGTTCTATCCAGCCAGGATTTTAGCATTGGGACACCAAGTCAGGGATAAGACTACATAGGATTTAGGGGGGGCCACAAAAAATAGATAAAGCCATAGAATGCATCACATATATACTTGGCCAAAGACTGTCCTTGAATATAAACATTTTTTGGGGAACTTCCCAACAATAAAGGTGGTTCTATCCCAGTTATACCATAACACATTGTATTAAGTACATGTTTTTAGCCATGCTAAAAGACCAGCTTTGATATAAAACCTTACCCCAAAAAAAAGTAAGAGAAAATTTTGAAAGGAAAAATCCTTAATGGACACCCAAAGAAACAAATCAAATACATATACATATTGATAACAAGTTTATAAAAAGTCATGATTACCTAGCTTGGCAATTTTTATTTTTAATTTTTCTTTTCGACTTGTTAATTGTTATTCTGCTTGAAAATTCAATATACTTTTTAAAAAGAGAAATTATGTATTCATATTATCTTGGATCAAAACTCCACCTTGCTTTTAAAATTTTGTAAGTACTTCAATTTTTTTCATTGACAACAGCCCAACCATGCCAAACCACTCCAACACAAACATTGGCACAGCTGCCAACAGGATACTTTTTCCAGTGTACTTTTCTAGTCAGAAAATTTATTTAAAGATAAAACAATAACCTGATATTTCTTACCACTTCACTAATATTCTCAAGGAGTCGAAATGAAATACTGAAAGTCACTGATTCAAAATATAGAAAGTATCCATCACCATACCTGCTCATGTGCATATTTGAAATCCTCCAACTTTAGAGGACGAACGTCAGCACTGCTATACAATGCAGGTAAAGGCCTATTCTCAGCCAACGCCACATTCTTCTCCTGGAATATATACAACAGAATAATGAATAGAAGCATACCCTCCAAAAAAGTATACAAAAATGAAAATCAACAAAACACCTAACAGAGAAAGATTAAACAATTCTTCTCAACCAAAAATAGAACCTCTAAGAAGTCTAACTAGCTACCATAGAGGTCTAAAGAGGTGAGTGGTGAAGATGCATAGTGATTAGGAGAATTAAGGTGCATTTGCTAAATGAACTCTATGAGAACAGGACAAACAAAATACAAGGACAAAACAAATTGCGCTTAGATGCAATAAGACCATTATATCAGCCACAATATTTGCAATAATTAGAAATCACGACTTATAAGCCTAGAAAGAAAAAGGATCTTAAAAAAAAAAAAAAAATAGAACTGAGAATAGTGCAAAATTCAATTTCACTACCTGCAGTACAAATCGTACAAGCAAGGATCTGGTCCCATGCCATTTGATCAACCAGGACCAAAATGGCTGAGATTTAAAACAAGACAGAACATGGGGCCGGGGGGGTGTACCATTTGATTGACTCATTGAAGTTGTGGTTGATCTGGCCAAAATGAAATAAAATTTCACAACTTTGGTATCCAGTTGCCCACTCCACAGGGAAGCACAGGAATCTGGTCTTCTTAACCCACAAATAGGCTAAGGAGAGAAGCAGGTCCTATTTAAGAGCTAGGCTAAGCTCAGAATAAATTTACAGTAGTTTCAGCCAGAAAAATCAAAATTGGCCAATCACCAGAATACTTTGGTATGTCAACTTGAGTTTATTATGCACTCATTAAAGATAATGGAGGGTTCATATACTTTAAGAATACACAAAAACAGAAAGGGTAACCATCAAAATAAAATAACAAATGCTGGTACTAAAAGTATCTAACCTTCTTTTCCTTCTCCAAAATTTCCCTAATGGGACAGTGAGCCGCAGTCACACACAGATTCTGCAACCAAGAATGTAATCAGAGGAACCCAGAACGGGAAAAAGTTCAATTCTGTAGCAGGCAGAAAAGCAAATAACAAATAAAATATGTATATATATATATATATATATATCAACCTTTAGGTCACTCCCAGAGTAGCCATCAGTCATATTTGCAATTGCTTCCAATTCAATATCAGATGCCAGCTCTTCTTTGGCTAATATAACTTTTAGAATTTTTTCTCTGTTTGGGGCATCTGGCAAATTGACCATCAATCTGCACAAAATGATTGTATGTAGTAGTCAATGATACTTGCTTTAACTGGAAAAGGATGGGAACCAAGTGATGACAGGCAGAATATGTTTACCTCCGGGGAAGCCTCCTAATAACAGCCTCATCAAGGTCAAAAGGCCTATTAGTAGCAGCAAGTACCAGTACACGCTCCTTATCCTTTGTACGCAGACCATCCCAATTTACCATAAACTCATTCTTCATTTTACGCATAGCCTCATGCTCTCCAGGATTTTCACGTCTTCCTAACATGCTATCAACCTGCAAAAATAATTTTTTGAAAAAAATTATTCTACAAGAGAGAGAGAGAAGCAGTCCCAAGAGGTTTATGCGGATAAAACTATGGGGGTTTAGTTAAAGGCAGAAACACAACAAAAAATGTAATAAAATTAATTAACATAATTGTAAATGCCATAAACAAACCTCATCAACAAAAACAACACTAGGAGCTATTTTACTAGCTAGTGAGAAAACTGCTTTGACATACTTTTCCCCTTCACCAAACCACTGCAAGCAATAGAGAGAACGCCATTAAAATTTAAAAGAAAGCTGAAAAAGTCATTAAAATTGAAAAGAAAGATGAAAAGGAGACGGAGCTGATATTTGTGACTTGTGCATACCTTTGAAGTAATGCTTGACATTGATATATTGATAAAGTTTGCACCGGCCTCAGTTGCAACTGCCTTTGCAAGCATTGTTTTCCCAGTACCAGGAGGTCCAAAGAGCAATATACCCTTGCAAGGCTGTCAAATAAGTAGCAATATTTAGATGGTATACACAAGATATAAACCAAATGAAAATGATCTCCACCAAAATAGAAAAGATCTAACACAGACTTTGGAAGAGATCCAAAAGGTAAAGCAAACCACCTTAGTCAGCTGTCCTTTACAAAACAGGTCAGGCCTCTGAAGTGGAAGCATCACCAATTCCTTCAAGGTATCCTTTACATTTTCTAATGCCCCAATATCATCAAAAGAAACCCCAATATCGGTCGGTGGAATGACATCAGCAAGAAGTTTCTTCTCAAATTCATTCTCAGTGACCACATCCTGGAAACATTTGAACTTGAACTGAATATAAATTTCAAAAAATCAAAACTGTAGATTCATTCCCAAAGGAGGGAACCATGAACCTTTGACAGTACCCAAGAGGAAGATGTAAACTTTACCTTCAGTGATTTCTTCAAGCTCTTGTTTTCATTTTGAATGCTCTGCAGAATGTTCAGACCGTACATAATGCTGCAATATAAACCATCATTAATGACATCAACAGAGGACATAGAGAGGTGAACCATTTCTATATAATTTTTTATAAATTGTTAAAACAATGATAACAGTAATTGTAAAGAATTAAGGCTATACCTTTCAGCAGAGATCACAAGTTTAGCATCTTTGACTGATACTTCAGAGTGATTCATAAACTGGTAACTTAGAGCCCATCCTACCATTTTCTCCACACCTTTCATAATAACAATTAAAGGAAAGATGATGGCACCAATTAATATTACAGAAAAGGTCACTGCATAAAAATCCAGGAGTAATCCAAGTTCACAAGGCATACTTTCAGTAGTAAGGGCTTGATCTTTAACACACAGAGTTTCAAGGTCAGGACAATCCAAGCCAATTCTGTTCAGAACCTGAAACCATAAGATATTTTGTAAATATCCCAGAATAGCACCACGTCAATGAGAAAAATATCATCTATATATCCACATAAAAACTAGTGTGTGTATATATATATAACAATCTGATTGAAATATTTATAAAAAATTAAAAATCCTGCACTGAGGATTTTCAATGCTGATGAGGCAATAGTCTATGGTTTAACAGGAGACTATGAAAGTAAGAAGGTACCTCTGACCACCAGGGGCTTACCCATATTGAATTGGTGCTTGTGTGTGTGTGTGTGTGTGTGTGAGAGAGAGAGAGAGAGAGAGAGCTTGTCATACTATTCAACCTAAGATATTATTCATAAACAGATATCTAATTCCCACTTAAACCAAATTATGGGATGAATATATATGTAGTTTATGTACTACAACTGCAAGAATGTCCACAATTCTACCCAGGCCTGGCAGAACTCACCATAACAACAATAACTAAATTCTTTCTAGGCAGAATGCTACAAGCACTTGAAACACAGAAATAGAACAGAAGATAGCCAAACAACACAATCAGGTGATACTCACTGAGCGAATGCTGACAATATTTGATTGAGCTTTCAAAGTTTCAATATCACGTTCCAACTGCTGCTTCCAGTCCGAAAGTACAGCTTCATCCTATCAGGAACAATACAAATATGAGATGACTCAGACAAAAACAGCATTAATATTGCACTATAAATGAATTGCGGGTGCAATACCTGAGGCAGCTGTATTGTCACTTTGTTTGGGAAAAGCCGAGAAAGTTGCTTCATTGCTTTTGGGATTTCTTTACTCCTATCATGCAGTCTACCAAAGTTATCCTGAACATGAAGCAATAGTCACATTATTTTGATCTTACAGGGAAGAGAAACCACCAACGACAATGCTTAAACAACTGCAATTGAAGAATCAGAGTAATGATAGCTCCAGATTCCCACTAACATGTAAGTTTCACAAATATATGCATGTCTATGTATGAGTGGGCAGCTATCACTGTTTGCATGTGTGTGCGCATGCGCACATGAGAGAGAGAGAGAGAGAGAGAGAGAGAGAGAGATTATGCATCAAACATATCACAAATAGAACTTTATTATCAAAATAGCAAATAATAAACACAAAAACAAGGTTACCATCCCATAGACTAGTAACCAGCTATAGGTTGGTGACTTGGTGGACGGAGAAATTTTGCACCAAATCCTAGCTATCGGTTTTCTCACACAAGGGAGGGAGACCCCGAGCTGAACCAATAGAAATAATGGCAGAGTGATTATGTTGGCTGTTGGGGTAGATAGGTTAGTTTACATTTTCAACTAGAGCTACCATCCAAAATAATATATATCTACAAGCCTTGATCAAACTAGATCTACACAAATACCACATCACGATGCCTAGAAAACCCAAAAAAAAAAAAAAAAATTTAGCATTTAGCAAGAGAAAAACTCCAGGAACAAGTGTGGGAGTCGGCACCACTACATTGGCCACAGGAAGCATCAGCACAGGAGGTAGATTCGTGAGAGGGTGGCTTAAGAAGAGGGGTGATGGCGGGGGCGACTAAAGAAGAGGGGCGAAGTGGTATAAATGAATTTAGGCTGGGAGGGATTTTAAATTCCAGAGCAATCATGCTAGCTTTAAAAGATGAACTTTGACTACCGCCGAGAAACCCCAAAATGCAGCTGAATGATTCAACTTAAAGATGATGAAGAGAACCTTGCCAAGATTCAAGGTCCTGAATAGTCATGGTCTACAAATGCCCATGCATTACCAACTTAACAACACAAGCAGGGAAGGTGTACCTTTTATTTCTTACTTTCAGCAGGAGGAAATCTGGAAATACTCTACTTAAACAAATTTCATGGAGCCAATTGTTCAGAAACCTTGACTCACTTCTTTTTAAGGTTATATGAACCATTTATCTGAAAAACATTTTTACATCTTAACAGAACTTCTCATTCTAAATCGTATGATTGAAATATTAATCAATGGAGTACAACAAAGTGCAAAAACTAGGATAAGAAATGCTAGGTATTGCATAATACATGAAAACAATTTACAACAATATAAGAATTAGGAATATACAAATGCATTGCAAAATGAAAATGATAAAACAACAAACAACAAGGACTTTGACTTAAAATATATCTTCTAGATATGAGAAGTTAGAAACATAAAAGTCATTAGCAAAAGACAACAACTTATACACCCAAACAATTACTTCAAAAGCGTGTTTGTGTGTATTGGTTTAGGGGACAGGAGGGGAAATAAGGGCATAGGTTAGCATACCGGAAAGGCAAGATCAAGTAACGCTGTCTGGTTGCTTCCAAACTTCGTAAATAAAAGACCACCAGGATGAGACTGGAAACACAAAAATTCCAACACAAAAATTAACTAAGCAACATACAGAACATAGATGATTAAATTGGTACCATAAAATTTCAAACAAGCTAACAGAAAAAAATAAATAACTACTTACCTTCTCCTTACGATTGTCCATCTGGGTATGGGAACCAATTATAACAACATTCTCCGGCAAATTTTCAAGCTTACCCTTTAAGACCGTATATGATTCTGTGCTACCCGCCATAGCCTTTTCTATGTCTTTCACAAACAATATTAATGGACTGCTTTTACTTTCTTTTGATGCAACCTACAAAAATGACACACTTTCAATATTGGTTCCCAGACAACAGCAACAATTTCTTGGAGCAGTAAAGACTGTCAAGTACCTCAAAGAGCTCATTAATAGCAAGCTTCTCTATATCATCACCACCAAAACTATCTAAGCGGTGTAAATTATTGGCTGCAGAGTAAAGCATCAATGAGTAAAACAAGATGATAGAAGCACAACAAAAGAAAATCCGGTATATAAATTAAAGGAAGTGAGGACAATTGCATCAAAGGAATCACCAGAACAAAAGAAACCATGATCATCTTCACAAAGGCCACCAAGATTGTTGCCATCTGGAATTGATTTATCAAATCTAACCCCAATTTTTGAATTACCATTTTCTTCAAAAGCAAGGAGAACTCTACCTCGACAACCAGTTGTTGGTCCCCTGCTCAACATGAAAAAGGAAGAAAATAAATTTTGACAATTCTAAGAGATACTCTCTTTCTTTTTCTTCTTTTTTGTAAAGAAATTCTAAAAGATAATTGAGCAAAGGGCACACTCCAGCGCAGCATCCATCCAACAAAATCTTTTCAAAAGCATATGATTATAGACACAAAGCACAACCTCAATTTCCTACGTCAATACTTACATGCAAATAAATGGTATCCATTCAACGGATTAATTCCAATTAGATATACTTGATAGCAGGTGATAATAAACTTATTGCCCCAAAAGGTTAAGCTGTCAGTAAAGGCCAAGGGTGTGCATTCAACCCACCACGTGACCCAACCCAATGCCTCAAAATGGGCTTGAATATTTCTTAAAAAGCTTGGGTTGGGTTGATTGGCTAAATTTTCTTCTTCTTCTTCTTCTTCTTTTGATAACCGAGACCTGCCCACAACACATGCCCTTTGGAATCATGGTGGCCAGAGCAAACTCGGGATGTGGGTACCCCCCTTAAGATTGCACATCAGGTAATTGCAACTCAGATGCAACAGTTAGGGGATCAAACCTGTCTGGGTTTACAGCTTAGGCTCTCACCTTTGGTTGGCTAAATTTTCAACAAAATAAACCAACCCACGCTAATAATAGTTTACAAAATATATTTGTTTTAAATTTGTTAGTTTTATTTATTTTAGTATTTTGATAGTTTTAACAAAGTTGGAATATTAAGCCTAATTGAGTAACTTCATTAAAGCCCATTTTTAATAATGAATTTAAATAACTTCATTAAAGCCCATTTTTTTAATTAGGCCTAATAAAATGGCTCCAACTCAACGACCCAACCCAACCAATCTGTACAAGTTGGTTGTTAGAGCTATCTTGGGTTGTGTTGGAAATTCCTCAGATGATTTAGTTTAAAAAATTGTGAATTTAATCATTTAACCATTATTCTAGCACTACCCCTCAGGTGGGCTCAACTCCCTCTTAATTAGTGAGGCCCAAACAGGGGACTTTTAATCTTTTAAAAAAAATGGAAGATAGTAGAGATAGGTTTCGAACTATAGAGACCACCTACTCTAATACCGTGATAAATTCAGCAACAGTAAATTTAAGCATGCAATTTTATTATAATGGCACAGTAAAACAATACCTTAGAGGACAACTTTGTAGTGGTGCCACTCCAGAAGGTACAGTAGCCACAAATTTTACTCTATCACCTGTAAATTTTTTTCATATTGCAGCTTGAGCTTATGAACATTGTGAATAAATAAATGATGAGTAAATCATGCATAAACATACTAATCAAGCACTTGGATAATCAACATTGCTGTTAAAAGCACACTTATGCACAAAGCTCGGCACTTTTTTATTCTAAAGCACGGAGCAGTTGCAAAAGTATGCATTAAGAACCTTTTTATTTTTAAATTATAAAAAAAAATAATAAAAACACAAATGTGAAATAAACCCTAGATGTCTCCATTGGAAACCAGGAGGTGCCAATTGAACTACAAGGGCCTTGGCAAACTGAATGTGAAATGTAGCAGTCAAATCTTAATGTTGTTGATATACATCATTAATTTGTTACACAAAAGTCAAGTTTATGGTATGATATATATACCTAAGCCCACCCTCCACCCCTTTACAAATTTGAGGATATGTAAAACTCCATTTGGGACCATACCCCATAAGACACTCCTCGCCAAAAGGATACTGGGCCAAGACAAACATACCCTTTTGTAGGTGATGTAGTTCATCCTTTTTTTTTTTAATGACCAGAAACCTCACCAAGGCAAGGCCCTTTGGACCCACTCCTGGAGAGTACACCACGGATACACTACCCAAAGAAATCAATGTGTTGTAGAGCAAAATAATAGAACTCGATGAATGTGCTAAAGATGATCTTGTGTAAAATGATGATTATTTGACATAGGTTAATGTTTCCAAGGTTAAAGGTGTTGAAGAAGAAATATTCAACATGAGATAAAAAATGAGGTCATTAGGGAGGGCAACAGGCTCAAATTCCAATTCACAACATACCCCTCATGAGGGAGAGACTACTAATTTTAATGAAGTAGATGAGGAAGATGATAAGGGTTACAGATCTTGTGATGACAATGATGATGATCCTATACTTAATGAGGATGATGATTATATACTTTAAGATTGTTGCATTGCTTTTGATAGGCATAGAAATCATTACTTGACATTCTAGTTATCACTTAATAATTATATCTTTGTCCATTAATAGTTATTTTCAAATTGATTAAATTGTTTTCTTTAAAAAAACAAATCAAATGTGTGCTTCATTTCAATCAAGCATGCACCACTTGTGCTTTGCACCAAGTCTTCAGGAGGACTTGGCGCTTAAGTGCACCCCGCACTTTTACCAAGACCGATAATCAACCATCCAAGTAATAATTACAGAAACTAGGGAAGCAATAGCATACCTGCTTTGAGTGTAGCACTTTTTGATGATGCAGTTGATGCCTCCTGCTTTGGCATAGCCTGAGAGCTTAATGCGGATCCACCTGTAATATCAGCCTCAACACTAGAAGCCGGTTTCTTATGCTGTAAGCCAGCAGCCTGTGCAGCTCGTTTAACAAAAGCCGATGCTCGTTCTGGCCTTGAAGCTGAAGCTTCCTTCACAGAATCAGAATCTTTGGGTGTTGGTCCCTAAAATTATTTTCAAGCGCACAAGACAAATGTAAGATGCCAGCTAAATTGCAGGCTCTGAAGTTACTTAGAGCTTGTGTTGATAAAATAAGGAAGCAGCTGTTATTCGAAGAAGTTTGTAAAAGGACAGTAATATAATTCCTAGAAAACAATGTAGATAATTTTTTTTACTTTGAAAGTGTAAATGATACAGACATCAAAGAAGCTTACACCAGGCAACAAAAGAGAATCAACAATTAGCAATCTAGCACCAAAGTGTTTGGCAAGTGCCTTTGCCAAAGTTTCCTGATATATCTCCGAACCTAAAAAAAATCAATTGGAATATGATGTCTCATTAGGGATTAAGGGGAAAATGAAAAACACACAAATATACATAGCTCGTCAACATAGAAAAGCAGAACCACCTGCAGGACCGGATAATAATATACGCGGGGACACAGTAGGTAGGTCCGAGGCATACTTTGTGAATTTGTAACACTTCAAATGAACATATGTTGAAGCAATCAAAACATCCTTTGTTGTATCACTGCAACAATGCACAATGTACAAATAGCATAAATTTCCAGTAGCCAGCAGAATATGTAACAAGTACAGCCATAAAGACAATATAACTAGATACAACAAGGAAATAAAGGGGAAAGAGTTATAAAAATAAATAAAAGGTATTTTTGAGTAGTTCCTTATATATGGAAAGCCAACACATGGTCAAAAGAATTCATTTGCAACAGAATATGTAACAAGTACAGCCATACAGACAGTATATGCCTAGATCCAACAAGCAAATACAGAAAAAAAAGACCCGTTTTTCCTGTGTATTTCGTACACATGCAACACATGGTATAAAGAAAGCATATGCAGTCAAATTTTTGTACCTTAAGTAATATGGGAAACTTTCAAAAGAGACTTCAATGTTGTCAGGATTGAGAATTCCTTGTTGTAAATTATCCTTATATGCTTGCCTTCTAGTTGATACTGAAATTGGAGGATCAAAATCCTTGAGTTCTCTAATTTCCCTGTGCCCATCAAGCATTTTAGTGATACTGCCACTTAAGTCAAAGTCTGAAGATGAACCAGCAAGCATTCGCAAGAGTGGCCTTAATTCATAATTTGACGCAGGGACCTTTCCAATGTCTGCATCCATACAAGGATCCAATCCAAGGCTACCAAGATTGGGGTGGTCATTGGCAGCATCAGGAGAAGGAACAACGGTTTTCTCTCTTGAAGAAACACCAGCAAGATCATTATCAGCACTATCCTTCATGTCAATGTCAGGAGTATGATCATCTGACCCTCCACAGCCAGAAGGTAGAATGGACATTTCAGTATTCTGGTCCACATCCTCACTAGTTTTACCAGGTGCCTGAAGTATGGTCAAGTCTTTTGGCATATTAGACAAAGATGCTAATATTGATGCTCCAGCAACAGCTGAAGGGTCCCCAGATCTTGCCTCAATATGTATCCCCTTTATTGGAGCACTCTGAGCTTCTAATATGCTCACAGAAGGTATGCCAGGAGCAGTTAAATTATCATTGGTGAGTTGCTGAAAGATCTGATTTCATGTCAAGGAATATATTTATAGAACATCCATAAGGGGAAGTAAAAATATTACAATCACAGTAAAAACTATAAAACAGCTGCAACAAAAAGACATGAGGATTTGTTTTCCTTTTGAATGATGAGGTATTTAAAAATAAAAGGCCACCAGCCACCCTTCAAAATACTGAATTGGCTATACTGAAGAAATAAAGAAGGAAAAAAGGATACATAAGCATGCTTTCCAGAAGAAGTGAAGACCACCTCATCGCCTCCGCTTAGAATTACACTAGAATTTTTTCTATAGTACTTCCCGTTCACTTGGACAGCACCTTTACCCCCTGTGATTTCCAGTAATGTAACAGATGAACCTTCACGCTATCCAGAATTAAAATAAACACCAAAAGAAAAATGTCAGTACAATCACAAGCCACCTGAGAATGAATAATAAGCAATGTCATTGCACCATGTTATTTACATATTGAAAATGTCTCTTTTTTAGTTGCAAAAGGATACTGTAGAGAGCTATACCTCTATGTGCCTCAATTTACACAATGTATTGCTAATGGATGGATCTTTAAGCCATAAATTGCATTGACGGCCTTGACCAACAGAGAAAGTAGTACCATACATTGACAGGTGAGGATTCTGGAAAAACATAAGGAACAAACAACAGATTAGCAGACCAAGGTAAGGACTCTAACTCTGTTCCTAGAAGAGACAGATGAACAGAATCCATGTTTCATCAACAATCCCTAATTTAGTCAGCCAAGACCCTAGTCCTACGTTTGGATTGGGGGAGAGGAGAGGGGAAGGGTTAGTATAAAATATACAAATTTTAGTAGATTTAAGGGGGGAAATCAACAAAAGATAAGAAGTGATTCAAGATGGAAATATTAAAAAGAAACTTATCACAAACCTTCTTAGAAAAATGTATAAAACAAAAAACCAATAGTAAGGAATCACAATTGATAATAATAATTGATTTAAAAACAAACAACCACAGGTGCGGAGACAAGTTTCTTTTTTTATTGGCATGTTAAGGTCTCACTACAAAACACCTAAAGCCTCTTATGACAAGCTTCAAGCAATTTTCCCATAAATTCTTCAGACTGAAACATGACTCAAAATCAAGTCTCAAGCAAACACAGGAATCCTCGACCTGCATCAGCCAAACACTCTAATTATGAGAAAAGAGTAGGTCCAAACTCATGTAAAGGAAGTTGTTTTTCCAAGACACTTTCCATTACTCACTCTTCTAAGCTAGCGACATTGCATCCACTCCACCTTCGAGAATATACCAAGCCAACCCACGCCTTCCCCCCTATCTCTTCCATCCATCAAAATCTAATAACTAGTGGTATATAAATCTATCAAAAAAACAAGATGTAGTAATAAACTATTAAATGCCAAAAGAAAAAAAATGACTCAGATCTAACATCACATAAGAACAAACACACTTTCACAGAATTCTAATCTTCTGTTCATCTAATACTTACAAGCCCCAAAATACACTCCCCTGATAAGGAACATAAATAAAATCAAATTCCAAATGGAGGTACTTGATCAATGCCCTCTTTTCCCTCCATCAATCCAATAAACTTGCACTGACAAATCAACCTTAAGTACCCAAAAAGCTACTCATGGATAGTAAGCAGACCTAACCGATTTAACACATGCAAGCCCAATAAGGGAGTCAATGCTCACGAAGCTCCCAATAAAAGAATTAACAAGCCACAGATAAACAATTCAACCAAACCACAACTCTTTGCTCAACTGCCTAGAAAACGAATGACAAAACAAACAAACCAAATTGTTTATCATAATTAGCAATGCTTAAGTGACAAACAAGCACAAAAACATAAAAAGGCAACTCCTTTTCTCTTCCAAACAACTAAACGTAGCAACAATCTAATCACAACACCAAGATTTCAGAACCGAATTAAACATAAAACCCACCTGAGAACACTGGGAAAGAAGCTTTCCCCAAGCGACTTTCTGGCTGGATTTTGTCAGCTTGGTAAGGCGCTTCTTTGCCCGAAGAGCCTCCACCCCGGCCGCTTTAGATTTCTCTGCATCCACAGCAGCTCCACCTGAAATTAGAAAAAAGGCACAATCAAACCCGAAACCCCAAAAACAAAACAAAACAAAAAATTCAAAATTCAAAATTCAACAAAAACCCAGATTCCAAAACCACATGCAAAAGCCAAAAGCTTGAAAATTTATTCACCTAGAGACAGAGGAGACACCAAGACCTCGCCATCTCCGCCGAAATCCACACATTTATCTGAATCGCATGCGTCGACGGGCTTAGGAGAACCAGTGCTCAACGGATCAGGGGATTGCAGCTCCAAGTCTTGAGGTCCAGACCCGGATTCCTTACCCGGACCCGAGTTCTCAACCGGTGGAGAGCTCCGACCATCGTTGGTCGAAGAAGACGCCTCAGAAGCCTAAAAAATTTCAAAAGAAAAAATTATTTCCCCACCAAAAATTAAATTCAAAAATAAAAACCTTAAAAATCCCAAACCCAGATGCAAATCTTGACCAAAAAACGCATGCACGTAACAAAATCCAAACTTGCACAAAACCCAGATTAGAAATCTTTCATCAGACCCACATGTACAAAATCAAAAAAAAATTACCCAAAAAAATAAAAATAAAAAAAGATTGTACCTTGGATCGTTTTGGGTTAGGTGGAGGAGGAGATGAGAGGCCACGTTTGGAAGCAGAGGAGCTACGCCTTGTTTCAACCATGGTGTTTGTTGGTTTGTAGTTGGCGTTCTTGGTCTCTGATCCAAACAGGGTCTTAAGCCAGAGAGAATCACAGAGAGAGAGAGAGAGAGAGAGAAAGAGAGAAGGTGTAAATGATTGCGGAAGATCAGTTAAAGAGAGAGAGAGTTTCTGTAAAAGTTTGTTTGGTTTTTATAAATTTTTCTCTCTTTTTTTTCTTTTTTTTTTTTCTTTTTTTTTCTAGTTTCTACTATTGATGAGAAGAGAAAGGAGGAGGTTGTGAAGCGGTGGGAAGTAGGAAAAGGATGGTTTGGTTTGGAGTGAAAAAAAATAATTTAAATTAAATTAAATTAAAAAAAATTTGAGGATATTTTTTAAATATATGTGGGGCTGTGAGAGAAAAGCAAATAAGAGAAACGGAGACTGTTGTGTGTGTATGTATGTGATTATTATTAGAGGTTTTTTTTGCCTTTTATGGTGAGTGTGGTGGTCACAGATTTCAATTTATAGTAACCTATAAAATTTGGGACCAATGGGAATATGTCACATGGCAAGCTTTTTACAATAGATTTGGTTATGTGATAAATCTGATGGTGATTTTATTTGGAAAGATTTATGCATTTAAATATCATAATGAGAGGTGGGTTTCAGTTAACTTAACTGGTAAAATTTTTGATGATTGAATTAGAGATCTAGAATTTAATATCCGCTTACATTAAAAATCGATTAGTATCTTGGTCTAATGATAAAAAGTTATCATCAAAAATAGATGCCATAAGTTTAACCTTTCTTAAAAAAAAAAAAAAAATCATAATAAGAGTCAAAAGTACTGCTAAAAAAAAAAGAGTCAAACGTATTGTGAAACACTAAAATTAACATTCATGAATTTTCCTATTCTTATACCTAAATAAAACGAAAAAATATATATATTGCTAAAAATTCACACTTTGTTGTCTTATTTTGTGTGTTATTCCTCTACGTTGAAAAGTTTCGTAACAAAGAAACTTATTAGTAAAAATTTCAAAACAATTATAGTAGTAGTGTAATTTGAAGGGGAAAATTTTAGGCATAAGTCTTTAGATGTTGTATTTTGATTTTCCCAATAAAAATTAACTCTGTGGTTGCATTCGTAAGTAAATGACATGGTTATATTTATTTGTTAGTGAAAAAGATAATATTGTTCGTATTGGATATAGTCATGTGCATAAATTTAATATATATTGGTCGTTTAGTTCAAGGTAATTTTTAGGATTCCCAAGAGTCCTCTTATGATATTTGAGTTTTCAAGTTTTTATATTTTGTGTTGCGAGTAGCCCATGGAATCTATGTACCTATAAGCATGGGTTGTCAAAATCTCTATCTTGGATTTGAAAACCCTAAGATCCAATGATTCTTCCCCGTAAAAATGATTCAAATTGGTGTAGAATCTTTCATGGAGTAGGATCTACATGGGATCACGATAATGGATAAGAAAATGTAAGATCTTACGACCTTATGCCATAGAATCCTTACAATCCTACCTTGTGAATCAATTTGGATCAGTGTAGGATCATTCATATAACATACAAGTAACAAAATTGACATTCATTCTTATTATAATTAGTTGTAATTATGTATATCTATGATGAGATTAGGATTATCCAACCCTATCGATTAAGCTGTATTGGGTTTTGAAGGGCTTGACATTTTTCGTTATCTTAAAATAATTGAAAATTTTGCAAAATCTCTGGAACTTTGGAACTTTATGTATATTATTAGTGTTGGAACTCGAAACATGTAAGTTTAAATTTTGAAGGTCATCTTTATTCATGTATTGGTAATTTAGTACTAAGTAATTGTTACATTTTATGAGTAATTTGTGTCACATTAGCTTATTTCTTATGTTTCTTTAACATGTATTATTTGCTATTGTTAATTTTTCATGGAGCTTTTTTTCAACAAAAAGCAGAATATTACAATTCTCGATCTAATCTATGAAATCCTCTCATTGATCTTATGTAGAATCCAAATTCTAAGTATTTTGCTTTCAAGTAGATGAATTCACACTCGAACCTCGCCATATAACGAATGTACATTTATGTGTAAAAAGGTGTGTCCAAATTCCAATGTTTGGGAAATTTATATTTTCTTATAAGTGATTATTATTTTTATTCAGCAAAAAAAAAGTGATTATTATTTTTATACCACCAGCTTAATACCATGCCAAACTAAAAACATAAATTTCAAACCTGCTACAAAGTCACTCACATAGCATTTGCAATCCAATTGAGCCCACCATAACACAAAAACACATGGATGATGTGAAAAAATCAATGAAACTTTAAGTGTCTAGAGATTTTTCCTATAAAATTTTATAATCAAATGCTTATTCTATGTATAAAACATTTTTCTTTTATTTCAATATATCTTCTTTATACCTGTCTTTAATTATTATTGTTAACTTTGATTTTTTTTCAAAATCTTTGTCTTAAATGGTTTAGTACGTGGTTTTGCAAACCTTTTCTTTTTTTGTAATGCAATTTAAAATTTTTATTTCGACAATGTGTCTAGGATTTATAATGATTGTAAAGACACGATTCTTTTGCGGCCCAATAATGATGTTGGGCTCGCACATGAAAGATCCCTCACAATATGATTTGTAGAGAGTGGGCTTGAAAAGCTAGCCGTTGGGCACGGGGCGATGTTCCGGTTTTGATTTTAGAGGAATTCATATAGAAAGAGGAGTTAGGTTTGAACATTTAAGCCCTACAGTGTCGCATCCTATGGGGTTGGACTCCTCGGACTTGATCCGAGGATTATTAAGGTCTTACCCCGATTACCCAACGGTGGGTTTTTCTGTGATGTGCAGGTGTTCTCCTGATGTTTTCCCCCATGGAGTCCCTTTTTTTGGAGGTGGAATGGGCCTCCCATCCAGATTCACCTACTTTTTCTTTTATACTAGCCTGCGTTAGCTGTCCTTCGTCCACGTGTAGGGTCAATCTTTACAAGACTGATATTTGTCCCATCAGTCTAATCCCAGAATTGTTGGGGATGGTTGATAAAGCTGGAGAATACGGCTATGTTAGGTGCAGAGTCTTATCTAGGAAGGGTAGTAAGGATAACTCTCCCAAGATATTTTAGATTTCCTTCCACATTTGTTCCTTTATCTCTTTTTTACCCCTCCCCTCAATGGAGCTTTGGGTCTGCCGAGGACGAAACTGTCCTCGGCTGCATCTCCGGGCCATTACCTTTTTCGGCTTGAGCCTTTGAACTCCCCATGAGCAAGTGGGCCTAGCCCATAAATTATTGGGCCCCACAATGATATAATCACAACTTTTATTCAAATATACTCTCAATAAATTTGTAAAATAATTGTTTGGTATAATATTCAAATGGCTTACAAATCATTTAGCACATAACACGTGATTTGAGAATATACATATTTATACACACAATTATATAATTTTGTTTTGCATCTAAAAAAAAGTGAAGAAATAAATAAAAATAAAAGAATTGTTCAAATTATTTTATAAATAAATGATGATGACCTTCTCCATTGATCATAATTTTACACAATACACAAAATGAGCTAATGAAAAAAAAAAATCATCCAAAGATACACAAAAAAATAAAAAAATAATTTTAAATGACAATACATGATGTTTAAAAAATGAAATAAGTCAAATAGCTACTCTGGTTTTGCATGTGTTATTCGAAATTGGTATACCACTATGTTAGGAAACTTGACTTGATTCATTGTTCATATATATATATATATATATATATATATACACATTATTTTTTTTATTTAAAGAAGCCTCATAAAATTGATGGGTAGCATGTTTAACATTTCATTTATAAATCCAAGGATATTATGAAAATAATAACAAATTATTTGGGATTCCTAGGAACAAACCAAACATGTGGACATCTCACATTCTCGATAATTATTAAACCTCTTATCAAACTAAATATGGGCATGGTTACACTCCCAAGTATTTTTGTTTTGATATTGTATGAATGCAATGTAATATATATTTATATATTCACTTTTTTTTTTTGGTAAACAAAAAAAGGGGGTAGCTAGGCTACGCAAGTCCCCAAGGCAAGGCGCACAGGTGTGCATGCCCACCAACAAACGGCTATGGAGGTGATTCGAACCCAAGCCTGAAAAGCAGAGCCAGAAACTCCTTAGAGCATCCACAGTAGTGGATCTATAATTTTAGCTATTTAACATCAATAAAAGTTACTTTATCTATTTTACTTACACACATACTGCAGCAGCAGTGGATCTACTTTAGCTTTCAACACAATAAAATAATATAAACATCACAATAAAATATTATAACCACTACAATAAAATAATATATCCCAATACCCAAAAAACCCACAGCACGAACCACAACCACCTTTACCATCAGCCACAACCACCACCACCAGTCCACAGCAGGGAAAAAAAAAAAAACCCAAATCTCCAATCTTTTTCCTCAGCCACAACCACAAACACAGGCACAACAACCACCGCCAGCAGCAGCAGCAGCAGCAATCCACAGCAGGGAAAGAAAAAAGAAAAAAGAAAATAAAAACCCAAAGCTTGGATTGATGGAAAAACCCATGAAACCCAAGACGAGGAAGGCAGCGACGGATTCGACGATGAAACCCAGAGCTTGGATCGACGATGAAACCCACGCTGAGAAAGGCAGCGGCAACGTTGATGATGGTCAGGCCGGCGGCGGTAAACGATGAAACCCACGACGAGATAGGCAGCGGCAACGTTGACGATGGTCGGGCTGGCGACGGTAAACGATGAAACCCATGAAACCAGCAATATTTTAATCAACTGGGAGAGGCACGGTCTGAGAGAGATGAGATGAGAGTGAATGAGAGAGAGGGAGAGGCACGGTTAATATTTTAATCCACCAGCAAAATAAAATAATATATTTTTTTTAGCTTTCATGAATAGTGCACATCTATCTATAGATATGCACTGTAGCAATGGAGCTAAAAAAAAAAAAAGACTTCGCTCCACTGTTGGAACATCATTTTAATGTTTGTGGAGCTAAAATTTAGCATCATAGCTTTATACCTCCACTATTGCAAATGCTCTTACCACTAAACCAACATATGTGTTGGCATATTTATATACACACACATGTATGTATTTTAAAGTGGAATCAATTATCTATTAAATTTAGCATTATCATAGGTTTGTGAAAAACTCTTAATAAATAAAAAATGAAAAATGCTAATGAGTATCTTTAGGGCATTGGTTAACAATCCATTTTAGAAAAATTTTAACATCACTTTTATAAAAAATGAAAAAAAAAACTGTTAAAATATTAGTTTTTTTTTTCCCACATAACAACTTTCTTTAACTAGATTGCTAACCAATATCCTAAGGACACTAATTAGCATAATCCATAAATAATAGTGTAAGGACACTATTTCTAACGACCCAGGGATGGGCTCGTATGTAAAGGGGTCCAAACAATACGATTTGTAGAGAGTGGGCTTAGAAAGGCTGGACCTTGGTCGTCGGGCAGCGGTTTAGTCATGGTTTTTCATGGGAGCCCATACGAAGGTGAGTTTGGCCTGAATGACTGAGCCTTACACGGGTGTGGCGAGAAGATCTACCTCCTCGGAATTAGTCCGAGGAGAGTCTCATCCTAGCCACCCTTCTTTTTTATGAGTTCGTTCTTCTCCCTTTTTCTTTCACTTCTAGGCCTCCCCTTGTTAATGCAGCAAGCTTCCCTTTTATACTAGTATTTACTTCCCGTTCTTCACCTACGTGTCCGTTTCTCCTCGTTCTGGGTGGTTACTTGTCTTGTCAATCCTCACATCAGAGTGGTTGGGAAAAGTTGGACAGCATGGTATGAGTATAGGTTTGTCAGGCGGTGGGCTCCACATTAAGGTGTCGGCAGCCTTCTCCCTTATACTGCTCTTGTATTGATTTTGTCCTTTTTCTCAGGCTTTTTGGGCATAAAGTCGTCCTCGGCCACATCCTTGGACCTTCAAGGAGTTTTCATTGCGCGTTCTTAGCAATAGGGCTCCTCGGCCTGGGCTTTTGGGCTTTTAACATAAGGTGGGCTAGGGCCTCAGATTTCGGGCCCCACAATAGCCCCTCAAAATCCTGCTGCCCGACTTTTAGTTGGGGAGGAGGGTTTTGGGGACGTTAGGCCCACATTATGGCTTGTTCAAATCCGGTATCCCATTATTACTTACATTTTTTCATTTACATAGGAGGCGTGTCAAGATAAGGGCCACTCCTTTATTTTTCGCTCACGCGGGATCCTCTAACATTTCGGTACTCGAGTCACGCCTTCACGAGGATCTTCCGATCCTACGGCTGAGGATGAGGTTGGAAATTGAGCTGAGTCTGCTTTGTTCGTAGCATCCCTTGGAAATTTGCATGCATTAAATGCCACCGATTTACTTCTGTGTATAAATAGGGCAGGGGGTCACTCCATCTGCACATGAACTCTCCTGTTTTCTTCAGAATCATACTTCTTATTTCATATTCGTGATCTTCATTTCTAGTGTCACTCTGCCTCAAAGCAAGATGTCTGAGGCGTGGATGGAGGTGAAAGGTCTCCGCACGCTTCAGAGGCACCGAATCCTCAAGGTGGTATGGTACGGACAAGGATGACACAGATTCAAGGTGATCTTCCGTTTTGGTAAGGTGGGAATGATATCCCCCTCTCTTTTAGCCAAAATCCGAAGCAGGTACTGGCCATGTCAGATTCTCGACGCGTCAGAAGTAGGGTTTTCCGCCATCAGCGCTGTCTGCTTTGTCGCAGACGTGGTTCTACGGGGGCTCCTCCACCTCCGGCTCTCAGCACCGTTTCTGTAGATGGTGTTAGCCTGAGGTCAGGTTCCCTACACCTTTTCTTCACCGGTGCATGCCCCAAGTTGGGTTCTTTGGCTGCCTGAGTTATGGGCATGTAGAAGTGTCGAGGAATAGTTTCCTTAGATGACATCTTGGAATAGCAGCCAATCTCTCCTCTGTGCTTCTTCCTCGGCTTTCTCTTTATTCTCTTGTATCTTTTCTTTTCGCTTACGTAGTTAGCCTTAGTATAAGCTTATTCCAGCTTTTCTTTGTACACTGTACTACTTCTTTGTCTTAATAAAAGATGAGTTTATTTCCTTCTAAATATTTTTCCTTTTAGCAGCAATAACTTTGTGACTGAATGTTGAATACACGTTTGCCTTTAATGATACTTGGAGCAGAAAAAATGCCTTAAAACAAATTCCTACTAGTTTAAACTTACTGACATTATCAAGCATAACAATGGTAATTCTCAATAAACTAAACAATGGTAATTCTCAATAAATTAAACTCTTGGAACTAAACGGGATAATGGCCGAGCGCTGTGCGATGCATGCCAGACGAATGTCCGAAAACGATAAACTTCTAAATAATTCATCCGAGAGTATAGTCCAGCAGTGAGGGACCTCAATCGTGTTTTTGGTAGCATATTGCTCTATGTTGCATCAATCCCTTTGGTACTGAGGATCCGAGGGTAGACTGGGGAATCCATTCAGTATGGGGATTTTCCCAACTGTTAATGGGTAGTTCCCGGATAGATTCTAAGGTTCATGTAATGTAATTTTGCTTTTAAGTAATTGATTTCCACATGAGCTTGAGTCCGAAGACCATGCAAGACCTTGGTTCTGTCCAAAACTTGTGATATTTCTTTTTTGTACTTGGTTTCCCCATAGGCTTGAGTTCGAGGACCATGCAAGGCCTTGGTTCTGTCCAAACTTGTGATATTTCTTTTTTGTACTTGGTTTCCCCATAGGCTTGAGTCCGAGGACCATGCAAGGCCTTGGTTCTGTCCAAAACTTGTGATATTTCTTTTTTGTACTTGGTTTCCCCATAGGCTTGAGTTCGAGGACCATGCAAGGTCTTGGTTCTGTCCAAAACTTGTGATATTTCTTTTTTGTACTTGGTTTCCCCATAGGCTTGAGTCCGAGGACCATGCAAGGCCTTGGTTCTGTCCAAAACTTGTGATATTTCTTTTTTGTACTTGGTTTCCCCATAGGCTTGAGTCCGAGGACCATGCAAGGCCTTGGTTCTGTCCAAAATTTGTGATTTTTTCTTTTGTACTTGGTTTCCCCATAGGCTTGAGTCCGAGGACCATGCAAGGCCTTGGTTCTGTCCAAAACTTATGAGATTTCTTTTTTGTACTTGGTTTCCCCATAGGCTTGAGTCCGAGGACCACAAGGCTTGGTTCTGTCCAAAACTTTGGATTTTTTCTTTAGTACTTGGTTTCCCCATAGGCTTGAGTCCGAGGACCATGCAAGGCCTTGGTTCTGTCCAAAACTTATGAGATTTCTTTTTTTGGTTTCCCCATAGGCTTGAGTCTGCAAGCCTTGGTTCTGTCCAAGTATTGGTTTCCCCATTGAGTTTGAGTCAGGGCTTTGCAAGGCCTTGGTTCTGTCCAAAACTTGTGATATTTCTTTTTTGTACTTGGTTTCCCCATAGGCTTGAGTCCGAGGACCATGCAAGGCCTTGGTTCTGTCCAAAACTTGTGATATTTCTTTTTGTACTTGGTTTCCCCATAGGCTTGAGTCCGAGGACCATGCAAGGCCTTGGTTCTGTCCAAAACTTGTGAGATTTCTTTTTTGTACTTGGTTTCCCCATAGGCTTGAGTCCGAGGACCATGCAAGGCCTTGGTTCTGTCCAAAACTTGTGAGATTTCTTTTTTGTACTTGGTTTCCCCATAGGCTTGAGTTGGACTTTTGTACTTGGTTTCCCCA
Organism: Quercus lobata; assembly: GCF_001633185.2. NCBI lineage: Eukaryota > Viridiplantae > Streptophyta > Magnoliopsida > Fagales > Fagaceae > Quercus > Quercus lobata. The sequence continues at coordinate 27,213,709 of NC_044915.1, read as the reverse complement.
TAGGCTTGAGTCCGAGGACCATGCAAGGCCTTGGTTCTGTCCAAAATTTGTGATTTTTTCTTTTGTACTTGGTTTATCCATAGGCTTGAGTCCGAGAACCATGCAAGGCCTTGGTTCTGTCCAAAACTTATGAGATTTCTTTTTTGTACTTGGTTTCCCCATAGGCTTGAGTCCGAGGACCATGCAAGGCCTTGATTCTGTCCAAAATTTGTGATTTTTTCTTTTGTACTTGGTTTCCCCATAGGCTTGAGTCCGAGGACCATGCAAGGCCTTGGTTCTGTCCAAAACTTATGAGATTTATTTTTTGTATTTGGTTTCCCCATAGGCTTGAGTCCGAGGACCATGTAAGGCCTTGGTTCTGTCCAAAACTTGTGATATTTCTTTTTTGTACTTGGTTTCCCCATAGGCTTGAGTCCGAGGACCATGCAAGGCCTTGGTTCTGTCCAAAACTTGTGATTTTTTCTTTTGTACTTGGTTTCCCCATAGGCTTGAGTCCGAGGATCATGCAAGGCCTTGGTTCTGTCCAAAACTTATGAGATTTCTTTTTTGTACTTGGTTTCCCCATAGGCTTGAATCCGAGGACCATGCAAGGCCTTGGTTCTGTCCAAAACTTATGAGATTTTTTTTTACTTTCGTTTATGCTTCGAATGTAAGCTCCTGGATCAGGGCGGGGAGAGCTGGTTTGTGGCCAAAAGCCCCTAGAGCTGCCTTTGCCGGTGGCACCGCAAGGCATAGCCCCTAGCAGAAGTTTATGTCGGAGCAACCACTGTGTGTTGCCGGAGACGTAGGAAACCTCACGAACCTCTGCTTGCTAGAGAGTCAACTCCACCGCCGCCCGCGCCAACGCGCAAGCCTTCCCACAGACGGCGCCAATTGTAAGGACACTATTTCTAACGACCCAGGGATGGGCTCGTATGTAAAAGGGTCCAAACAATACGATTTGTAGAGAGTGGGCTTAGAAAGGCTGGACCTTAATCGTCGGGCAGCGGTTTAGTCATGGTTTTTCATGGGAGCCCATACGAAGGTGAGTTTGGCCTGAATGACTGAGCCTTACACGGGTGTGGCGTGAAGATCTATCTCCTCGGAATTAGTCCGAGGAGAGTCTCGTCCTAGCCACCCTTCTTTTTTATGAGTTCGTTCTTCTCCCTTTTTCTCTCACTTCTAGGCCTCCCCTTGTTAATGCAGCAAGCTTCCCTTTTATACTAGTATTTCCTTCCCGTTCTTCACCTACGTGTCCGTTTCTCCTCGTTCTGGGTGGTTACTTGTCTTGTCAATCCTCACATCAGAGTGGTTGGGAAAAGTTGGACAGCATGGTATGAGTATAGGTTTGTCAGGCAGTGGGCTCCACATTAAGGTGTCGGTAGCCTTCTCCCTTATACTGCTCTTGTACTGATTTTGTCCTTTTCCTCAGGCTTTTTGGGCATAAAGTCGTCCTCGGCCACATCCTTGGACCTTCAAGGAGTTTTCATTGCGCGTTCTTATCAATAGGGCTCCTCGGCCTGGGCTTTTGGGCTTTTAACATAAGGTGGGCTGGGGCCTCAGATTTCGGGCCCCACAAATAGAGATAATAAAACACAAACTCTCTTATTATGTCATGTTCTTTATAAAATTAAAAAAAAAAAAATTATTTCTGCCATTTTCTCCATATAATTTTTTCTCTTCTTATTCAAAATTTTAATTCCATATTTGTTTACATTTAGGACAAGTAATAGTTTCAAAACCAGCTAAAGTACCAATGCCTATAATTAAACAGCAGGGGAGGTAAGTGGGAAAGTAAAAACACATACAGACAAAGGTTGAACGTTCTAGGATTGAAATTAGGATATGATATTGCTAAGGCCATGGCCCATATATAATAAGATATTAAGGATTTGTTTGCTTCACAAAGGGGTGGTGTTGTGTTGTGACTTGTAATGTTTTGGAAAATACATTTTGCCTCCCGTATTGTGTTTGATAAATTTGGGGAATGTAGGTGAGAATCATAAAAGTACAATTATTAATTTATTTGCTTCCAACGTTGGCACTTGGCATTGGTTGGGTTCATGAATAGTCGAGTTGACTACCTGCTCCATATTTATTCATGTATTTTCCTAATTGGACTAGCCTTTGATTCGCTTAATTCATATGAATAGAGTTTTGAACCTACCTTGTGTTTAGAGTTGATCCACCATTTTTTTTTAAAGTCACCAAAACTGTTTTTAAAGTTCACCACTAAACGACATGTAATTTTTTTTTTCTATTAAAAAAAACATGTATTTATTATAATCTATTAAATTATTAGATTATATCGGGGTGGGGTAGATATATAACACTACTTTTTCAATTTATTATTATTATTTTTATATAATCCATTAAAGTTAAGAAAATATTTTTATTATTATAATAAAAATATTAAATTGAAGTCTCTATCATACATTTTGAGTTGGATTGATTAATAAGTTGAAATCTGTAGTTTGATTTTTTTTTTTTTTTTTTTTTTTTTTCTGTTAATCCATTAAAGTTGAACCCTATTATTTGTTGGGGTTTTTTTTGGGGGGGGGGGGGGGGTTGTGTTGGAGAATTGAAATCCTTGTTTACTTTAGGTAAAAAATATGTATGCATCCTGTGGGATATATTTGCCCAATACTTATAGAAAGTGAAAATGTCATCTGAGCCAAACAAAAACTAAGAAAAAGGGTTTCAACAGTATACTTTTGTTTTTGGTTTCCTTAAAATTTACTTTGCAAAGATACCTTCTTCCTTTTATTTTGTAATTCCTTTTTTTTTTTTTTTTTTTTTTTTTTTTTTTTTTTTTAAATATGAAATCAAAGTTAGCCTTAGGCCTTGGGAGTTGTTAAGATATTTTGTAGGAGTAAGGTGCAGTTTTGACACACACCGAGCTAGTGGTTGAATCACCATCAAATATCAATTGTTTAAATTCCTTAAAAGATAAAACTTTTTTTTTTTTTTTGTTTGTTCTATAATTTGATAGCTACACTACAGTGGGTGTGGGGATTTTATTATTGGATGACTTTAATAGCAACACCAAAACAATTGAGTTACAAGACTTTTAATTCTTAAAATCAAAACTTAGGTGGAATACATTAAGTTATTTTATTAATTCAAATACCTAATTGTATTGACCAATGAAACACAATGCTATCATTTACAAAGACAATTAAATGTAGGGAAATGTTAACGATAGGGGTGTGCAACCAACCCGCCAACCTGCTAAAACCGACTTGACCTAATCTAACCCGTCGAGTTGAGTCGGTTTTTAGGCCTTGGTGGGTTGGGTTGGGTTACAAAAAATTTTTTGATAGTGGATCGGGTTGGGTTTGGATCATAAAATTTCAAACCCGCCAAACCCAACCTGACCCACCCATATATTTAATATATATATTATATAATTAATAAAATTTTTAAAATAACTAATTCTTCCTATCCTATATAAAAACCAATTAGTTTACACAAACCCTAGTAAATTACTATTGTTGTTTAGTCATTAATGTTGTTTGCCTTTAAGGAGTTACATTGATACTAATCTTTGAGTTTTTTTTAATATATTAATATTTATATTTTTTTCTACTCAATTTAATAATAATAATTAAAAAAATTTGTCCAACCCATGGGTTCAACCAAATCCATGTGGGTTGGGTTTGACTTATATGATGGGTTGAGTTTGGTTGAATTTTTTTTGACCCACCATTGTGGGTTGGGTCAAAAAATCCCCTCAACCATAGTTTTCAGAACCGGACTAGACCAGGAGGTCGGACCGTGAAAATCGGGAACCGTGATGAAAATCGGTTTTTTAACCTTAAAGAACCGGACTTTTTGTTAATTCCGTGAACCGCTAAAACCGGGGTTGGACCGCACGAATTGGTGAGAACCGTGCAGTCCAACCCCTTAGCAATTTTTTTTTTTTTACAATTTTATTCTACTTAATTAAATTATTCATCTCTTACAAGGAATAAAAAAAATTATAATTAAAATCCTTCAAAGATATTCAAATTTACTTCAAAAATTAATCATAGATTTTAATGTTTTCTTGGTTATTATTTTATTTTATTAACTTTCTTATTTAATTATTAAATATATGATTGAAAATCATTAAATTTCTCTCACATATATAAATATATTGTCAATTTTGCTAGTTTTATAAATTTAATATCTATATTTAGACTTTAATTAATTATTAAATTAATTATGACGTCATCACGGTTCGACCCCGGTTCAACCTCGGTTTGACCTCAAAAACCTTGAACCTCCAATTCAATGAACGGTCTGGGTCTGAAAACCTTGCCCTCAACCCGACCCATGCATACCCCTAGTTAACGAATGTCCTAAGAACATTGATTTATGAACTATTTTTAGAAATATTTTTATGAAAAAATGATAAAGTAATTTATTTTTCTGTCAACTGTTTATATTTCTCATGAAAGTGATTTTAAAACTTTTCTAATATGGTTTATTAACAATTGCTCTAAGAACACCTGTTAACATGATCCTTCAATGTAATACAATCATATTTTTAAATAAATTAAAAAACCTAATATACTGCTTTTAAAGTACTATACTTAAGTTTGCTTTTTCCTTTAAGACCCACCACCAAATTTGTATAACAATAATCAAATATTGTACATAAACCTTAAATTTTGGCCCAAAAGAAGATGGAACGATACCTATATTGGAGTATGATTCATGTCTTATATTATTTGATGCTTATAGCCTATAGATGAAACTAGAAAACAATGATAGAGGTCTATGAAAAAAAAAAGGGTCTTCTCTCTCTCCCTCCTTTTACGAGGCACGCCTTGTCCTCTTTGTAGTGCCTTCAAGTCATGTTTGATCTAACTTGAGCTAAAAATAAATAAAATCACTTTAGTTCTAAGTTCTAACATAGTAACATCTCACCTCTACTCTTTCTTTTCTTTTTTTCCAATGAATTTTGTCACACCCAATTTTTTTAAATGACTAACCATGTATCAAACTCATTTATTTTGAAGCAGTTTATTTCGAGGTTGGACTTTAAATTATGTTTAATGAGATTCATTCTCTCCTCTAAGTCTTCAATTGTATTTAAGAAAAAACAAGGCACTCACTTATCCAAGAATTTGTATTTTGTTTATATTTCTACAAAGCGTGGAAAAGTAGCTCATAAGTATAATTTAGTAATTGATGAAGGAAGGTTGTTGTTGTATTCTGAATTAGATTGAACATGTTGTATATCTAACTTTCATACGATTGGCTTAATAATTTAGTAATTTATGATGTTCAAAACTTTTCTGTTGGGTTAGGATCTTAGAAAAAGCAAAATTGTCGGGTATTCAGTTGTGTATAGCTTTAAATTAGAGTACTTTGGTATTCAGGAGAATGCACTTAATGATGTTTCATTGGAAATTTTGCTAGGCAAATTTACCTACTGTTTGTTAAGGCATAAATATAGTATATAAACAGCCAAAGTACGTCAATGTGAATTAAGTTGCTTTAAAGCCTTCCTATTCAAAAAAGAAAAGAAAAAGAAAAAGAAAAAAAAACTAGTTGCTTTTAAGCCAGAAGCGTCTGTGCATTGTATAGGCATGGTTCAACATCGCAATCGGTGCCTAGACATCGTGAAATACAAGAATCCAAACCATCAAAGTATTATTTCTTCAACTCCAACCTTAGGCAAGATAGCCGACCTTGACTAATATTGGTACTATATGCTGTTGGAATTTATTTTGCAATGTTTGTCCATCGGTGCATTCCCCCTTATGCAAGGAACCAACTACCAATGTAGTTACAAGGCAAGTTTGGCTGGATGGTATTTCTCCATACACTAAGTGCATAAGGGAATAGAGGGCCTCGGTTCAAATCCCTGGAAAAGAGGTGAGATATTTGTTTAGTAGTATTTCTAACTTGTTTAAAAGAATAAAAAAACTAGTCCTTTTCTTATACCTAAATAAGCTGTCATAGTAAGTTGTTATTAATAAAAAAATTATTTTTAGTGACTTTTTTCTATTAGGTTGTTTATTAGTCTAGAATTCTCATAAATTTTATCCCTTAAAATAGGGGATAACAACCGTTTTTGTTGCCACACTTGGCTGCATTAGCTACAATTTCAAATTTTGTAGCATTTGCATTAGTCCATGCTAAATGACCTTATCTTGCCACACTTGCCTGCATTAGCTACAATTTCACTTTTATAGCATTTTCATCGTAGCACTTGCATTAGTTTATGCTAAATGATCTAAATGCAAAATTTTGGCTGATCAACTTTAAAAATCATCCACATTAATTTGTGTAAAATAATGCATTTTTAGTTCATTTTTTAGTTACAATAACCGTGTAAATTTATATGAATATTGAAGTTATGCATATATAATTTTTATTCATTGTTTGCATTTTCCAATGATGAAAGAAGAAAGTGAAAGGTGATTGTGATGTGTGAATAAATAAAAACAATTTAAAAATGATATTTTAATAAAATATACAATAGAATAGATAATACAATACAATAGAAACGATCATGTAAAATAGGAAAATTAGATTTTTATGCTAAAATATGCATAAATTTTTATATGAGCTAATACAAATGGTTTAGATATGAATATTTTCATAGGGGAAATATCATTTTATACTAGTTTACATATACAATTAATGCGGAAATGTCTACATTTTAACCCGTATAAATGGTGAAATAACCAATTAATGTAAAAAAAGAAAAAAAGAAAAAGGTGAGATGAGAGAATAAAAGTCCATTCTCATATGGCAATTCCTACTTGGGCAGTTGCCGCAATTCCGTTTCCATGGCAATTAGCCATCAAACTTGAACAAATTAACTCCCTTTATAAATGCAAATGAAAACAAGTAGTCCAACTTGCAGTCTCGGATGGGACTTATTAGTTATTATCGAACTTTGAAAGGAAGTAAGAAACATCATAAGGAAAATATTTTTATTGAAAACATCAATTTTTTCCTAACCTGGTCAATCTAGTGGTCTGCATGCAATTCAATATTCAAACTCTGCTTAGTGGACAATGAAAAAGACACTTACCTCTCTCAACCAAAAAAAAATGAAAGAAAGGACACTGGGTTTTATATTCGTTAGTGTTCAGTCCAACTTGTTGGGGATTCAAAGAATATACACAATATAATGCCCCAAATCTTGTGCAACTACTCAGAAAGTATCATCAAGTTTTTTCATGTCGGTAAAATAAAGATTATAAATGCCAACTGCTATGGTGTGAGAGTTCTGAGTTAATGATGACCCACCTTTTCTTTTACTGTTATGAATGTTTCTGTGTGTGAAAAGATGTAGCAGACTCGTCCTTTAAAGCTCAGAGCCGCAAAAAGCTTAGCTATATGTATTGATATTCGGATTAGGTCCTCCTCAGTGTTTACGAAGTAGTACTAAACTATATGTATATTTATAAGCTTTGGTTTCGGAGAAACTTCAAAGTCACACAAAGTGATATCATAGTTTCCTAAATTAGATTTTCTAAACAGTTCCATTAGCTTTACCCACCAAGCAAAAAACATTGAGGATTAGGGAATTCATAAATAGTTTACTTTTGTTTTGTATATACTTTTTTTCAAAGTCTTTTCAAAATAGTAATCACATCACATGCACCTTAGAAAGTGGCGAAGGAATCACACAGATTTAATTATGCATGGGTTTTGATTAGGTGTTTTTTTTTTTTTTTTTTTAATATTTTTATGAATAGGTTTTGATTAGGTTTAATCATTAGCATGTTTACGTGGATATGAGATTTGAGTTGGCTAAACAATAGTAATAAATTGATGATCAAAGAAGTTTGAAGTTTTGACCAAACGGCGCTATGTATGTTCCTGTCAGTGAGTCAATGATTGCTGTAGCATGCTCCTTGAATGGATGCTTGAATATTCAATTCAAACTCAATACAACTACATTTATAAATAAATGATCTTTAAATTAATTCAATTAATAGGTGTCAATCAGTATGTTGTAAAGTTATGCTTGAATTAAATTCAAATCATATAAATTTTGTTGTTCTCTCTGTTTCTCTATAATCCTCTAGATAAATTATACTTTTTTACCTTAATTTTTCACTTGATTTATGTTACCCTCAAAATTTTAAAAGTGCATGATTAATCATCCAATTTGATATGATTGTTACAATGTTTACATAAGCATTTGAGTTTTAGTCTCACCAACAGGTGGAGTGAGATAAACCTAAGTCTGATGTTTAAAACATTCTTGAATCTAACTCATGTGTGGAGACGCCTACACAATGTTGTAGGAGACGCTTCTCTTTTTTTTTTTTTAACGTTTCTTTTCTACCAAAAGAAAATACATTGAGTTCGTAGGTATTATGCTCCAACATTGAGCAACACAAATACGAAAGTTTAATTACTAGCCACCATCGATCGATATAACTATTATCATGGACCTCGTAGTTCAATATGGAAAGAAAAGAAACAAGAAAGAAGAAACAGTAAACACAAAGTGTTTGAAATTAGCAGCACAAGAAAACATAATCTGGTTGTGAATCTTTACGCCCAAACAACTTTATTGAATGTATCTGATTTTTATTTTATTTTATTTATTATCTCTTGCCAACATAGTCTTTATATTTCCCATTTGAACTATTAATCATTAGGGCATTTCATGTTTAGTCATGATTAATAAAAAAAAGGGGGCCTTTCATGTCGAACAGGGCAACAATAAAAAAAGAAAAGAACAAGAACGACAAAAGATGAAAGTAGAATGGAAAATGAAATGAATAAAATGACAGAACAATGAATAGGTTTCCAGAGGCACAAGAGTAATGCTATAAGACATGTAAGAGCGACTTAAAGTATGAACTATGTGCACCTACCAACAATATAATAATAAGAAGAAGGGTTCTGTCTACCTCCAAGAAACTTTTGGAGCAAAAAGATTTACAAAAAGTAAGATAATTTGAAATGATATGTCACATGTGTGGAACTAGTTCGAGTTATTTTACTGAGGAAATAAAATTTTACAATTGAAATATTGAATCTGTCAATTCACTAGAAAAAAAAATATGTACCTAAATCCGTCCTAACTCATAACTCAAAACAATGATATGAGGTGAGAGGGAGATTTGAATCATTTGATGAGACTGATTAAGAAGGCGTTTGGATTCAGCATTTGGGACGCTTCACATCTATGTTTTTGTTTTTTTTACCAGCGCTTATTGCACTGTTCATGGGATATGAACAGTGAAAATAGGCAAATAAACAGTATTTTTTATGTGAACAATAATCCTTTTTTTTTTTTTTTTTTTTTTTTTTTTCAGTTTTTAACGAAATAGATATTATCCTCTCCTAAAACGAGGCTAAAATCATTAGTCATCAATACACCCAACTCTATTAATTATGATAGGCCTACGATCAGAGTGGTATGTCACCGGGCCTGGTGGGCTACTTAGAGTGGACAGTATCTGGGCCTTTCCTTCATAAAAGTGATTGGGTTTTTTTTTTTTTTTTTTTAATAGGAAACCTAGTGGGCTAGGAATGTGCAGCCCAACCTAATGGCCTACTTTACTTCTTTAAAATCCTAATTAACAAATGGATTGGTGCAAATAAAACTGGTTGACATAAAATGTTAGCAATTATTGAGATGATATAATGTGGTATTAATAAAAGTGATATTAATAATGAATTTATGTAAAATTGACATTGCTCAAATTACAATTTACCGTGTTACCGATTGTGATAAAATTTGTAATATTTTTTGTTGGTGTTAGGAAGGACTTTGACCAAAAAAAAAGAAAAAAAAGAAGAAGAAGAAGAAGAGCGAGTTTCCTCTTGTTTTTTGCCGTACAGTCTGTAAATCTTGTACAATCATAGCATTTTACAAATGGGTACAGTGACCTTTTATTAAAACTCTTAGTTTGCGTTAGAATATTTGAATTTGAATTTGAAGGATTTGAGATGCCTTAATTCGAAATCCATAAATATTTAAGTGTACATCATATGAATTTCTAAAATTTTATAGGTTAAAAAGTTATTTCAAATTTAAAAATTTTAAAGTATAAAATCTTGACGGATTTGTCAAATCCAAATTCTTGACACTTTATAAATTGTCAAAAGTCAAAACAAGATATTTGGATTTTAATTAACCAAACACAACATTAATTTTAATCCATGAAATTGTTTTTAAGTGTTTTATCTTTAGGATGTGTTTGGATACCGTTTATTTGCAAAAAACTGAAAACACTATAGCAAAATAATTTTTAAATGTATGAATAGTGCTGTGAAACCCAAATTTATATTGAAATTTTTGTTTGGATGACTTTTGTGAGTTCGTAAACAATGCCATGAGATCCACATTTTTTCAACAAAACGCATAAATGCAGACTTAGATGCAATCCAAACATACACTTAGTCTCTAACTGTATAGGCAATTGTGTATATTTGTTTTGTCTTTGTTTTTAATTTTATTTTCTTTCAAAAGTAGCATGATTCATGTAGCAGGGGAAGGAGGTTTTTATCAAGTTTCACATACTAGTCAAATATGGCAAACACTATGATTACCAATCAATTACCACATGATTACAAAAGTATATGATAATTTTAGTGTGCCTTGCAAAAAAAGCAGTGTGGAATTTTGGATATAGAAGATAATTCAAATGTTGGATTGAGAAGAAGAGCAACAAATAGTGGCCATGCATTTGAGATGAGGAATAAGAGGGAGTAGATGGATACACGTGCTGACAAAATAGATAAACAAAACACGCAGAAACATACAAAACTTACAAGAATTCAATCCCATACGTTATCTTTGAAAGTAAAATCAAACAAAGAACTAATTTCATATAATGGGAAAAAACCGATCGAAGAAAACCCTAGCTAGTATTGATTATCAGAAACTTTCAGTCCTTGGATTTTGGAGTAAAATTTGTCTTTAAAAAACAAATTGTGGGGGTTGTGTTAGTTAACCCACTTTGATAGGAAGATGGAAAATTTCAAAATAAAATTTTTAAACTTGGATAGTGACTTTATGCGCTTAAGCCGATAGTTAAAATGAGACTTTTTATATATTTAAGTTATTTAAGTAATTTCCTTTTTTTTTTTCCAAAAAAAAGTTACTTACGTAATTATGTTTACTTAAAAATATACTATTCTCACTTTTTTAGATGTAAACTTAGTTACAACAAAATATATATATATATATATATATATTATTAAATTATAATAACTAGGATAAAAAAAAAAAAAAAAAAAACGGTTGAGCGATAGAACCTGATTTATTTGATGCACTATTGCAATTTCATTTAACCATAAAAATATGAAAAATGCTATGTTCATAACATTTTCACAATAAATTCTATGTGATAAGTTGTTATTGGTAGGGTAGAAAAGTAATTTCAGTGGTAGGTTTAAATTAAAACCAATAACAACTAACCACCTATGATTTGTTGTTGAAAATGTTGTGAACGTAACACTTCTCTAAAAATATCTTATAGCCTCAACTTTCATAAATAAAGTAATAAACATGTATTCCTTACATTACTCAACAAATCAATAAAACAACACAATACAAGTAAAATAAACACTATCTATCGGGTTAAGCAACCAATTATTAAAAGATTATAATAATTTATATTTTGACATTTCTAAATAAAATTTGGTTATAAAATTATTTTCTAATCATTAATAACATATTTATTTGATACTTTTTTTTTCACATAACTTAAAAGCGATAAATTATTAGGTTCACCAGGAGGACTGCTAACATGGTCCTTCCTAACCTCCTAACCAATAAAATGTTGTTATTTATTCAAATGTAACATCATTTGATAATTTTTATTTTTTATTTTTTGTGTTGATTAGGAAATTCACATATATATTTGCATAGATAACATTATCTCATTGGTTAGGGAGGACCACATCAGTGGCCCTTCCGGTGTAATTAATAATTTATCCTTAAAAGCTATATTATGTTATATTATATTATATATATATATATGTATTGTAACAACCAAGAAATTACATAGGTATTTTTTTTTTAATATTAAAAAAAGTACAAGGACAATGGTCGTGGACCGTGTAAAGCCACAAAACCAACTTATTAAAATTCTTGTAATCTTGTGACTCTTGTCTTTAGTGTATCTATCGACATGTTGTGCTTGACAGAATAGGGTGAATCTTGTAAAACAAGAAGGCAATGAATAAAGTCAATTAACACGAAGGATAAAACAAACAAAAAGAGGTTTGAGATTGGATTTTTTTATTTTTTTTTATTTTTTTTTTAATGTTCTTATGATTTTAGTTTTTCTTTGTTGTGAGGAAAGGGAGAGACAGAGAATGAGTGATTTTTTTAGTTTCTGTTGTGGGAGAAAGAGAGAGAGAACGAGTGATATTTTTATCTATTGGTAATTATTTGGGGCTTAATTAGTACTTCTATATGTTGATAATGATTAGAATACAGAAGCCTTAGGCAATTGCTTAAGTTACCAATGTTTTTCAACTTCAATACTACTTTCAATTTTTTAAATCTTTACAAGGTAGAACTTTGAGGTTTAATCAGTTTTTTACAGGATTTGTGAGTTAATGATTATTATTTTATTGAGCGTAGAGGCTGATGAATTTCTTATTTTTTATGTAAGCTCAATTCGATACTCAATATGAGATTGAAAAAAAAGAATGAGATACAAAAAATTCGATACTCAATCAAAACAAAAGACTTTAATAATTATTATTATTATAAGCTAACTAAAACTCAATATAAATTCTCACTTCATATTTTGTAAACCAACACAATTGATGTATAAAATAATTTGGCAAAAGTGAACTCATGGATAAAAACTTATAAAATTGATGTGTCATAGTATTCTCTAAATAAAGATTCCATCATCGACCACTTGCCTTAATTGTCAATTTTTTTTTTCTTCCCTCATTAAATAAGGGATAATTCATATATTCAAATTGTGACTTGTGATACTAATGAGTTGAGAAGTTGATTAGATAATCTCACTAGTAATCTACAATTGCTTCCCAATAGGACATAAAAAACGTTAAAAGTATGTCCAGTTGACATTAGAGAAATTGTGTATAATTTTTTTATTTTTTATTTTTTTGATAAGAAAATTGTGTACAAATTGACTAGTGATTTTATAACCTAACCATGAAGGTGGAAATATAGGATTTAACTTGCAAATATGTATGAAAAATAGGAAGTATTTTATTAAGGTTGGATTTTTGCTCCGTTGCCATGTGCATCATTAATTGAGTGTATTTTTTTTTGTTTTTTTGTTTTCTTGTTACGTGGATACATTGATAATTGGAAGTCGGATAATTTGAATTCTAAATATTTGTACCGTTGAAGCAAATATTGATAATAAAGTTATTGTCGATATTCTAACAAACTCGAATCAACAGACAGTTGGTTTTTCAGATTTCTCAAATTTGGATTAACCATCATTATCGTGAAGTTAATAGATATGTAAATGCTCTAAAAAGAATGTGCTCCCACTAGAATTTGGATTTTGTTTTATTTAACCGTCTGCCTGTAGACATAAGAGATATTTTTGATTCTGATTATTGTGGTTTGTTCTTACACGTGTGATGCTCAAGGACCTATGTTGCTTTCTAATTTAAATGAACTCCTATTTTACAAAGTATTATTATTTTAGTTAATTGAGCCACCAACTCTTAATAATAATTGAGTATACTTTTAGTAAACTTATTATTTTTCTTTTCTCAAATATACAACAAAGTATTATTATTTCATGAGTCTCTTTTCTTGAAATAGTATTCTTATTCATAAAAAGAAAGAAAAAAAAAAAAGTAGCATTCTTAACTCAAAAATAAAAAGACATTTCCTAAAAAATCTGCTACAGATTCAGTGCCAAAAAAGATAAAATCTAAACACAGAAAGGCCCAAGGGCCACATTGTCATTTCCTCCATCCTATGAAAAACATCGACAAAATTCACACATACACCAACCCGTGCGGCACCGCGAGAGAGAGAGAGAGAGAGAGAGACAGAGAGATAGAAGAGTCCTGCTTAAACCTTATCTCTCACTCTTTTTTTTCTCTGTGTACCTCCTCACAACCTCGTTCTCTGAAGAAAACCCAATCCAAAAAACACACCCTTTAGCCCAAAACACAAAACAAAGCCTTCTAAAGCTCACTCCTTTGATGCCCTTTTGCTTCTCCTAATCTCTCTTTTTGGGTTTTGTTTTGTTTATTGAATTTGAGAAGCACATTCCAGTTCCATGGACTCCAAGGCCTCTGCCCCAGAAACCACATCACCTCTCTCCAACTCAACATCAGGTTCTTATTTCTCTTCTCCTACTTCTTATTCTCATGGTTCTGGTTTTGATAATTCAATGAATAACTATGGTTTAGAGGCTGAGAGTGATAAGAATAGTAGTGTTGGTGGGGTTCATGGTAGTAATGCTGGGTCTGAACATGAGGGGTTTGGGAGTGTTGAAGATGGGTTTGAATCAGCTTCTGGGGACCCAGATGGAGGAACCGTAGAGAAAGCCATTGGAAGAGGTGATAATGATGTCCATTTTTTTGATTATTCGGAATTTTCGATGTTTGATAAGGTTGGTGTAGCGCCGGTTGCAAAGGCATCGGCTGAGGATGATGATGAAAATGGTGTTGTAGGAAGTGAAGAAGTTGGGGTCTTGGGGGGTGAGGGAGTTGGTGATAAGGGTTTGGAGGTTGGTGGGGTTGAGGGTTATGTTGAGAATTTGGGAGTTGGGGGTGGGGTTTTGGAGGAGAAGGAGGTTTTGGTGCAAAAGGGTTGGAGTGAGAATGGGAATTCGGATGAATTGGGAATTGGAAGTGGTGTTGGTGATGCTCATAAGGGCAGTGTTGAGGTTTTTGTGGGCGGTGGAGAGGATAAGGTGTTTGAGAATAAGAAATTGGATGAGGGTTTGAGCTATGTGGTTGAAGGGGGCTTGAAAACGGATGAGGAGGTGGAAGGGAGTGAATTGAAGGGACAGGAGGTTGTGGAAAAGCTGAAAAGTGAGGGTTTTGGTGAAAAGGAGTCTGTGGTTGTAACAGATACAGAGGAGGCTGCTGTGGCAGTTGAAGATAGTAAAATTCTGGAGGGTGGAGTTGTAGAACCGGTGGATGAGAAGTTGGTAGAAGTAGATAGTGTGAAGTTTACCAGTGGAGGAGATTTAGTTGTGGATGCTGTGAATGTCAATTTGTTGGAGTCAGGAGCAGATGTTGCTGGGGATGTGGAAGAAATTAAGTTGACTGAATTTGAAGGGATGGGGGTCCCCGTTGATGGAGGTGTGAGCTTGAATAATGGTTTTAATCAAATTAGAGATGATGCAGAAGAACTAGTTGATTCGAAGTCTGTGGTTATGGATGCTGAGTCTGATCAAATTGTTGAGCCCTTAAAAAAGAATGGTGGTGAAACTGCAGAAGTGAGGAAAGATGAAAGCTCAGACACCCAACCGTTTAATATTGACACGGCAGCAAAGAATAAGCAGGATGATGAGGGACAAAGTGTGGCTCTTGTTTATAATGGGAAGCAGTCATCAGCAGAAAATGAGCCGGAAGATAATTCTGAAGCGGAACAGAAAGGTAAAAATGTGGTCAGTGACAAACTAGATGGAGGGGAAGGAGTTGAAACTCAGGAAGTGTACTATAACCCTGCGTTAGCTCAAAATGAATCAGATGATGTGGCAAAGCCATTGGGTAATGGTGTTAATGAAGCACCTCAATCTATGGAATCAAGTTCCATTTTGACCCGAGAAATAAAGCTAGAAGCTGAAGATGAGGAAATGCAGCATTCAGATGTGGAAGACCAGATCGAAGGTGAAGTTACCGATGGGGAGACTGATGGTATGATCTTTGGAAGTTCTGAAGCTGCCAAACAGTTCTTGGAGGAGTTGGAACGAGGTTCAGGTGCTCTTTCTCACTTTGGTGCAGAGAGTTCTCACGATCAATCTCAGAGAATTGATGGTCAGATTGTCACAGACTCTGATGAAGAAGTGGACACCGATGAGGAGGGGGATGGGAAGGAGTTATTTGATTCTGCTGCATTAGCTGCTCTATTGAAAGCTGCAGCTGGTGGTGACTCAGATGGTGGTAGTATCACGATAACTTCTCAAGATGGATCCAGGCTTTTTTCAGTTGAGCGTCCTGCTGGTTTGGGATCCTCTATTAGGTCTGTGAAACCTACTCCTCGACAAAACCGTCCTAACCTTTTTACTCCTTCTGATCTCACAACGGGGGCAGACTCTGAGAACAACTTGAGTGATGAGGAGAAAAAGAAGCTGGAGAAGATACAGCAGATAAGGGTAAAATTCTTAAGGCTTGTTCAGAGACTAGGTGTTTCTCCAGAAGAGTCAGTAGCAGCACAGGTTCTGTACAGGATGGCACTTCTTGCAGGGAGGCAAACTGGTCAACTTTTTAGCCTTGATACAGCAAAAAGGACAGCACTCCGGCTTGAAGCTGAGGGGAAAGATGATTTGGACTTTTCCTTGAACATACTGGTTCTTGGGAAATCTGGTGTGGGCAAGAGTGCTACCATAAATTCTATTTTTGGTGAAGAGAAGACCCTGATTGATGCATTTGGACCTGCCACGACTACTGTGAAAGAAATTGTTGGGATGGTGGATGGAGTTAAGATAAGGGTTTTTGATACCCCTGGTCTGAAGTCTTCTGCATTGGAACAAGGTATCAATCGCAGAATCTTATCTTCAGTGAAGAAGTTAACAAAAAACTGCCCTCCAGATATTGTCCTCTATGTTGATCGGTTGGATGCTCAAACTCGGGATCTTAATGATCTGCCGTTATTAAGATCAATCAGTAGTTCTCTTGGCTCTTCAATCTGGAGAAGTGCCATAATCACTCTAACTCATGCTGCCTCTGCTCCTCCAGATGGACCATCAGGTTCCCCTCTGCGTTATGATGCATTTGTTGCCCAACGATCTCATGTTGTTCAGCAAACCATTGGACAAGCTGTTGGTGATCTGCGTCTAATGAATCCCAGTTTAATGATGACTCCTGTCTCTCTTGTTGAGAACCATCCCTCCTGTCGAAAGAATAGAGAAGGTCAAAAGGTACTCCCTAATGGTTTAACTTGGAGACCCCAGTTGTTGCTCCTATGCTACTCCATGAGGATCCTTTCTGAAGTGAGTAATCTGTCAAAACCTCAAGATTTGTTCGACCACCGAAGGCTCTTTGGTTTACGTACCCGTTCGCCCCCACTTCCATACCTTTTGTCATGGTTGTTACAGTCTCGTACACACCCAAAGCTGCCTGCTGATAATGGTGGTGACAATGGTGATTCTGATATTGATGTGGATGACTTATCCGATTCTGATCAAGAGGAAGAGGAGGATGAGTATGACCAACTACCACCCTTCAAGCCTCTCAGGAAATCTCAAATTGCTAAGCTCAGCAAAGAGCAGAAAAAGGCATATTTTGAGGAGTATGAGTATCGGGTGAAGCTCCTCCAGAAGAAGCAGTGGAGAGAGGAGTTGAAAAGGATGAGAGAGATCAAGAAGAAAGGTAAAGTTAATGCAGAAGATTATGGTTACATAGGGGAAGATGACCCAGAAAATGGAAGCCCTGCTGCTGTTCCAGTTGCATTACCTGATATGGTTTTGCCACCCACCTTTGATGGTGATAATCCTGCTTATAGATACCGGTTCTTGGAGCCAACTTCTCAATTTGTGACCAGACCTGTTTTAGACACCCATGGTTGGGACCATGATTATGGATATGATGGTGTCAATCTTGAACACAGTCTAGCCATTGCTAGTCGGTTTCCAGGTGCTGTTGCTGTCCAAATAACAAAGGATAAGAAGGAGTTCAATATCCATTTGGATTCTGCAATTTCTGCTAAGCATGGGGAGAATGGATCGAGCATGGCAGGCTTTGATATCCAAAATATTGGAAAGCAACTTGCATACATTGTTAGAGGGGAGACAAAATTCAAAAATTTCAAAAAGAACAAGACAACTGCTGGGGTATCTGTGACATTTTTAGGTGAAAATGTTTCCACTGGAATTAAAGTTGAGGATCAGATTGCACTTGGAAAGCGCCTGGTATTGGTAGGCAGCACTGGAACTGTTCGATCTCAGGGTGATTCAGCATATGGAGCAAATTTGGAAGTGCGTCTCAGGGAAGCAGATTTTCCAATTGGCCAGGATCAATCTTCATTGGGTCTATCTCTTGTAAAGTGGAGGGGCGACCTGGCACTAGGGGCCAATTTTCAGTCCCAGATTTCAATTGGAAGGAGTTACAAGGTAGCTGTTCGTGCAGGCCTGAACAACAAGCTCAGTGGACAGATATCTGTTAGAACAAGCAGCTCAGAGCAACTTCAGCTTGCACTGGTGGCTATTCTTCCTATCGTCAGGTCTATCTATAAGACCATCTGGCCTGGGGCAAGTGAGAATTACTCCATCTACTAGTTATTTGCACTTTTTTGTCACCCCGAAGTTGGTCTAGATTAAGCATAATCTGCTTATTGTCTTTATCACTTTCCTGAATAATGCTTATTTTATTCGCTCCAGAACCTCTACTTTTTATCAGATACATTTTTCTTTGCATAATTGATTGTATCGAATATGAGATGGAACCAAGAGGGAATCTAATATATCATTGTTTATTAGCTTTATTAAGTTACTATGTATGATGTTGATACCATGTTCTCTGTTTGCTTATATGTAAAAGTTACCTACTGGCTAGCATTGAAATCCTTTATAGCTAGGTAGAGAATAAGTAGACCAAAGGTTCTTTGTCACATTCCGTCCCCCTTGATAAAGCTGTAATGGGGTGTAGCTTGTTGAAACAACATATCTGAATATTCATGACTTGTACTCTTGTTTATTCATTTTGATATTTTCTGTGAATCAACCCATTAAAGTAACTCTTCTTTTTCCTTTTTTTATTTTTTCTTTAAAAATAAAAAATAAAATCTTCATGGGTTTTTCTTTTTGTGGACTTTGAAACACAACTTTGAACAGACCTGGATCCACGGACTAATAATTTGTTTTTGGAAGACCGATGGTCGCTACAGCTGCCTATCCTGCCATAGGGTAATTCCTCTAGTGGATCTCTCTCTCTCTCTCTCTATCTCCAACCCACATGCACAAGACACTTGTGTGTGCAGGCTCACACATATACACCATACAACTAGAGTATTTCATCAATTTGTTATATCATTTGTCCTTTAGCTTTCTTCTTTTTCTTGAGATTGCAAACACCAATTGAAGAGCACAATATATCACTTGCACTTTCATTGTTTCCCTCATTAAGATTAAATTAAATAAATCATCACCTTATTTTTTGATAACCTGTTCTTGTTTGTGGTATCGTCCAACTGGAAGTATTCAGTATATGAATCTATTTTTAGATTAATGAACAAATTTATTATCACAGACAGAAAATTTTGAAATGCAAAAGGTTCAAATAATCCAAATACACTGAGCTTCAACCAAGCCAGCTCAAAAACTCATTCCCAACTAAATATCTGGGAGTCAACTTCCTAAGCTACAAAAGATAGGACTAGTGAATGCTAATTAGAACAGAAGAAGAAATACTAACAGACAGCAAATAGGTCTAACAATAAAGAATTACAGAATCTTCCTTTGCACTCCAGCCTTTTCTTGATCTGCCATCTAATCTCCTTCATAATACTATACCCATTGGGGTAGTAATTCGTATTCACGTGTTGGGTTCGTGTCGTGTTGATTTATGAGAATTCGACTATATGGGTCAACTGACTCAACCCTAACCCAACATGTTTATTAAATGGGTCAGGATTTCTCAATCCTAACACAATTCATTTATTAAACGGGTCAGTCGTATCGATCTGTTTATTAGATTTAATAAAAAAAAAAAACTAATTTTAATATTAACAAAATTGATATGAATTATGAAAAACCAAACAAATAAACATTTTTAATATATTTAGAACTAACGAGTAATTACATCACAAATTAATAATCATTCAAAACTAAAGTATATCTCAATATCACAAATAATCAATCATAATATGTCAAATAAAATAAACCACAATAACTAATAATTTTATATACCTAGGGTTTGAAGGACATATTGGTAAAATGTCATTTAATTAAACGGGTCAGACAGGTTGAGCGGGTTCCATGTGATGGACACTAACCCAACCTGTTTATTAAATGGGTCAGTTGTGTCAACCCAAATATGACACGAACCCATTAAATCTCAATTCATGACCTACTAATTTCGTGTCGTGTTGTGTTGTGTCGGATTCGCGGGTTGTGTCCAATTTTGCCACCCCTACATACTTAGAACAAACTTTGCCTTGATGAATTGTCCATTCCTCTGTTGCCAATCATGGTAATAACAAACCAAGGATCCAATCTGAAGATTACTGATCTTAAACTTAAGCATTTTAACTCATTCCGTCCCAAGCCATGATTTCATCCCATTGAATCCTCCCAATTCATAACACTTCTCCAGATCCTTCTTGAGAAGGGACATAGGAAGAAAAGGTGTTTTCTAGTTGAGTTCTGCGTATTACATGGTGTGCATCACCAGAAAACCCCCCAACAACATTCTTCAGTGGACAACCGATTCTGGATTACCAACCACCCTAGAAGGCATTCAGTACATGAAAATGCTTCCCAAGAAATTCGTCCAAGTATTTGGATGCATCACACGGTACTTGTTACATGAACTCTGTCGTGGCTAATAGCAAGAGTGTTTGCGTTTCTGTCTATTCAAATTGGCTCTACTTGTGTTTGTATGAAAGATATAAAATTAACAATTGCCCCCCTCATCCTTTTTCTCGTCTGAGACTTTGAGTGCCATTTTTTGAGAAATAAGATGTGTATATAATCTCCATAGTGATTTCACCAAGATCATGCCACTGTAATAATGTAATTCTCCATGATTTTGCTTCAAAATCTTGCCCCATGTATTCTCACTTTCCCTGAATTTCATTTCCCCGAAAGCAAAAGAAGATAAAGTTTCTTTCATTCACCAAGAAGATAAGCAGAACAACAGCTGAACACCCAATGAATTACGACATCACAAGGGCAGCCCAACAAAATTTACACATAATAGGTGTAAGAGGCTTCCTTGTGGCTAGGAGATGCTATATGCTTTGATAAAGATGGAGCATAGAGTTATTGCAAGCAAAGGGAAGTAAAACAGTATGGCTGGAGAAATACCTGAAACTGAAACTAACTCCAGAAAAAAGATGGTCGTCACTTCCCCAACAATGGTCAAGAATGAACTTTGATGCAATTGTGAAGGGACGTAGATACATGTTGGGTGTAGTTTGCAGGAATGAAGCTGGTTCCTATTTAATTATTCTCTTTCTTTTTTTCCCCTCCCTGATTTAGGAATGAGCTACTTTATTCACCAAACCAAAAGTACAACTGCATACGACAAAATAACTAAAGTTACACAAACAAGCAACAAAATTGCAACAAACAGCAAACAATAGCTCACTTTATCAACAATCAAAAACAGTATTGAGTCTTACCAAAGCTACATAAATTGCTATTTTGAATAAATTTTCTTATGTTTTTACACAGTTTATATCTGCAGGATAACTTGAATAATTTTAGCTTTAGCTTCAGCTTCAGTTCAAATCTTTCCATCATAAATTCTAGCATTTGAATCAATCCGCAATGCTACCTCAAACGAGTCATAAGTCATGACATGCTGAAATCCTTTCCCCTTTATCTTTTTGACTCGTCGTTCAAACTTTTCATGTCAATCTCCTACTTACAAATTGATCAAACATACCTGAGGTTCACTATGTAGATTGTAGATCCTGTTATATGATCCGGAGTCTAAGTTCAATTCCCGCAGAAGGTACAAAACATGTCCCTGTATACCCTCAATTTGCCAATCTTTGGTAGTAAGCTTGTTTTTCTTCACTACCAACCAGCTCGCAAAAGCATTTTTGGGCACTACTTTAGGAAACCAAACAAGCTTTACACACCAATTAACTCCTGATATCCCTCATCATCCTCCAAGTCCTCACAATTAAACTGCTTTACTAGCAGCCCCCATTCCAGACGATCTTCACCACTAATGACAGTGAGAACATCAGCCAACTTTCTTTAAATCATAACTAGAGGTCATCTAACCTAGCAAGTCGCCAATTTTATTGGCCATTTAAAATTGCACTCGACAACTTTGCTGAAGTAACAGTTGCAGTATCATGTGCTACTCTAAAGCCCCATATTTCTAGAAATTTGGGTGCCAATCATCATGCTGCAAAAAGAAACGTCCGCTCATTTCCCACTTTATGCTTTAATAAGGGCAAAGCGTCACTTCTCAGCCGCAAAATCATCCTCTAGCTCCAAGAACAGTCTCAATTTGTTCACTTTATCTTTGTACAGCTGTGCTTCAAATAATTCTTTAATTCTACAGTTAGTTTAGAAGTACACTACAAGTCATTTAACCAACTAAAAGTAGAAGTCGTTTGGTTCAATTAGGCTAGTAATTTTTACACACAGAGATGGCTAATCATATACACAAACGGAAAAATTTTGTTATTCACTGGGGACATACAGCATAGAACATTTTCATGTCTTTATATTTTATATAGTTTTAAATATATGCCTTTCATGTGGAGGAAACCAGCTACGAGACTCCAAAACAGAATTTCAAGCATTACAAACATCAGGTACGTACCCCACTTTTTTGAATGAATCATGGCCTGCACTAAGGATTCCGTGCCATCAACCTACACGCCAGATTTGGCTCAAAATTGTCTATAAAATAACGTGCCAAGTCAACCAATACATCAATTGTGTTCAACAGTTCCATAAATCTATTAAAAAATAGTACAAAATAACATCAATACATTCCAGCCTAGTCCAAACTAAGTTACATGGACACATGCTTATTGTAAAGGAGAAGCATAATGACTCACAGGTAATACCCTAGTACAAAAGAAAGAGAATTACCAAGTTATTTTCAGGTGAATGCCAATAGAAACCTTTCACAGCTGCTAGAAAGAGATCACAAGCAGCCAAAGCATATACAATGAGAGCGTTCATCCCCATCCATTCTAGTAACATTGTGGGCTTTCTGAAATGTTTAATATCAACCTGCATTTACAGAGGGTTTAATTTTTTGTTTTTAAAAGATGATTTAACTAAACAGGCAATTTTTATGTAATTTCAGTCTCATTATTCCAATTAAACATTATGTATCACATTTCAGAGATGTTAAGACAAGCTAATGTATGTTACGCATCATATAGGTCCTTGTCATAAAACTAAAGAGTAGATTTACTGGTGTTATATATCGTAGTCACCATTTGTGTGTGTGGATTCTGGAGGAAAAGGCTAAAAGCAAGTTTGAAGAACTAGAGAGTATAGCAAGACCTTAATATTTTAAAGGATTGGAAATATATGGAAGAGGATGGTCTCCCATCATTGGGCATTCCACCCTTTAATAAATTTTCAGGATAGTATATTTTGCAAATCATCCATGATATCAACTTAAAAATTGTCCAAAACCTATATGTCTAGTAGTAAACAAATTAATTGTTTTCTTCCACTCTTGGTTGGCTGTGCATCTTTTTGTTCATTCTGCTACATTCGCTGCACAATGAGAAAGCAGAAAAGGTTTTAGTTAGAACTTAGTACAACTTTGTTGACCATGATGCCAACAGAGAGGACTAATACAGCTAGCCATATAGTTGTAAAAATAGATCAACACTACAAAAAACTAGTTCTACAGCCCAGTTTTTCAGCGGTTTTAAAAATCGTCACTATAGGAGACTTAATATAGCGCTTTTAGAAATTGCCACAATAGGTTGACCTATCATGACAGTTTCCAATTGCCATAATAGATAGAGCTCTTACAACAATTTCCAACTGCCACAATAGGTTTGAAATTAAAAATTTTTATATTTTATTTTTTGCATTTTAAATGACCTATTACAGTGGTTTTAGAACTGTTGCTATAGGTGGAAGGACCTAATTTGAATCTCTAGCCCAAAGGGTGGATGGACTCGGGTCTAGCAAGCCCAAAACAATGAATTTGTAGAGAATGAGTTGGAAAACTGGGTTAAAATGAGTTAGACAATAGATAAAATGGGCTCAAAATGACAAGAACAAAAAGATAGATTGATTTCAACTAAAGAAAATCGTCCTCGGCACTGTCCGAGGAGACCAACTCTTGTATATTTCTCTTAAATTTGATTATAAGTTTGTTTTCTAATTGCTACAGTATTTCTCTCTAGATTTCTCGATCCCCTTCTCTCATTACTCCTTTCTTTTTTTATACTCTTTTCCCTTTTCATCTCTACCCTCCACGTGTAGGCCAGATGGTTGGTCTTCATCCTTGTCCCATCAGCCCCTTCCTAATGCCTTTAGATAGTAGTTGTAAGGCTGAAAGTCACTATTTAGGTATTACCTCCACGTTAATGCGGCTAAGGAGTTAGTTGCAAAACATTTAATGCGGTGGTAGTAGCTTTCTCCTTAAATATTTTAGGACTCCCCTGTGTCCTTTATTTTTGCAATGCTTATCCGTGCCAACATAAATTCCTGAAACATTATCCCAGACGGCAGACCACCTCTACGAACCTTGGCTTGGGTTAGCTGAGGAGGCATTCATCCTCGGCCTAACCTCCAGGGTTATTATGATCAAAACTAACTTTTTCATTTACTACCATGGGCTTTCTTGATAATGTTTACCCTTCCTCGAACGACCCCTTATCCTCGACTTGGGCCTTCAGGTCCAATATATACATAGGTAATGAGCTCCTAGGCCCAATACCCCTACAATAGGTTTGGCTCATGTTGAGGACCTATTACGACAGATTTAAAACTGTAGCTATAGGTTTGAAATTAATATTTTTATTTTAAATAATCTATTATGGCCATTTTAGAACTGCCACTATAGGTTTGCTCATATTGAAGACCTATTACGATGGTTTTAAAACTGCCGCTATAGGTTTTAACATTAAAAACTCCTTTTCTTCTTTAAAATGACCTATTACAGCAATTAGTATATCTTCAAATATATAAACAAAGGCCCTAATAGGGCTATAATGTTGGTGCAAGAAAATGTAACAAGAAATGAAATATTCAAATTGAAACAAATCACTAATCTTGATGAAATCAAGAGTTATTTAGATAGGTTCAAAAATCGGAACAAGGGTTCTTATTACTCGAATAGTTCTATCTCCTACAAAATCAAAGTGGCTATTCATCCTAAAAGGAAGACAATTTCCTTTAAAGATCTATTATGCTAACAATCAACAAAAGTCAAGGACAAACTCTAAACAATGTTGGCCTCTACTTGCTAAGTCTAGTATTCCGCCACAGCTAATTGTATGTTACTTTATCTCAAGTAACAAGCCTCGAAGAACTGAATATTTTAATAAAGAACAATGATAAACAAGAATAAGGATACACTAAAAATATAGTGTACAAAGAAGTATTTAACAATTTTCTAAAGGTAAAAAACAACTTCTAACCTTTTTTTTTCTCTTTAATATTATCGTAAACACACAATTTTGATGAAAAAAATTCGATACATGTAACTACAAGTCTCATTAGAGCACAATTGGTATGTTAAAAGGTAATAATTTTCTATTGAGATGTTATCATTTTATATTTGATGGTTGTTATACCAATACAATTTATTTATTTTGTTATTATAATAATTTTTTATTTGGTTATTGTTTTCCACATAAAATATATATTTTATAAGTTTATAATAAAACCATGCAACGTATGAGCCTATAACTAGTATAAGAGTAAGTTTAGAAACCATATTTTTCATATTTCTACTTTTCTACTTCCCTAACCAAATATAGATGATAGAAAATAAAATATTTTCTATTTTCTCACTTTTCTATTTTTTAAACCAAACAAACCCTTAAAATTGTGGGTGGGTTAAGGAAAAGGATAATGGGAAGTTGGAAACCCTTTTTGGAAGATGCTTTGTTTGTAGCCTTGTGTGGTGTTGAGGAGGGCTTGTAGTGTTACACTTGATGGAGGTGCCATGCTTAGGCCTTTGAAGAATGTAGTGGACCATTAGCTCTAGTGCAGTCTATGGAATATATTTTGGGCTTATTAATGGCACAAACCACAACCACTGCCAACCAAGAACAACCACCCACAACCACTGCCAAAAATCCAAATTAGCCAACAAATATCTCTTCAGCTCTCATCTCTCTCTCTGTGAAGCATTCTCTGTTTCATTATTTGGACAATTTATTTGAGAGGAGCCAACATGATGTGCCTTATATTCTAATCCTTATTCTATTCGAATCTCAATGTTTCTTGATTTGGGTATCCAATATTTCACCCTCAGATCATAGTTTTTTCCATTAAAAATCCTTTTTTTCCTCAGCTTTCACTGTTGCAAGACAAAAAATCCATTTGGTTCTTGCTCTCTCTTTTAAGTTTATATGGGTGTTTAAACAAATTCAAAGTGATGGATTTCATGTTGAAGATGCAAAGAAGCTTGGATTAGCAATGAGATGGAGGACTAGGCTTGTCGGCATTGGGTGAGCGGTGAGATGGAGGACTGGGCGAGATGGGTTGGCGGCGTGGGCGAGATGGGTCTGCAGCGTGGGGCAGAGGATGGGCTGGTGACAATTGAGAGAGGGTTGAGAGAGAGAGGTGACTGATAAAAAGAAATAGAAAAAAAAAAAAAAGAACAAACAAATAATAATTTAAAGGGAGGGAGAGAGAATAAAAATAATAAATTTTTTTAAGCTTTCAATTACAATGCACAGCAACGTAGGTAAAAAATTTACCTATACCACCACTATTGCAACACTTTTTTTTTTTGTTGTTTTTTGGTATTTAGTGGTGCTAAAAATAACTTTTTAGCTTTTTAGCATCACTATTGTGGATGCTCTAAGCAATAGTACATGGTGTTATGTTTCTCTTTTTCCTAGATAATGGCCCACAACTTTATTCAATGGGCTTTTATTGTATTTCAATTGGGCATGTCGCCTCTTCATCATTCTTGAATTTGTTTCAGTAGTTGAAGAAAGAGATAGGTATGGCACTATGACGATAGCCAATCTCTTTTGCTTTATTTTGGTGGTAAAAAATAATACTTATCCTAATCCAGAAAAAAGAAAAAAAACCATATTTATCCATTGGAGGGTAAAAAAAAAAAACAGCCAAGAAACCTCCCCATTCCACCATTGTCTTTAGATTCTCTAAGTGCTTCTTTTAAAACTTATTAATACAACCAACCATTTCATTCCCCACCTTAATAACATTTTCATTAGATTACACCCTCCTGGTCGATGTTGGTGTTTAAGTGAGGCGAGTAGCATATTGTGGGTGTTTTAGCTATGGAGATAATGGGTGAGTTTGGTTCAGTTTTTTGAAGTTGGGCTTTTTGAAAAAGTTGAGTTTTTAAAAAGTGCATAATGAAAAAGTGTTTTTTCAAAAAACTGAGTATTTTGCAAAAACTGTTAAAAAATGCTTTTTGAAAAAACTGAGTTGACTAGCACTTATAAAAGAGGCGGTTTGAGTGGTAAATTACCAAAAAGGATAATGTATATGTAAAGTATTGTGAAAATACTTTCTATTTTTTTTTTATTTTTTATAAAACTTTCTATTTTTTTTTTAAAAGAACTTTCAAAGTTTCTAAAAAAATTATTTTTTTCTCACCAATATTAACTAATAATAACCTATTACTTAAGATTTATTGTGAAAATATTGTAATTACATTTTTCAATTTTAATTTCTCATTCTTTATTTTATTTTTCCCTTATTTCTTTACTTTTTTTTCATCCATATTTCCTTCTTTTCTCTCTCTCTTTTTTTCTCCTCCACACACGTACCCTTCTAATTTTTTTTTCCCTTTCTTTCCCCTTTTTCCCTATTCGGGCACTCTAGAACATTCAACTTTTTTTTTTTTTTTTTTTTTTCCTTCTTTCCCTTTTTCCCTTACCTTCTTCCTCCAGAACGTTCCCCTTTCTTTTTTTTTTTTTTCTTTTTTCCCTACCACCTCCATAACGTTCCCACTTTTTTTTTTCTTCCTTATTTCCCCTTTTTCCCTACCACTTCCTCCAGAAAATTCCAGTTGCCGCAGAGCTCTCTCTCTCTTTTTTTTTTTTTTTTTGACAGTTCAAAGGCTACAAGGAAGAGAGAAGATCCCTTAAGTCTCTGCCACCATTGGGTTTGTATTTGATTTTGATCTTGGGTTTGGGTTATGGGTTTTCAGTTGATGGTTTAATTTTGAGTTGATTTTCTGTGGATTTTGGGTTTGATTTTGAGTTGATTTTGAGTTGGGTTTGGGATGGGTTTTCCAATGGAGTTTGAGTTTATTTTAAGTTGTTTTGTGTTGATTTTGAGTTATTTTTAGTTTGGTTTTGTTGATTTTGTGTTTGGATTATCAAATGTTGAAATGAGTTTTGTTGATTGTGGTGGTAGACCGGTGATAGTTGGGTGGTGCTGTGTTTGTAGCAGCACGGTGAGGGCAGAGCAGAGAGAAGAGATGAGAGGAATGAGGAACGGCATGAGAACTGAGAATTGATGAATAGTAATTTGGTAATTGCCCAACTCACTCCAACAGATATATCAAAACGCGCACGGACTTTTGGCAAAATGGACCTGAAGAGCTCATTTCATTTCATTCCTCGAGCATTCTCTTCACAAATATAAAACGCAACTTTTTGGAAAAACAAATATAAAACGCAACTTTTTGCTTTTTCCAAAAAGTTGCGTTTTATACTAAGAGTGCGTTTGGGAAGTGTGTTTTGTGCTTCCCAGACGCACGTTTGCGTTTCAGATTTTTTTTTCCCAGTTGTAACTTTTTGACTTTTCTTCTGTGAAGAGTGCTCTCGTGCACTGTTCATGGATTCCACAAACTACACTTTTCAGCAACTTTTTCATTAAAAATGGGTCCCACGGTACTATTCACACATTTAAAAATTATTTTGCTACAGTGTTTTTCAGTTTTCAGTTTCAGTTTTTAGTTTTCAGCTGTATCCAAATGGACCCTAACCAAACAGACTTTTTGGGCTAGTTTTTTTCAAAACGTGCTTTTTGGCCGGGTTGAAAAAGTTGAAACAAACGGGCACAATGTGTGTGCTAATCAAGGATGTCAATACCGTACCGGAGACCGTACCGGTTTGGCCACCGGTACGATATATTTCGGATACCGGTCAATACCGGTGTACCGTTTCGGATTTACCGCTATTTTTTATATTTATAAATATAAATATATATATATATATATGTGTGTGTGTGTGTGTGTGTGTGTGTGTGTATGTATGTATGTGTTTGTGTATATATATATATTATAATAAATATAAAAGTTTACCATAAAACATTTCCTCAATTTAGAACTAGTTATTCATGGTTTTAGACTTTAGTATCAATTAAAAGGGAAAAAAAATAAAAAAATAAAATAGAAAGCTTAAAAGTTACCATTGCATACTAAGAAAACAAATAATACTAATAAGTTAATACAAATAAGTTACCATTTTGTCCTAACAAAAATTCAAAAATTACAAAACTTAAAAAAAAAAAAAAAAAATCTTTTTTCTGTACCGGCCGGTATTGCCCGAAATTGGCCGGTACGACCGGTACAAGGCCGGTACGGCCGGTATTTTTTCCGGTACGAAACAAGGGGGTCGAGTGTACCGGATTGCTGGCCGGTACGGTATATTCCGGCCGGTACGGCCGGTACGGTACGGTATTGACATCCATGGTGCTAATCAATGTTACGATGTGGCTTAAAATTCTAGGAGGCAAATATGTGGCAATGCCACATTTGCAGTATAATAAGAATTAATCTCTTAGAAAATGTGATACTTTAGAAGAAAAAAAATGCTATGTTCATGATATTTTCTCAATACTTTTACAATAAATTTTATATTGTGAAAATATTTTGTATGAAACATTTCTCTTTTTAAAGTATTTTTAACCAAATATAAGAAAACAATTTTTTTTTTTTTTAAAGGGAACCAAACGTAAAAACAATTGACAAAAAAAGAGAGAGACCAAAATCACATAGGCCATAGCTAAATTCCACAGTTCAGACCAAAATCACACAGCTGATAGCTCAAAGGAATCTGCAAGTCCCCAAAATTACAACAGTTCAAAAAAAAGGTTTAGCAGACGTAAAAAAGAGTAACTACAATTCTACCAGACAAAACCCCTTATGCAACCCTTTTTAAGAATTTTATGATCATGATGCCATTGATTAAACCCAAAACCAATCAACGGAAGTCACTGTGACATGGCAACAGCTTCACCATTGGTTGTAACAGCGGGCCCACTATCAGCCTCTTTAAAAACCTTAGCTATCTTCTCCTTGGGAACCAACGGCAGATATGTTGCCACGGCACAACCACTCTGTGCCGAATGGCAAACCACCTGGTTGTACTTGTCGGACCAGTAAGAAGCCGTGGGGATAACTATGTGAGCCACTTGAGGGAACAGCGGGAGCCGATTCAACGAGTGCCAAGCCAATACAGCGTAATGCTCAGCCACTGGCTCGTACTTGGTGTAAACGGTCCTTGAGACGCTCTTCGCTGTGTCAACCACGCCGGCTCGCTGCACCTCCGAAGCCACGGCTAGAGCCACCTCTGGCGCCTTGTGAACCACTATCAAGGCCTTGCTCGATGCTTGCTTCACCAGTGACGGTACGTGCTTCTCCAACTCGCCCATGGACTCGTCTAACTTCAAACACATGTCAACATCAATATGTGAAAATGTCCATGACTTTCACTACTCGCTTTAATAATATTTACAGTACTAAATTTTTATTAGATGGATCTCGCAATAAATTATTCTAAACAAACACATTAAGATGCCTGTTAACATATATATATTTTTTAAGGCAACAAATTTTTATTAAAACAGTTAATCCAAGTATATTGGAAATGTGCTATGGTAATCCAAGGCAACAAATTTTATTAAAACAGTTAAGAGCTCGGATTATAATGATCAATTAAAACAAGAAAGCAAAAAAAAGAACAAGATAACAAAACTAGACTCTATTCAAGGAGAGTAGGAAAGAACAGAGACTTTAATCTCAAGAATTAATCCTCAAAGCATTTATGGGCTTTTTGGTAGTGTAATTAGAACAACAGTTTTCAGTATTTAAACAATATTATACATATTTTTATACACTTTTTCATCCACACATAATTCCAAAATATACAAACAACATTATTAGAATAACGTTATCAAACGGGTCCTTAGTATTCTGTTTCTGCCATATAAAATGGTGAAGCACAAATCTCCAAAATCCAGATAGCTAAATTTAATAATAATGTAACTTATTTAAATGATTTAATAAATCATGTAAATTAATACACATACATAGTTTTTTTTTTTTTGATGGGAACACATACATAGTTTTATAAACTAGAATTATCTAACTAATTTTGAAAGAGAATTACGTCTTACAAACAGGCTACACATCCGTTTGTTCTCGCAATTTCGGAGGAAACTAACAATTTTGGATGATTACACAACAAACAAAAAAAAAAGTTAACAAACAAGACAAAAAGTGCAAACAAAAAAGTTGGAAGAAAAAAACAATACAAAAGTTGCATTTTCATATTACAGTTCCTAGGATTCTTCAATAAGAAAGCTCGTTTCTAAAAAATATAATACTGTACGTACAACAATATTTATAATTTTTTCCGCAATTCCCTGACCTTACAATTAAATTGAAGCAACATATATCATTGTAAAAGCAACGACAAATTTTATAAACTCATTATTAACATATCATTTTTAAATAATTTTGAAAAAATATATATTAAAAATATAATTAGGCTTATTCTTTTCATACATCTTTTCAAATTAAAAGAAAATAGTAATTAAAAAAAAAAAAATAGCACAATAGATTTAACAAAATGCTCAAAGTTTCAATAAAGTTTATTTTAGCTTCAGCTTTAAGCAAAAAGTAATCAATAAACTAATGGAAGTGGCGTATTTGCGAAGCTTCTCCAATTTGCTTCCATTGTTTTTTACGCCTCGCTTTTTCTATTCAATACTTTACAAAATAGACATATAATATTGAACAGGCATTAAAACAGGGTGTTAAAATCGTAAATAGTGTGGTGATTAGGATTTAGGGCGTACCTTGCGATCGACGAACTTGAGGAGCTCGAAGGGAACGTCGTGGAACTTGTCGTAGACCGGTCCGATAACGGTTCTGACGGTGTCTTCGACGGTCTGAACCCCCGGTTTAAGCGGACCGGCGTTCTCTTTCGCGTACTCGTAGAGACTCGAGAAGCATACCACGATGTAGATCGCCGCCACTTGTACGAAATCCAGATACTTCAGCCCTTTCTTATTTTCCTCAACCTTCAATATCCAAATCAAAAATCACATTACAGTATAATATATTACTAAAAATTTTCAACGTATATTCTGTTTGGCTGTAAAGAAAATAAAGCAACGAGCCAAGAATGAATCAGTGATGAGTGATCGTACCGAAGTCTCTGATGGCTGTTTGTGTTCTGAAGAGTCTGCCATTTTTTGGAAAAAAAGCTAATGCGATTTCTTCTAGAAAGTACGAAACCCTAGAATGAGAGAGTCTTGAGAGAGAGAGAGAGAGAGAGAATCTTTTGAAATAGCACAATACAAAAACGGTGAAGACCAAGCGTTGCAACGATTCCCTTTTAATAGGGATCCAAGTCGATTTCCTTGGGGGAATCGAACGGCTACGGTGTGAGGAGTTTGCCACGTGGCTGCTTCGACTTGGGAAATCAAAACCGGCCAATGTGAAGCGCGGAAGGGTGAGAGGACACGTGGACGGTGGGTGATGAGTGACGAGGATGTGTGGGGGATGTGGACAAGTGGACATGTCAGGTGGCACTGTTATCGGTACGTGTTGAGGAAGATATATATTGTCTCTGCATGGCACAGAAGGCAATGTGGCACTACAATCGAGGTTTTGTTTTGTGTGCACCCATCAATTTTTCGCATCATCGCGGCAATTTTTTTGCTTTTGAAAAATCGGCTGCCTGCACTTTCTGATTTTTCTGTATTCCAATGGTGCAATTGGAAACGTTGAAGGCAAAACAATGGTCAAATATTAAAAAAAAAAAAAAAAAAAAATTTCATGTGGTGACGTGACAACTATAAAAGCTAAAGAGTATAAGAGATAAAGAAATAGGCTTTGGTTCAAGTTTAAACACTCTCTATTTAACAAAAACTTTAGTAATTTATAGTTTCATTATCGGCTTAATTATTGTGAAAAAATTTGTATTTATAGCATTGTTCGACAAACAATGGTTCATTAGAGTATTAGTATCAGGAAATGCTACTCTATTATATTTTATTATCCCAAAAAACTATTTTATCAATTATACCATCCCGTTTTACAATACTTTCAGCATCTCAAACTTTTATTTTTCTGTCATACTTATTAAAATAATATATTTACACAATAAAATAATATTTCCGTTAATCAATATCACAATAAAATATTAGATTTTTTTTTTTTAGAATTGTGCTGCAGTGAAATTCTAAAGATAGAATTGCACTGTAGCATTATTACAAAAAAATTTGCAATACTTAGCAATAACATTTCCTGATACAATATATTTTGGGGCTTGAAATGCTAAATATCCCTTACATTTGACATTAGTATTCTCCAATGCTAATGCTCTTACAAAATAAATTCAGTTTTTATTTTTTATATAGTTTGGACAATATGATTTATAAATGTGAGGAACTTGTAAGTTAAAAAATTGGATTGTAATCTGGTTCTTAAATATAACTATATCAGGATTATGTGTATTAGTGTAAAAGTTGTGTCAAGTGTATATGCTTATTAAATAGAGTGAAATTCATATGTTAAACATCCAAGTTCATTTTAGAGAGTTAAAAAACAAAATTTGGTAGCTCTTCTGATAGTAAAATATCCTTACGTGTGTTAGCTGAGAGTATGTTTATTTTGTTGTTTTGATAGTGCTAATGGATGTATAGGGTTTGAGATTGTTTTTAATTTTTGTATTTGTTTTAAGAGAATAAATTCGATAAGGACGGGATGTAAATCCCTTGGTTCATACCAACTAATAAGGACATGCTACATCAATATTTTACTTAAGACTCACTGTAAAATCAATACAACCTAACACACCTAATAACATCTTAAAAAGAAAAAATCTCTATTTCACGTTTTCAAACCAATGTAAAAAAGAGTCCCTAAATTCTCATCTCTCTCCTCAGTCTCCCACCACAAACCTCGTTGGATTGAGAGACACCATCGAAAAAGTTGATATCATTGAGAGCTTGCACAGTGGAAGATTGAAGAGGACCCAACACACAAAAAAAAAAAAAAAAGGCGAAAAACAAGAGCTTGGGCACCATCAAACACAAAGTTAAGTGTTGGTAACCAAAGAAAAGAAATTCTTTACCAAAATTCAAAAACATATTTGACGGATTTTTGCTTGAGAGCTCGCACAGTAAGAATGAACAAAACGCAGCAACAAAATGGTCAAAAGCAAGTGCTTTAGCACCGCCACACATAAAGGCAAGTGTAGAGGATCCAAAAAAATATTTCCTTTTCAAACTCTAGCAACGTCTTCAGTACTGGTTGTCAAACTGGCAGGTGGATGTTTGGTCATTAGTGATTCTTCGATTCCAAGGGAATGAGGATGGGATTTATTTATTTATTTATTAGAGGGTTCATACTAAGATGAATGATTGTGTGTGGTCAGTCCTATTCTTCAAATTTTGTGAAAAGTTGTGTAAAGATTATGTGGCATGTTATGATTGGTGCGTTACACCCTGTCCTTATCAAATTCGGACTCTTGTTTTAAATAGTTTCAATTGATGAAGTCTGCTTATAATGATAACTCTTTATTATCAAATTAAGATACTAATCGGTTTTTAGTATAGGTGGGGATTAAACCTCAGATCTCTTATTCAACCATTAGAGACTTTACTAAGATACCAATTGGTTTTTAATTGTGAATTTTTTATTTTTAGCATTATTTGAAGGCGTGGACACACAATGTATTAGATTATGTTAAATTTGTTTTCTTAATTGACCGCAAAAAAATTCTCAAAAAAAAAAATAATAATTGACCGCTAAAGTTTGATTAATCGTTCTTGTTGCTAAAGTGTATGCTTTATGTTGCTCACAATTTCTTATTTTGTTTCACTAAAAATTTTTTTTTTGTCTTTTTTATTCTATAACAAATTGGTATAAGATATTTCGTTATTACAAAAAAATAAATGAGAGTTAAATAAGATATTTGTTGTTACAAAAACATAAATGAGAGTTAAATTAGATATTTTGTTATTACAACAACATAAATAAGGAGATTTAAAATAATTTTGATTCCTTCTCCACTTGTTAATGACTCAATGATTACTTAAAAATTTTTAATAAAAAAAACATAGATGGGCTTCTCATATTCACTACTTCCAAAACATGATAATCCAATATTGGATCCATGTTGTGCAAGATATAACTAGGGATGGCAATGGGGCGGGGTGAGGCCGAAGGATAGGGTTTTTGTCTCCATCTTGCGTGGTTTTGTCTTGCCCCATCCTTGTTTCGCCCTGCATGATGGGGAAAACTTTCTCATCCCATCCCCGCCCCTTGGGGCCCCGTGAAGTCCCGCCCCACCCCCTAAAACTTTACTTTTTGTTGATTTGCCCTATAACTAGTACAATTTTTTTAATGAAACAAATTTCATTAATAAAAATATACTTGAAATTACAACTAAATTTATCCCATCAAATCAAATCAATTTTTAGAAAAAATTGAATAATATATCTAAGTGTTTAACAAGACAATCATTAAAAAAAAAATATATATATATATATATCTCATAGTATAACACATAACAAAATAAAGGTAGAGAACCACATTGGATAGAATAAAATAAACTAATATTGATATGTTTGTTTAAATAGTAGGGTTTTAGGATATGAAAAATTTACAATTGTAACCCTTAGCAACGCGGGGAAGGGTGGGGCGGGGCGAGGACGGGGAGGGGTGGGGCGGGGTGAGTCTAAAAATTTTAAACCCATCCCTGCCCCGCCTCACTCCGTAAAACTCTACTTTTTGTTAATTTACCCTACAACTAGTACAATTTTTTTAATGAAACATATTTCATTAATAAAAATATTCTTGAAATTACAACTAAATTTATCCCATAAAATCAAATCAATTTTTAGAAAAAATTGAATAATATATTTAAGTGTTTAACAGGACAATCATTAAAAAAAAAAAAAACTCATAGTATAACACATTACAAAATAAAGGTAGAAAATCACATTGGGTTAGAATAAAATAAGCTCATATTGATATGTTTGTTTAAATAGTAGAGTTTTAGGGTATGAAAAATTTACAATTATAACCCTTAGTAATGTGGGGCAAGGCAAGGACGGGGTGGGGTGGGACGGGGCTAAAATCTTGCCTCATCCCTGCCTCACCACCTTTCCGAGATGGGAAAACCTGTGCGGGGCGAAGTGAGAAGGGGTGGGTTAAGTAGGGTGGGAAAAAATTGTCATCTCTAGATATAACTGACATGCCAATGCCAAATACACATACGTATGGGATAAGATTTTTTTCTTGAATAATTCTATTTAGATGTAGAATAATATATGATAATATTTAAAAATCAAATAAATATATTGGAAAAAAGAAAGAAGAAAATTTGAGCCTTATTATTCAAGTAAAACATTGAAATTTCGAAGAAAAGGACCTTGGAAGATAAACAGTAGAAATTAATGATGCACTTAGATGGCAAACGACATGAATTGAAAAGACAATGAAGTTTTATTTATTTACGCTATGTTTATTTTAGCAATGATGTTTTAAAAAAAAATAGCCATATTTCAAAATACGTTTTCCATAGAACTATCTAAAAACGAAATGAACAGGAAAAAAATGGTAAAGGAAACGACGTCGTCTGAACGATACGATATCCTCCTCCACTCTTTGACTCTTATCTCTCTCTCTCTCTCTCAGCCTTGTCAGAATCATTTTTAATCAAAAATTGAAATGGATGATCACAACGACAGCAAGGCACTTTTCAAAGAAGTGTTCGGCGATTCATCGGACAGCGACGACAACGAACAACAAACACAGCAACCTCAATTGGAATTGGAGGAAGAAGAAGATCATCAAAACCCGAGTTGGGAACAAATCAAAGAGATCAAAGGTCTTTGGTTGTGCAGAGACTTCCTCTCTCCTCGACAACAATCTTCCCTCGTCTCCGCTATTCTAAACGGTGCGTGCGTTTCACTCTTGCTATGTACGACGTTTTTGCTCAACTGGGTCTCACCCACATTGACACACTATTGTTAACGTGTGTGTTTGCACTTGCAGAAGGATGGTTCACTGAACCCTCACACAACCAGGTCCGTACCATATCTTAATGTTAATGTTAAAATGAGATCATCTAGCAGATCCTATGATAGTTCCTATGGTGATTTGCAATAGCTCCCACCATTTAAATTTTCTTAAATTTCAGGTTGTTATTTTCCTTAACCTTGAATTAGGCTACTGGAAATGCTGTGATAGGGTACAATGTTTTTAGTATGGTCTTATGGGATTATAATTATTATTATTTTCATTAAAGTTTTAGGATTGCCCAGTTTGTAATTATCATACATTTTATATTTCAATTCTTGGTAGTGTAGAATGTGTAAAGTATGTAGTCTTGCCATGTTGGTTGATTATTGTTCTTTCACTCTTGAATCAAATGCCCAAGATAGTTACCTGTAGGAGTTTGATCCATTGAACATTTTGGGTGCTAGGAATATTGCAAACTATTCGCAGTTTACTCCCCAAGAATGGGTCTGAAAGGCCCTACCTTGGTGAGGTTCCATGTCATTAAAAAAAAAAAAAATCACAAACTATATGTGGGTATTCTTTAAGGGTGATAAATTCCTTTTAAAGTTGATGGGGTTGTTGTTTACTCTTTCACTAATTGAGCGAGAGTACTCAACAAATTTAATCTAGAACGCTAGGAATTAGTTTGGTGGTTCTTGAGGATATGTTATCGTTAGAGGTGTTTGACGTATCTACTGTTTGCACCTTGTAATGGTTTCTAGCGTTTGATATTTGAAGGCAGATTGGTTCACTAGCAACAGAGCACACAACTTGGACTTTTTTTGAAGAACGTGTTGTGATGTTTATGTTATGGTTTTTCTTAGATTTCTTCATGGTATAAATTTTGAGCTTGCCTGGAATTTTCATTATGAATTCATCTTTATTGTGTAGTCTTGCCTTTCTTAATGTTTCTTAAGTTACTAAAATTAAATGGAAAACATTGAGATGGATGAAGAGGAGGTAGATCTGGCAATGCAAGGAGACAAGCTAAAACCCTGCAAGGGAGGAGTTACCTTGTGCTTGTTTTTATGTGTTTGGACAAAGTTTATTAATCTTGTCCCTTTCCTAGTCTCCTTACTTCTATTTCAAGATCTTATAATCTTTCTTCCATTCGAAGGATTTTTTGGTCCTTTTGTTTTTCTTCCTCTTAAGTGTTGTCTTTCTTGGAAATTTCTTGTGTACTTGAGTTGCATCAATTTGTGCTCTCTTGGCATATTTGCTTACTTATTAGTGAAAAAGAAAAGGCAAAAAGAAAAGAAAGAAATAAGATAGATGATGAAGAATATATATATATATATATATATATTCTTCATCTCTCTCTCTCTTTCTCTCTCTCTATATATATAGATGATGAAGAATTTTGATTATGGTTTCTTGTAGAATTTTGTTTGCAAACTTGGGATCATAATTACAGTCATGAAGACAATTGCATGTCAAACTTGTGCCTATCTATCTCTCTCTCTCTCTCTCTCTCTCTCTATATATATATATATATAGATGATGAAGAATTTTGATTATGGTTTCTTGTAGAATTTTGTTTGCAAACTGGGGATCATATTACAGTCATGAAGACAATTGCATGTCAAACTTGTGCCTTTAGGTTGTTTCAGATAAGCTTATCGATTCCTTTCTCCACAGGCTATGAGGTTTGGAGATCTTCCAGCTTGGTCAAGTGAAATTTCAAACTCTATCCGCGAGCTGGTGCTTTTATGTGATCCTGCTTCTGATCCTGTGGACTTGGGAACTTATGATGAAGCTAAAGAAGCCTGTCCATTTCCATCAGGTTTATTGCGGAGAGAGCCACTCTTTGACCAACTCATTGTAAATGTATACCAACCAGGTGAGGTGCGATGTGACTTCTTCTATGTAGGCCATGCTGTACAGAGTTAGTATTCATGAAGTTGTTGAACTTAGCGAGTTGGTACCTTGAGCTTATCTGTTTATATTTTTTTACTGTGTTCAATTTCACCCCTTGTGCCATGGGATTTTCTAGAATTTGCTTTGATGGTTGTATTTGTTGTTGGTCTTTCTGTTCTGTTTTGTTTTTGTTTTTAAGGGGAGTATAACCAGAATCACGTGAATTTGATTTAATGAAGATTCCTAATCTCAAATATATATTAATATACGAATAAAAGTCAGCATTGTTTCAGTAGAACCTTCAAAATGCTTGTTATTAATTTACATATAAAATGATACTTTAGTTCTCTCTCCCCCTCTTTTGCTTAGTTTGGAATTTGAATCCCAGCAAGGGTGTGGAAAAAGGTTTTCTTCAAAATTTAAATCAAAATGCAGCCTTAGCATTTGTCATGTTGGTAGTCTGGTGTATCCAGCGTTTTTAATTTTATTATTTTATAGGTATTAGGTAATAAATAATTTAATGAAACCAAAAAAGAAACATGCAAAGATCACCAATGGAGAATATTGGTTGTATACATTTGGTTTATTCAATTTTGATGCAGCAAAGAGAAAGAAAATGCTGCAATCAAGTTTGGTTGCAGCATACATTTAAAATTCCATGGCATTTTGTAGGTTCCCAACTAAGACATCAATAATATATCTCCATTTCTTATGAATCCCTGCAGATAAGTTCATCTTAATGCAATTTAGAATTGTGTAGTGTATTACTTGTCTGATCATAGTAACACAAGGTTGGAATAGTTATGAAAATGTTGTTAACGATCTCTAATTCAAATGACACATCCTCCTATTGTAAGAGTAAGGTGAAGGGTGAGATAATGGGTTCGAGACCCATTGTGTGCGTGTGTAATTACTAATTAAAGAAAATGTTTCTGCATCTTTGGGTAGTATAACATTCTTCAGTTTATATTTTCTTTTGGCTCTTTGTTCATTTTGTAGTTCAAAAGACTGTTTCTTGTTAGTTACTATCTGTTACTAGTGTATGGGACAATACAATCAGTTGGGAACCACAGCTCATAAACACACTCACACACACAATGCAAATATAAAATTGAGATGACAATTTCAGCATGTATGTGCAGGGTATCAGTGCACATGTTGATCTTATGCGCTTTGAAGATGGAATTGCCATTGTCTCCTTAGAGTCATCATGTGTGATGCATTTCACCCAAGTTGACCGAACAGATTGTGACGTCAAAATGGATCCACCCATGACAAAGATCCCTGTTTATCTGACACCAGGATCTCTAGTTCTCATGTCTGAAGAAGCGCGTTACTGTTGGAAACATGAAATAAATCGCAAGCCAGGGTTTCAAATATGGGAAGGGCAGGAGCTAAATCAGATGAGGAGAATCTCGGTAACACTGAGGAAGCTCTGCAAGGTTGAGTAGCATGTTAATCATCACATTAGAGCTGCAAAATACATCTGCTCTATTGTTTTTGAGCAGTTCTCATTCTTCTTGATTATTTGGACTTGTACTTTAAATGTGGGTTGACTTGAGAATAATATACAATTTAGAATGTTGAAGAGTGTGGTGACAAATCTGACTTATACAAAAACTTCTGAGATCCTTAATTTGAATCTATTCCAAATGTTGTACGTTTTATTTTTGCAGTATTTTTTTACAGAACTTCCAGAGCTTCACAATTTTTTCACCATGATCATTGCAAAACTAAACATGCGAAGATGGCCTTTGGTGGACTAGGAAGTTTGGTGATTCTGAGTATAATGTATTGCGTTTTATCCCATGTCGCTAGTTATGTAGATCATTGATAAGAAAGTTTCACACTTGCCCAATTAGACACAGGAGTATCTTGAGCTTGGGTACTCTTGATGGTTGGCTTAGCTAGAGATTCTTTTACCTTCATTAAACAATGATAGTTTCATAGTAATGTTGTAGCTCCTCACAGTTAATAGTGCTTGCCACCACCGCACCACCTTCGTTGTTGCATTGTAATTCTCCCTTTTGCGACGCCCTTGCATATAGACACACACACGCATACCTTCCTATGTCTCTGTCATGTCAACAATGGCTGCTGTTACCATTGGAAGCCCAACATCTCTCTCTTTCAAGCCTAATCTGTGTTTTGAGCTTGTTTCGACGATTTTGTTGGCAGTAGCCGTCCTTTGATGTGTGCTGATGAGTTTGAAGGGGGAAGACTACCATAAATTGTTGAGGAGCGCATGCGAAATATTTTAAAGTGTGAAGAGGGTAATAGGTTCCATGCAGGTAAGTTTCGGTGCCACACTAATCTGTATGTGTTGGATGAGTCTACAGCCCCCATAAGAATGAGTTATTGCGGACAGGTGATTCCTAAGAAGACTGGAGCTTGAGAATGTATGGTGAATGAGTTGGACCAGTCCCCCTTATTTGTTTTTTTTTGGGGGCTTTAATCTTTGTTTGTTTAGGATTTCCCTTTTTCCTTGTTTTGGTGGAAGCAGGGTAGGTTAATGGTTCATTAACAACATAATTGGTTCAAGATTTCTATGCAATAATGGGAACTTTCTACCCTCATATCACGATATTTGAGTACACAGCTCTTTACACTTTACACTGTTATCATGATTTCTGTACACAGACATAAAAAAATGACCAAAGAGGAGAGGAAAAACTGATTGAATGCAATTTCGTTATAAAATGGGTATCAAGTTGCAGTTACAATGCCTTCCCAATTTTAAATATAATATAATACATCCCCATTTCCCTTGCTATGGTAATTGATGTAAACAAATTAAATGCAAAATAGCCATTACGAGGTGGGGTTTGCAGAAGAGTTTCATGTATGCTATTCTGTTAGATCTGAATCGGAAATTTCATTAGAGAGATATATACCTGAAAGTCAAGGAGTTTCCCATGTCTCCCAATTCCAATTCTGGTTCTCTCTATGTCAGAAAATTAGTCCTGAGACACTAAAAAATCTCTATACATGCAGAAAGGAACCAAACCGTTTCATGGTTTGTGGTAAGAACTAACTTCTTTGTTTCTTCTCTCCTGATGAATGAAAATCATAATACATGCTCTATGTGTGTGAAGAAAATATTTACTTTTGCCTTCTTCCTATCACTTTTTAGGCATAACAGTTTTTAAGAGTGGAAATAGGATGATAAACATGAGCACTGCACCACCAACAATGGCTATGACTGTCCACTTCCGAGAGCTCTTCTGTTGCACCCTGGCCTCCTGAAGCTGCTCAGTGCCTCGTCTCACAAACGAATTAGCATGCGCTACATGACTCTCTATGTCATTGAGTTGATGACCCTGTGCCTCCACCAGAG
The DNA here is from genome assembly GCF_001633185.2 of Quercus lobata. Classification (NCBI taxonomy): domain Eukaryota; kingdom Viridiplantae; phylum Streptophyta; class Magnoliopsida; order Fagales; family Fagaceae; genus Quercus; species Quercus lobata. Next base: position 27,171,306 of record NC_044915.1, on the reverse strand, counting down.
CAGCCATGTCCAAAAATACCTGATGAAGCTCAATCAAGTTCTTCTCTATCTCCTTCACTGCATCATGTCTTTCTTGAATTTCTGATATGGTATCCAATATTTGACCTCTCCCTTGTTCCTGAATTGCCTTCTGCAGAAAACTTTCACCTTCCCCACTTGATATTAAATTCTCAATAGTTTCTTCATTTGCCTTCTCTCCTGTGATTGTGAAATACCTTCTTTCCACTGTTTCTTTATACTCAGCTGTCATTCTGGTTCTTAATCCTTGAAAATCATCCATCATGTCCTTGAGTTTCTTTCCCAAGCCACTAACCACTGAGGTCCTTGTTCTATCTGCAGAAGAACCTGGACCACAACCAGGAAGGTTCCTATTAGCTGCATTGGAACGTTCTAAGCCTTCAAGCTTTCCCTTTACAACTTTAACACGTTTGAGGACTTGACCAACATTTGCGTCCATCCGGGCTCGAAGGTCCTTCATTGTTTTAGCATTGTGGACAGTTTTGCATTCTTCATTGGCTTCTTGCAATTGCTTATACAGCTTCTCAACTTGCCTCATGTCTTCCTTGACATTCTCTACATCTCCAAAGAACCTATCAAGGTTGACACTCTCTTTGCCAGCTTCCATGTCATCCAGAAAAACCTGCTGCTTCAGGTCTGTGTATTTCTTGAATGAGCTCGAGAACAAGTCGTTCATCTTGGCTGAGTTTTTTTTGCTCTTCTTAACAAATTGTACAGTTTTGCAAAATGGGGTTCTATCAAAAAGTTCAGCAATGAATGCAAATGCATGAATAGTGTAACATGGTGGTTTTTGGTTCCTTGCTGTATAGAAGTTTATGATGGTGGTTTTTCATCCTTACAATATGTGCTGCCAAATGAGGAGGAAGAGAGAGAAGGTGCAAATGCAAAAAAACTGTCACAAAGAATGAACGTGAGGCGAAGTTTCCTTATTTTTGGTGGCGTTGGAGGTATTAGAGGCTTGAGTTGATTTGAGATTAGGACCAGCCATTAAAAGCTGGTTTTACCAAAAGTTGCTCACTAATCAACAAGTGGCATTTTGTACTTCATTGGTACTACTTTGCTTGACCAGGTCTTCCTTCATTGTGTCCATGTCACATTTGCTGGATAGTTGGGCTTTATCTTCCTCTTCTTTAGGTTGTATTCCACTGAATGCATTTCCCAATTCCTGGACACTTTGTATTTACTCTCGATAAAAAGAAGTAAATCTTAGTATTATTTACACACAAAATATATTGAAAGCAGTAACCCTTATCCCCCTTAAACTTTAAACTTTTATTTTTTGAAAGGAAAAATATTTAAAAAAAAAACAAGAGTTAACGGTTTCAACTTTTATTTTTATTTTTAAATACTTTTTAAAAGGAAAAAAAGGTTAACGAATATCATAAGTGCATTAGTTTAGAAACTATTTTTTTGAAAAAAAAAAGGTAATTCACTCTTTTTTTACAACTTTTCATTTTAAATCTTTATTTTTTAAAAGAAATTTTTTTTTTTTTAAAAGTTAACAAATACGATAAGTGCATTAATTTAGGAACTATTTTTTGAAAAAAAAAAGTAACTCACTTTTTTTTACAACTTTTCATTTTTTTTTTCCATGAAAAGTGGTATTAAAATGTTTCCAAATGGTTTCTTCAAAAAATAGTTTATTAACAAATTAATACCTTAAGCTAAGGACGTCAACAACCCTTCTTAAAAAACCGTATGACTATCTAATTTCTGCATTAGCCCAGCCAATGTTACATTATCATTATTCTTTTGTCTATGACTTATTACATAATATTTATCCTAAGAAAAGAGGATAATATTAAACACTTTAAACCATATGTTACTCTTTCTTTTTTACTTTAGCTTGTATTTCTTCGAGCTGGACTTCTAAAACGTTTGTCTTGGGATGACCCAACTAGATCAATCCAAGATCAAAACACGAACTGACACTAATAATTCAAGAAATAAAAGTCACATATTTTATCCTCAATTCCTTAACCTATGACTTAAAAAAACAAAAAAAAGAAAAAAAAAATCCACTTTTCAGTCCATAAATCCCGCGCTACGGTGGCGCGAAGGGCTGTGGTTTTCGCTGGGGAACTGAGTTTATTTAATGTCATTGTTGAAGGTGATTGCCTGGCAGTTATTCAGGCCTTGCGTCGTAGTGGTCTTTGTCCTCTGCTATTTGGTCACATTGTGGATGAGACAAAGCGTCTGGGAGTTGTCTTAAGAAGCTGTGAGTTTCAACATGTTAGGTGGGAGGGGAATAGATTAGCTCATAGCTTAGCTAAAAAAGTAGTTCTATCTGTAGATTTTGAGGTTTGGGTAGAAGAATTACCCGATGACGTGGATGGTGTTTTCCAGTCGGATCTTCCTTGAGTTAGTTTTTTGTTTTTGCGTTGTAGTTCGTTTGTTTTTCCTTAATAAAATTTCGCTTACCTTGTTCTCAAAAAAAAAAAAAAAAAAGTAAATCATTATTAATCAATTAGTATTTTTAGTGAAATTATTAATCAATTACTTGAACATGACGTATTGCAATGCATACTAACCCTTACCTTATATTTCCTAAAAACTTATATGGCAATCCAATTTTCACCTGATGAAAACTAATGTTATATGCTTGCATTACCTTTTTTCCTACTTCAAAATTTTCACTTATTATATTTTTTACACATCTATTATTATTATTATTATTTCGGTCGATATCAACATCCTTTGTTATCATTATTTATTAGATTATATTCCAATGTGTCATGTCGCTGCCAATTACTTCTCATCTGTTTTATTTTGCTGGTGTTTTGATTTGAGCATCTAAACACTTGTGTACTCAGTCTCATCTGTTTTATTTTGCTGGTGTTTTGATTTGGGCATATAAACACTTGTGTTGGGATGATCCAAAATAGATTAATCCAAGATCAAAACATGAGTATTGAGATTGAAAAATAAAAAATAAAAATCATTGAATATATATGTGTGTGTGTTAACCTCTTGAAGGCTTAAGGATGGCCTTGCAAGTGAAGGGGTGTGATATATATGTGCAGCTGTAGGTGCTGAGTTGTGCTGTGGCTTGTGGCAATCTTGCAAGGGTCTTTAGCTTAAGTTTATATAAAATCTTTTTCTCAATTGGGATCCCATTTCGAGATTTGATGCTAATTTCACCTCCAAATGGATGAAATTACTTTAATCGATCGGCTGGTTGGTTGATTGAATATGTTACGTGTATATATATATATATATATATATATCATAGGATAGGAACCATAGTTAGATAAAACCAAAGTTTAACTTCAGAACATCGAAACAACTTTGATCTTTATTTATTATCTTCCTTTTCAACACACACAATACATAGCAACGTAAACCATGCAACCAGTTGTAACCTATTAATATTCAGGAATAAAAAGAGAGAGTAACCTATTATTAAATGTTTACAAAAAACTATATTCTATACCTAAAAACACAAGAAAGATAATAACATCAAAGTATATACTCTTATTTATACTTTATAGAGAACCAAAAAGAAAAGAAAAAAAGAAACCCTACAGAACTTCAAAGAAAAATAAGTGTAAGATTTACAATAGCCAAAAACGCAGTCCAAGCTGAACAAGGTGCAATTATATCACCAGCAGTCGGATTCACCTCCTTACAGATCCGAAAACATCCAACCAAAGCCCCAAATGTAGCCAAACACACCGCCAACCCGACCCAACTAGCCCCGGATCCAAGAACAATCGGATGCCAAACCAAACTCAACCCGAGCTGGGCCAAATAAAGAGACAAAGCCGTTGGTTTCTGATGAAACCCACCTACAGCCCATACAAGCCAAGCTGAAAGACCCAACAAGAAACTCGAAGCCAAGCTTGTGATATGTATGGCCCACAAGGGTGGGAACCAAGAGGGCTTCGATACCATAACGTAGCTGTGAGTGGAGGTGAGGTAAATGGTCAAAAGGGTAAGAGAAAGTGGGATTGAAACTGTTATGGCAAGTGACCTAAGGCCACGTTTGGCCATGGCCATGTTGTTTTCACGTCTGTTTTTAGTGCTCTTGTTGTTGCGGGTGGTGGTGATGATGTTGGGATCATCCCTAGAACGATGTTTGAGGGTTTGGGAAGCCATGGAAGCAGTGTTTGTGGTATCAAGGTTATTGTTCTGGGAAGCCATGAATGCGTGTGCGTCTATACAAGGAAGAAAGGTATATACATGTGTCTTGGGAGGAATTGTAGGTGAGGTAATATATATAGATAAGACCGTGTTTTTCTCGGTGGAAAATATTACAAGTGAGTGACATGTGGGAGTAGCTAGGAGGTGATAAGAAGTGGACAGAAATGCCACACGTGGGTGTGCATGGCTGAGTGTATGTGTTCAGTTTTGATGCAGCAAATTAAGAGAGATAAAAATGGCGCAATCAAGTTTTGCTGCGTTGCATTGCTCTATATAGTATATAGTATATACATCCAAATTCATTCGCCATTTTGTTATTTGATTTTGAAAGCCCTGCAGATTAGAACTGTGTGGGACATTTTACTTGTCTCATAATGAAAATATAGTAATCGTATGTATGTTAGCATAGGTGGCAGTGATCGGATAGTGAAGGACATTAATAAATGGAGTTGGATGTATCATATATATATATATACGTGTAAAGCATAGGTATTTCTTCAATTACTGATTGGACTTCTAGTTTTAGGTTTTGTTCAGTAGCAAGTGGGTGACTACAAAAAAACCGTCCTGTCCCAACATTTTTTTCCTAGCATTTTTACAAACCGCCGTAATAGATAAGCTTGTACTAGCGCTTTTTGAAAATGCTAGAATAGGAAATCTTATTATGGCGGCTCAAAACCGGTGCTTTACAAATCGCTGGAATAGGAGGTCTATAGCGGCGTTTTTCAAAAACGTTAGTATAGGAAGCCCGAAAGCGCTAGGATAGGGTTACTGATTTCTCTTATGGGGTTTATCGAATACAGTATAAGGATTTACAATAAGAAAATCAGTAATAGAGATCTTACTATCTTCAAGTACGTGGGAGATTTCATACAAATAATCTAACCTATTTGCAATGGATTTACGAAGGGAAAGATCAAAGGCAGGTTTAGTGGTATCGGTGACTTCTGAAGATGAACTTGCTATGACAGTTTCTTTTAGAAAGAACTGTTTACCAAAGGCCTAATAGGACTACAACGCCAACACAAGCTTAAACGTCCACAAGGTAACAATGGAAAACAAGGTTCTTTAAGAATTTTGAGAGCAAACTCCTTAGTGTTCTACTTGATTATCAAATCCAATGTTCTGATGTGATTGATATAAAGGATCCACGTATTGTGGCAACTGTAAATCACAGATCCCCTCTCACAGGTAGAGATCTTCTCATAGGATTTGATCTTCTTCATCAAATACCTAATCTCAGATGGTCGGAACATTATCGAGAGTGAATAAATGCTTTGAATCTATAGTGGGTGAATAAGTCAACCTTGACAATCATTATACAAAGACTTGTCTATACCGGTGACCTCTCCATTTTCACCAATTTCTCCTTATCAAAACCTCCAACCATTAGCCATAATACATCCTAACTATAACCCTTTTAAACCAAGTGGAATTTTTCCTGCCATTACATATTCAATTCCACCTAAACCCTTTTAAAGTAAGAAGTAACTACCTTCCTTTTAGAAGGCCTTATTGAACCTACAACCTCTCTATGGGCATGTGAAGCTTTCTATGTCAACAACCATTCTGAGCAAGTCCGAGAAAAACTCAGATTGGTAATCAATTATCAGGATCTTAACCATTTTCTTACAGATGATAAATTTCCCTTGCCAAACAAGAGTGCTCTCTTTCAGCATCTTTCAAATGCAAAAGTATTCTCAAAGTTTGACCTTAAAGCAGGATTTTGGCAATTAGGAATCCATCCAGAAGAGAGATACAAGACAACTTTTTGCATCCCAGACCACCATTACCAATGGACTGTTATGCCAGTCCTGTTAGGCCTTTGGTAAACAGTTCTTTTGTATGAAATCTCTCACGTACCTGAAGATAGTAAGATCCCTATTACTGATTTTCCTATTGTAAATGGGGAAGACTGTCCTATGACCATTTTCTTTTTTGAAAGCATTCTCCCTTGAGATTTTTTCCTCAGAATCTTTCCAACCCTTACCATTATGGAGTGATCCTATCCCTGTGCTTTTTGAAGTGCTGGAATAGGGTACACCTATTCCAAAATACCCCTGATGTAAATCCTATGCGCAGGATATAGAAATCGTTTTTGGTGATTAGGGTTTTGTTATTGTTGTCATCTTGAGAGAGTGTGAAAAAACTGTAGCCACACTTTGTTTTTTTTTTTTTCTCTGATAATAGTGAAATCCCTGCAACTCCATGGACGTAGGCAAATTGCCGAACCATGTAAATATTGTCTTGTGCGTGTGATTGTTTTCCTTTGGCGTGTGTTTTTCTCTATTTTTGTTTCTCACAAGTTGGGAATTTCGGGTTAAATTCCCTACAGTTAATTTGTATGATTAAATTATATTTTTTTAATTATTAAATTATATTTTATTAATTTGAAGTATTAAATATTATTTTATTAAAAAAATCCATAAAGAGCTATTACGGCAGGCTTGAGTTTCGCCCCAACAAGTCATATTCTCGTCATAATAAACCTTAGCCTGCTCTTTCTCTATTGCAGTGGCTTTAAATCCGCTATAATAGTTCAAAATTTTGTCACAATAAAAATATACTAAATTCCCTCTAAAACTCTTTGGGTTCCCACCAAAAATTATGGGTTTGCACACTAAGTCAAAAATTAGGGTCTCTCACTTACTCTCTCACTGAAATCAAACACTTAGTCAAAATTCTCAAACTCTGTCCCTCTCACTCCCTCGCTACTCGGCCTGCCCAGCCCACCGCCGGCTTACCCACCTTCATTGCCTCACTCAAACCCTAAATTGGGCGAACAACTTCTTTACTTCATTCTCTTTTCTCACCGTGGACCCATTCAATCCTCCAAAGTACCCCATTCTACCCTTTTTTTTCCCTATTTCTGTAATTTGGTTTTTTTGGGGATTTTTAGGATTTCGACAAGGTGTGGCCAATCTTCGACTCGTCGCAATTGAGGGATTTTCGGAAGGTGAAATTTTATTTTTCATATTGGGATTGTGGGATTTTTTGTCTTTTTTTTTTTTGGTTTTTTTGTTTTGGGGTTTTGAAATTTGAAATTTTTGTGTGGGATTTTGGTTGGTTAGGTTGTAATCGGAGCTGGGGGGTATGATTTTGAAAACTCAATACTCTGTGTAAATGATGCTGCTTAGATGACTAGTTACATTTTTAATAAATGGTATTGTCTGTTTGCATCCATAAAATTTCCAGTTTTTTCTTTTTCTTCTTCTTCTTTTTCTTTTATTATTATTAGTATTATTTTATGAATGAAAATTGTTATTAGACAGAAACAAGACACAAACAACTCATTTACACAACATACAACCCAAAAACTCACCAGCTGCAATGAGCTGCAGGCCCAAAGATACACCAGCAACCCTTACACTCAGAAGAACAGAAAAAGGGATTCACAAACAACTATAGAGCAAAACACCTTGTTCATGATAGAATTTTTAAAATTCTTGCATAAAAAATCCTAGGTTAAGGATTTAAGATGCATTTTTTTATGAGTATGCCAATTTGGTAATAGCAACGGGCAATGGTGGTTTCAAATGCCAATTTGGTACTGTATGTGGAGGAGCAATTCAATCCAAGTCCAAGGTTCCCCGATATTTGATTTTTTTTTTTAAATATATTATATAATATTATTGATTGTGTTTTTTGTTGTGATGGAGCATTTTTAGCTCTTCAAGTTAAGTTTAGATATTGGGTTTCTTCTTTGGCTTTGTGGGATTGTTTATACCCAAACCTAATCAGTTTGTTTGGCTTGTTTATAGATATCAAAATTATGTCCTAATGGGGGTTTATGTGGGTTCTGTTTGGAGAGATTAATATTCCTTTTTTGTCAAGGTGTGGAATTTGGAACTCAGCTTTTTATAGCTTGGAAATAATTTGCTTTACGAATTAGCTTTTGTTTTGGTTGGCTGATATTGTGGTTGTAATTTTTTTTTTTTTTTTTTTTTGTTGCCAATAAGCTCTAATTTTAAAGACATTTGAAGGAAATAAAAATCATAAATAACACTATCAAAACCCAACTGAAAAACTTTGAAGTTTATTTGCCATGCTTTTTAATATTGATTTTTTCAAAAATGTCATTGATCTTTGAAATGAACCACTCTGTTAGAATTCAGAATTTTCTTACATAGAAGAAACTTTTGTTGTATACAATTAGCGAGGGTTTATTTAGTGGTGTTAGATTTAGATTTAGATGAACTGTGTCGTGTGTTTGCATTTTAGTTATGCACTAGAGTATAAGAAGTTATGTGGGTTTATTTTTTATTTTGTTTTTCTAGTAGTAGTTTGAATTGGGGATTATAGATTGTATATCCTTTGTTGTTGTATGTGAAATGATGATATTTGGTTCTTAAAGTTGTAGTTTTTAATCTTATTTTTGATGTTTTATAATGTGGGCCGCTTATATCTTTCATTACCATAAAACAAAAATGATTTTTAGCATACGTACTATTGCTTTGCAGGTGAGATTGTAAGTGGAGTTTGTACTTTTCTAAAGAAATAGCTAAATTGAGGTTGACTTATTGTTATGGTTCTAAATGCATGGCCAATCGTGTTCTGAACTTGTTTCTGATGTGGGTAATAGTTACTTTGTTTTTTAATCATCATTAGAAACCACTTTAACTTATGTACTGTTGCTTTCAACATGTGATTGGAGATGGGGTTTCTGTTGTTGTTGAGTTTTGAAGTCCAATTTTTTCATTTCTATCATTTGAGGTTTTAGTGATGCATTATTGCGTTTCTGGTTAGGATAAGGATTTTGTGAGTTTGAGTAGGGATGGCTTAATTTGAGACTAGTTTTTTTCCCTGATTCCAAAGTTAGTCAAATGACTCAAATTACACAGCACATGGCATTTACATTATATACCTATATAAAAAAAAAATGCTATGCTATACTCTTTGCAGTTTAAATTTGTGCCTTACTAACTAATTGTATTACATCATATGTTTTATCAAAAGGGTTTCAACTTAATGAACTTGTTTGAAAGGCGTATTTTCCTACTTTTTGTTCATGGACTTGTTAGTGATTTTTAGTGAGAATTGTGGCTCCAACATGATGCTTCGTAATGCATTCTTGTCATTTGATACTTACCCATTTTGTTCCTCTCTTGTTGTCATCCATTTTCAGATCGAATGTCTTGTTTGTCATAATTATATCTACCCTAAGGAGGGGGTGTTATGCTCTGTTCGTGGTTGTCAAGGACTCTACCACATATAATGTGCAAAGGAAAAGCTTCAGGTCTTAAATCTGAAAAAATTCAAGTGCCCACAACATGTAAGGTCTCATCAAACCCTATAGTAGTTTCTTTTTTCTTGAATTTTGGATGTATAAATCACTGCATTGTGTTAATTTGCTTCAATGTAACAGTAATAGACACACACACACACACACACACACACACACACAAAGTCATAATGTTAGGAGTGTGAGGGTATGTGTATAATGTTGCATGTGTGGGGTGCTGATGATGAGTGCGTGTGGGGCTGATGAGCCATGCATGTGGTGTTGCATATGTGTGGTGCTGAGGGGTGTGCATGAGTTGCTGATGAGGGGTGCGTGTGTTGCTGATAGGGCATGCATGCGTAGCTAATGAGGTGTGCATGTGTCAGTGCTGCTAAAGTGTACAATGAGATTTTGCTATAGATGTTGTTGTAATTGCCTAGCTGGCATTGTATACTCTAAAATAGCTACACTTGTATTGGTGATGTATCTACATCAAACTTGTTTTGCATTAGAGTTAGTTAATATAGTTAGGATATGTTGGAGGGCTTAGCTGGCAAGGTTGTTACACAGCTGGCTTGGGACGATTAGGAAGTTGGTTATTGAGGGTATTAGACGAGGGAGATGAGCGGGTGGAAAAAGATTTACCGGATTGATGTACTGGATTGCATAAGAAAAAAAAATGAATAGACCTATTTTGCTTAATAATACATTTTTAAATATTATTTGGCAAACCTTGCAACCTAAACCTGCTTCACCATCCAGATTTTGCTCTTAAGTTCAACCTCTCCTAGGCTTATAATAGTTGCGAGATTTGAATCTAAGGATAGGAATCAAAGGCCGATATACACTTATGATTGTAACCATGGCAGCAATCATATAGTATCACCTATATATACATCTGTATAGTTGATCAAGTGCATGTACTCTACTGCGATGATGTGGATCTTAATTTTATCTTAATTGTATAAAATAGTGACCTCATGTTTGTGCACTATTAACTGCCTTCAGAAATAGTTTGCATTTTTAGATTCCACACCTCCAGTTGTGTGGGACAATGATGGTTTATGGATCACTATGATTTTTTTATACTTGCATGTTTAGTAGCTTATCTTTTATTGTTTATATTTCTTTTATTGTAGTCTTAAATTGCCAATATTCCCAGCTGCTGCTTTTATTGTGGATAAGTTAGTACAACAGAAGTATATCTTTGAACTTGTAAGTTATTCAAGTTTAATTATTGCAGATCAACAGTTTTTTCTTTACAATGAAAATGAATTGTAGCCCAAAAGTTTTTCTTGCCATTTGGGTACTTGGGTTTTCTTTACATATTAAGTTTGAGATTTGACATGCTGGACTCTTCAAAAGTTAACTTCTACTTTAATATTACAGGTTGTCATTTTACTTCATATAATCATTACCACAGCTTCAATTTAATATCTAGTTTTTGTATCCAGTTCGTTAAGAGTTAAAAGTATACTTAGAAGGGGATATCATATATTTATGTTTGAAGAGATACAAATAAATTATACTATATAAATCTTACTGTAATACCCGGAAAAAAAAAAATAAATAAATAAAAGGAAGGGGAATTAAGTAAATCTTTTGTGGGGTCAATTTTTATAATTTATAATTATAAGGGAGTTTTTAGAAAATAAAGTTAAAACCCTAGCAATATATATAAATTTATAATGTCAACGTACATGGGGAGATATTTTGGAGAGAGGAGACTACTCAAATTACTCAAGTAGAGAATGTTTGATTGCACAATTGAGGTAAGAGCTTAAGAATTTCCTTCTTGTCAAATATAAGTTTTATTTAGAATTAGAGTATTTCTTTTATGTGAGTATTGTGGTCAATAGTGAAACTATTTAAATATCCAAGAGTTTGAATAATACAAATGAAGTTTAGTTTTATTTTTTGGGTAAACTGAACGATGTGCCTGCAGATTTTTCTAGGTGATGAGATTTAATCTTTTTTTTTTTAGTTTTATTGAGTTATGCGAAGATAGAGGCTGTAAACTTTTGGGCTTAATGGTCAAGTTTCTCCACGGTTTTCTTTGATAAATAGTACCTGATGTGGACTTCTTAGGGTATATTGCAGAACCGAAGTGGTATTGGGGGAAAATCAGAAGCCTAGTAGTCTAGGCATGTGGAGATTTGACATAGAGTCACGTGTGTAACAAAAACAAATCAACGAGAAAACATTAACAAAGCAAAGCTCAACTTCTTTCTTTCTTCTGCTTATTATTATTATTTGTTTATTGATCTTGGTAGAAGTGAATAGAAAAGTCAATGAGGTCTGACCAGTAATTAAAAATATATATATATATATATATACAAAGAAAAATATTATGGATAGGAGGAATTTTGGTGTGTGATAACAATGGATAATTATTGGATATTTTTAGTAGTCTCTTTATCTGGCTGGGTACCATTATAATTCTTTCTTAAATTATTTGATTATTGAGTAAGAATATTTGAAAATTGTTCTAGGTGATATCTAAAGATTTAAGAGGAACTGTTAAAGAAAAGTTTCTTTTGAAATAGCTTTTGGAGGTAAGTAACTTTATCCTAATTGGTGTTATTTTGCTTATACTACTGTATTTTAACTACTGAAATTTGTTTATAATTGTTACTATTTTATTTAATTGTTTTAGCTACATTGATTTAAAGTAAAGAATAAAGAATTATCACAAATATATTGAGTACTGAATATATAGTTTTATATATATGTATTTGAATGAGACATGTTTTTGTTCGAACTATGATTTGATATATATGATTTTAGACAATTTGACTATGTTTAACTTTGATACATAGAATTTTTATTTCTATTGTATTATTGATTTCAAGTAAAGGATTATTACAAATATATTTTAATACTGAGTATTTGATTTTTATATACATGCCTGAATAAGATATATTTTTGTTAGAAACTATGATTTCATTTATATGATTATGAACAATTTGACTATGAATTGATTCTGATACCCAACCACTGTGGGTTATTCATTGGTACTCTGATACCCAAACCAATGGGGGTTATTCATTGGTATTTTGATATCCAAACCAAATGGGGGTTATTCATTGGTACTCTGATACCCAGCTAATGGGGGTTATTCATTGATATTCTGATACCCAAACCAATGTGGGTTATGCATTAGTACTTCGATACCCAAACCAATGAGGGTTATTCATTGGTATTCTGATACCCAACCAATGTGGATTATTCATTGGTACTTTGATACCCAATCACGGGGATATAGCGTGACCATAGTCATAAGATTGTTAAGAATATGAATTACGTTTAAGTATTTGAACCATTTTGAGTCCTTAAAACTACATATGTGATTTTGGAAATGTTTGAGTATTTAACTATTTTGAGTCACTTAAACTGGTTATGTATTTTCGGAACCTATTGTAAGTTATAACTTTTGATATCTGGAAAACTGACTGCTTTCTAAACCATCTATGATATATATTTATAAGATTAAAGTATGTGATCTATTTGTAACTTATTATTTTAAGACTATGAAACTTCTTTAGTTATTTTTGAAAACCCATAGTATATTATAACTTTTGAAAACTCATATTACATCTTATTACTTTACAGATTTATTGTTTGATAGCACTTATTAGGATTTTGGTTACTTATTGAGTTTTCAACTCACCCATTTTTCCCATCCAGTTTCAGATTGTGAAGAATAGCAAGTCTTGGGAGTTTTGATGTTGTGTTGTGAGCAGGAAAAGAAGCTTAGTGATTTTGGGATTGGATGGTTTTCTAATAGTTTTATATTTTTTGGCCAATTAGCATTATGTACATGAGGTTTGGATTTTGTTCCTATTAAATTATTGGAGATCTATTTCATAAAGAAATTGTTGAGGTATTTTGGTTTTATTTGATTTAATTTTTGAGAATAAATTTTTAGTTGCTAAGAAGGCCTTACACACTTGTAGGGTGCTTACTATATAAGCGTGCGGCGGTTGTCACGTGCTTATCTTTATAGTTGGGTTTGGGGCGTGACACTTACAAATTAATGTTAATCTCAATTGATAAATCTTATGTAGAGTTTGTTTTGTTGCTAGGTACATTGACTTTGCAAAACTTTTGTTCATACTTTATACTATAATATAGCCAATTAAGCATATGAACTCTTATTTCAATAGTGCATTATGATTTTGTTCAAGTGTCAAATTGTCTAGGAAATATGGATGGTCCAAATTTGCAAGAATTTATGTGATTCCATTTTTTTAATAATGAATGTCATTGCTTGTGGAAAAATTGTGTGACTTATGGCTTGATAATGGTGTATTGGATCTTTGATAGAACCAGAGTACCAAGTCCATTTGTATATATGTATTTGTAGGTATGTGCTTCATTTGGGCTTATTGAGTATTTGAAACGTCTTATATTATTTTCTTTTGCAAATTACAAGAATAAGTTCTATCTCTCTTTCAAAACTACAACATTTTGGTATCAAATTCTCTCTCTTTCAAATTCTTCACTCTTTATTACTTGTTTAAAGCTTTATGTTAGTTTGCTATTATGTTAAAAATGTGACATTTTAAAGTTAATTCAACTTTACACATGGTAGGCACAATAGGTAATTCCTACAGCCTGCATCCCACTTGCCAAGCAAGGGAAATGGGCACTCTCACGGATTGGGAAGTTGTGGAGGGGCCACAAATCAGAGTTGAAGGAGAAGTATTGCAACCCGGGCACAACTAAGGAAGAATTATTTCAGCTATCATTGCCGGAGGTTGATGACACTCAATTTCATGGCTTGGTGGAATACTAGTTCTCTGAAGATTTTAAGGTAGTAATAGTTACAGTAGTATAGATGTTTTGCTTTTATAGGTTCCATGCTTAAGAGTATTATATATTAGCTTGTTAATGTAATTGGTAGTGACTTTCTTGAAATGTTTGTAGGAGCTGTCAAAAGATAACAAAGAGCGGCGTAGGAAGCAAACGAAGCTGCACACTTTCGGATATAGAAGCATGGCCCAAACTGCATATAGCATTGTAAGAACAATATTATATATATATATATATATATATATATATTAATAACATGCTTAAAATAACAAAGCTTATATTATTTTTCGTTCTAAAATAGGAATAAATGTGATTCGACGCCATCGAATCGACACCCTCGCTTTAATATGCCGAATGTACTGACCATGTTGTAGGCAAAAAAGAAAGGCAGACAACTAGAGAAAGGTGAGATGTATGAAGTGGCGTATTCTCACTGTGATGATGCTACTGTGAATGCCACTGCGGGAGTGAGCATTGTAAGTTTGTAACAAATTATATTAGTAATTTGAATGTATTGTATTTTGAGTTGGAAAGAAGTTCTTTGATTAACGTCACATGGTAAGGACTTCAATTAAAGGGGAGACTGGTTTCTCATTGCCCAACCTTGTCCTTGATTAGGTTGTTGGCATTATTAGATTAGATTAGATTAGAGTCGTACAATATTAGGAAACTTTTCTTTATAACATTATTATTTTTATTATTAAAAGATCCTTTACTCTTTTATGATTAAGATTGCAAAGAGGGTCATAGGTTTGAATACTTTACCTAACTTTACTTTTTTATGATTAAGATTGCAGGTTTTCATTTTTATGGTGAATATTTCTTGACTTAGTCCCTAATGTTTGAATAGTTTTATGGTGCGGCTATATTATTTTTTTAGGATTGGAAATGTAGTTTGTCCTGCAATTTTGACTTAAAGTTTAATGATTACAGTAAGCAATCTTGAAGACTGGAGGCAATAATTTAATGTTGTTGGATTTGGGAAGTGCCTTACTAAGCTTAATAAGCCTAGAGTCACATGTTTAACTTTGTTGAAACTTATAATATGATGCCTTGATACTTCATTATTTCTAGATATTATGGTGAAAAGGGGCTTTAAGGTTGATAATGAGTTTCATTTCTATGATAATGACTACAATTTTAAAATTTTTCTGTCTGTTAATCCCCCTTTATAAATATTGCTGTTTGTTTGAATTTGCTTGGTTGTGTTGGACAAAGCGCTCTCAGTCATAAGTTGCTTTATTACTTTTAGTTTAATTTCAATGATTACTTAAGTGCAAGTAAAAGCAACAAGTTCAAGGTGGTCCAACTTAACACCAACTTCTTTTTCCGATGTTGATTTACCTCTACTTGAACCTAATCTATGAAGACATTAATGCTTGAAAGTAAAAGCTTAAGTGGGATATCAAAAGCATTGAGTGTCCTTATACAAAAGGTCTTCAGTAGATATTTTTGTGAATATTCTCGAGGCCATTTCAAAGAACTAAGAAGGTTGTCGAATGCGTTAGTGGTTTGCGTGATAGGGTCCAACTAGTAATTATACTAGTAGTTTTCCTATGCATTTGAGTGTACACACCTATAGTTTATTTAATTACATCAGTGAGGATGACATCTGTAACATCTAAAAACCCAATGAAAATATCCAAAAATTCTCCAAACATATACAAATTTTTGGTTTTAGGATAGGGTTGTATGTTTTGGGATAGTGTTGTTTTGACATATTTTAATAGTGCTCATTTTGGAGCAATAAGACGGTTAGATTTAGTTGTTTTGAGATTATATGATTAATGAGCACAGTTCTAACATTGCAATGCATAGCAAGGGCACATGACATAGGTTCATCTAGGGAAAAGATTACTTTATAATTGCGCCATTGTTTAGGTATATAATATCTTATGATATCTGAAATAAAATGTTGTGGTAATTTGAACAGATTTTCATACTGATTTGTTTGAGGAATCAAACTAGACAACTTTGGTCCATCTTCAATGATATTGTGAATATTGTCTTGGCAAATATTGTGTTATTTGAACTTTACCTGTTTATAATCCTCCCCATGCAAGCCTAATTTACAAGCAGATTGGGGTGGAGTTCAGGTATCTCAAGCTATGCTTGTAAAACGGTTACGCAAGCTCACAATGATGAGCACTTTTGTAACCTAAAAGAATTACAAAACTTAGGAACAATAACAAAATGAATTTATGAAGTCTATGGGTTTATACAATTGTTTCTTAAATGTGTTTGTATATGAACTAGGAAACTTCTAGGTTCAAAACATTGTAGTTCTTCACATGTTGGTTTAATTTCTGATATGCTTAGATATTTGATGGAAACTCTTAAGGACACAATATATATGGTTTGAATTCTAAGTACGCATGGTATAACTTTAACCCAACTTTTTTTTTCTTTTATAATAACTCCAACCTAACTTTTATATATATAAAAAAGCATATTACTCATGTTGGCATGTGTATTATTGCCCTTGTTGTTAATATGTTGTTTTGTTTATTTGTGATTACTAGACAAAGATGAAACAACTTATGACAGAGGGGTCACAATTGCGGGTAAACGACATTGAGGCTGGCATACTTTGGCAACCCGATGATGCATTTGGACAGGTCATTGGTGCAGAGAGAGGTGGCCGTGTTAGAGGGGTAGGCTTTGGTCCAACCCCCTCTGGCAATCGTGCGAGGTCAATGGATGACAGTACGCCACCTCCAACATCTATTGCAACCGATCAAAGGGTTATCGAGTTGTCCCCTCAAGTAGAAGCAATGAAGGAGAAATGCGCTCGTTATGATGCTGAAATGAGGTTAATGCGGAAGATGTTGACTTCACTGTGCCCATCGTTTCCTAGTATGTCTATGGTAAGAAGTTTGAATACAAAGTACGTGCATTTTTGTTCATGTTTGTATGGTAATTGGTGAGTTGTCATTAAGTTTCTGTGATGCAAAATAATCAGATGAAATTTTGTTTGGAAATGGTCTATGGATAATTTATAAAGTTAATGGGTTATTGGATAGTATATGATGCTTTTTTGTGTGTGTCTGTGTGTGTAGGTGATTAGTGAGTTTTGATCTGATGAATTTTGCTGTGAAATGGGTTAATTGGTTGGCCATGTCTTTGGAGAACTTTTTCAGTTTGCTAAATATTGTTGGTCACCTGCTCTATCCAAATAAAGATTCTTTTTAATTATTTTACCAAAAAATAATAGTAATAAAGATTCTTTTTGTTTATCATTATAATTACTTCTTTTACTGTCTAATTTAGATTGTATTAGTGTTTATTTATTTATTAGTGGTAGGGTGTCATGTCAGGTCAGGTCTATTTTGCTTGATGTGTTATGACTTTCTGGACTGATTAGTAGTGTGATTGAAGATGAGAATCAAGAGCTGTAACGAGGTGTAGGAATATACCAAGGTTGTAAGTAAATGAGTAATCAGAGAGAGGACAATATGCCCAAGTAGTGGCCCAGAATTTGACAAGAACTTGTAAAGAGAAAATATCTATGTGTAGCAGATAGGAACAACTAAGTTACCCATTGAGTTAATCTAGTAATTTTTAGGTTCATATGATCTAATGTCCCAAGTTTAAGTCTTTTATCCGACACTTTAAATCATTCCAAAACAAAACTTTCTTGTAATTACCCCATGTTTATAAGTATAAAATAAAAAAAATAAAAAAATGTTTAACAGCCAAGTAATCAACTGATCATTCAAGCGGTTTTACAGCGTTGATTATTACAACCACCTCAAATAGAGGAAAAACAAAATTATTTGTCCCTGAATTATTGCAAGCAGCAAAGTGAGGTAAACTCATTCATTCCAAAAATGAAATTAAGCTTGTTTAGAGTTTAGACTCAGGCTTATTAATAAAATAAGATAAATTTATGGGTTTTTAGAAGTTATCTTGAATTTAAAGTCACCCTATAAGTATTTTTTTGTAAATATTTTTTTATGTTGTTTATTAAATCATCATTTTAACTTATTTTAGTTATTAACTGTATTGTGGTTTTATGACTGGGAGCTTGGAAAACATTTTCCTTTTCTTTGTATTGATGGTTGTTTTGAGGTTATTTGTAAGTAATCACTTATTGAATCTTTTGCATAAATTGCTTACTAATCACTTTTTGAGAAATTTATTGAGACTAATACCCAATTGATATGCTTAACTGAAATCAGTCATTTTAAGTGTGTTTTAATTGGTAATGTGGCACTTGGTAGTAATACTAGTGATATTGTGTTATTCAGCTACTAACTCTGTTGTTTAGTACACTAATACATTGTGTGTTTCTTAATTCGTAGGATGGTAATGGTAATGGTGATTCTGTAGTGGATATCTAGTCTCCTGATGCTCAGCACTTATCATTTGATGATATATAGTAGGCGATACTTTGGGCACCTATTTTGGAGTAGTTATTATGATATTTTGATATTTATAATAAAGTTTCAAACTTTGATATATATGTACACATCATAGTTGGAAACTTTGTTATAACATTCTAGACAATTAGAATGTATTCTTTTGTACAGGACATTCTATATAGTTAGAATGTATTCTTTTGTGTAGGACATTGCACATAGTTGTTTAGAATGTATTATTTTGTTCAAAACATTCTAGACACTTGGGATGTATTATTTTGTGTATAAAATTCTACACATTTGGGATGTAATTATTGATATGGTGTAATTAAATATATTTAGTTTCTTGGTTTAATGTGGTATGGTATTTGCTATTGGAAAATATGAATTGTAGTTCATTACAGTTGCTATAAAATAGATATTGGAAAATATGTATTTTAGGTACATTACAGGTGCTAAAAAAATTAAAAAAAAAAAGGACTTATACCAGCGCTTTTGAAAGCGTTGGCATAGGTCCTTTTAAATTATATTGATTCAAGACTTATATCAGCGCTTTTGAGAACGTTAGAATAGGTACAACCTATGCCAGCGCTTTCAAAAGCACTGGTATAAGGCGTATGCCTTTCCCAACGCTTTTGAAAAGCACTGGTACAAGTCTGACGATCCTATACCGATATTCAAAGCGCGGCGGTTTGAAGCGCTAGGAAAAAAAACACCGAGATAGGAATTTTGACCCTATCCCAGCGCTTTTTGGGGCTATCCTAGAGGTTTTGAAAACATTGGTGTACGACCCCCCACATCCAAGTCCATTTGGGCCTTGGGCCATGGATCAATAGTGTGGTCCAGGGATCTAACCTCTGCTTTGCTCGGGATCCCGGCCCAAGCCCACAAAAGCCACGAGGCCAAGTTGGGTGTTGTTCAAATGTTGGAGAAGCAGACTGCCGATTCCAGCTCGCACATTGCTCGGCAAGACGTCCCTGAACAATATGTGGATGTTCGGTCACACCGCCTTGTGTGTGCCCGGCAGTGCCTTGGGAAACTTCGCCGCTAAGCACATTTGCTGCATTGGGAATCATTTCCAAAGCCACTCACACCTAAACACCCATTTACGATTAACAACATTGGACCTCTCATTGCACTAGCTTAAAAGTAATGATAATCCCCCCACTAATAATTGGCTATAAATAGGAGGAGCTAAAGATTGGATGGGGGATGGAATTTTGAGGAGAGAAAGAGAGAGAGAAAGAGAGTCTAAGAAAAATAAACACAGAGAAAGAGAGAAAAGTGATTTCATTGAGTCTCAAAATCTAGAACGACCCAAAGTAGGATACCAAACCCACCATACAAATAAGTTATGAGCCCAAGTGGGGTTTAGCCCAGTAACCCTGTCTTTGGTGCGCACAATTGGCGCCCACCGTGGGGCTCTCCTACAATGCTGTGGTTCTAAAGGAACTCGAGTTCAGGAAAAATGTCTGAAAGGCATTCACAGAGTCACGCGGAAAGTGGATCCATAAGATCTTCTCGGGGATCTAGTTGGCGAGAGCGTAGACAAAAGGAATGAGAAGATAGGGAGCACGGTTAACAAGAAGAAATGTCTAGCACGAGAGAAGGAGCGTACCAAACCCAACGGACAGTCTCTGGTGCTACGGGACATAGGCAGAGGGAGGAGAGAGATGAAGAGCCTGAACGACTGCGCAGACTAGTCAGGGGCTTGGAGCTGGAGGTAAGGGGCAGGCGTTGGAGAAGAGACAGAGATAACCAAGAAAGGGAGGTCGACAACGGGGGAAATAGATATGGGGCAGGGTCTAATCAGTTCGGATCTCGGCAATGGCGAAGTCGTTCACATTCCTAGGAATCCCGTCAGTACTGAGACCGTTCACATTTGCGAGGATCTCGACGATATTAGAACCGGTCACTTTCCCGAGAGTCAGGGCAACGCCGAGATCGCTTATGTTCTCGGGAGAATCAAGTTAGGAATTCAGTCTCCCCAAAGGAAAGGCAGCCTCGTAATGTTGCCATGGATGCTATGAGTCGCGCTTTGTGAAAAGTGGCTCGGTCACCATTTTCAGACGATATCGAACGGGCCGAAATGTCGAGCAGGTTTACCTACCCACCGTTCAATTGCTACGACGGGAAAACTGACCCAGTAAAGCACGTCAGTCATTATATTCAGATGATGTCTCTGCATACTCATAACGATGCGTTGATGTGGAAGGTGTTTCCTTCGAGTCTAGGACCAACTGCTTTGAGGTAGTTTAACGGGCTACGGAAGGGATCCATACATAGTTTTTCCGAACTAATTCAAGAGTTTGGCGTTCGGTTTGTGACCTGCAGTCAAGTACCACAGCCGGTAGATGCACTTTTATCCATGAAAATGAGGGCAGGAGAGACCTTCCGTAGTTATGCCAATCGGTACTAGGAACTATACAATGAGATAGGCGGGGATAATGAAAGGGTCGCAGCAAGCACTTTTAGGATGGGGTTGCCCGAGGACTTCGAACTATGGTAGTCATTGACTAAGAAGCCTCCCGAAGGCATGAGGCAGCTTATGAGACGCATTGAGGAATATAAATGACTAGAGGATGACCGGCTGCAAAGTAAAGGCAAAGCACCGATGATGAATCGTCCTCGGCAAAGTGGTTTTCCGTTCAGATCTCGGGGGGGAGGGGGGCTTGACGATTCAAGAACCGACAACATAGATGGGAGAAGTAAATGTGACATTTAAGGAACCGGTACATAGGATTCTTGATCGGATCAAACACGAGCCGTATTTTCGATGGTCGAAAAAGATAGAAGGGGACCCATCTAGGAGGAATCAGAATTTGTACTGCACCTATCACCGGGACAAAGGTCACACTACTGAAGAGTGCCGGGTGTTGAAAGATCACCTCGGGCAATTGGTCCAGGCCGGGCATTTAAAGGAATTTGTGCTGGACTCGGGGGACAGAGTTGCGGGGCAAGATACTCGGCAGGGGGAACCCTCTTCCACCCCCTGTAGGGGTGATTGAAGTTATCCATGCTGCCATGGAAGGGCTTATTGCAGGAAGAAGGAAAGGGGTGCTAACTGTAGTACCAGTAGAGAGTTGCTTGGACGTACAGCCGCTGGAAAAGAAAATGAAGTTTGCACGGAAGCCTATCGCATTCGACGATGACGATTTGGAGGGAACAATCCAACTACATAATGATGCATTAGTGGTCACGGCCCGGATAAGTGGCTTCTTGGTAAAAAGGGTAATGGTAGACCAAGGAAGCGGGGCCGACGTAATGTACCTGGATCTATTCAGGGGCCTCTGACTAAAGAAGGAGGACCTTGTGAAGCACACTTCGCCTTTGGTTGGGTTCGACGGTAAGGTAGTAATTCCTGAAGGGTAAATTTCACTTCTGGTAATTATGGGGGGGAAGGAGGTGGTAGTAACATTTACAATAGTAACTTCATTTTCTCGTATACGACGATTCTGGGAAAACCGTGGATCCATTCAATGGGGGCTATCCCATCTACCCTGCATATAAAGATCAAGTTCCCAACCGAGCAGGGTATTGCCGTGATAAGGGGAGACCAGCAAGTGGCAAGACAGTGCCTTATTGCAGTAGTTAATTGGAAGCGGGGGAATCAAGTCAATCAAGGAGAAACAACCGAACAACTAGTGAAAGACAAGGGGAAAGGGCAGTCCGAACAAGAGCAGGTTGGACGGGAAGATCCATCCCGAAAGGTCCCTTTATAGCAATCATAGGAGCCCCGAGAAGGAATGGAGGTTGGCTGCGCTGAGGAGTTAATAAAGGTAAAGATATTACCGGATACTAATAAGTATTTTCAGGTTGGAGCAAGTATGAAAGATGAGGGTAGAGTGCAAATGTTGTTGTTTCTGACTCAAAACATAGATGTCTTCGCTTGGAGCCCCTATGAAGTTCTCAGGGTTGATCCCAGGTTTATCGTTCACAAGTTTAATGTAAACCCTTCATATCCCTCGAAGAAGCAGAAGCCGAGGAGATCAGCCAAAGACCATGTTGAGGCGATAAGGCAGGAGGTTAAGAGGCTGAAGGAGGCCGGAGCGATAAAGGAGATCTTTTTCCCGGAGTCGCTGGCGAATACCGTGGTTATCGGGAAGAAGAACGACAAATGGAGGGTCTGTGTAGATTTCACGGATTTAAACCGAGCATGCCTAAATGACCCGTTTCCTATGCCAAAAATTGATCAATTGGTGGACGCCACTTACAGGCACCCGAGGATGAGTTTCCTGGATACCTTTCAAGGGTACCATCAGATCGCTCTAGCTGCCAAAGACCAGGAGAAGACGACATTCATATCTCCCAACGCTAATTATCATTACACTGTGATGCCCTTTGGGCTAAAGAATGCCGGGGCGACATATCAGCGGATTATGACGAGGATGTTTCGGGACAAAATTGGGCATACAGCTGAAGTGTATATTGACGACATGGTGGTAAAGAGCAAGCAAGAAGCGCGACATGTAAAGGATCTTTAAGGGGTGTTTGAGATATTGCAGAAACATAGGTTGCGGCTTAACGCAGAAAAATGTGCCTTTGGAGTGGGGGTTGGCAAATTTTCGGGATACTTAATCACCAGCCGCGGGATAGAAGTTAATCCCGACTAGATCGAGGCTGTGAAGCGTCTCAGGTCGCCGAGCAATCCGAAAGAAGTACAGGTGTTGACTGGGATGTTAGCCACTCTTAACCGATTCATCTCAAAATTTTCAGATCGCTACCGTCCATTTTATCAGCTTTTAAAGAAGTGGAAGGGATTTCAGTGGGATGATAAATATGAAAAGGCTTTCCAGGATCTCAAGGAATACTTGACGCAAGCATCGATATTGACAGCACCAGAGCCCGGAAAGGAGCTGTTTATGTACCTCTCGGTATGCGACCATGCTGTAAGTGCCGTACTTTTAAGAGACCGGGGAGTACAACAACCCGTGTATTATATCAGCAAGACCCTAGTCGACGTAGAGACCATATATTTTCCTTTAGAAAAATTAGTGTTGGCCTTAGTATATGCCACCAGGAAGTTGCCTCAGTATTTTCAAGCTCATACCGTGTATGTGTTGACCGAATACCCCCTACAGTCATTATTAAAAAGATCTAACTTCACGAGGTGAATAGCTAAGTGGGGGACACGGCTCGGGGCATTCGATGTAAGGTATAAGCCGAGAAGTTCAATAAAAGGGCAGGTATTAGCTGATTTTGTGGCGGAATTCTCTCTTAAGAACCAAGGGGAATGGTCTATCAGTTGGAGCATCGTTCGTGGAAGGTGCATGTGGACGGTGCTTCTAGCGCCAAAGGGGCCAGAGCCGGGATCATTATAATTACTCCGGAAGGTATATTGTTGGAGCATTCATTCAGGTTAGGGTTTAATGCCTCCAACAACGAGGCAGAATACGAAGCTTTGCTTGCCGGATTGAGGGCAGTCTTAAGATTGGAAACTCAGGACGTGGAAATTTATTTGGATTCACGGCTGATAGTTAATCAGGTGCAGGGAAGTTTTGAGACTCGAGATCCCTGGATGAAAGCATACTTATAGTTGGCAAAGCAGGCCATGAGTAACTTTTGTACGGTGAAGGTGATCCAAGTGGCTCGGGCGAAGAACAGACATGTCGACTCCCTCGCTACGCTGGCATCATCAATAGCCGAGAAAATTCCCCGACTAATCAAAGTAGAGCTTGTCCCAGAACCTAGAATTAAGGTGGCAGGAGATGCGGGGGCTGCAAGGGTCGAAATCACAGCGATCGCAACACTTGGACCATGTTGGATGAATCCCATCATTGACTTCTTAGCCGAGGATCGAATCCCGGACGATGAGAAGGAGGCCAACAAGATCCGCAGGGTAGCTGCTCGGTATTGGTTGTTGAAAGACCGGAAGCTCTATCGCAGGTCCTTCGGGGGACCGTACCTTTTATGCCTGCACCCAGAAAAAGTGGGCTAACTCTTGGCCGAACTGCATGAAGGGGTGTGCGGCAACCATGTGGGAGGATGATCAGTGGCGCACCGAGCAATGACTCAGGGATTCTGGTGGCCTCAAATGCAGAAGGACGCCGCGGAATACGTTCGCAAGTGTGAGCAATGTCAGAAACATGCCCCCTTGATTCATCAACTAGCAGGCCATTTGAACCCGATCAGTAGCCCTTGGCCCTTCGCATAATGGGGGCTGGATATCCTCGGTCCATTTCCCCGAGCAACGGGCAATCGAAGATTCGTTTTGGTGGCTGTCGATTACTTTACCAAATGGGCGGAGGCGAAAGCTCTGGCTAATATCCGGGACGTAAATGTGAAGAAATTCGTATGAAAGAATATAATCACTAGATTTGGGGTGCCAGACTCCCTTATATCGGATAATGGACTGCAATTCGACAGCCGAGCTTTTTGTGAATTTTGCAGCAACCTCGGCATCAAGAACAGATATTCCTCTCCAGCGTATCCCCAAAGTAATGGCCAGGCTGAGGCCGTGAACAAGGTAATCGTGAATGGCCTGAAGAGGAGGTTGGAAGGTGCAGAGGGTAATTGGGCCGAGGAACTACCCAATGTGTTTTGGGCATACCGGATAACTCCTCGGAGGTATACGGGGGAGACCTTATTCTCTCTCACGTATGGGGCGGAAGCCGTGATACCAACCGAGGTCAATTTGTGTAGCGCGTGAGTTTCAGAATTCAACATATCCTAGAATGATAGTTTGCTAGTAGAGCGTCTTGATTTACTTGAAGAATATCGGGATACAACGACTATACGACTAGTCGAATATCAGCAAAAGCTTGCCCAGCGCTATAACCAAGATATAAGGGTGAGGGAATTCAGTGTCGGAGATCTGGTACTGAGGAAAGCCGTAGGAAGCATGCGAGATACAAATGTCGAGAAGCTGGCCCAGACTTGGGAAGGACCGTACAGAGTTACAGCCATTGCAGGCGTAGGAGTGTATTATCTAGAACACATGGACGAGATACCGCTGCCTCGACCATGGAATTTTTATAATCTCAAGAAGTTTTATCAATGATCGTCCATACACGGAAAAATGTACCTTGTACTAACTAATATGATAACAATGTAACTTGTTTGTGCAGGCTCAATCAACTCTATTTATTTAGCACATCCGGTCGTTAAACACGAAGGAAGGTGAGGAGATTCAAGCAGTCAGTTATATTCTAAGGACAGAAGCCTGCTTCTCGGTTTGATCCCTATCACTGAGCAGGTGGAAACCTTATTAAAAAAAATATATATATATATATATATATTCTAAGGAAAAAAGCCTGCTTCTCGGTTCGATTCCTATCACCGAGCAGATGGAAACCTTATTAAAAAAAAAAATTCTAAGGACAGAAGCCTGCTTCTCGGTTTGATCCCTATCGCTGAGCAGGTGGAAATCTTATTCAAAAAAAAATATTTTTAGGACGGAAGCCTGCTTTTCAGTTCGATCCCTTTCACTGAGCAGGTGGAAACCTTGTTCAAAAAAAAAATTCTAAGGACAGAAGCCTGTTTCTCGATTCGATCCCTATCACTGAGCAGGTGGAAACCTTATTCAAAAAACATTCTAAGGACTGAAGCCTGCTTCTCGGTTCGATCCCTATCACCGAGCAGATGGAAACCTTATTCAAAAAATATTCTAAGGGCTGAAGCCTGCTTCTCGGTTAGATCCCTATCACCGAGCAAGTGAAAACCTTATTCAAAAAATATTCTAGGGCGCAAACATGCCCTGTTCATTAGGAAATCATACATGCACGGAAAAGCAGAAGTATTACAAAGAGATTAGAATATAGCTGGATAATCATAAATACAATTAAGGCAACTGGTTGGCAAATAAGCCTTTGTCAAAATCAAACATGAAAAATCAATTACTTCATCACCAAAACCCGATGACATTAAGTTTAAACCTAGAAATTAAATAACTGTTTAGTAAAAACCCAGAAATTAAATAATTGTTTAGTTGCCATAGCCCGACGACGTAGGCAAACCAACTCAAAATAAAAGTTACTTAAGTAAAGCAAATGAGAAATGATGTAAAATAGGTTCGGCAATTAAGCGGTAAGATCCACAGGCTACGTCTCGGATGCTATCTCGGTAGACTGATGCTTAGATTCAGAAGGTTGGGGGTGAACATTTTCATCGGAAGGGTCGTCAGTGGGGGGGTTGCTGGTGGCTTCTGTCCCGATCAGTTCCACATGAGCATTAATCTGCTCCACCAACTCCCTTAAACTGTCTGTCTCCTCCTCATCAGTAGGTCCCGCCGGGTTCTGCGTAGCTGGGGAAGAGTCCGGAAAGGGAATCCGGCTAGGATCCCTTGGAGGGGAGTCCTTAGGCACTCCTAAGGCGTGTAGGGTAGCCATCTAGCCTTCTTGAAAAGACAGCTGCCGAGCTTGCATTACAACCGGTTCCACGCCCTTCTCCGCATTAGCAAATACTTCGTTATACCATTTATTCTCACAAGCTTCCACGGCCGCTCGTAAATCAGCTACTTCCTTAGATAAGGTGACGTTTAGGCTCGCTGCTTTGGCCAGCTTCAAGTGTGTTTCATTTTGTTTCGATACTAGCTCCGCCTACCTTTTCTCAGCCGACGCTCGGGATTTTTCTGTGGCAGCGGTTCTCTTCTCGGCGGCATCAGCAGTTTTTGTTTTCTCCTTGGCTGTTTTGACAGCCTCCTCCTTACTGGCCTTTTCCCAGTCAACCTCCTCAGAAAGATCCTTCACCCTCTTGTTCAGGATATGAACTAGCTGAGTGGCCTGTTGAGACGACATTAATCATGCACGACAATTTAAAGAAACAGCATATATGGCAATAACGAGAATGTGTGTAAAAGACAAGTATACAAGGAAAGAAAGGTTACCGCGATAGTGTGCCAATGAAGTCTCCTCCCCATGGACTCATCAGTCCCATCTGCAAAGGCGCTTACGTTCTCGGTCAGAAGGAGACCGTGCACCAAGCTTTGGGCAATGCGGCCCCCTTCTCCTTTCTCCCACGCCCGTATGCTAGCACTAGCTGGGAGAGGCGTGTCATCCAGCTCGAAGGTGGGCTGCCACAACTGTGCTGGTCGGGAGGAGGAAGCCACACCTAGGTCGGGGGCTCCCGAATAGTAACACCCCTCGACGGTTGGGGGGGAGTTTGGATCTGAGCATCTCCTGAGCTGGTGGAGGTTAATTCAGCGACCCGTTGTCTTTTACGAGTTCGTTCGGAAGGAGGAGGAGGTGGAGGATGAGCAGGAGGAGCTGGGCCATGTCCCTGGGGCGACTGTTGCTGCATGGTCTAACTTGCGTCGGGGATAAAATGGCTAACTGTTAAAGCCTTGTGGGTCACCATCTCTTCAAGGACAGAGTGCATCCTGGAGGAGTCACTGGATTCTACAACTTCTTGTTCGGCTTCCTGAGCAGGAGCCTTTGGCTCTACAGGTACAACTTCGCGTTGGACGGCCTCGTGAGCACGTTCCCGGAGATATTGAGATGCTTCTTCGGCTGATTCGTCCCTTATAGGTGCGAGCTCATCCGAGCAGGTATATCGCGGGCCGATATCCCGAGCTTCACCTACAGTAAAATTTGGGGGCAGGAAGTTCGTATGTCGAACGTCTATATAGGAGAGGAGAGGGCTGTCCACAATGAGAGCTTGGCCAAAGGGTTGCCAAGTGGAGTACATGGAGTCCACATCAAGAATGAGATGGGACGCCCGGAGCTGCCCATCCCGATGAACAAAAATCTTGGACTTAAGTACAAAGTTCAGGTCTCGTACGTGAACTGTTCTAATATCTTAGGTAAACATCGAACCGTTTGCAGCAAAAGATAGTGAGTCAGAGTTAGGGTAAATAAAATAGCTATGAACAGAAGGGATAAAACAAATTAAAGATTAGAACGAACCCCCTTCACGCCGTGATAAAGGGGGAGGGATACCATCGGCAAACCAATTGCCGCGCACTCGAACGTATTCCCCGGTAGAATTCCTATTAGAGTCCGGCAGGCATGAAATTAGCCATACCCTCATGTCTCTTACCTTTAAATAGTAATTGGATTTCTTTTTTCCACACAGGCTGTACATGTAGTTTATGTCATGATGATCTAATTGCAAACCAAATGTTTGATTTAACCTACTCACATAACTCACTACCTGGTAAAAATTGGGGGGAAGTTGATCGGAACACAATCCATAGTATCTAAGGGCATTAAGCAAAATAGGGTCTATAGGAAACCTAACCCCACCCTCTAGAATAGACATCAACGAGAAAAAGGCAGTGCTTGCCACTCTGTGGAGAGCAATTTCACTTTCATGGCAATACATCACCTTCACATCATCAAGAACGCTATAGTTTTGCCTAAAAGTGGCTAAGGGCACCCTGACATTCAAAAGATAAGCAAAACCCATCTTAAAGACTAAGAATCAGAAATAGCTTGGGGAAAAGAAATTAAAGCAGAGGAAAGGGGAAAGAGACTTACTTTTGGCTCTAAGGGAGAGAAGGATTCTGGGTTTGTGAACAAGTACACAGGTGAATGCTCGGCCAAGAGAAATTTCAGAGGATGATGAATGAAAAAGTGAGAAAATGAATTGAGATGGACTATTATAGGAACCAGGGAAAGTGAGCATCGGTTAATGAGCAACAATAAGTGTTAATTAGCAATAATGAAGCAAAAGGAGAGACCTTAGAGATACCCAGGGCAATCGACACGCGCACCTCGGTTTGTGAACCGACAGGTAATAATGGCGGCTGAACCAGAAGGTTAGACGCAACGCGCCTTTTGAGAAATTCATTAATGGATCTCTGTAACCGCCCAAAGCACACCCGTTGAGTTTCTCGAGCAAATACTGCCCTTCTGGCTCCTTGATTCGTCCCCGAAAGCCGAGAACAAATCAAGGGGGGGCTAATGTATGGCCCCCCATATCCAAGTCCATTTGGGCCTTGGGCCATGGATCAATAGTATGGCCCAGGGACCCAACCTTTACTCTGCTCGGGATCTCGGCCCAAGCCCACAAAAGCCATGAGGCCAAGCTGGGTGTTGTTCAAATGCCGGAGAAGCAGATTGCCAATTCCAGCTCGCATATTGCTCAGCAAGACGTCCCCGAACAATATGCGAATGTTCAGTCACACTGCCTTGTGTGTGCCTGGCAGTGCCTTGGGAAACTTCGTCGCCGAACACATTTGCTACACTGGGAACCATTTCCAAAACCACTCACACCTAAACACCCACTTACGATTAACAACATTGGACCTCTCATTGCACTAGCTTAAAAGTAATGATAATCCCCCCACTAATAGTTGGCTATAAATAGGAGGAGCTAAAGACTGGATGGGGGATGGAATTTTGAGGAGAGAAAGAGAGAGAGAAAGAGAGTCTAAGAAAAAGAAACACAGAGAAAGAGAGAAAAGTGATCTCATTGAGTCTCAAAATCTAGAACAACCCAAAGTAGGATACCCAAACCCACTATACAAATAAGTTGTGAGCCCAAGTGGGGTTCAGCCCAGTAACCCTGTCTTTGGTGTGCACAGTTGGGATAACCCCTTTTTTTGTAGTGGGGTTCACCAGCTTACATGAGAAAAAGGAGAACTTTCACACGTTAATTGATTGGGTATTGGTATATGATATTATGATCACACTATGGTCGCTGTCTTTAATATATGGTACTTTTTATTTATTTTTTAATAAATTGTATTGCACTTGCATGTTTAAGGATTTGGATATTCTGAAAATTATTATGAATATGTGATCATTCAAATGAAATGGATTTTTGAGGTTTTTATTATTATTATTATTATTATATAAAAAAGGGGAAAATGGATAAATTTAATTGATTGTTTTCATGTACTACATCATCAGTAAGATAGCCATGCAAGGATTCAGGGGTTAGTTCCTCTATCCATACACAAATATATATATTCTTATGGTTTTGAGATCGTTGCCCCTTTATATATACAATACCAACACTATTTCTAACAATACCAACACTAGTTGATTCCAAATGCAGAGCAATATTTTATTGTACTTCTTCAAATATTACTAGTTTTTCCTTACTTCATCAAGACCATAATTATATACTGAGAAGTGAGAATAGATAAATCGGTTAGAAAATAATGTTAGTGTTTTAGGTCTTAAATTCTTAATATTTATCCCTACACCCTGGTCTAGAATTCATTTGCCACACATGTTTTAACGTAACGCAATGGTGATTATTATATAATAATGAATACAATATGTTGGTAAGGCCTTATTAATTATTTCCTCTTTTGCTCCTAATTCTCTGATGTTTTTATTTTTCTCTAATACTTAGGCTTCCTCAAAAGTTTTGTGATGTTTTTGGAGATGTAAGAAGTTTTGTCCCTTCTAAGTGCCGTTAGATCTTATAAATGGATAAAAAGACAACACCCTAATAATGTACTCTTATGTTTAATCCAAAAAAAAAAAAAAATCTACATAAAATTTTGTTTAAATTTTTTTTTAATCATAAGATCAAATACATCAATAATTGTCTTTAGAATTTGAACTTAATACTTTTTTTTTTTTTTTTTGCATCTTGAACCTAATACTTTATTTGACGATAAAGGGTTTTCCAAATAAGACCTAGGCCCGGATATCAAAAGCCCTAAACTAATTAAGATTTTGGGCTTGAAATTGAATCCAAACTCTACCCCAATTCGAAGCCCTACCAAAAAGAAAAACGACGCCGTATGACTTCTTACGACATTGTTTGCTCTTTGATTACAACGAACGAACCAGACTCACAACTGAGATCGGTCAAAGGTCAACAGCCACCATGGCGCTCCGATCAGCACCACCTCGTGCTGCAAAACCCAAACCCAAAACCTCGGATCTGACCTCCGAAATTTTTAGAAACCCAAAAGTACCCTTCGCTCTCGCTTTGATTTTCGCCGATGCCATCCTCGTCGCTCTCATCATCGCCTATGTCCCTTGTAAATTCCATTTATTTTTGAATAAGTTTGTCTCTGTTTGTTGTTTGGGCTATGTTTTAAAACGACGTCGTTTTGTTTACAATGTGATCGTTTTGGTTTTCAGATACGAAGATTGACTGGGACGCTTACATGTCTCAGGTATGTGTTCATAAAGAAAACGAAACAAAAAAGTCTCATTCTTTGAATGAAATAAATGAATAGTCTATATTAAATTTTCAATTTTTTACATATATTAGTTTGAATTGGTTTAAATAAAGAGAGATAAAAAAAAAAAAAATGAAAATGTTGGGTTGAATTTTCAGTTTGTTTTCTTTGTCTTTGGATTCTCTAAGCTACCAAATGAGTTTATTAAGTGTTTTTGCTATCTGGGTTGGTGTAATTTTTAGTTTAGATAAATGGGTTGGTGCAATTTGGTCTGATAATTGTGAAACAGGTAAGTGGGTTTGTTGGAGGAGAAAGAGATTACAGTAACTTGAAAGGGGACACTGGGCCTTTGGTCTATCCAGCTGGCTTTCTTTATGTTTATTCTGCAATTCAGTATGTTACAGGAGGAGAGGTCTATCCAGCTCAGGTAATTTACTTCACTCTTGTTTCTATTTTTTTTGGGGGGTTTCTTATAAAATTTGATAAATAACTAGTATATATGATTGATGGGTTTAGTTAGAAGATTATTTTGATTTAACTTGGTTGGAATTATCTTAGTGGAACAAGTTCTTGTTTGTGATATTGAATTGGGAACAAGTTATTGGTATTTGCTTCATTGAATGAATGTTGACTGCCTAGTTGGTTCAGTTGGCACAAACGACTAGTGCTGATGTATACTAAATTAAAATGAATGGTCACGCATTGTGGATTTCCATGGACATTGAAGTTAAGGGGAGTTATTTTGGTTGTATTATGTAGCTGTAAGCCAATACCCTTTTATTGTTGACTACTGAACTCTATATATGCTTACACTAATACATGATTCCAGATTGCCTCATGGTTTATATTCTGGTTTGTTGGTGCAGATTTTGTTCGGCCTTTTGTACATCATAAATCTGGGAATCGTATTATTTATCTACATGAAGACTGATGCGGTATGAAATGTGCTTTAGTTAGTTGAAGATAAATTGCTAGTTTTGGCTTTAAGAGATGTGTATGTCACTGATGTGTGCATGGTAGTATTTTTACATAAACGTGTGGTACATCTTAGTTGATATGTGGAGTATTATTGAAAGATTCAGTAGTTAGATCTCATATTCATTGTCAAACTAGTGAATGTATTATAAGGCTAGTATGAGTTGACACCAACTATACGCTTTGCTGATTGGGCTATCAATTCGCTACAACTGGCAACATTTCTGGTCTAGGATATTAAGTTCTAGGTAGTATCATGAGCCCTAGCTGTGTACTTACTGGGTATTCATTACATCTGCAAATTAGAAGGGAGATGGACTGGGAGTGAAAGGGTGAGAGATCTAAATGGAGTTAAGAGGCACTGAAGAAATACAAGAGGTGCACTGTAGAGAAAAATATGATTGACTTCATTTAAGCCTAGTCGATTGTTTGCAGTGTTCTTGCTTTTATTAGGCCATTGAATGGAGATTCTGGAGCATGGAAAGAAAGT
This sequence comes from Quercus lobata, assembly GCF_001633185.2. NCBI lineage: Eukaryota > Viridiplantae > Streptophyta > Magnoliopsida > Fagales > Fagaceae > Quercus > Quercus lobata. The sequence continues at coordinate 27,138,256 of NC_044915.1, read as the reverse complement.
GAGAGAATTTTAAAGTCCTTCCATACTTCTGGTTTTTCACAGATTTTCCAGAAATCCTTTAGATGTCTAAAGACTAAAGTTTTTGTGGAACATGTCCTTGGTTTAGTATAAGAGAGTATCTTGCATGCATAGATACAGGCAACCTTTTAATTGCAGGATAGGTAGTCTTTTGTCAGGACATTGCCATGGACCTTAAGCTTACCTGCTCTCCTCCTAGGTTGATTTAGCATGACGCTTGTACTGGTAAAGCTTTCGGGATAATTAGATTCTTCCTCCTTTGTCCTCAATGATGCTTTTATAGGATGACCAAGTAATTCAATGTCGATGAGATTCTCAGGTTTCTTCAGGCACTGCTGCTATGAAGCCTAAATTCAGTTTCTATTTTATCTTCTGTTAATCATTTTTTGGCTTTCATGTTGATGGTTCTGCATAGATGTGTGTGGTGAACTTTATTATTCTTGACTTGAATTGGCTTCTAGTGGTCTGTTTGCATGTCAGTATGGGCAGTGATGTTCAGTTAGAGCAGTGGTAAAGTTTGTGTTCTGCTTGAGCCTATGCATGAACATGTGCTTATTTCCACTGTTGATACGAAAGTTGCTTTGTTCACTGAATTGGGCATTTATTTTTTTGTTTTTTGTTTTCCTGAATTTCTTTCTTTATCTTTGTTGACATTTAGTTTAAGGCCTCCTAGGTGGATCCAATGATACGATCAAATTGCATCATGAGCTTTATCCACCTTCAGCAGTAAATCTACTAATATTCTGTTACTGAGGTGTTATAGCTGTCAGCATTTATAAGTTTAGACCCTGGATATTGCTATTGCTGCCACTTAGAAAGTTAGTAGATTTTCAAGATCAACTAATGTGTCATGTGCTTGCTCCACTGGCCTTGATCTTTGATGATATGTGCGCAACATTAACTTTGAAATAGAGTCAAGTGTCTGATATGTGAATTTTGAAACCGATTTCACTTAATTTAAGACCATGTTATATATTATATTGAAAGTGTTCTCTGGGAATTAACGAGAAATTAAATTTTCTAAGAAGTATAGTCTTTAGAATTATCCTCTACTGTTTACATATCTCTTAACTTTGTCTCAATCTGGGCTTCTTCCTCTCTCCTTTCTCCTTCTATCCATGCTTTAATAAGCTTCCGTTCTTGAAATGTGTTGTAGCTTCCATGGTGGGCTCTTAGCTTGCTTTGTCTGTCAAAAAGAATGCACTCTATTTTTGTGCTCCGTCTCTTTAATGACTGTTTTGCCACGACGCTCCTTCATGCTGCAATGGCTTCACTTCTTTACCAAAGGTGGCATCTAGGGTTGATCATATTCAGGTAGCATCTTGGCTTTCTTACTGCACTTCTGTTCTTCCTTTTATATTTGTATATATATATATATATATATATATATATATTTTTTTTTTTTTTTTTAATGGTAAAAGAAATTGGTTGATGATATCTTTTTTATCTCTACAGTGGTGCCGTTTCAATAAAGATGAATGTGCTACTATACGCTCCATCTCTATTTCTTCTCATGCTAAAAGTATGTTAATCTCTGTTTGAGTATATTTATTCAATTTTATTCTCAATTCTTCATTAAATTTGCTCAAGTAACGATTTTTGTTCCTGAAACACTTCTTGTATAGGGTATGGATATTATTGGGGTGATATCGGCTTTAGCTGGTGCAGCATTGGTGCAGGTGCTTGCTCTGTCTTCTTCATTCTTAGGGTTGTCAGCATAGGCTTGAATTTTTTCTTTGATTAATAAGAAATGCTTTATTATTTTTTTCATGTTAAATTCTTTGCAGAGGTTACAAGTCTTTTAAATCTGGAAGTTTTGTATTATTCTTTTGATTATTTTTCCAATGTGCATAGGTGAGTTGGAGTTCAACTATCATTATGTTATAAGAGAGGGCATTGTGTACAGTGTTCATTTGTTGCACCTACTTGGTGAATGGTTCTACAGATCCTGTTGGGGCTACCTTTTCTCATATCACATCCAATTGCTTACATATCCAGAGCCTTCAATCTTGGGCGTGTCTTCATCCACTTTTGGTACTTTGATTTTGACTTCATGTGTTTCAGATTCCTGACAACTTTTCTCCATGCAAACTTATTAGCTTGTTCTGCAATAAATGGACAAAGGAAAATAAATTTGTTGTTATATGTATATATATATATATATATGAAGAAAGTCTATTTTCATACTTTTGTGTATTTGAATATATCCGTGCCCCAAATAGGCTGTTAGAAATCATTCTAGGGCCCAGTAGAGGTCAATTTTATTGAAGTTGGTACCAGATACACTCTCAAGGATCATGGGCCAGTGTGACAATTATTCAATCTAAGAATTCTGAATCATAATACAATACATATCGAATTAGTAACTGGATGAGTTGTAGTGCATCAAAAAAGGGTAGATACCATGCCTAGTGGTCTATTTGCTGAAGTCCTTTTGAAGTGAAATTGTCCTACATTGTAACATGGTTTTTGTTAGCGTTGTTTTGATGTAACATTATGATTACATGACCAGTATTCTATTTTTGTTGTTATAGTTGTTATTTGAATTAGCAAAGATAAATTTGTCATTCTGTTGAAGAATAACCTGCCCTCAATTTTTCCAGGTCTGTTAACTTCAAGTTCATTCCTGAACCACTTTTTGTTTCAAAGGAACTTGCAGTCTCTTTGCTGATTGCTCATCTTGTACTACTTGCAGCTTTCACTCACTATAGATGGTGCAAGTAAGTACATGGGCTTACATTTTCCATTTCAAGTAATAAATTGGAAGTTGCAACGATGATGTGGATATGAAATTTGTGGAAAAACTTTGTTTCTTTCAACGTAGTAAAAGTTCAGTGAGAAGTTATAAATCTGAGGTTCTGAACACCCTCTTGTCAAGCAGTAGTAATATGTAGGCGGGTTTTTTTTCCCCCAATAGAAGATTGGCATCTGAATTATTGTGTTTGGTTAATGATTGATTGTAGGCATGAAGGGGGGCTTCTCAACTTTTTGCATTCTAGATTTGTCTCTTTGAAGAACTCTGACAGTAGCGGTTCATCCTTCAAGATACTCAATAAAGAACGTAAGTGGTGGACGCTCCCAAATGAATCTAGGAGGATGTCTGACTCTGTATCTTTGATTATTCTCTCTTTATATTAGATTTCAGTCTCTGTATATTGATCTCTGTTGCCCAGACACTAACCCATTGCCCTTTCCTTCTCTCTTTCTTCTTTTCCTCCAATTGGATACTAAATTTCTTCCTGATTGGATCAGATATTGTGACAACTATGTTTGTTGGGAACTTCATTGGCATTGTATGTGCCCGTTCATTGCATTATCAGTTCTACTCATGGTAAGTTTTGCTGGAGGAAAACCTTTTCTATATATCATTGATTTGGTAGCTGAGCAGCAGTGCTAGTTGCTGAAGCAGTTGCTTAACTTTTATCTAATTTGTTTTTTATAGCAAGATATATCAAGTTGTAATCTCAAATTAGAGGGTAAATGATTATGAAGCTTTGTGTGAATGATTTTGTTTATATTCTTTGATTCTGACATGATATAGGTTGTGGAATTTTCTCATATCCTACTCTAGACTAATTTGCTTGGTCCCTCCATTACTCTTGAATGGGTGGATGCTTCTTATCTGGGCTGTGAACCATCTATTTGACCAAGTGGTCATCTCCCCTTTTATGGCTATTATGTTTAGTTTTTACAATATCAAGATTATTATTATTATTATTATTTTTTCCCGTTGAACATCTGGTCTTTCTTCCTCTGCATTTCTTTGCATAATTTTTTCCATCGTTAAATAATATATGCTTATTTGAGTAAGGGGCCGTCTTGAAGGGAAGTCATAATCTATACTATGTTTTAGGATATCAATGCTGCTGGTGTGTATCCATTTAAATTTGCCAAGATTGGTTTGTGGTGCCACTGTCAGGACATGTGAGTTGTTAATGGGCCCTCAAAACCTCTCTGTATAGGATGGAGAAGTCAAGAGATATGAAGTTGACTGATTTCTGGGGAAACTCTTTCTATCAATAACCTGTTTTTATATAAATGTCTTCTGTACATGTAGCTTTATACCATGTAGAGGTTACTATTTTAATTTCTGTTCAGCAAGCTTCTTTGAGATCCTCTGTTATAAAATTACCTAGCATCACTCCCTTTGGATAAAACCTCCCCCAAAGGTCCTCACCCTAAGTATTAAGCAAAGGTCCAAATTATTACTGTCTTATCAGGCAGCATGATGCTGGACAAACCAGAACAATTCAACAGGAAAAAGAAAGACAGAACCTAGGAGTCAACACCAAATGATGAAAAACTGCTTGAGGTTAGCACCTAGGGTTGGTTGGAGTCAGCATCAAACTATAGAGACAAATTCAACAAAAACTTAATTCATCAAAATAGTTTCCCTTTGATAGGAGTACAATAATTTGCTTATAAAGGAACACTAAGCCCTAATTCTAATTGGTGTAGGAAGCCCTAATTGCCTTATTACAAAAATAACCTTCCTTATAGAAATTATAATATTAATAACCTAATAAACTAATAGGACCTCGACTTGTAAAATAAAATAAGACTAAATTAAAATAGTTTTCTTTTTGAGAAAACTACTAGGACCTATACTTGCATCATCCTGCCCTATTTGGAGAAAATTCGACTTCCAGTTTTAAAGTGCTCAAGGATCAGAATTATAGCATAGAACACTTGCTTCAAGTCAGTTGCACTGAAAACAGGAACCTTGCATTCCACATCTATCCTTGCATTAATATGAGGTTTTTCATTTATAGACTAACACTTTTATCAATGAAAGTATGTTTTTAGGATGTGAGGCCCTAAGAGGAGGTTGCTCTCTCTGGGAAAAAGAAAATAGTTAAAAGGTGCTGTCATCTATCTTGACCAATTTCCCGAAGAATTGGAAATCTAGGCTGGTTCAGAATCACTAGTGCCTTTTAACCTTTTGTCTACTGACAATGAAGCCAACCTTGACAATTTAATTTCTTCCTTGCTGAGCTGCTTCTCTTGCCACTTGAAGCAGTAGCTGTCTGCCTTCTTTTTTAGATTTTACTGAGGTTCGTTGAGCCTTTCATTTAATGGAGGAAGTAATCTATAATTCTATACACTTTCACTTTTGTGTTGAAACTGCTAGGATAAGTCTGAGTAAAAGCCCATATAATTAGTGCATACTGATATCATGGTTTACAATTATGGTTTTAAAATATAGTGTTCATAAAATTAACTATTGATAGTCGAAACATATCATTTTATTAGAAGTAAAAAAGTCTCAACTCCCATTTTATGTGTCTGCTGCAGGTATTTCTATAGTTTACCTTACCTATTGTGGCGAACTCCCTTTCCCACATTGCTACGGTAGGTTGCTCACATTATCCATGCCTTACTGCTATAGTTATTTATTGATTATTTCTTCAATCATATTCACTTATTGTCCATCTTTGCGTTGTGCAGTATATTTTTGTTTATAGGGGTTGAAATTTGCTGGAATATCTATCCTTCAAACGCTTATTCATCTGCACTGCTTCTCTGTCTCCATCTTGTTATACTATGGGGTCTATGGTCTGCCCCATCTGAATATCCTTATGTGGACCATAAAGCACACAAAGAGAAACGAAAGGAAAAGTAGATTTATACCCCCCTTAGCTGAATTTTGATTGTCTTTAAACTCTTACACAATTTTTCCATGACTGTAAAACAGCAGGTTGAGTTTTCTTTTCTGGCCGTAACTGGTTTCTTGTTCTAAGATTGAAGAATGTTCAATCAGCCATCTATACTATGAATGCTAAATACCATTTTTTAGGTTGCAAGAAAGTTTGCTATTTTATTTTATATATTTCAACAAATTTTTATGAAATTGTTTATGCTTCACTTTCCCTGCATTTTACTCTGAATCCCATCCTTGTGTTTCTTGACTTAGATTATATTATTTGCTCACTTAGGGGTGTGTATAGCAAGTTTACATAGTTGGATTTAGATTTGCTTAAGGACTGAACCTTGGTGGAGTCTACAAGTTAAAAAAAAAAAACCTATAAAGCACAGGTCCCGTATGGTAAACTTGTTAAAAATGATTTTGGAATGGTTAAGGGTCCTTTTATTTTCAAGTTATACTCTCTTGGATGGAAAGTCTTAGGATGCTTGGTATATAGAAGACTAGATTGGGATTATTATTGATCTATTTCTAGTTATTTGTTACATTATGAATTATGAAGTACTTAGCTTGGAGTGACATTATTAATCTGAGTTGGTTGTTTTTTGTTTTTGTTTTGGTTGAATTTTTTAGTATTTATGATGAAGGTTTTTGCTTTTAATTCTTTCTCTTTGGGGCTAAAGTTGAGGCTTTCATATGGGCTGGGTTTATGTATTATTATTCTTACCAATAAACAATGGGCATTTTGACTCTCTTCAGGGTCCACTTTGCCTTATAGTCATCTCTCCCCAGTCCCCTTTATTTATTTTTTATTCTTTAATAGGCCCAGTCCCCTTTACTGTTCCCGTATCATTCATTACTTTTTATTTTTAAGGCCAAAAGATTTGAAATTTGAACACCATGGCGCGAGTCTTTTGGCTTAATATTGTTAAATCTGAAATTTATTTGCGTTATAGGTACTGTTCCAACTTGGCTTTATAAGTTTTCAAGTTTCAAATATACCCGGCTCAAATTCCATCTCAAGTGTGTCTGCTCAGCTTTTGACAATAGTTGTGTTCGAAGGTGAAAAGCACATTCAGGGACTGGCCATAGGGAATTATAAATTTTAGGATTTTTGTAAGCTGGAGTGTTCAACTTTTTTATTTTTTGAAAATCAGATGACTTCCATTCCCATTAAAACACTCGAGCTACATTATTTTTCAATTGTTCCGGTAGGAATTCAGGAAGGTTCTCTATACAAGCTACAAATTTCTTAATATTCTGAGCATACCTAGCTAAAGTGTTTGCTGATTGGTTTGCTTCCCCTTGGATGCTGAAACCGGTTCAATCCAAACTCTCTCTCTCTCTGATAATTTGATAGCAGGGCAATTTCAACCTTGAATGTCTTATTTGGAAAACACCATGATGTGCCAATTAGGGCCGTTCAATTCAAGCCTTGCTTCTTTTACCACCAAAGCACCCAGTAACAAACCCTCTTCTTTTGTAGAAAGCAACTTCCCTCTGATAGCAACTGAATTAACTTCTAAGAGCATGAGTTAAGGCACATCTAATATTTTATATTAAATAATGCATGCTTCTGTTATCGTATTTAAATGAAGTCAAATTGTAAAAAGTAAACAAAAACACACGCACACGCACACGCAAACAGTTATGATATTCCTGAACCCGTTGAATTCTCTTTATTTTCTGGTGGCAAATTTATAAGAAATCTTGAACCTTTAAAACCAAAATTTTCGCCATACTGAAAATTTTGCTGTTCAGCTCAAGTTTCTTGCTTCGGAAAACTCATGGATCCATGACCATCATCAAAATATCTAGTAAAAAGATGTATCATCCCCTGCTTACTTAGGCTGAGTTCCTTGTACATACATATAGTTTGGATTAGCCTATTATCTGAAAGTCGTAGGCAAAGAAATTAAGACTTGGGATCTTAAACCAGTTGATTCCTGAAAGATTTCCTGTGTTTATTTGATTCTCCATCTTTCTTGGCAGTCAAATGGAACTTGAGAGCTGATTTTGAAAGAACAGGGCAAAGTTAAAAATTTTCAAATAAATCACAATAATTTTTTTTTTTTTTTTTTTTTAAATTAAGTGAATCAAAGTATATATGAAACTATTAAATGAAAAGAGTGAAAGAACATAAAGTTACAGTAATATATAATCATCCTTCTATATAGTTCTGTTAAAAAGTAAAACTTATAAGACATGAATATGACACCCTACAATAACAGAGAGGAACTAGAACCCTTCTAACTAAATCCTCCATTTTATTACAACCTTATATTACAAATAAGTAGAAACCAAACCTGCAGAAAATTAAAGAACAAAAACAAACAAACAAACAAACAAACAAACAAAAGCTTCAACTACGGCATTGAGTGATGGCACTGCAACCACGGCTATAGGGGTTAGCCTGAGCACCAGCCTTGCAGTTGTAGTAGGAGGCACCTCTTAGAGAGCATGGCACAGTGTTCCTTTGCAGTGCTGAATAGCTTATGTACTGAGTGGTTGCCAAGATGCGCCTGTTGATCTCAGAGTCCATGTCAAATTCATTGCCATCGGCCATGCACTCAGCAATGGAACCTTGGCAGTGGTTTGAGGTTTTCCTTGGCACCCAGCTCAAGCTGTGGTCCAAGCTTGCGTTGGTGGAGGAGATCATCATCAGGGTTGTGATCAGTAACATGTAGAAGGCCATGATAAAAGAGGTTGAGTTAGCCATTGTTGTTGTTGTTGTAGCTAGATGATGCTCTTGTTTTTATTCTCTTTTGGCTATTCTGACTATCTTTCTCTACTGTGATTTGTTAACACTCCTATATAATAAGTATGATACTTGGGACAATAGCGGGTGGCAATTTGTTGTTAAGTAGAGTTGGTTCTCAAAGAATGGCATTGCATTTGTGGGCATTTACAAAAATGCCATGCTTGTGTAATTAATTAGTGATTGATAATGATGTTTATGTTTTTACTCTAGATTCTTAAGAATAAAAATTATTTGTCCCATTTTGAGTATTTTACTTTATACTTTACTTAAATACATGACATATTACCATTGGTCGAACACAAAGTGATTAAAATATTTCTAAAAAAAAATTAGAATACAAAAAATGAGACAGTTGATTTCTTTATTGTTCCTACTTAATTCTAATTATATACTTTTGAGGTCAATGAACTTTTGATGTTCTGAACATTTTACCTTTGTGGTGGTTATATATCCAGGGTTCCATCCCAATGTTTCTCTATTAATAAGTTATATAATTTGGAATTGAATAATATTTGTATATAATAATTTTTTTTCTTTGTTTTTTTTTTGGGTATAAATATCATTCTTACGTTTTCATGTAAGTGTCATTAAGAACCTTCTTGAAAATTTATCAAGGAAATAGACAAGGCTAAATAAAAAAGTAACATTTTTAATCATAATTTTGTTGTGAAAATATTGCATGATTGTCTAAATGGAATTAGCCAATATTGGCAAGAAAAATTATAATACATTATTATCAACCATTGTAATACAATATTAAATGAAAGATAGCACAATTGTACAAAATAATTATTTCCTGGTTTAATGTAAGATGGAATATGTCTATTTAATTACAAAATAAATGAATCAATTGAGAGTTCAAGAAATTTTCAGGTCCCCTTTTGATTCTCATATCACCCACTCACATAAGTTTACTTAATTAACAATAATGAAATGGTAGTTCTGTAATTAAGTGGATGATAGTGGCTTAATTTATAAGAAGACTCAAGAGGCATTAGTTGACTACTCAAGGATTAGCAGGTATGCTATGAACCATTCAACCACCCTCAGCTGCATGGCTGTCCTAGGTTTTTTCCTTTTTGTTTTGTTTTGTTTTGTTGTTTTGTTTTGTTTTGTTTTTTTTTTTGTTTTTTAAATAATACTCTAATATTAAAAATAAGGAAAATGTTAACCGATTTTTGTTTTGTTTTTTTTAAATAATACTCTAATATTAAAAAAAAAGAAAATGTTAACCGATACCCTTAAGGTATTGGTTTATTAGTTATTTTTAGAAAAATTTTATTGGGAGAGTGATAAAATAATAAATGTTGTTGATAGCTTTTTATATTTCCTATGAAAATGGTGTCAAAAATTTCTTATTATAGATTATTAACAATTGTCCTAAGGGCATCATTTAACATGACCCAATTAATAATAACTAACCAACGTATAATAATAATAATAATAAAAAGAATTGAAGGAAAAAAAAGAAGGTGACATGGGTGTTTATTTCTTCTACAATGCTCATAATCAATTTTAATATGATTCTTCTAAGAGTTCAAACTTGTTAAGATTGATGTAAAGAAAGCTGGATCTTTGAATGCCAGGCCTCTTCAAAACCTACCAAGAAAATGATATTGACTATTACATATAATAGATTGATTAGCTTTAATTCAATGCATTTACGGTTTTCGCATTAATTAAAAAAATAGGTGCAATTTTTATTGATTACGCAATCCTTACCATCAAACCGAGTTTTTTTTTTTTAATCAGAAAAATACCACCAAACCGAGTCAGACCCTTCATAGAATACTCTTAAATTGAATTGGTTTCAAGCTCAATAGTCAATAACTCACGGGAAATTATTGTGTACTTTCAGAGTATCATAAATATGTACTCTCTCCTCTCACATAAATAGTAGGTCTCACTAATTAAATTCATGATGAGACCCAACGTTTATATGAGAGGAAGAGTATACATTTATGGTACTCCGAGGGTACGTAATAATTTTTCATAACTCAATATCTGCTGCAAAGAGTAGTATAGAAACTTTTTTATAAAAAATTAGAGTCACTTAAAGTTAAAGCACAGTAATATATATATATGTCAAAACGTGTTCACACAATCACATGTTGAATCTGAAAACCTTGAATGCAGCACCGGCTTCTGGAAGCATCATGCCATTTCTCAAGTCTTTCTATAATGCTATTAAACAAATAATTGAAGCCTATACAAATGGTTCATAAATTTGATTCATGCAAATGCAATAAAATTGAAAGAGAGTGCAAGTTTGATATTAAAAAAAAAATTTGTAATCAATGAATTTATGAACAATAATCCTAAAGTGATATAGAAAATTTCATAATTGTTTTTCTTTTTTCTTTGAGTAATAAATTATGATATATAATAAAAGTGGTATTAACAATGGACAACATAAAAATGATGTACCGATTACGATTTATAAGTTGTGAATTATTTTGTCTTATAACCTTGGTCAATGGTGAGCAAATTGAAGCGGTAGGCTTGTGACAATAGATTTAGAAGCAAGTGCCTTAAAGTTGCATCTTAATCTATTCTAGGCCCTCCCAATTCTGGATGTCCATGTTCTTTTTTACCTAAGTTCTAAACATCTATCGTTTACTTTCTTGACTATCTTAAGATCAGATAGCAGTTTGGAAGAACTATTTTGGGATGAAAAGTAGGTGGTCAAATTGGTACTCATTGTGAAGCAAGATTCATGAACAAGGACGGCTTACTTTTTTCTTGTTGAACAACCAGTCCATTTTTAAAACTATTAGGTGTCAATAGAATTAGACCAATTTTAACTATTTGGATAAATTTAACTATTTAAATAAGTTTAAATAGTTGAGATAAGGGAGGTTTGAACACAAGATGTCTCCGTTGTAAACATCAAAAGGCAGCAACTAATTGAGCTACAACTTGCAAGACTCTTGGTGAATAAGATTCAAGTCAAGAAGAAAGTATCTTTTGTAACAAAATCAGCGAAAGTCAATGAATACCATGCAGAAGGTTCACTAACAAAGAAGTATAAAATTGAATTACACGATATTCAATTCCTCGGCTTTTTATATAACTAACTTAGTATGCTTGTGAGAAAATATAATTTTGTCTCCAGGGGAGTGTCAGGAGGACTGTTTAACGAGATTAATCCATATTATTCACACCCCAAGAACCTAGAGGTTACAAGCAGCAAGCTTTTCTCGAAAACCAACACTTGGAGATCATATTTTTTAATCAATATATTGTGGAGTAAATTATTTCAAAACAAAAATATTCAATCCCAAAATAAGAAATTCTTTGAGAATCCAAACATGGGGAAGAGGAACAGCGTGACGGTGTGGGACATGATGATGTTAAAGGAAAAAATATATATATATGGAACCAACAAGATCCATAGCTCAAGCATGCAATTTTTTTAATCAACCCTAGAGATGGACCACATATCACTTCCAAATACCAATATCTACTTCTCCTTTTTCAAAAATTGCTATGAAAAGTTATAATACATTAATGTTTAGGACAAATGAAAGAATGTAAAAGATTTTTGAGCGGTGTCAAAGGACCAACTATAGGTTCCTGGGTGTAGAAAATTATACAATAGAAATGGTCTCATGTGGTATCATCAAGGATGGGATGGAAATTATCATAACAATTAGAGTAAAAAATGGCATGTGTCTTGGCTCAAAATTCTGTTATGTAAGACTCAGATGATGCAAGAAACTCTTCCTATCTTTCTAGCTTGCTTAGTATTGCCTCCAATGGTGGCAGCTCCTGCAATATTTGTTGCCAGTCAGGCATGCCCTGAAAAGACAATTCAGAACTGAGAACATCAGACTATGAGAAAAAGGTATCCTTAAATTTATACTGGTCTTTGAAAATCTTCAAAGAATACTTATATTTCAAAAAATTTCTAAGGCATATTAGTCTGGAATGCCTGTCCCACTTATCGATATTAGAGGTGCATGCAACATGAACTTAATCATCAGTTTGAGAAAATCAAATGCTAAAGCTGGGTACCACCCCGCCCACCACCCCCCGCCACAAAAGAAAAAAAAAAAAGGAATTCAAAACCTAGCTTATGATGTTTTGTTGAATTTCAAAATTTCAATGTTTTACTGCCTCTCAGGCTCTCAGCTACCAAAACATACAAGTTTTTAGCTACTCCAACACTTACTAAGTTCCAATTTCCACGTTGATACCCACTGAGCGTTCTAATAGAAAATGAAGTAAATTTCACCTTGACCATCAATAGGTTTCGCTAGGGCATTTATAACACGACCTAAATAAGCCTCACTTATGGGTATCTTAATTGGAATTTTCTCCATCATAATTATTGTAAAGAAGCGTCTAGAATAATTAGCCTTGGGCAGTTTATTTGTGAAAATTTATTTATAGCCAAAAACGGACGGCTATTAAAATCGGGTCAAGTTCCATCCAGGGATAAGCAACAAAATTTTTCCTCCCAAAGTACTTACCTTCCCTGATCTTCGGACCCGACCATCTAGGCGCAGTATAATGTAGACGTCCTCACCAGGAGTAACTCCTTCAGACTTCTGCTGATCCCTTATCCACCTAGACTAGTTTTGAAAAATTCATCAGTCTATATATATTAAAATCATTAGATGGGAAAAAAAAATGCGTAAGTTATGCTTATTTTTAGCTTATATGATCAACGGTAGATGCAATACAACATTTAAGGATGTCCACTGGCCTCCTAGGAAAAGCTAAAAAAGAAAAACTTCTTAAATATAAACATACAAATTATCGAGAAGCATTCTTTTCTCTTATATGAAGAAATGCACAGAATTGTTGTCATTTGGAACATTAAATGATGGCAAAACAAGCATGCAGACAAGATAGAGTGGCAGGTGACCTTTCCCATTCTGCAGGTGATACAACCTCAGCCTTAAATCGAATTTCAGCTTTCAACTTTGATCTTGTAGTTATAGACTGAGCCCGTTTCTCGAAATCTTCCTACCATAGTGCCATTAGATATAATGTCAAGAACAGAAAAAAAATTTAATATGTGAAAGCAAGCTTGAAATATGCATGGTTCTACAGCCCATTATCTAACCTACACTTTACATTTATTTTTGTAAGACATTAAATAAACATAACTATACACATGACAGATGATATGAGAACTAAGGAATAAAAGATTTTAAGGATGCTTGCAGCCAGAAATTTTATATATGAGCCTTTGCATCTTACCCCAATAGATGGAAGAGCATTGGCTGCCTTTCGAGGGACACCAAAACCTTTCTTCTCAACTTGTGGTGCCGTACCTTGACCCCAGATTACAGGGACTAAAAGAACACCTCGTCTAAGGAGATCAGTCCGGAACCTCTCTGCCGTCTGGATAGCCGAAGAAACAGCCTCTTTTTCCCCTGCTAAAATAACCTATATCCAACCCTTACAACATTGACATTTTCAGACATAAACAGCATAGACACAGAAAAGAAAAGGAAGCACACATATATATGAGTTACATTAGCATATATTTAAATTATGCTTAATAGATACACTAAGAATCTATTCAATGCAAGAAAAAATAATAATAATAAAAATATATAAACAAAAAAAGAGAGGGAAAGCAATAGAACATAAAGAGATGGACATACACGAAACTCTAGTTGCAAGTATTAGATGAAATCTTTTAATGGAAAAGCCCACTATGTTTTGCAATTTTTGAGCACATCTACTTATTCCTTTTATTTTCTCCACATGTATGACTTGCTGCCTATATGCCCCATTTGATGTTAATTCATCAGAAAGTTTGGAAAAGTGGAAAGGATGTAAAATAAATATCACTGGCAGAAATAGCCTAGGTGCTTCCAACATGCGTGATCATACAATGACATGCAGTCTTAATTTACATGTAACCTATTAGTTTTTGTTGCAATGATACCACTTTGGGAAGTAAGACAAAATATTCATGAATATACAGAATAATGGATTTTCAGAAAACTGAAATTGTTCAATGTGTAAATTGCATAAATTTTTGTTCCTCACTTAACAAGTAGATGTGAAGCAAGATGCAACCAACATTTCAGGAAATACTTTGATGACACTGGTGCATGAATAATAATTTAGAATAGTGCACACAAATTTTGACATGAGCAATTTGAGCAACATTAAGAATTGATGCTAACTGGCTTAGGTGAAGAAATTGACAAAAACAAAGGCAAGAAAGAGGATTTTATATCCTCTCTCGTGTGGTCATTCCTTGATTCTTTTCTGTTGGAGTTCTATGTGCAGTGTGCTCTATACTGTACTTTTAGGCTGAGTTCAATTATATGTCTTCTTTCTATATTTTCTTGATTCAATAAGCATCCCTTATTTGCATTCATTCAATCTAAATAACATCTTCTAGTGAATTTCCGAACTCTCAACTTGGATTGGATTTTAACTTTTTTATGCCTTCATTTCCATTGGGTGCGTGAAAATCAGTCCATGCAACTACTTGTTCCAGGATAACTTTCTTATTGTCCTACTTAAGAGAGAGATATATATATATATATATATATATATATTTCTTATTGTCCTATTGCCAGAGCTTGTAGACAAGCTATAGAACAAACTAATTCGGAGCTCTTCATCAACTTTGTTTTTGTATTTAAAAAAAACTTTCTACAAGTTAAAGAACAGTTAACTATCAGTTAATGAGTAGGCTATGCTAAAAAATTGGAATGAAACAAGTGGCTTTTTGGCTTGAGCTTATATATTCCAAGCACATGAGATGCTTTAAAATATTGAGAAACCAACATTTATAGCTATGACACAATAGTACTAATTTGAAACAAACCTATTAGTTTATGTTGCAATGATATCACTCTGGAAAGTATGACAATATATTAATGAAAATACAAAATAAAAATATATTTTCAGACAAAAACTGAAACTGTTCAATTTGTATATCACATAAAAGTTCTTTCTTTGTTTAAAAGTAGAGGTGAAGCAAAATGCAACCAATATTTTGATATGAACAAAATGAGCAAAATTAGGTGTTGATACTAACTGGCCTAACAGTGTCTCGCAGCTGCACGAGTTCAACAACTCGATTAGTGGAAAGGCGCAAAGGCAACCTTGATAGAGTTTCATCTCGGGATATCTGTGCAAGTTGTTCCTCCTCTTTCTTGTTGTCCCAGAGAAACAATGCCACAAGAACAATGATACCTGTAGAATGCTGATTCAAAAGCTTAGTCATTTTAAGAAGCAAGTTGTAACATATTTGCTCAACAATCATACTAATGCACTAATGACTATTCTAAACAAAATATCCTGGGTTAACTCACCAAAGACAATATACACACACATATCTCAATCAAATATCAATCTCTTTGTATAAAGGTAAAGGCTTAATGTTTACCTCCAATATTAATGGCAGCATTTCCAGCAGTTTCCAATAAATCAGGGGCATCATCACCACCTTTAATTGCACGAAATATCCTGGGAATGGTAAAGAACAATGATATTCCGGCGGCTGCAGAGAATGCCACATAAAAGAATCTCCTAACCCCCCGGAATGGTGCTTGGACTTCACTAATGAGTTTGAGATCTCTTCGAAAACCGTAGCCTATATCTTCCCCACCCAGCCTAGCCTGTAAATATAGAAAATAATTATGTGATATAATGTCTAAGAATTTGAATCCATAGATGGAAGAATTATGGCGAGGGTTCAATCATTGGTAAAATCCATTCAAGAAATTCTCACTTCCTACTTTTAGGTGGTTAGGAAAAACTGAGTATGCATACAACAACCACGCCTTAGTCCTAAAATTTGGGGTTGGCTGTATAGATCCTCAACAGACTAGTTTTTCCAAAAGAAATTTGTACTGAATCCATTCATAATAAAGTGACTAAATTTTATGTTAACCTTCAACCTACTGCAACCCTCCTTATTTCTGAGCTTGGGACTGGCTATGAACAAATTATACAACACTAAGCACAGACACATGTACGGTTAAAGGTGGCTAGAAATGCTCTCATTGTGTGCAAGAGAAGGGGGAGGGGGGAGAGAGGGGGGGGGGGGGTTGCAGTAGAAATAAAGTAGCCAAAGTTCATCGAAAAAACCTCTTCTTGCAATTCCTTGAATTCAGGCAAAGCTCTGAAGGAGGCCAAGTCAGGATCATTCAGAATTGTACCAAATTTGAGGTTATACTCTCTCAATGCAGTTCGTAGACAATCAGCAGCTTTTTTTCCTTCCCCTCTTCCAAAAAAGAAAAAGAAAAAAAAGGATCCATCAGCTTTGCTAAGCAATGTGTAATATATTTAAAATTGAGTTTTAAAACATTAACCTCATAGAAAGATACAAACCAAAACCTTTTAGTAGCTTTTTATCTTGGTAATTTCTTTTTAAGAAGAATACATGGAAATTGAGAAAACTGAATATGATCAATGTGATTGACTAATAACCATATGCAAGTACCTGTGACTAAATCAAGGCCTTCCTTTGAAAGAAGATTCTTACTTTGGAGCCTGATAGACAAGCTACACTATATGGCTTCTGTGGAAGTAACTCCAAGGAAGCATTAAACCTAATGTCTTTAGCTATAGTTCATATTATTTCATTTAAATTATGCTGATCATCTGTTTCACCTTTTTTTTCTTTCTTTTAATTGGTAAGTTACACATTCAGCAGTGGGTTTTGAACCAATGACCTCTCCCTCCCTCCATTCTTGTGTGAGGGGGATGTGCCATTTGAACTAGAGATCACTAGTGACCGTTCATTTAACCCCTTAGAAGCAACTTCAACATAGTTGAATAATGTTGAGACTAAAAGAAAACAAAAATGAAATTTCACCGGTAGGCATGACAGCAAGCTTTGTTATAAAGTGCAGCTTGGGCCTCCAGAGGGTTAGGATCCAAATTAAGTGCTGTTTCAAACTGGACGAGAGCATCTTTTACCTGAAATCCATTGCCATGGGTGCAAAGTTAAATTCATTTACATAATTGCATAAAGAGTTAACTGACTAACTCTCCACTACAAAGAGATAATCATAACGACAAATATTAGTACTTAATGTACAAAAGCAAAGCATACATCATGCAAAGGCATGTTGTTACTAGTCCTGTAGGGAATTTTTTTTTTGGACAATACAGCCTCTTGATACATGTAGCTTGAACATCTATTAAGTTATACTGAAGAAGGAAATATTGTTTAGGCAAGTAATTAACCATGATATGAGCACAATTATCTAAAAAAGCATTCAAAAGGTTTACTTAGCAGAGCATTTAAACTTTTTTGATAAGTACATTTAAACTTTTAATCTCTATGTCAGATAAAAATCCATAGGTGGAAGAATCACTCCCAAAAATTGAGCAGTGGTAACAGGAGAATGATGATATAGAGGTGGCAGGACAACAAAAGATCAATTTATAAAATGGATACAATTAGATGCTTATCATTGTTTAGGTTGGAAAATAGAGGTGCTATGATTCTCCATATATTCCAGTTGAAAATATAGCGTGAGTCAATTCTATAAGAAATGGAAAAAAATCTCCTATAATTTTATACATGAAAAAACAGTGAAAGGATCATTGTAGCAACCCTAAACAGTAGAAATATTTTGTGCATTGCATTAAATTGTTCAATATATCATAAGAGAATACAGGAACTCAGGAAGTGTTTAATTATTTATAAAACTAATAACACAAAATCCATGTAAAGATTAATAGAAACACAAAAATTCAAAGTCAATCACATGGCACCAAAATTTGGATTCTTTCACAAACATAATTCTCAAAAAACATATCAAAAACAAAATTTTAAGCTCCCAACAAAGGGCAAAACCAAAGTCACTCCTTCTCTCGTCTCTCCAATTCAAAGTCTCAAACTTTTCAAGTGTGAGAAACACAATTCAAGCTAAATAATTGAAACACTACAGACCCCATAAGAAAATTTGTCATCAAAATCAGAGCCCAGGTTGCAGAACATGAGTTTGGCAGACTATGATTAAAAAAAATAAATTGTACATAAATCAGCAAAATCCAACATACCCATTTCGCAAAAGCAATAAAGAAGAAAACTGGTTGACATACCCGTCCTTTGGAGAAGAGCTGGAGACCCGAGTTGACATAGAACTCAGCAGTCTCTACATTGGCTTCTGGGGACTCTGAAGTAGAAGAAGAAGAGCATGAAATGGAATAAAAATGGGTTCTTGTTTGAGAATTCAAAAGGTTTGGTTTGTGTGGAAGCCATGGTTTTTGTCTTGGTCTTGTTTTTGAGTTTGAGAAGCTGAGCAATTGACTGTGAAGAGCAAGGGTAGCCACAGCCATTGAGAGAGAGAGAGAGAGAGAGAGAGAGAAGGGTACAGTCACAGATTACCGTTGCCAATCTATCCGAACAACTTTCGCAGTGGGGCCCTTATCTCCTGCAGATAAAATCTGGGCCGTGAGTTTGTGCGTAGCTGTATGAAGTGACGGTTCAGATCTCGTTCTTATAAACGGCATGTCGTTTCAACAATTATCAAGCACACTGTTGAAGTCGTTTCAGATACCAAAGCAATTAACCTATTTGTGGAGGGACCTTCACCTTCCTACTTAGGGTGTCACTTTCATTCTAACAATCCAACGAACTTGGTCCAACCCAACTTGACTCAATCTTACATCTCAGATTGATTTTTTTCATGGGCTGTTGGATTTTATTTTTTAATTTAGGTCCTGTTTACTTTATAATGATTACTCTTTTTCATCAGTCAAAACACCAATTAGTTTATGTTGTAAGTGAGATTTGAACTCAGTTTATTTGTATGACGACAATAAATTTTATCAGTTTGGGTTAACTCACCCACAAAAAATATATGTATTTTAAGTTTGTTAGTTTGATTATTTTGGTATTTTGAAACTTTGCTTTTATGAAATTGTAATATTACACCCAATTGTTTAATTTGTATTATTTATTAAACAATAGGCTTAAATATTTGAATGAAAATCCAAAATTTTAATTTAGGCTTGACAATGCAATCCAATTCGATTCTTACATGTTGGGTTGGTTTTTAAACTACCATTTAGTTGGGTTGGATTAAAATTTTCTCAACCTACATAGGTTAGTTTGGGTTGAAAATAATCAAAATGCTCCGAACCCAACCCATACACTCTCTCTCTCTCTCTCTCTCTCTCAGTGGGAACAAAAACGATAGCTTCTCCTCTCTCTTAATATCCATGGTTTCAAATATATTTAGAGATAGAACAAAATAATATGTAGGTGTCACCCAATTTAGTTAGTAAAGTATTTTTCATTTTATAACACCTACTCATGGTGGAAAAAAATTTTGTTGCCTAGAGAGTTGAATCTTAATATTGATAAATTAGTCACGACAAACTCAAATATACACATATGCCGGATATCTATTTGTTTATTTATTTTAAAATTTTTAATCTTATGATACTAAACTAAGTTATAACTTATAAACATGGGTGAACCCAAGTTTGACCCACAAATTTTGAACAAACTTTATAATCATAATGTCCCAAAAAAAAAGGAAAAAGAAAGTCCTCTAAAATCAATATATTATGCTCAAAATGTCCTCAATTGAAACATCACGATCATGGTTATACTTGGTGAACCATTGTTGGGAGTTGTTGTGTTGGAACAGATTTTGGAGTTTAGCCCAGAACTCAATGTTGGCCCAAGTAAAGGAATCAAGGGCTTCCAATGTGTTTCTTACTTCAAAATAAAGAACCAGCATAAGGCCCAAATTGGGATAGAGTTACTCTCGACAAGGCCCTTAACCTAAATTTTAAATTGGCCCAAAATAACCACTTGCAATAATTAGTCAGCGCAGAAGAATCTTAACTGCAAATCAACATATATGACTTATTTAGCAACTAATCAGTACAATAAAAATACAGCAGTAAATAACTCAAAATTTTTTTGATAGCTATTGCATCTCATCTTCTAATAGTAAATTCATGCAAGGGTTGGGGTGTGAGGCATGAGTAAAGGCTGAGATTCAAGTCTTGAGAATGGAACCTTATTTACATATATATTAAGATTATGATAAAGTAAAATTTCTATCTTGTATTAAAAAAAAAAAAATTAAATAGAGAAACAATAATACAAAGGAGTTATTCCATAATAATTATAAGGTAAAAGAGGGAAAACTCAATATTCAATGTAGTTGAAAGGAGAGAAAAAGTGTCCAATTAATTGTGTGCATTTGTATGTCAATTAAGCAACTGTTCTTCTCATCAATACATGCTTAAGAAGTGGTAGTGTTAGTGAGGAATTCTATGATTCTAAGTGGGTGAGGTAGGTCTTATGAGGTATAGAAAGTGAAAATTCTTAAGGAATAGAGATGAAGAGAAAAGTGTCTAGCGACAAATTTCAGCTGTTATACTCTTAGTTGTCTATAGTTTTAACTCCTGTTGTTTTTGGTTTGCCTTAAATTGATGCTCTCCCTTTTATAGAGTGTTTGGGAGTGCAAGGATGGGGTTTGGTAGAGATGGAAGGGGGCAAAACCAATTTTCATTTAACTTTAAAATACAGAAAAGTTAATATTTATAATTGAGATAGTTATTAATCTTTAATCATCTTGATATTATTGTATGCATGAATGATATAATAAAGAGATAATGTAATCCAATGGAGATAAACATAATTGGGTGCAATAACATGGCCAAAATACCAATATAATTTAACCTCAACCTGTGTAATAATATATTGTGATGGGAGGCAGCTTTTTTATTTTTTATTTTGCCAAAACCCTAAAAGTTTCATTATATGATTATAAATTTTTCTTAAAAAATAGGACCCTTGTTCGTTGATATAAATATAATCAAGCTTCGTTCTAGGCTTCAAGTTATTTTTCTGCTAGCTCTTCCTGACTTAACTTTACTACTTGTTATGTCATATTATTTGAGTGGTTTCGCTTTCACATATAAGTCACTGAAATTAATGCTTCGGAATGGTTCTCATGGTTGTACATATCCAGTTGGACCAATTCATTGAAAAATCTTTATGGCCGGCCTTTGCTTTTTGTGATTTGGGACTTCATAGATGATAGATGTTCCCCAGTACTGATCCTCTTTCAAGTTTCAACCATGCATATATTACTCAAGAAAGCTCATTGTTTTAAGTACTGAAATGTTAGTAATAAGTTAAAGAGTCTTCAAGAATATACATAGCAAAAGCACAAAAAAGTTCCTATTGCAATTATACATATATGCAATAATAATTTTCAAAGAAAATATATATTTGCAATAATAATATTCCATACATTTACGTGATTTCTTATTACCGACATGCTGAAATCATTTCTCAATGACGTGTGCGCTTGCGTGATCAGAAAATTTAGATTCCTGCTTATCGTTGATTACTTTGTGTAGAAGTAGTTTATACTACATGTACTTTCGGTACGTGATTGTGTTATTTGGCTATGTAGATTGCAGACCAGAACAACGGTTTTGAATTTTTACAACACTTAATTTTTTGTAATCCATAAAAAACTCTCTCTTTTAGTTCAACCGTATTACATGTCATTATATAAAAGAGTAATACTAAGGATGCAATATTTTTCACAATAATTTGACCTTTTTTTTTGGTTGAGATTGAACAGCATTACTTTTATCTTCATTCATTTTTGACATTATTTGTTAAGAAAAATAACTATACTTTTACAACAAATCATATTAACTGTGAAAATAGTTTCAAAAAACATGGTTTTACTAGACTAATTATTATTAAATTGATTATATATATAGAATCTGTTTACATTATCTCCAATGATACATTGTCAATCTGTTAGTACATATTATCCAAGATAAACTCCATTCAAAAGTTGTCTCATACTTTAGTTTTGATATCTGCTTCATTCATGAGTATACTCAATTAAAAGCTGGGAAGTAAATGTATATCCGTACTCGAGAATAGACATAAAGAATGGATTCCATTAACACAACGCAAATATATCTCAATAAAAGTGAAGCTAAAGCATCAAAGCTAGCTAGGTTAGGAACAACCGAACAAAATTGCATGTCTCACTATGTGACATGAAATGAAGTGATGAAAGTGTGTTAATGTGTCAGCTATGCTATATGGCCTAGCTATATGCATACTCGATATGCTATACTTATTCAGGAAATATACACGTCATTACACCCGGACTTCTATAAAAAAAAAGACTACTTTTCATGTTAAAGTTGGTTGTACGTCTCATTTTGACATACCCTATCCTTTTCACTTTCCAAAAGTTGGCCTCCATTATATGCTGCTCGAAAGAAATACTCTCGCCCTTGCATTATTCTCTATAGGAAGCTTTTCTCCTAGTCCTTTTTTTTGTCTCACTAGTGTGATAGCTAGTTGTTAGTGCTCTTCATGTCAATATTTTGTGTGGCTTTATTTCATCAGAGAAAAGGATATGGTCTTTAAAACTATATAGAACCCTTTAAAGTGCCACGAGGGGATAGTTGGATATCAGACCACATTTCAATGTGAAAAATTTTATATAAAGATAATGACTTTCACTAGGCCCCATATATGTAACCCATACCCACCTTAATATGCTATACACTGAGAATGATTCCCGTTTCATAAAAAGATATCACACACATGATATATTCTCGAAAGGTTTGCCAAATATTGCTCTTAATTACCATTTATTTTCAAGCTTTATATGATATATATCATCTTCTTTTTGCTGAAGAAGTTGTTGTCTATACTATTATGGTGACAATAATATTGATTAAATTCAAAGAAGAGAGTTATTTACTTATGTCCAAACCTCTAATAAGCTGTTTGTACATAAGGGGTCGATGTGATTCTAATGTTGGTATATAAGTTCATAGAAAATTTGGTAATGAGGTGAATACTTCCATAGAGATATTGGCGGACAACATGATGTGAGTGATAGCACGCGATGTGCTGCTCCACCTAGTCATAGAGAAAAAATGAGGTCCAGTAGTAATTTTAACTTTCTCTTCCATTATCACAAGCTTGCCAAGAATGGCAAGAGAAATTCCATTACACTAGTGCTATTGTCTTGCTTGAGTTGTCATATGGCTCGTGGCGAAGAGGACAGCTTCCGTATTGATACAACGTATAAAGCTAACTCTCACATGCTTGAAATAATATTGTACAAAAGGATTGAAAGAGATGCAACGAGCACCAACCTCATCTGAATGGCAAAGATGTCGATTATGGCATTGTAGACTTGTATTACCGTATTTGATTTTAATGCATTATAGGTAAGGATATTGCTGAGATAGGCAGTCGGCAGTATACACTTGAGCCATGCATATAGAATTCAACATAATTAAGGAAATGAAATTCCTTGCAAGTCCATCTAGTTCCATAAATATGGTATTTGGGAATAACTTTATGTTATTGGGGACATTGAATGACCTTTTGTGACTGCAAATTTTTGGCTTTGTGTGTTCTAGATGTTCTTTGTAGCGTGCACAGTACAGCTTGTAAAGCACAAGCTACTTTGCTATTGAAAGGAATGTAAGTAGGGTTTCTCTGCGTGTGTTACATGTCACATTCTGTTTTGAGAGAGGGAACAGATAGTAGAATAAGATTTGATTTTATCTGCTCGTTTTTCTTGGTTTGTTTTTGTTATCACACTGAGATAAAGAGGGAGCAAAAACCTCTATTATGTGGATAATTAATGATACTTTCAATCTCAATATTGTCCACTAGTGTGTATATATATATATATATATATACCTATGGCTATTTGACACACATTGTCCAAAATTCTATCAAATTTAGAAAAAAAAAATGATATAATTCTACTTGTGCACTCTATCGAATCAATTCCAAATGGTACATGTATAAAGTTTCATGGTTTGTACTTTGTAATTTTACAATAATGTTTCATTACAGACCCCTCTTCCTATTACAATTTACATTATTCAAATAAGACAATAATTTTTAAATGCACGTCGCCTTAAGAGTACTTCTCTTGTGTAAGACAATAATTCTACTTGTGCACTCTATCGAATCAATACCAAATGGTATATGTATAAAGTTTCATGGTTCGTACTTTGTAATTTTACAATAATGTTTCATTACAGACCCCTCTTCCTATTACAATTTACATTATTCAAATAAGACAATAATTTTTAAATGCACGTCGCCTTAGAGTACTTCTCTTGTGTATTATACAAGAAAAAAAAATTACCCTAAAAATCCTGATGCTGTAACGTAGTTTTAAAGTTTGTTTGGATAAAAAAAAGGGTTACTTTTTCTTTTCTTTTTGGGTGCAACCTTCATTTAATGTGTCAATAATCACAACAAAAAATGTTTATTATAACGAAAATGTGAAGTGTTGCAATAAATTTTGAGATAATAGATTTGTGCTATAAAAAAATTTCGTTGCAATAAACCTTAAATATTTTAATGACAATTTTGATGTAATAATATATTTACTGTTGTAATAAACAATTTACTACTTCGAATATCATGTAGCAATATATTATTATTTCACGAATTTTATTGCAACAGATTACAAAGAATTGACAAAAATAACTTGGGTCAAATTATTGTAATGGTATCTTCATTGTAATAGATGATTATTTCATATTGAAAAATGAAACAATTATCAATATGATTGTTTGAGAACATGAAAAGTTCCGATGATCAGTTATTGGCTTCATTTAGTGGCTCCCTTTTTGATTGGTCTAGGGTTAGGGTGAAGTGTTTCATATTTTTTATTACAATAGAGTGTAAAATAATTGGCATTAGATCATTGTAATAATATATTCATTGCAGTTTCATGTTTGTCATTGTAATAGATTATAAAATAATTGATATTTAATTATTACAGTGTTATATTTGTTGCAATAAGCCGTCTCTTTGAAATTTCTATTGTAATATATCGAAAAATAATTGGTATCAAGTTATTACAACGATTTCTTCAATTTAAGTTATTGCAAAAATATTTGGATTTCTTCAATTTAAGTTATTGCAAAAAATTTTCTAAATTCAATTTAATATTAAAGCCTCTATTGTAGCTGAAATTTATAAATTATTGCAATTAATTACTATTAATGTAATAATTTACAACTGTTAAGTTACTATTACAATGACTTTTAATTTTTAGATGTGATATTATGTCTAATTTGGTGTAGTGAATGTAGTTTTGATATCAATGGCTTAATTGGAAACAATCACATTGTATTCACATACATTACATTATTCAAATAAGACAATAATCTTTATATATAATGCATGTCACATTAGAGTGCTCTTGTCTGTATTATGTACGCAAGAAAAATGTTACCCTGAAAATCCTGATGCTGTAATATAGTGGTTAAGTTGTTTGGATAAAATAAGACATATATTCCCCAGTAATTGTATACAAATCAATTTCACAGTTTTTACTTCGCATGGTGAAGGATGGATTTCAAATCAAGAAAAGCTTGCGAGGGTCCATATATGAGGTGGCAAAGAGAGACATTTTACTTAGCCAAACTCATTATATAAACCCTTTGGCTTCTAAAACTTGTCCATGAGAAGAACATTGAAACTCAAAGTGCCTTCATCTGATAGCATGGATGGGAAGAAATTGGAGTACAAAGGTGAGGAGGCATTAAAGGAAATTGAGAGACTTACAGAGAAGGCTGATGAAGTACAAAAGAGCATCTTGACAGAGGTCTTAACTAGAAATTGTGAAACTGAGTATCTTTTTAAGTATATGGAAGGTTCAAAAAATATATTAGAGTTCAAGCGAAATGTCCCTGTCATTACTTACAAGGGCATTCGCCCTTATATCCAAAGAATTGTCAATGGCGAAGACTCCTCTCTCATTACTGGTCACCCTATAACAGAAATGCTATCCAGGTCTCTCTCTCTCTTTGATTCTATTTTCCTCTTCTTCTTTTTTTGTGGGTTATCTTCATATAGTAAATTTTTTTGTGAGGAAATTAATAATTGGTGTCATGGTACTTGCAGTTCAGGGACTTCAGCTGGAGAGCCAAAGTTGATGCCTTCCATTGCAGAAGATCTTGATAGGAGAACATTTTTATACAACCTCATCATGCCAATCATGAATCGGTTAGATAATTCTATCTTTATTCCAATTTACGTTATGACTTAGATTTATCATTTATCATTTAAAATCATGTATTCTCTAGCTGGTGCATAGTAACACGTTGCATATCATAAAACCTTAATCACAAAAGCTTGCATTGAATTTGATTGTATTTAAAGTTTTTTTTTAGTTATAACACAAACACAATTAATGTCTCTTTAGCTATACAAGAATATTTCTTGGTTCAAATTAATTAAGCATGTGTTATTGACATTCTAATTCCAGGTATGTACCTGGTCTTGACGAGGGCAAGGCCATGTACCTCTACTTTATCAAGGCAGAAATGTCCACTCCTTGTGGTTTACCAGCTAGACCTGTGCTCACCAGCTACTACAAGAGCAAGCACTTCAAGTGCAGAGCAAAAGACCCTTTCAATGACTACACAAGCCCAGACCAGGCCATTTTGTGCAAAGATAGTAGCCAAAGCATGTATTGTCAAATGCTAGCAGGTCTAATCCACCGCCACCAAGTCCTAAGGCTAGGAGCTGTGTTTGCCTCAGCTTTCCTCAGAGCCATCACATTCCTTGAACACAACTGGGTTCGTTTGTGCAATGATATCCGCACTGGCCAGCTAGACCCCTTGATCACAGACCTTGAATGCCTTTCATGTATGTCTACCTTGCTTTCATCACCAAACCCATGTCTTGCTAATGAGATTGAGGACATATGTAGCCGTGTACCATGGAAGGGAATTTTGTGCCAACTTTGGCCAAGGGCTAAGTACATTGAGGCTGTGGTCACTGGCTCTATGGCACAATATATACCTGCCTTAGAGTATTATAGTGATGGGAAATTGCCATTGGTGTCACCCATGTATGCCTCATCAGAATGTTTCTTTGGGGTCAACTTGAAACCCTTATGTGACCCTTCTGATGCAGCATTTACCCTCATGCCCAATATGGGTTATTTTGAATTTATTCCCTTGGGAGAGAATGGGACAATGTTGATGAACGTAGGTGAAGAAGATGAAGTACCCAATGATAAGCTTGTTGACCTGGTACAAGTTAGGCTTGGCTGTTATTATGAATTGGTGGTCACTACCTTTGCTGGTGAGTCTTTACTTACAAATGCATTTGATTTTTCAAATAAAAATTGTATATCTTATTCTATGTGTTGTTTTACTTACTTTCATTTTAAAGTTGAAAAATATTCTTTTGTTTGTTACCCTTGAAATGAAAGTCCTTCTCAATACAATAACAAAGAGAGAGAGAGAGAGAGAGAGAGAGAGAGAGAGAGAGAGAGAGAGAGAGAGAGAGAGAGAGAGAGAGAGACTTAACCAAAACTTTTTTCTCATACCAATAATGCTATTTATGCACTAATATATACATCAGTGGAGATCACTAGTGTCGTATTGTCATTAATGCTAAGCTTTTTGTACATGTCTTATTAGGACTCTATCGTTATCGTATTGGTGACGTGCTACAAGTGAGCGGCTTTCACAATCGAGCCCCACAATTTCGATTCATATGTAGGAGAAATGTCCTTCTCAGCATTGACAATGACAAAACCAACGAAGAGGATTTGCATAAGAGCATAACTGTGGCCAAGAAATTGCTAGAACCTTACAGTGCTCTACTCGTGGAGTACACTAGCTATGCGGATGCATCAACTATGCCTGGACATTATGTATTGTATTGGGAAATTCGATTTCATGGATCATCAAAGGCAGATCACTTGGCCAATATTGCACTCGATGACAAGGTGCTACAAGAATGTTGCATTGCTGTGGAAGAAGAGCTCGATTACATATACAGAAGATGTCGTACGTTTGATAAGTCTATAGGGCCCCTTGAGATTCGAGTGGTGGAGCTAGGTACGTTTGAGGAGTTGATGGACTTGTTCATCAATCAAGGGGCCTCGATCAACCAATATAAAACACCAAGGTGCATCAAGTCTATAGCGGCTCTTGAGTTGCTTAATTCTCATGTGAAAGCTTCTTTTTTTAGTCCTCGGGATCCAAAGTGGGAGAAATTATAGAGTCCTCTGGTAAACCACGTCACTTGTCCACCATTCCACTAAAAAACTTCTGCTTGTTTAAAATTGTTGAATCAGTAATTAATTTCTATTTAAAAAAAATTTCTAACTAACAATTTTAAATAAGCGGAAGTTTTTTAGTAGAATGGTAGACCACATCACTTATCCACCATATAGATCTTATAATTTCTTTCAAAGTTGGGGGTTTAATTAGAATGATTTGCCATAGAAGAATCATGACTTTGTTGGCTAATAATTTTCCCTTATTTCTTTGTAGTCCTCCTAATTGTATTTTGAAGTTTAAAGGGGGTGCATCATAAAATTGTTGGTGTCACTACCTTCGCATGTAGAACGATTTAACATGCGTTCTTTTTTAATGAATAATATGCGTTTTTGGAGAACTTGTATTAGTTCATCATTTCATATTAAAGAGGGGAAAAAAAAAAGAATGTTTGGATATTGGTGTTTTTTTGGAAAATAAAAAAATAATTAGAGAGGAACAACTAGTATGAGTTTCTTAGGCGTAATTATAGTAATTCTTAGTTTGCTTCTAAACTAAAATTTCACGCCACAATTGCTAATAAGGTAAATGAATAACTTGCAGTAGAGGAAAGAAAACCTTGAGATATTTGTGTCATTGCATAGAGTAGTAGATTTTTTTTTTTTTTTTTTTTTTTTTGAGGAATAAAATAAAATTAAATGCATAGAATAATAGATGAACATATTCACATGGACCGAAGGGGAAATGATAGAGTTTGGTGTGGATAAATGCCGCAGCTAAAAGCTGACTGATGCATGCATGTGTCGAGCAATGGAGTTGAAGTTGAAGTTGCCAGCTGTTACGCAACATGGGAAACAGGATAACCTGCTGTGTCATTACTCAACATGTCTCATAGTCTGACAAGACAAAGCAAAAGCACCCCCCAAAAATGGGTGCACATTTCCCTCGTTCTATTTTTCTCACCACATGGTTTTGGATCTAAATGGAGCCATTAATATGTATATATTCCTGAAAAACATTTACCTCCATGTAGGTTTGGAGTTATCATCCTATAACTCAATATGCCATAATTGAAGATATTATTTATGTGAAATTTTAATTACATGATAATTTTTTTTTATAAATTATGTGGCTTATTTAAATAATATAGGGAAATGTTAATGGACACTATAAAATGTCTGTTAAAGATGATTTATTGTGGGGTCTATTTAATAAAAAATTGATATAAATTGATGAAAGTTGGCTTTATTAACTTTACACCATATAAAATTGGTCAAAAATTTGACAAAAAGTTGACTTTATTGATATAAAAGTTGTTTTTTAACAGGCACTTTGCAGTGTCCATTAACACTACCCAATAATATACGTTGATAGTCTCATGTCTTAGTAAGTTAGAAGGGATAGTTCCAAATCAATTTAAAGCAAAACATTATCAGTCATCACCCTTTAATTTTTTTTAATGGAAAGAAATAATCCGTAATATTGAACTAAACATAATATTTTTGACTACTAGTTATGTTATTAGAAACAATGTAGTGTGAAATAGAAATTTGAAATCAGAATTAGGTGCACAATTTTGCATACCTCAATACGCACTAATTTAGAGAAAAATCCTTCAAACTCTTATATTTTTTTTTATTGAATGTGAATTTTGAAAATCTAACAATTAGATTATATGTTTTTTATGTTTTTAAAATGCATGTTAAACTTCGTTCAAATCGAATGTTATTTACTATTCAATCAACAAACTTATTTTTATGCATAATTTTAAAATACAAAAATTTGAAATTTAAACAATTGATTGATGACATAGGTATTGATATTTTTGAAATTTTACAAGCATAGAGGATATTAAAAAAAAAAAAAATCAATTCAATGGTTAAATTTTCAAAATTTACATATAATAAAAAGAAATAGATGAAGTTTGAAGAGTTCTATTCAAACTAATTTGGAGAGAAACTTTTTTCTCTCAGTACCATAAAAGCCATAACTTTTCAGCCCTTATAAATAAATAAATAAATAAAAGAAGAAAAAACTATGACTTTCAGGCCAAGAGACAAAAAAAATAAAAGGACATGCCTTCATCTCCCATCATAAGAGGCACCATATGACTTATAATTGTCACATTAGTAAAGGTAACATAGTGAGAAAGCATCTCATCACTAAAAATTACATCATGTCTTTTTTTTTGGCACAATAAGAGCATAGGCATGAGCTCAAAGTCTGCATAGGGTTGACAAACTCCTAATACTAACGAGATATTGGAAGATGATCACATTTGGGAAAAGGTGGATGGGAAAAATGGTTACCTTTCAATGTCCTGGAAATTATTTTTTCTATTTCAAATAGATGTATTTTAAATTCCCCTTTTTTTATTTTCCAATAATTGAATTATGCATATATTTATATTTTTTCTTTTTAAATTATGTTTTAAATTAAATATTATAATTTATCCTAGTGATTTTCAAGGCCTCATAAGATTCATAAGATCTTATGTTCCAAACTTTCAAGAAATTGATCCTTATAATTACTTGGTATGTGTGAGAGAAGGAAACTTCATACAACATGCAGGGAAACAAAAAAAATGATTATAATGTTCGAAAAACTTTGGAGTCTAGACACCCTTGTTAGCAAAAGTGGGAAAAAAAATTATACTTTCAAAATTATATATATAATAACACATCATTTAAAATTGAGAGGATCTTATTTCACATAGCATGAGTCTCTTTCCATAGCCATGAGTGAAAGCACTAACTTGAGTTGATGTCATTAGAAAGAAATGCAAAGGTAGAGTTAGATCGAATATGCCTCAAGTATATATATGAGTATGATTACCTTTACGAATATCGAATAATAACAGCACTTTACCGAAAGACTTTGGTTGCATCTTATCGCCTTAACCATTTCATAGAGACAGCGTTATTATAGTGTTGAATACTGCAAACACGTGAACATTGACTGCATAATTAGCTTGCATCATGACCAATATGGTTGGTACATAGTACATTCTGTAGCAATATTTTATGTACGTGCACCAGATTTTTCTACAGGATGTCAACTTCTTGATCTTGTATTTGATACAATATTATATGATATTTCTGAATTATATGCCACTTTCTTTGGGACAGTCCAATCAGCAATGGCCGCTGTGTAAACATATGTTTGAATTATTGTTAGTTTTCACAAGCTTTGAAATCTTGAAATATGCCCCACCACCTGTTTTGAAATTTGTGCAGTCATGCACCTAATCATAGAGTGTGGTTGTTATTGCCCCCGGCACCATGTTCAAGCGTGCCCCAGCATGCGCATGCAATTCCCTCCTTGTAAAAATGGCCGATATTTTGTGTGAGCTTGAAAAGACAGTTCCCTTGATGATGTAGAAACAATGTCATATTATAAAGGCTTTGTGTCGATGCTGGCTCTGTCCATTTACCCAGAATGAGGAAGAAGAACTTAAAAAATTAAGAGTTCTCAAAACTTCATATTTATAAGATAGTAATTAGTAACATTTTGGTTGAGCAAATAGTTAATTATTTGTCAAGAGTTTTATAGCTCAAGTAGTTGCCTCTTTGTGATGCTTTTAATAGAGACATTTAAAATTCAAATTCTCTAATTTTCAACTATCAAATTATTAGACAATCACTAATTTGAAATAGTCAAGAAATACATTTAGTTGATTTTAGATATAGGAAAAGACACGATAATGCATTTTAAAAGTTAAGGAAAATCCTATGAACTTACTAAAATATTGGTTTGTGGTAGTAAAGAATTGAATTTTGTTAGAATTTGGACAATTAGGTCATCCAATAGTGGACATCACCTTTGGCTAGCCACATTTAATGGGATTAACTCTCATGTAATATAAGTTACATACTTACATTTAAGTGAGTTACAAAGGGTGTAACCTCCTTCATTTGTGAAACTCATGAAAAATAGAATATCTTTTCCTCTCCAGTATTCTTTCTAGTTTTTGGGTTTTGTCCTATGGTTCTTAGACTATGGATATTTTGTGACTTGCTCTATAGTAGCAAGCACCACCATAAGCAACAACCGTTCAGGTTATGGCGGCATGACTTACAACGTGGAAAAACCAAGTATATGATTCTCTATTTTTTTACAAATCTCTAACCCAATGCATTCAAATTTATTAAAAGAATTGCATTTAGCGCACAAAATTTTTTCTTTTATGGAATTTGAGAAATGTGATTGATAGACAATCTTACCTTAGTGTTTGTTGTCGAAAAGATCGATTCCCAAATGTTTTCAAACTAATTATAATGACTAATTTCTTAAAGTTGCGATGAATTTGTATTTAAGTCCTGATTGACTATCTTTGATTGTATCTAGATGATTAGATCATTACTAACTTGAAATAGTCAAGGGATACATTTAGTTGATTTTAGGTATGGGGAAAGACACACTAATACATTTTAAAAATTAAGGAAAGTCCTATGAACTTACTAAAATATTGATTTTGTGGTAGTAAAGAATTGAATTTTGTTGGAATTTTGGACAATTAGGTCACCTATTAGTAGGCATGACCTTTGGCTGGTCAAATTTAATGGGGGGAGGGGGGGGGGGGTTAACTCCCCCATCTAATATAAGTTATATTTAAGTGGGTTACAAAAGGGTGTAACTTCCTTCATTAGTGAAACTCATGAAAAATAGAATATCTCTTCCCCTCCACCACTCTCTCTACTTTTTGGGTTTTGTTCTATGGTTCTTAGGCTGTTAATATTTTGTAACTTGCTCTAGTAGCAAGCACTACCATGAGCAATAACCATTCAAGTTATATGGCAGTTTGACTTGCAATGTGGAAAAACTGAATATATAATCCTCTATTTTCTTACAATTCTCTAGCCCAATGCTTTCAAATTTATTAAAAGAATTGTATCTAGTGTACACAATTTTTGCTTTTATGGAATTTGAGAAATATAATTGATAGACAGTCTTATCTCAATGTTTGTTGTTGAAAAGATCGGTTCCCGTATGCTTTCAAACTATTTATAATAATGACTAATTTCTCAAAGTTGCAATGAATATGTGTTTAAGTCCTGATTAATTGTCTTTGAATGTATCTAGATTGTGAGCAATATAGCATATCAAGTAGCATGCTTACAAAAATCAAATGTGGAGAAAGTAAAATCTGCAAAGACAGGCTGAATATCTTTCATTACTATAGCTCTATGAAGAGGATGGATTCGAATCTTGTTCTCTTCAGCTGTGTGGTCCGGGTCCCCCCTCTTTAAGCTCTCTCTTCCCCCACCACACAGATTGCAATGTACTTTAGTATCCACTTCTCAAATAGTTCAATGGGCCATAGAGAAGGCAAAAGGAGAAAGCAGAAAGCTATTAAATAACAGCTCAAATAGAAAATGCATGCTCTACATGATGGGTACATTATCACTAATAAATCATCAAATGGACCTTGATGTCATATCATTTTTTTACATATATATTTTGTTCTCTAAAGTTGAAATTTCATCATAAGTACCATAGCATTATAATAAAGGTGGATTCGTTGCAAAGAGAATTGCATAGTAGGTAATCTATCATTGTATTAGTCATCATTATATTAAAGCTAAACAAAATTAGATCAAATAAGAGAACACTCTAGTCCCATTCTCTGAATCTAGCTATGTTTGGTCACATAAAGGCATTGGAGAGCCAATTTCTCGATGAGAATTAAGAGCTTCAAAGTCTGTTGGCAAATGATGAAAGCCTAAGTTCATGGAGAAGACAGGAATGTGGAGGGCGAGAGGCATGTAAAGTAGTCCCATTATTTCATTAGGAAAAAAAAGCTAAAAAGTTTTGAGTGCTCTTTCTCTCAGTCACATACTTTGGAGCAAAGATTTTTTTTGGATAAGGTTGTTTATCTATTTTTTGGGCTAAGTATTTTGGATAAGGTTGCTGACCATGCCGTATCAGATTAACCAAGACGGCAACGCCTAAAATATTTACTGTAACTTGTCGAGAGCCTTTTGCAAAGTGTGGCAATACTCTTAGCAGCTGGGCTTTTGGCATCAAGCAAATGGGTTTTAGTTTTCTTTATTACCCATCAGAATAATATCAATTTTGGGCTTGGGTTGGTTTTGCACCTTTGGATATATTCAGATCCCAAAGATAGTTGAGCAGGGTCACTCGCCCAAGGTCAGTTAGCTAACATTATAATCTAGCATTATACTGTTAACATTAACAAGCAAACATTATACATTTTCTTCGGTTAATTATTATTAGCAAAAAAATAAAAATAAAAACATTATACTATGTTTTTTAATTTTTGCACCTCAAAATTTGGACCGAGTATCTATTTTGTTCTTGAATATTTGTTTTTAATAATTATAATCTTAATTTTAGAATTTGGTTCAATAAAAAGCTTCCACTAGCCTTTTTCTCAAATTTGGTTGAAATTGTGAACATGTTATTATTAGGCACATAAATTTTTTTTTTTTTTTTTTTGAGGAGATATTAGGCACATAACTTCTTTTTTTTTGAGGAAAAATTAGGCACATAACTTAATTGCGTTTTGAGAAGAAAAAGAACCTTTTGTTAGGATTTTTTTTTTTTTTGGGACCTTTTCTTATAGTTTTATATGGAAAAGTTACTTAACATTAAAATGAAAGCTTTAAGTGTAAAACTATTCTCTCTCTCTCCCTCTCTCTATAATTCCATGTGTAGCAATAATTATCCTAGTAAGAGCATCTCCAACAGATTAGGCATATTTTTGTACTGTTTGGAGAATGAACAGTGACTTTTACCTTTTAACTACCCACTTTTTTTAAATATACTTTCCAACAGATTCTTCATCCCAATCTCTATCTCATTTAAATATTATTTCTTCATTCATTATTATTTTTTTTTAACAATTACACATCTTCCAATATTTTTTTATTCAATATTTGATTATTATAATAGAAAAAAAAAAAAAAAAGAATGAACAGTAGCCCATCAAGTCTGATGGGCTACTGTTCATGAGCCAAAAAAAATTCCGAGTATAGAGAGTCCATTGAAAACCTATTTTATAGGTTTACTCTCTACAGTGGAAAATATTTTATGTTTAGCTCTTCTATTGGAGATGCGCTAATACATACAGGTTTTTAGGATCAAAAAGAGTAGGTAGATAACAAGCAATGAGGCAACTTCGACATGGCATATTGGCACAACTCTGACATGGCATATTGGCACATATTCCCATGTACGTGCATGTTTTGACGGATCATTTATAAGATTTTGACAGAAATTAAATAGTTAAAATTCAAACAAATGTACACCTACTTTTGACAATCTTTGAATTATTTTAAAAAACACAGTCATTAACCACTCCATAAATAGACGTAACAATTTAACAACCATGTTTGACTTCAATGCACCAAAATATAAATATTAATACAAATAAAAGTCTCTAAATAATCAAGCTTTCTTGAGAAAGCTCCTTGCAATGTTACCACCTCCACCATGAGGATAAAACCCACCTGGTACGTGTTCATTTCCAGTTCCATACACTATCCTTAAGATCTCAGGTGGTGTCCTAGCATATGAAACAGAATCTGTATTAGCTGAGAGTATGTTGCTGTCCGTAAGATTCTCTGCACCAAGGTATAGAGGTACTATAATGCCTTCATCTTTGATACCACACATGGCCAAATTGTTCCTAAGACGAGAGATATAGCCTGTGAACTGTGCCACAGTTATGTCATATGGCAACACCTTTTCTTCGGCTCTCTCATAGAGTAATGTTCGTATCACTGCATCTTGTCCAGCCTCCACGCCCAAAAGCGATGCAACCAACTAAAAATAATAATATAGAAGAAAATAAAATACATAATTAAAGAAAGAAAGTGTGGAATCAATAAACTAAAATTAATATGATTTAGTTTGACAACCTAGATCCATGATGGAAAATCCCAAATAGCTACATATTTATTGTTATGAATTGTGTATTATTTAAAATTCAATACATGCCCAAGTTTAGCACCACAATAATGAAAAATATAAAACTACAGTAGTTCATAGTATTCTACTTAGTGCCAGCTTCCGGCTACACCTAAGGCTCACTATACCTCAAAAAATTATAAAAGGTTCTGATGGTCTGATATTAGAAAAAGAAGGTTTCACAATTGTACAAAAAGTAAGTTGTAGGATGATAATTAATTTTTTTTTTTATTTATAAAAAAATGTGTGTCTTGAATTCTTTTTCTTACCTCTAAAAAGGCCCTCAAAATATTGGGCAAATAGAAATCCTACTCAACTGCAACTTCTAATTTGTTTCACCAAAAGAAAATTGATATGAGTGTAATGATGAAGTGAATTAACTATTATGAATTGTAAAAGGGATGCTAATAAAACTTGAATATAAAAACTTAATTAATAATTTTACATCTCAAAAAGTAAGAAGATTTAAAAGAAAAAATAAATTAAAACATAGAAAGTTAAATAAATATTATTAATTGATATTTAATTATTGAAAAAATTCAATTTAAAATTATCGCATTATGAATCAAATTGTATTAAGTCGACCTTGATTCTACTAAATCATGATCTACTTATTTATGAGAATATCCTAATAATGTAAATATTCTAACAATATTTAAACACCTATAGTTGATATATATATAAATATAAATATATATATATATATATATATTTTTTTTTTTATATATTTGAAGAAAATGGATCCATGGAGGGAGTGATGAGATTCTTACACTTAGAGAACTTTTTTTGGAAAGGTTTGGAATGGTGCCAACATAACCCACTAGTCCTACATAAGGGATAACATAGGTTGCTAAGAGATAGTTCAGTGTGTTCAAGTAAGGGTCAAATGGAGGGTTCAATTTGAAACCAGCTGCTTCATCAAATATTTTAGCAAAATTCTGAGGGCTGAGATCCAACAGCGGCCTGGGAATTCCACCTACTCTTGTAATAATAGCCCTGAAAAATCATTGTTAAAGACCATTTATTAAACATTAATAATCTTCCCTGCATATACACTCAACTAATAATAGTCACCAAATCAAATAACAACAAGAAGAATGACAATCATATTAGCGAACAAAAACACTCCATAATTACAGGTGGGGATACCCTTTTATTGTTGGAAAATTTTTATTTTTCAGAAAATTAAGTTGGACTAAAGCAATGAACTTAAAAAAATGCAATGCTTATACATAGCATAATATACACATACAAAACATAATAATTGTAAACTTGGAAGTATAAGTGTAATTGAATTATAATATTCCTTTTAGGACCTGAGATGACCAACTTCTTGATAAGCAAATTCCTCAAAGATCTGACGAACTAGAGGGTCAAGATTGGCCTTGGTAGCACCAATTGGAGGTGGACCGCCCTGAGCATAAGATGGCTCTATGCTGTCAAGTCCATGACCAAGTGCACCATTTAAGAAAAACTCCGCTTCAAGGAATTCAAGGTTAAGAGCAAACTGAATCTGATCAGTATCATCAGCTACAATTGGTCCACAATTAAGAGCACCATTGACAGGGCTGAGTTTCAATGTAATAAGAAAGACAAAGGCAATGAAAAAGAAAGCACTGGCCATTTTTACGTGATCTCTATACTTGCATGAGTGAAGCATTATAATACTACCAGCTGCTTATATAGACATATACTGGGTCATGTCTATCTGATGAGTTTATAATATTTCGCCAACGTCATTGCTAAATATGTAGAAGTTACTATACGTGTCTATGAAATGTACCTCACGATAAGGCTTAGCCTTCTCAATCAATACTAATTGGCTTGTTATACAAGTAATTCGATCAATTGAACAATTTTAACCCAACAAATGGAATCTTTGGAGCTTTAATTTGCTAAAATTATAAAATGTTTAAAATTGACAGCAATGAAGTTGTTAAAAGTAAAACTCAAGCAAATGGTCATATCTATCTTATAGTCGTAGATATTTGATGATAATGATATTCATAATTATGTTATGACTTTTAGGTGTGTAGGCATATTGTCATGATTAGATAAGTCAAACGTAGCGAAAAGTCTCCAAGTAAAAATATTATTTAGATGATACACTTTATAAATAATTGAAATATCAATACTAGAGGTTGACAACAATGCATTATTAGCATTAATTTTTTAATTATTTGTATTTTTTATTTTGAAAAAAAAAATCACAAATGACAATTTATAATCAAGAGTTTTGCAAATTGTGATTTACAACTATGTTTTTTGTTGGCTTTAATTCCGTGTCAAATTTGATTGTGATTATGTTCAATTATTTTCCTGTATTTTTGTGGAATTTAATATAAGGGTTGTGTGTGGGAGTTTGGTGAAGATTCTGTAAAAATGAGAATTTCACGACTAGC
The DNA here is from genome assembly GCF_001633185.2 of Quercus lobata. Taxonomy (NCBI): domain Eukaryota; kingdom Viridiplantae; phylum Streptophyta; class Magnoliopsida; order Fagales; family Fagaceae; genus Quercus; species Quercus lobata. The sequence goes on along the minus strand of NC_044915.1, from coordinate 27,099,489 downwards.
TCGCAAGTGCCAACTCACGAAACAAGTCATGCGAGAAATGTATGCTAGAATTTGAAGAGTCTTTAACAGGCTGGATTTCACGAGTCATTCGCGACTCAAGCCAAGTCACGAGTGAAATATTCAAACATTGTAGCATACCATTCATGAAAATCAAAATCACGTAGTTCAATATTCAAATATTGTACTTTCATGATCTTTATTAATGAAAATGATGGGGATGTTACTTTGATCAAGAAAGAAGAAAATAGAAATTAGAGGAAAGCTGATCAAGAAGTAAATAGTGAGCACAAAAAAGCAAGTCAAAGGAATTGTACCGTACTATGAGCAATAAGGCTTATAAGTCTTAACCCAACGTAGCAGTAAGTCAATAACAAAGAAAAAGTCTTTTGCTAGGAAACTTGGGGGGCTAGCTAGCCACAAAATATTTGGTCACAATTTGCTATTCACAATCAAATGACATGGAGTTATGACTAAGTGGGAGGCTCATGTGTGATAAAAGAACCATTTTTCTACCAAATATTAAAAGCAGTTTATTAGGAACGAAATCATGATTCAAACTTAAAAGGGTCGAAGTTCTTTGTTCAAAGATTTTTAAAAATTGAAATATCAATACTAGAGGTTGACAACAATACATTATTAGCATTAATTTTTTAATTATTTGTATTTTTTATTTTGAAAAAAAAAAATCACAAATGACAATTTATAATCAAGACTTTTGTAAGTCAATTGGTACGTCCTAATATTTTTAAGGTCTGACCAAGATTAGTCCGATTCTTTATTCTATCGACATTATAAATTAAAAAAAAAATTATGTACTCTTTTCACATAATTCTATAACTAATAGCTTCATAATGCTATATATATAGTTAAAAGATTCTTAAAAAAATACAAAAAAACTATAGTTAAAATTTCAAATCTATGTCAAGCATTATATTAATAAAACAGCTAAAATAATGGTTAATAATATCATGCATTAATATTCAGCGTAAAAAATGGTAAGACAATTATTGGTGTCTTGGTAAGGTTGAAAATTTTTGCTTTCAAAAATTGCAAGTTTGAAAAAATAGTAAAACAAAAAATTAAAAGAGATCTATTAAACAATCACATGATAATGGGTAACTTTGAGTCTTTAACTAAGTAAATAATAAAGCTTTTCCCGTCAATTCATTAATTTAGTTAAGTCACAAAATTTAATACCAATAGACTAATCTCACACATACTTTGGTGGCAGTTTATGTAAGGCACAAAACAATAAATTGTTGTTGTTTCACACATGTATTACCACTTATGCATGCATGCTAAGTGTGTCCCAAAGTTAATAAAACATTAAAAAAAAAAAAAATTCTACCATTCAAAAAATAGATAAATTTTTTCCACTGGTTGAGTTAAAGACACCAATTGATTCAAGTTGTTGGTGATTAACTGGTGTGTGGATGGAGCGATTAACAATATAAGAGTTGTCTCTGTGTCTATGAGGTAAAATCATTTGAGAGAGGCATAGAGCTCTCAAATGAGAGGGAGAAATTAGGTAAAAGTTATTGGGTTTTTGTCATTTGTTTTGTTAGGATTTGTAATTGATTTGTTGTTATTGTTTTTGCTTAGACCAGATTTATGATTTATCCAAAGATTTTTCTTATTATCCGAATATGTGTTTTAAAAAAAAAAGATTTTTCTTGTTATCTATTTTTGAGATTTATGGGTCATCTTGTCAATTTTTTGGGGGAGGGGAGCCAAGATTATAAATTTTAGACCTTAATGTAAATTTTTTGTGTAAATATATATACTATAAGAATTTTTTTCAAAGGCCGGGGGGCCATGGCCCCCCTCAGCCCTAAGGCAGTTCTATCCTGTATGAAAGGCAGGGACGGACCCACGTTGGGGTAGAGGGGGGCCATTCCCCCCCCCCCCCCCCCCCCGGCTCTTTTGAAAAAAATATAGCACTGTGTATTTAATTTAAAAAGTCATCCTTGACTCTTGAATTTGAAAAAAAAAGATGGTCAAATAAGGACAAATGAGATAAAAAATAAATATAAAAATAAAAAGAATAAAAAAAATAGAAAATGGCAATAAAAAAATAAAGCTTGTGGGACTAGGAACTATGAATCAAATGTGTGTAGTGATTAATAATAAATGTTATTAATTGATAATGCTTGTTTGTTGATTTATTTTATAAATTATTAACTATTTTTAGAAAATAATTTATTAACATTAATGTTGTTGTAGCGAGGTATGTTTGTTTGGTTTATTTTTTGGACTAAATTTTGAAACTATAGAGCTATATAATATGGAAATAATGAAACTTTTATTTGAATGGTTGATGATGGGAAAATTATCTATAATATTTGATTTTTTTAAAGAGAAAAAATTACAAATAATTTGAAGTTGATAATGTAGCATTGCCTCTAGTGTTGATGTCCCAATTCATGAAAATTTCAAACAAAATTCCAAAAAATTAACACCAATTAAATCAGTATCAATCCAAATGGTGAAAATATGAGATTATAATGTTAATAAATGGGATGGAATTCAACAAAGCTTGAGTAGATGTTAGTTTTGATTTTCATAAACTTTTTTGTGTTTATACTTTGCCCCCCAACTTCGAATCCTGGTTCCGTCCCTGATGAAAGGGAATTTATATTAGCTGAAAGAATGTTACTGTTTGTACGATTCTTTGCACCAAGGGGTAGAGGTACAATTATGCCTTCATCTTTGATACCACACATTGCTAATATTTTTAAGCTCAGCAGTACGGTTAGTGAACTCGGCCACAGTTATGTGATAGGGCATCACTTTTTCGTTGGCTCTCTCATAGAGTAATGCTCTTAGAACTGCATCTTGTCCAGCCTCCACTCCTAGAAGCCCAGCAAGCAACTACCAAAACAGATATGGGATACGATAATATTAATATATATTTAAAGTATATTTTATTTACTTGAAGAGGTATTTTATGTTCTATTTTAACTTTTCAAAATAAATAACGACTATCAAAATGGTTAAATATATATTTAAAATCAAAAGAAGTTTTGAAAAAAAAAAAATTATATCACATGCATGCAAGAGTGATCTCAATTCTCAAGATATCTAATCTAATACGGAGATTAAGAGATTTTAGAGTGTTCGTGCTTCTTAATTAGTACATATATACATTTATATGTAAAAGAGTAATTAGATTTGTGGGAAGAAATTGCGGGTTCTTACCCTTCGAAGATAACTGCTTTTAAGCTCTGGAATGGTGCCAACATAACCCTCAAGCCCTACGTAAGGGATGAAATTGCTTGCTAACAAGTAATTGATTGTGTTAAGATAAGGGTCAAATGGAGGGGTCAATTTGAAACCAAAAGCTTGGTTAAAAATGTTTGCGAAAGTCTGAAATCTGAGATCCAACTGAGGCCTAGGAATTCCACCTGTTGCGGTAATAATAGCCCTGAAAAGTTATGTTTAGAGAGCATCATTGTCAATGAGATTAGGCAATATATATGGAGTAAAAAAATGAAATGCTTAGACATAGCAAAACATACGTATATACAAAACATAATAATTGTAAACTTGGAAGTATAAGTGTAATTTAATCATAATATTACTTTTAAGACCTGAGATGACCAACTTCTTGATAACCAAATTCCTCAATGATCTGCCGAACTAGAGGGTCAAGATTGGCCTTCTTGGCACCAATTGGAGGTGGACCGCCCTGAGCATAAGATGGATCTATGCTGTCAAGTCCATGATCAAGTGCACTATTTAAGAAAAACTCTGCTTCAAGGAATTCAAGGTTAAGAGCAAATTGAATTCGATCAGTATCATTGGCTACAATTGGTCCACAGTTGGGAGAACCATTGACATGGTTGAGTTTCAATGTAATAAAAAAGATAAAGGCAATGAAAAAGAAAACACTGGATATTCTTACGTAATCCCTATACTTGCATGAGTGAATCATTAAATTTCAACCAGCTGCTTATATAGACACAGGTACTGGGTCATGTAAGAGATCTGATGAGTGTATAATAATTTTATTTCTAAATATGTAGAAGTTGCCTCACGTTAAGGCCCAGCTACCTTCTCAATCAATATTGGCTTCTTATACAAGTAATTCTATCGATTTAACCCAACAAACAGATTTGGAGCTTTGCTATAATTTATAAATGTTTGAAATGATAGCAATGAACTTGTTAAAAATAAAACTCAACGTTTACAAGCAATGGTCATATCGATCTCATAGTCGTAGATATTTGATGATAATGATATTCATAACTATGTTATGATTTTTTTTTTGGAGCAAAGACGATAGAATAACTATGTTATGATCTTTAGGTGTGTAGGCATATTGTAATGATTAGTTAAGTCAAACGTAGTGAAAAATGTCCAAGTAAAAATATTATTTGATACACTTCAGTATTATTTATTGAGAAATTACCTAACAACAACCTAGGTAATAATTTAGATCTCAAATTTTAAGTTAAGCTATCAATTAAATATAAGTAATTGACCAATTGAATATTGCATCGACACGAACATGGGTCGTGGTTTAGTAACCAGGCCTTAGGCCAACAAAACTTTGGTTTTGGGTTTGAGTTCCCCTAAATCCCACTCTAATGAGCGCATTGATGCTCATATCCTTCCTGGTGAATTGATTTTAGAAGCAATTGTCTTTTTAAAAGCATATAATGCATACAAGCAAAAGCAAATACAATGAATGATTGCAGCAGGAAAGAAAAATATTCATTGAATAAAATGCATTTCAAAACAGCACGCATCTTATTATAAAAGTGAATAAAGACACGGATTTAATGCTCAATTTGCACCATCCAAAATATTCCTCAGTAGCATATATAGCAACAGTCATTGAGCCCACACCACCCAGAACAGGAGCTATATATCCATCCAGCTACTTGGCTTATTATACCATTTGTGCCAACATCAATCATCAATAATTGCACCACTAGGTTTTGATAATTAGATCCAACTGCCTTTGACCTAAAAATTAGGTGAATAATTTTATAACTAAAATTAAAATATTTCTCGCAGCAGGGCCAACAAGCAAGCAGAATCTATAGAAGGAACTGTTACAAATCAAAAACTGTGTTTTATCCACAGGCAAATTGATTTGAGCCATTATGATAAATTTCTTGTCCACACACTTAGCCAAGGGTGTAATTCTGTCTTTAGTTCTTGACTTTAAGCTTTGGAGCTAGCCCCACCGAAGTTTGGGTTTGGTCTGCTTGGGTTGTGTGTCTGATTGGACATTTACCCCACAAAGGTCAATTTAGGTCCTATAAATTAAAATGAGCATGGCCACTATATGTAAGTTTTATGACAAATTAAGATAGTTTTCAATTCTGTTCTGCGAGGCTTTCATGTGAGTCATAACACATCCAATAGATTTATGCTGATGCAATAATTTGGTATTCAATGCATAATCCATTGCATAATGGGTGAATCGGATGCTATTTATTGCTTCTCACTCTTATAGCTGGCCGCCAAACTAATAGGTTCATGTATGAACCAAATTAAGTTATTCAAAGCTTCTCAGTTTTATAGCTGAGAGCTATCTAGCTAATTAAGCTTTGTTAAGACAGCACTTTGCAATATTTCCACCTCTACCTCTAGGGAAAAAGCCAGCAGGAATGTGCTGACTACCAGTCCCATAAAGCATCCTTAAAATCTCAGGTAGAGTCCAAGTATGGTTTACTGGTATGATGTTTGTATTTACTTGGTTGTACGCCCCAGGAGATATAGGTACAATTATGCCTTCATCTTTGGTACCACTCTTGGATAACATGTTCCTAAGCTTAGAGATATGGTCAGTGAACTCGGCCACTGTCATGTTATATGCAGGTAGCACCTTTTGATTGGCTTTCTCATAGTCATAGAGTAGTGTTCGTATAACTGCACACTCTCCGTGCGCCTCACTTATCATTGCATCAATTGCTCCTCCAATGACCTAGACCAACCAAAATAAATAAATTTATGGTTATATTTAGAATTATGTTAGAGATATTACAAATATTACTGTATAACCTTTCAAATTGTCAAAAACCTTGTAACTTAGTGACATTATTAAAGCTAATACAAATTTTATTACAAAATGACGTAAAATTTTATAGTATTTTTAGTATCATCCTAGTAAATAAAACATTTATTTATTATATGTTAAAATGACAACAATCGTGCATATATATTATCACGTTAATTTATAAATCTTTTTCTAAAATAAAATTTGTAGTGTGTGTTTGCGTAGTGGCATTTTTGTGTTTGTGTGCGTTTGTGCTTTTTGGCTAGTCTCATGGCACTGTTCATGGACCAGCCAAGTGATAAAAAACGCATGAACAATATTTTCAGTAATAAGTTTTTAGTTTTCAACAAAATAAACGGTATCCAAACAGATCCATAATTGATTTAATATTATATATATATATATATATATATATTTATATCAGTGGCAGATCTAGGATTTTGATCGAGGGGGCAAAATTAAAAGACATCATTTAAAGTGAAATTAATCTAAAAAATATTAATCAATAATAATAACAAAACAAAGAAACAATTATAAGAAAATAAATATATTTCATATCATTAAAATAAATAAACAAAAATAACCAATTCATAGTTACTACAAAATTTTATAACAAAAAGTTTACAAATTGATGTGGTAAAAATGTGATTAGTATTATATAAACAATATAATGATAGATGTTTGTAATTATTTTTTGTGATTGGTGACATGTCAATTTATAAGATATAAATAGTAAAATTTGTAATATTTTTAGCATCACTTAACAATAAAATACTACAAAAAGTACTATTAAAAGTGAAAATAATGATAGAAATTAAAAAAGAAAAAAAGTTGTGAAATAATTATCAAACGTGGGGCAAGACAAAAGCTTACAAGAGCAGTAAATTAGGTGAAAAGGATTTGACTTTGAGAAAGCTTTTTTTTTTTTTTACTTTCCTTTTCTTGTGTCAAACCACTTTCAAGTTACAACCAATTAGAATCACTTCTTTCTTTCTTTTTCTTTGTGTCAGAGTCCCTTACATATATACAAAGAAATTTTAGGTGGAGTACCTGCCCCCCCTGCCCCCTCTGGCTCCGCCACTTATATATATTCTTATATTTATTAGTATATATTCTTGTCATCTTCAGTTAAAATGGATGCATGAGAGGGAGTGAGCTAATAGAGGTTTTTACAGGTATATCAGCTGTAATTTCCGCATCAAGGAGTGACACGCCCACCTACACAAAAAGATATAAATAGGAAGACAGAGTAAGAGATCGAAAAGATATTTGTGAATAGTAAGCAATTATAGTGATTATTATCAACTTTTTGGAATGGATGATGCTGAGGTAATTCCTACACGCATAGAGCTTGTGACGTTCGAACTGTTTTCAACAAATTTCAATAGTCCTACATGAGGGATCAAATAAGAAGCTAGGAGATAGTTGATTGAGTTTAAGTACGGGTCAAACGGAGGATCAGTGGGAATCTAGCTGCTTTTTCGAAATTTTTTTGCAAAATTCTGTGAGCTGATATCCATTGGAGGCCTTTGGAAATCCACCTACTATTGCTTTGATGGCCCTGCAGGGAAAATTATGTAGTAAGAGAGAGCGCACAAATTATCATTAAGACTTCCAGGATATGATTTCAGTTGTTTTTAAGGGTGTAAAACTATTTAAAATAATTTGTGTATAATAAACACCAGTCTATCGTTAATGATTTAAACTTGTGAGTGCTATACAGTAGTGGCAGTCAACCATGCATATTACAAAAGAAGTACTATATGTATCATGTATAGTACAAAAATGATGAGCCACTCATGTGCCTTATATATGCTAAACTCCTCCATCTACTTACGAAAACAACAAGCACATGGGGCTAGCTATAAACAATCACTAAAATAATTTGCCCTTCTAAAAAGGGTTTTGATTGTTGCTTGTTCAATAATGTTCATACTATTTCACATCATGTTCACACTATTTTTTATCATGTGTAAAATGTGGATATCTGATATAAAATTACATCATGTTCACATTATTTTTTTATCATGCGTAAAATGTGGATATCTGATATAAAATTGTGACATTATATGAAATATTTCATATTTGAGAGTAAAACCATAGTTAACGATTATAAAATTCAATTATATAAAATCATAACTCTAGTATCCTTTTTAGGACCTGATATTATCGACTGCTTGGAAATTGAATTCCTTAATTATATGATCAACAACAGGGTCAAGATTGGCCTACTTAGTGCCAATGCGAGATGGACCACGTTGGGCTAAAGATGGATCAATGATGTTGAGCCCTTGACCAACTGCACCATTCAAGAAAAACTCAGCTTTCAGCAGTTCTAGGTTTAGTGCAAATTGAATCCGATCAGCCTCATTAGCTTGAATTGTATCACAGTCAGGCTCATCCATGAGTAGTCTGAGTTCAAAAGTAGGAAAAGGGAGAAAGACATAGAAGAAAGATGGATAAGTCATGTATTTGTACTTTAGCAAAATAGCTGATTTTGAGTACATGCATTGGCAATTGCCACCAGTTTTTATATATGCATAAAGTTGAGAGAGGAGAGAGAGAGAGAGAGAGAGCAAATTGTTAAGTTCACTTCATGGTCGATGGAAGTTCACATCAAGGTTGTTGGATATTAATAGAAGTTATAAATTTCTCAAACCCAAAAGACCAACTTAATGGGAAAAAAGTGTTTAGGAGTGATAGATTTGCAATTGTACGGCACCGAGGTCCCAAGACCCAGATGGGCCCTGGGCTCAGGCCCAATGGTACAGCCCCCATCACTTTAAATTTTGCTTGAAACTACCTTCACGAACTACGAGTTTTGAGCCTCGACCCCTAACCTATGCTCAGCATAAATTTCCCAAACAATCAATAAAAGCTTGTCTGGACGTACTATAGGATGCTCGGCAGTTCAGGAAACATCACTACCGAGCATATTAACCTGAGTTGGAACTAAGTTCGAAAGCCATAATCGCTACATTCTACTCTCACCTAAACATCCACTTACAACAGATAATATTGGACCTTCGATTGCACTAACAATGGCAGTAATCATGATCTCCCCACTAACTCAGAGCTATAAATAGGAGAAGCTGGGGAAGAAATAGGGGTTGAGAAAAAAGGGAGAAAAAACAGTCATTTAGGAAGGGAGAGGGGATATTACTCTGAGTCTCTGTGTCGAGAACGACCCAAAGTAGGAAATCCTAAAACCCACCTTATAAATAAGTTGTGAGCCCAAGTGAGGTTAAGCCCAACAGTCTCATTTCCGGTGCGCACAATTGGCGCCCACCGTGGGGCTCTCCTACGAAACTGTGGTTCGACTGAGACTCAAGTAAGGGAAATGTCCGAGGGGCGTTTGGGAGGGCGTGCCTAGAATAGTTCGGTAGGATCTTCTCGGGGATCCACATGGCGGGAAAGAAGACAGAAAGGGCATGAGGATAGGGAGCGTCTGCGAGGAGAAGAAGAATTTGGTATGGGAAAAGGATCGGACCAGACCCATCGAACGATGTCGGGTGCCTCGGGACACAGGCAGCGTGATGATAGGGACCGAGAGCTGGAGCGGTTGCGCAGATTGGTAATGGATCTAGAGCTGGAAGCAAGGGGTCGACGCCAGGAAAGGGACCGAAACCACCAACAAAGGAGAGATGATAGCACGGGAAATCGATGTGAAGAGGGCTCTAGCCAATCTGGTACCCAACGATTCCAAAACCGATCACCCTCTTAAGAATCACACCGGCGCAAGAATCACTTACACTCCCGAGAGACACGTCACCACCGGAACCGTTCATGTTCGTACGGATACGACGATCGAGGATCGGATTCACCAGAGGAACGACAACCCCACAATGCTGCCATGGACACCATGAGCCGAGCCTTATGAAGGGCTGCCCGGTCACCATTCTCTGATGAAATAGAACGGGCCCCTATGCCGAGTCGATTTACACGACCACCATTCAATTCCTACGATGGGAAGACGGATCCTGTGGAGCATGTCAGTCATTATATCCACATGATGTCCTTGCATGCACACAATGATGCACTGATGTGTAAGGTATTCCCCTCTAGTCTCGGCTCCACGGCCCTAAGATGGTTCAAGGGGTCGACGCCAGGAAAGGGACCGAAACCACCAGCAAAGGAGAGATGATAGCACGGGAAATCGATGTGAAGAGGGCTCTAGCCAATCTGGTACCCAACGATTCCAAAACCGATCACCCTCTCAAGAATCACGCCGGCGCAGGAATCACTCACACTCCCGAGAGACACGTCACCACCGGAACCGTTCATGTTCGTACGGATACGACGATCGAGGATCGGATTCACCAGAGGAACGACAACCCCACAATGCTGCCATGGACACCATGAGCTGAGCCTTATGAAGGGCTGCTCGGTCACCATTCTCCGATGAAATAGAACGGGCCCCTATGCCGAGTCGATTTACACGACCACCATTCAATTCCTACGATGGGAAGACGAATCCTGTGGAGCATGTCAGTCATTATATCCACATGATGTCCTTGCATGCACAAAATGATGCACTAATGTGTAAGGTATTCCCCTCTAGTCTTGGCTCCACGGCCCTAAGATGGTTCAATGGGTTACGAAAAGGTTCCATTCACAGCTTCGTTGAGCTGATCCAAGAGTATGGCAATATATTCGTGACATGTAGCCGAGTGCCACAGCCGGTGGATGCGCTACTTTCCATAAAGATGAGGGTCGGTGAAACCCTTCGGAGTTACGCCGGTCGGTACTGGGAACTATACAATGAGATCGGTGGAGGAAATGAGAAGATAGCGGCTAGCACCTTTAGGATGGGGCTCCCCGAGGATTTTGAACTACGGGAGTCACTGACGAAAAGACCTCCCGAGGATATGAGGCAACTTATGAGGTGCATTGAGGAGTATAAGCGCCTGGAAGATGATCGGCTGCAGAATAAGGGGAAAGCCCCGTTACTCGGCAGATCTCAGTAGGGCATTATTCTAGCAAGACCGAAAAAAGATTTCAGGATGTAGGAACCAAAAACGCAAATTGAAGGAGTTAATGTGGCGTTCAAAGAGCCTGTGCACAAAATTCTAGATCAGATTAAGAACGAGTTGTTCTTCAGGTGGCCGAACAAGATGGGGGGTGACCCATCTCGGAGGAATCAAAACTTGTACTGCACATACCACAGGGATAAAGGGCACACCACAGAGCAGTGTCGGGTACTAAAAGATCATATCGGGCAGCTAGTAAAAGTAAGGTATTTGAAAGAGTTCGTAGTGGACTCCGTAGACCGAGAGGCCGGCCAGAGTGTTCAGTAGAAAAGGAATCCCCTCCCACCCCCGCTGGGAGTGATCGAAGTCATCCACGTTGCCCCGAAAGATGCGGCAGCAGCTAAGGGAGTACTGACAGTGGCCTGCACGGAGGGAGAATCACGCGAGAAAAGGATGAAAGTTGGTTGGCTGACAATCTCTTTTGGCGAGGAAGACTTGGAGGGGACGATCCAACCTCATGATGATGCATTGGTAGTAACAGCTCGGATAAGCGGGTTCTTGGTGAAAAGAGTGATGATAGACCAGGAAAGCGGAGCTGATGTAATGTACCTGGATCTATTCGAAGGGCTCGGATTGAAGAGCCAGGACTTAGCGAAATATGATACGCCGTTGGTCTCGTTTGACGGAAGAGTTGTGATCCCTGAAGGTCAGATTTCTCTCTCGGTGGACATGGAAGGCAAGGAAGTAATGGTGACCTTCATAGTAGTCCGATCATTCTCACCGTACACTGCAATCCTGGGAAGGCCGTGGATTCACGTAATGAAAGCTGTTCTATCCACCCTGCACGTGAAAGTTAAATTTCCCACTGAGTATGGAGTCGCCGTGGTATGAGGGAACCAACGAGTGGCTAGGCAGTGTCTTGTCGCCGCAGTCAGATGGAAAGGCGAACAGATTGGACAAGCAGAGGCCATTGAAAAAGAAACTTTATAGCAATTACAGAAGCCCCGAGGGGAAACGGGGGCAGACGTTGCCGAGGAGGTTTTGAAGGTTAGAATCTTTCCAAACACTAACGGGTATTTCCAGATAGGCACGAGCATGAATGACCGAGAAAAGGTAGAGATGTTGTTATTCCTTTTGCAGAATGTGGATGTTTTTGCTTGGAATCTGTATGAAGTGTCCGGTGTAGATCCCAAGTTCATTGTCCACAAGCTTAATGTGGACCCATCATTCCCCTCGAAAAAGAAAAAATCGAGAAAAGTATCGAAGGAGCATGTTGACGCGGTAAACTTGGAAGTCCAGAGGCTGAAGGAGGCAGGAGTGATAAGAGAAATATTCTTCCTGAAATGGTTAGCAAATACGGTGGTAGTAAAGAAAAAAAAACGGTAAATGGAGAGTTTGTGTGGATTTCACAGACTTAAATCGGGCATGTCCTAAAGATCCGTTCCCAATGCCCAAGATTGATCAATTAGTAGACGCCACGTATGGGCACCCAAGGATGAGCTTCTTGGATGCTTTCCAAGGGTATCACCAGATTGCCTTGGTGCTTGAGGACAGAGAAAAGACAGCATTTATCTCCTCGAGTGCAAACTATCACTACGAAGTCTGCCATTTGGGTTGAAGAACGCTGGAGCCACGTACCAGCGGATGATGATGAGGATGTTCTGAGAGAAAATTGACGACATGGTGGTAAAGAGCAGAAAGGAGTTGCAACATACAGAAGACCTCCGGGGAGTATTTGAGATACTTTGGCAGCATAAGTTGCGCCTGAACGCCGAGAAGTGTACTTTCGGTGTGGGGGCTGGCATGTTCTTGGGTTATTTGATTTCTACTCGGGGGATAGAGGCCAACCCCGACCAGATAGAGGTCATGAATTGCCTCAGACCGCCGAGCAATCCCAAGGAAGTTCAAGTGCTAACCGGGATGTTAGCCACCCTAAACCGATTCATCTCCAAAGTTTCTGATTGCTGCAGACCGTTTTATCAACTTCTGAAGAAGTGGAAGGGGTTTCAATGGGACAAGGAATGTGACAAGGCTTTTCGAGATCTGAAGGAATACTTGGCAAAAACGCCCATGTTAACGGCCCCGGAGTCCGGAGAGGATTTGTTTATGTACCTCTCGGTGTCCGACCATGCCGTGAGTGCTGTGTTACTAAGAGACCAAAGAGTGCAGCAACCAGTGTATTACATAAGCAAAACCTTAGTAGATGTCGAGACGAGATACATGCCCCTAGAGAAGTTAGTGTTGGCACTGGTGCACGCCACGAGGAAGTTGCCACATTACTTTTAGACTCGTCTTTGTTCGTCCTCACCGAGTATCCCTTGCAGTCATTGTTAAAAAGATCAGACTTCACGGATCGAATAGCCAAGTGGGGAGCTCGGTTGGGTTCGTTCGACATAAGGTACCGGCCGCGAAGCTCAGTGAAGGGATAGGTTTTTGTTGATTTCATTGCAGAATTTACCCCTAAGAACGACGGGAAGATAATCTGTAATGTAGAAAGTCGTCCGTGGAAGGTGTTTGTAGACGGCGCTTCGAATGCTATGGGGGCCGGAGCTGGTATTGTCATAATCACCCCAGAGGGCATACGACTATAACACTCCTTCAGATTAGGATTCAAAACCTCAAACAACGAAGCTGAATATGAGGCCTTTCTAGCCGGATTGAGGGCCGTATTGCATCTGGGTGCGAAAGATGTGGAGATTTATTCGGACTCTTGGTTGGTCGTTTATCAAATCTTAGGAAGTTTTGAAGCTCGGGACTCTCGGATGAAAGCCTATCTGAGCACAACTAAGCAAATCATTAGCCAGTTCGGGATAGTGAAGGTGGCCCAGATAGGTCGGGCACAAAACAGACATGCCAACTCGTTGGCCACGTTGGCCTCGTCTACTACCGAGGATACTCCTCGGCTCGTCAAAATAGAACTTATAAGGAAGCCAAGTATTAATGTGAAAAATGATTATGACCCGGCTAGGGTTGAGGTGGCCATGGTGTCAGTGGCCAATCCGTGCTGGATGAACCCGATCATAGATTTATTAGCCAGGATAAAGTTCCAGATGATGAAAAGGAGGCTAAAAAGATTCGTCGAGTGGCTCCTCAATACTGGCTGTCGGCAGATCGCAAATTGTACCGGAGGTCTTTCAAGGCCCTTACCTTTTATGCCTACATTCCGAGAAAGTAAACAAACTTTTGACCGAGCTGCATGACGGACTGTGTGGTGGCCATGTTGGGGGGCAGTCTTTAGCACACAAGGCGATGACCCAGGGGTTTTGGTTTCCACAGATGCAGAAGGATGCCACGGAATATGTCCGGAGGTGTGAACAATGCCAAAAACACGCCCCTTTGATCCACCAGCTAGCAGGTCGTCTAAACTCCGTCAGCAGCCAATGGCCGTTTGCACAATGGGGGTTAGACATCCTCGGCCCTTTTCCCCAAGCAACAGGTAACCGCCGGTTTGTATTGGTGGCAGTTGATTATTTCACAAAGTGGGCAAAAGCCGAGGCTTTGGCCAATATCCGGGATATCGACGTGAAAAAGTTTGTATGGAAAAATATAGTCACAAGGTTTGGGGTGCCGGACTCACTGATATCAGACAATGGGCTACAGTTCGATAGCAAAGTTTTTCGGGCCTTCTGCAGCGATCTTAGCATTAAGAACAAGTATTCAACTCCGGCATACCCTCAAAGCAACGGCCAAGCTGAGGCAGTGAACAAGACGATTTTGAACGGGTTGAAGAGAAGGCTGGACGGGGCAAAGGGGAGGTGGGTTGAAGAGCTACCTAACGTTTTATGGGCTTACTGTACAACTCCCAGAAGATCCACAGGTGAGACCCCTTTCTCTTTGACATATGGGGCGGAGGCTATGATACTGACTGAAATGAGCTTATGCAGTGCACGGGTCATAGGATTTGACCCCGTCCAGAACGCCGATTTAATGATGGAGTGCTTGGACTGGTTAGAAGAATGCTGGGAGGCAGCAACCATACGGCTCGTGGAGTATCAGCAGAGACTTGCCCAAAGATACAACCAAGATATAAAGGGTAGGGAATTCAGCGCCGGGGAATTGGTGCTGAGGAAGGTCGTGGGAAACATGCGAGACGTAGTTGCAGGGAAGCTTGCTCAAACGTGGGAGGGAGGGACCGTACAGAGTTACTGCCATCGTTGACACAGGGGCTTACTACCTGGAAGACCTTGACGAGAGGCTACTCCCTTAGCCATGGAATGTCCACAACCTAAAGAAGTTTTATCCGTGACCATCCATACACTAAAATGTAAGTCGAAACCTTGTACTTTGCTAAAATCAAGTTAATGATGAAGTTACTTATCTACGCTGTTTTCGATTCCGTCATTGCACTTAAAAAAATTGCATGTTTTGTTAAAAAAAGAAAAAAAAAACTCTAAGGACAGAAGTCTCATCCTCGGTTCAATCAAAATCGCCGAGCAGGAGGAAACCTTATCGTTACAAAAAAAAAAAAAAAAAAAAAAAAAAAACTCTAAGCCTCATCCTCGGTTCGATCAAAATCGAGCAGAAACCTCATCCTAAGGACAGAAGTTCATCCTCGGTTCGATCAAAATCGCCGAGCAGGTGGAAACCTTATCGTTACAAAAAAAAAAAAAAAAAAAAAAAAACTCTAAGACAGAAGCCTCATCCTCAATTCGATCAAAATCGCCAAGCAGGTGGAAACCTTATCGTTACAAAAAAAAATTCTAAGGACAGAAGCCTCATCCTCGGTTCGATCAAAATCCCCGAGCAGGTGGAAACCTTATCGTTACAAAAAAAAAAAAAAAAAAAAAAAAAAAAAAAAAAAAAAAAAAACTAAGGACAGAAGCCTCATCCTCGGTTCGATCAAAATCACCGAGCAGGTGAAAACCTTATCGTTCCCAAAAAAAAAAAAACTCTAAGGACAGAAACCTCATCCTCGGTTCAATTAAAATCGTCGAGCAGGTGGAAACCTTATCGCTACCAAAAAAAAAAAAACTCTAAGGACAGAAGCCTCATCCTCGGTTCGATCCAAATCACCGAGCAGGCTGAAACTTTAACACCCTTACAAACACTAAGGATTGCAATTTCATTCTCAGATCATCCAAAATCGCCGAGCAAGGGAGAACTATGCACCAGGTTTTGAGGCATCATGGCATTTACAGTCAGGGAAACTAACACCTGTTGTATGAACGCGATATATTAGGGCATGATTTAACCCACCATGCAGGCAGCTCCCGGCCCAACTTGCTACAGAAGAAATAACCACAAAAATAGATAAAGAAAGGCAGCACAGAGGGTCAAAGTGAAGCGCTCGCAGACATAATCCAAGCAAACACACAACGAAGAGAACGTCATTCAAAAAGTTAAAAGCAGAATTGAAAGCAGAATTAATGTCTCATCGCCAAAACTTGGCAACCGTTTACGGGTCATCCCCGCGAAATAAGGAAATTGTTCAATCACCACAACCCGGTGACATAGGCAAATGTACCAATAATAAAATAAAAAAAAATGTTGTAAAAAGAAGTAAAAGCATGAAAAGAGTTGGACGGCAAGTAACTTAATCAGGTGGAGGGCCTAGTTGGATCTGTCGCCTTATGCTGCCGCTGGTCAGTCACGGGAAAATGTAAGTCCTCATCGAATAGGTCTTGTACAGTCGGGATGCTAGTGGCTTCCATCTCATCTGGCTTTACATGAGCATCAATCTGTTCCACCAGCTCCCTCATGCTTGCTGTTTCTTTCTCTTCAGCGGGCACTGTCAGCGCCTACACGGCAGTAATGGGGCTCGGAAAGGGAATCTGGCCAGGGTCTTTAAGGGGGGAATCCTCGGGAACGCTCAGAGCTTGCAAGGCGGTAAACCACCCAGCCTTCGAGCTTGGGCCACCACCGGTTCCGCAGATTTCTCGGCATCGGCAAACCCTTCGTTATACCATTTTTGCTCACAGGCCTCCAAAACTACCTTTAGGTTGGTGAGTTCCTCGGCTTGGGAGGTGTTTAGGCTAATCGCTTCAGCAAGCTTCACGTCTGTTTTGTCTTGCTTAGCCAAGAGCTCCGAGCACCTCTTCTTTGCCAACGTTCTATTCTTTTCTGTGGCAGCAGCCTTCTTTTCGACAGAATCAGTTGCCTTCAGTTTTTCTTTCGTCGTTTTGGCAGCTGACTCCCGCGCGCCCCTCTCACGATCGACCTCCTCGGCAAGATCCTTTGCACGGCCAGCCAGGATGTGAGCCAATTGAGCAGCTTGACAAACATAGAAATTAGTACGAAAATGAAAAAAAAAGGAATGGTAAGTAATAGACAAACAAAGAGTTATCGCAATAGTATGCCACTCTAACTGGCGCCCCACGGACTCCTCCGATCCGTCCTCAAAAGCATGCATGTCGTCGGGAAGAAGAAGACCCTAGGCCAGGGTCTGAGCAATGGGACCCCCCTCACCTTTCTCCCACATCCGCACACAGACGGTTGAAGGTAGAGGCTTGCTGTCCAGCAAAAACTGAGGCTTCCACGCTGGTGTGGCTTGGGAAGAGGACGCAATGCCCGGCCCGACCTGGGTTTGCGGCTCGTGAATAACGATACCTCCTGTTGGCCGGGGAGGAGTCTGGATGGCTACGTCTCCCGGACCCGTAGGTGGTTGATCAGCAACCTTCTGCTTTTTCCAGGCTCGTCTAGCTTGAGAAGAGGGTGGAGGGGGAGGCACCTGGCTTCAACCCTGAGAAGGTAGGGGTTGGGTGGGCTGCCGTGTGCCGGGCACAAAACGATCGATGGTCATGACCTTCCTAGTCACCATGTCTTCGCCGAGATGGGTATCGGTAACCGACAAGTTGGTTGCTTCAAGTGCAAGATGCTCGGCCTCCGCAACAGGGTTCTCGGGTTCAACGGGGTTCTCGGGCTAAGCGGGCTCTTGAACAAGGGCTTCTTCTTGAATAGCCTCGTGTGCTAACTCTCAAAGACGCTGAGACATGCGCTCCGCAGACTCGTCCAGCAAAGGCGCTAGCTCGTCCGAGCAGGTGTAGCACTTTCAGAACTCCCTCGCCTCTCCGGTCGTAAGCTTCGGCGGTAGAAAATTCGCGTACCGAACGTCGATGTACGACAAAAGTGGACTGTCAACTAATAGCGCCTGTTTAAAGGACTACCAAGTGGAATAAACGAGCTTTACTCCGAGGATCAGGTGCAAGGCTCGGAGTTGTCCGTCCCAATGCACGAATACCTCAGAACGGAGGATAAAGTTTAAGTTGACGTGGACTGTTTTAATGTCTGGAACGAACACTTTGCCGTCTGCAAAAGAACGAAATGCTATATCAACATCCAATAATGAAAATCTACTTCAGTAAAGAGGAAATAAAAGAAGGGGGGGGGGGTGAAATGGTTAAATCAAGAGATTGGTACGAACCCACTTCATGCTGTGAAAGAGGGCAGGGGACCTCCCCGGCAAACCAGTTGCCGCGCACCCAGACAAACTCCCCAGCCGAGTTCCTATTCGAATCAGGTAGGCATGATATCAGCCATACCCGATTATCTCTAGTTTTTAGGTAATAGTTGGAAGCTTTGTTCCCATAGAGACTATACTTGTGGTTAATATCATGGTAATCTAACTGTAAATCAAAGGTGTGGTTCAACCTACTAACGCAACTAACTACCCGGTAAAAGTTGGGGGAAAGCTGGTCGGGACACAGCCCATAGTACCTAAGTGTGTTAATCAAAAGAGGATCCACAGAAAACCTAACCCCATCCTTTAGAATTGCCATTAAAGGAAAAAAAAAAAGTACCACGCCATCGGTGGAGAGCGATTTCGCTTTCGTGGCAGTAAACCACTTCCACGTCATCGGGAACATTAAACTTTTGCCTAAAGGTGGCCAAAGCCGCCGGGGCCTCCAGGAGATAAGAGTAACCCATTTTTGAAACTTAATACTGTGAAAGGGAACTCGTAGAAAGAAGTTGAGGGAATAGAAAAGGGAAGTGAACTTACTTTGGGTTCTAAGGGAGAAAGGAACTCTGGGCTGGTGAGTAAGCGCACAAAGAAGTGATCGGCAGAAAGTATGCTCAAGAAATCAGAGGTGAAAAAAGCGAAAGAATGTTCTAAAGAGAGCTATTTATAGGAGCAAAAGAGGGCATAGGAACGTTTAATCAGCAATAAATGGACACGATTCACGAAAGACCCTGCGAATGCCAAAGATAACCGACATGTGCGCTGCTTCGGTTCACGAACTGTCAGGCAATAATGACAACTGAACCTGGCGCTCCGGAATAGTGCGTCTTTTGAGAAGAGCATTAATGAGAAGCCATAACCGCATGAGTCCCTAGCCGTAGGGCTTTCAAAACCAAAAGGCTTGGTCGGTTCCTTGATTCTTCCCGGCAGCCGGGTATGAATCAAGGGGGGGTTAATGTATGGCACCGAGGTCCCAAGACCCAGATGGGCCATGGGCTCAGGCCCAATGGCATGGCCCCATCACTTTAAATTCTGCTTGAAACTACCTTTATGAACTACGAGTTTTGAGCCTCGACCCCTAACCTATGCTCGGCATAAATTTCCCAAACAATCAATGAAACCTTGTCCGGACATACTATAGGATGCTCGGCAGTTCAGGAAACATCACTACCGAGCATATTAACCTAAGTTGGAACCAAGTTCCAAAACCATAATCACTACATTCCACTCTCACCTAAACATCCACTTACAACAGATAATATTGGACCTTCAATTGCACTAACAATGGCAGTAATCATGATCTCCCCACTATCTCAGAGCTATAAATAGGAGAAGCTGGAGAAGAAATAGGGGTTGAGAAAAAAAGGGAGAAAAAACAGTCATTTAGGAAGGGAGAGGGGATATTACTCTAAGTCTCTGTGTCGAGAACGACCCAAAGTAGGAAATTCTAAAACCCACCTTATAAATAAGTTGTGAGCCCAAGTGAGGTTAAGTCCAACAGTCTCATTTCCGGTGCGCACAGCAACATTTTTGTCAGGGAAAATTATTAGGTACTCTCGGAGTATAGTGACATGATGTTTCATTTTTTTTACATTTATGATGAACGCTATCATAAATTTAATTTGCAAAATTTATCATGAATGTGAAAGAATGGAGCATCATGTAACTATATTTTGGAAGTATCTAATAATTACTCATCCATCACTAATCAATATTAGACTCCATCAAACTTCAATATACATGCATCCTTGTATGCGATTCATGACGCGACACAAGTCATGATGTATTGATGTGAGTTGCCCACCAAGTAATAAGATAAAAAGAGCATTAACTGAGTGTAATTTTTTTCCCCACCCATGACCATAATAGAAAACAAATTACTATTCAGATTTAGATTGGCAAATTCTATATGTCAAAACTAGTGTTAATGAGGTTTGTTATCAATCTATTTAAGTTACGTAAAATTTTATGTAAAAAACTACTTATTGAAGTTTAACAAACGATGCTATGAGAGAACTCAATTCACCTAATCCTAGGTGTACAAAACACAGCCATCCTAAAGTCAATTTTCACACCCAATATGTTTACTTTATAACTTGGCTTTGGGGTCATGAAACCCTAAAAGATTAGACGGCTGATTGGGTCACGATTCTCAATCAATCGACTTAAGCAATATATGCGTTGAGATAATATATGTTGAGCTCTCAAATGATCGACTATGTGTTGAGAATCCCAGTCCAATTCTTCTTGAGTAGTTATGGGCACAAGTCTTGGACATCAACTAGACACCAAAACACTTACATGACACATGTTTTGTCCTAAGACTATGGACTAAACAAAAATTTAAACTAAGTTCCAATAAACCAATGGTAAAAATACATTTGCTTTGAAGATCAAATAAAACAAAATTAAAATAAATTTTTCTTCTTAGCCGTACTCATTGCTTCATTGGCACTTAAAAAACATTGTCATCTTATACAATTCATACAAGCAAAGAAGCAAAATTCGATGATGGATTGTGACATAAACATCTTAATATGAAAGTGAACAAAGACATGGATTTAATGCTCAATTACACGCTTAGCACCTTCCAAAGTATTCTTCAATAGCATTGCAACAGTCATTGGACCCACACCACCTGGAACAGGAGTTATCCATCCGGCTACCTTACATGCTTCCTGGAAATCAACATCTCCAACTAGCCTATAGCCTGACTTCTTACTTGGGTCATCGATTGCATTTGTGCCAACATCAATAACTGCAGCACCTGGTTTGATCCAACTGCCTTTGACCTGAAAATTAAGTAAATAAATTCATAAATAAATAAAATCAAAGAACATCTACCACCAGGTTTGATTAAACAATCAGTCAGAGTCTATACAAGGAACTGCTACAAATCAAAAACTGTGTTCCACAGGCAAATTGATTTAAGCCATTATGATGTATTCATATGGCATCTTTGTTAATTCTTTAAGATATAGATGAGACAAAGCCATAGTGTTACAACTAATGTACAAAGCAATGTCCCCACAAGAGGGTTGGGGGTCTTTTTTGGGGGGGGGGGGGGTGTTTGGAAAAATTGTATCTAGTGCATAAAGCTTCCACTTTTGCAGGGCTTGGGAGAGCAGAGAGGTGATTGGTAGTCTTAACTCCATTTTTTCTTGAAGAGGCTGATTCTACAAGAAGGATTTGTAATTTATAGTTTCATTTTTCTAAAAGCTGGTCCTGATTTATTCATTTTGACAATCTCTTATCCATACAACCTCCAGTTCAAATTCTCTTCATGTTTCTTTAAAATAGTAGGTTAAATGATGGTTAGAGTACATGAATAAGCTTAAATTTGGAAAATTGGATAGTCAATTTTATGATATTGATCTCATTTCAAAGGAAGCCAGAAAAGAGTCATATATGACGCAAGCAAATAAATGGGATGAATTTATTATATACCAAGAAAAACAGATCTATAAACTTTCTCTAGTTACCATCATTGCCTTCCCTGCTGCTGCAATAATGATGTCTGCTTCACGAATTATTCTTTCAGGATCTTGAGAATGTGAATGGACTATGGTAACTGTAGCATCTGCTTTCAGAAGCAGCAGTGAAACTGGCAGTCCAACAATGTTACTTCGACCCACCACGACTACCTTTTTCCCCTTTATAGTTATACCACTTCGTGACAGAAGTTCAAGACACCCCTGCATAAAAATTAAAGCCAATACTTACTACACTGAGGATTTTCTCAATTAATATTCATATGAATAATTCCTGAAAAACAATAGTTGCTTATTTCATGGAAGATAGTGAAAAAAGTTAAGTTTGAAATATACATATGTATTATTTTCAAGATTCAGTACATTGCCTTGGGGGTGCAAGGATGGAACAAGGGTTCTCTGCCTTTCATTCCAAGCTTGCCAATGTTTAGTGGATGAAAGCCATCTACATCCTTCTCAATGCTGATTTCAGTCAGAACTGTCTCTTCATTTATATGCTTCGGCAATGGAAGTTGAACCAATATGCCTGTCAATGTAACAACCCAGGGTTCTAGGATAAACATGCAGATTTAACAAATCAAGAGGCACACATACGTAATATTCAATCAGTAATTGGTTTTATAGTTGTTTGGTTGAAACACCTATTGCAGTCTTGGGTTGTAGGAAACTAAGAACTCACCAACTAATAACTTAAAACTCAATCATTTTTAGTATAATTCAATTCCTTATTGAACACATAGATAAATTTCATTTTTACAATATTTTTAGTTTCAAATACAGAAACTTATTTTTATGATTTACTGCAAATTTTTTTTTTTTTGGAAGCAATTAAAAAAAAAAAAAAAAAAACCTATGGCAGAGAAGATCACATGGGTTTTCTCTCCTTGGTTTGTGTGTTAGTATGTTATCATCACAAAAGGTGTCCAAATAAAAAATAAAAAAAATAAAAAAAAATTCAGCCAAATACAATAGACTCTAATTCAACGATTCATAATTTTAACTTGAACAAAACAAATCATAAATCAATGAAACTATTTCATAAAGCACAACATCAGCATACATCAAATCATGTATATATACATTAAAAAACTGACCAACCATGTACATCAGGATTTGCATTTAACTCATGAACCTTAGCGACCAAATCAGCTTCAGAAACTTGCTCTGGAAGGTCTATGTCAAATGACTTAATCCCCACTTCAGCACATGCCTTTCTCTTCATACTCACATAGCTTTGAGAATCCTTCCTGTTGCCCACGATCACTACAGCCAGCCCCGGGACCTAACCGGTTCAAGTAAGAAGGGCACAAAAATCCCAGTTTACAATTTCTCGTTAAACACTACACCACAATAACAGAACCTCATCCTAGTACAACATTAAGGAGTATCTAACAAACCATAGAACTGGGCCAACAATTAATAGGACAAAAGGTTTAATCTTTTTTTTTTTGGGTCAAATTTTGTAAAATAAAAAATATAACTCAGTTCTTAATTTGTCATCTTTGTTTCCAACTACACATATTTCCATAAGCAGATTAACATGCAAATTAAAGCTAGTTTAAGATAGGTTTAGAACCAGATTGAATTGGTTCCTCAAACACCCTCAACTCTCTCAATACATGATTTATAAAAGAAATGCCAATCTGGGTTTTGCAAATCAGAACCTTTAGGACCTGTTTGCTTGTCCCACGAATCCAACTAGCCCCCACTAGGAAATAAGGCATTTCACACATCCTAATTTGATAACAAAAATGAGAAATTTCATAGCCGAGTTGAACACATATATATGAACTGGAATATTGGATATGGGTTTGTACTTTGTATTCAAAATTAGATACATACCTTGCCGTGTTTGTTTGAGAGATAGTGGACTTCAGAGGCGATTTCATTGCGGACGGTTTGAGCGATGGCTTTGCCGTCGATAATATTGGCCTTGTGATCCGACATCTTTGTCCAACTGATTAGATAGCTTGGACTTTAAATTGGAGTTGGGAACTCAGCCACCAACTCAGCTTTCTTGTGCCAAATTTTCTCACGAACCAAACAGAGGCTTTAGTCAACAAATTCTGTTCACCATTAAAGAAAAGTACTTGCACTTAAAGCAAAACAGAGTGATAAGCTATCTTGCTTTTCAAACCCATAAATTAAAAAAAAAAAAAATAATAAAAAAGAGCTTTAAAAAAATTGTTGAAAATTAAATTTGAAGTCAGAGAGAGAGAGAGAGGCTCACGAAGACGCAGAAGCCGCGAAAGACTGAAGAGAAAAGAGAGGGGAGAAATATATATATATATATAATTGTTTAAAACATATTTAGTAAATTAATTGTAAGGACTCAATTCGTGACAGCCCAAAACAGTATTGGGTTTACGCGTTGAGGCAAACAATATAATTTGTAGAGTGTGGGTTTGAAAGGTTAGGCCTTGGTCACCAGACGGTGGTTAGTCGTGGTGTTCATACAGAATTAAACCATGTTCGCTCGAGAAGTCTTTCTTCTCGATACGGTCTGGGAGGCTCTGATTCTTCGCCTTTTTTCCCAGTCGTTTGTTTGGATTGCTTACTTTTCCTTTTATATTAGCCTGTATCCCTTATCCAAAGTTCACGTGTGGGTTCGACTTTCTAGGACTGATACTTGTCCCATCAACCCATACTCAGAGTGGTTGGGGGTGGTTGTAAAAGCTGAAGAGTATGGTCCTGCAAGATGAAGAGTACTTAATTGCAGTATTGACAGCCTTTTACTTAGGCCGCTTCTACACTGTGCTTGCCTTTTCTTTTAGGAGTGCTATGGGATGCCGAGGACAAAATCGTCCTCGGCTACATCCATAGGCCATTTGGACTTTCATTGTACGTCCTCGACAATGCCTCTCCTCGGCTCGGGTCTTGAGCCTTAATATAAAATGAGCCGGGGTCATAAATTCTCTGATCCCACAATAGTCTCTCAAAATCCTGTTGTCCGATCTCTTGGTCGGAAAGGAGGGTTTTGGTGATGCTAAGCCTTTATCACAGTTTGCTTAGTTTTGCCCTTCATTAATGTCAGTGTCTCTTCACCTGCCTAGGGAATGCGCCGGGTTACGAGACATTCTTTTAGATTTACTCACGATGCGCTCCTGCCGTTTCTGTGTACGAGGTGCATTTTTAATAATTTCCCTTTACGAGGCCAATCAAATCTGACGGTTATAGATGGCGTTGGGGAGTTGAATGGACACTATCTCGTTTGTAGCTCTTCTTGGGAATTTGAACGGATTAAATGCCACTAAACTTGCCTTCCATATAAGAAGTAAGGCAAGATGTTATTTCCTTTAAATAGAGACCCTTTAGTTTTTCTAAAGTCTTAAACCTCCAGCTGCGCTCAAAGTTTTCCTTATCAGCGCAATCAAACCCTAGAGTGTGATATGTCTGAGGCAAAAGCGGGGATGAAGGAACCAGACCCTCTCCAGAAGCACTTGTCCCTCTGAAGCTTAAGATGGCTTGGTTAGGACAGGGTTGGCAGAGACTCAAGAAATTTTTCATCTTCCTTCAGCTAAAATTCGAAGCAGGTCTTAATCGCATCAAATTTTTGGTGCAACTAAGCTAGGGTTGCTCATCATCAGTACCATCCGCTCTCTTTCGAGCATAGCTAATATGGTACTAGCGTGTCAGGAGTCAGGGTTGACACAGGGATTAAGTATCTCTGCTTCTTCCTCTCTTCCTTTACTGGTACCTCCTTTTACCTCCCCTTCTTCTTCTTTCCCATCACCGGATCCATCCTGGTGCTTTTACTTCTTCCTCTTCTTCTCCTCATCCATCAAAGGGGGTCACCCTCCCATACACGATCGCTACTAAAGCAGAGTTTAGAAAGACTTGTCGTTTTATTGTATCTGTTTTTTTTTTTACTTTTGTAATTAGCTTCCTGTATAGGCTTGTTTAAGCCCCTTATTGTACGCTGTACTACTTCTTTACATTAATAAAAGTTGACATTATTTTACTCTATGTATTCTTTCTTTTCTGCAATAGTCATGCTGTGAATGGATGTGCTATTATATGATTTTTTTTTTTATTACTCTGAACGATACTTAGGGCCGAAACCCCTGTCAAGAAAAAGATATCTTTATGAGCTTATTGAAACTATTCGGCACGATAATTCCGACCTGAAGAAACAATACTTAGGGCTGAGACCCTTGTTAAGAAAAAGATATCTTTATGAGCTTATTGAAACTATTCGGCACGATAATGCCGACCAGAAAAAGGTTATGTAAGGACTAATCAAGATGACAACTGAAAGCTCGGTACTGTGTATGAGGTAATCATCCGCGGAGGGGTAACCCAAAATGAGCTGCCCATACGGGTCGCCAAGTACTAGAATGCTTTGCCACCTTCTTAATATCCCTCATAGCCTTAACCATTTTTGGCATCTGGTCCGAGGATTGAAGTATGATTGTACTGAACTTAAACGTTTGTTTGCATCAATACCCTTAGAACTTGAGGATCTGAGGACAGGCCGGGATCTTCATTCCGTCTAGGACTCAATTCGACTTTTTGTATATAATCATTCCGTAGGTCTGAGCAATCTAGAATTTTCCTTAAATGGTTGGTTTCTCCATAGGTTTGAGTCCGAGGACCATGCAATGCCTTGGTTCTATCCAAAACTTAGATATTTTCATTAAGTAGTTGGTTTCCCCATAGGCTTGAGTCTGAGGACCATGCAAGGCCTTGGTTCTGTCCAAAACTTAGATATTTTCATTAAGTAGTTGGTTTCCCCATAGGCTTGAGTCCGAGGACCATGCAATGCCTTGATTCTGTCCAAAACTTAGATATTTTCATTAAGTAGTTGGTTTCCCCATAGGCTTGAGTCCGAGGACCATGCAATGCCTTGGTTCTGTCCAAAACTTAGATATTTTCATTAAGTAGTTGGTTTCTCCATAGGCTTGAGTCCGAGGACCATGCAATGCCTTGGTTCTGTCCAAAACTTAGATATTTTCCTTAAGTAGTTGGTTTCCCCATAGGCTTGAGTCCGAGGACCATGCAATGCCTTGATTCTGTCCAAAACTTAGATATTTTCATTAAGTAGTTGGTTTCCCCATAGGCTTGAATCCGAAGACCATGCAATGCCTTGGTTCTGTCCAAAACTTAGATATTTTCATTAAGTAGTTGGTTTCCCCATAGGCTTGAGTCCGAGGACCATGCAATGCCTTGATTCTGTCCAAAACTTAGATTTTAGGTGGGGGGGATTAGCCCCTCGGCCAAGCCCCTAGAACCATCCGCGCTACTGACGCTTCAGAGCGTAGCCCCTAATGGAACTTTGTGTTGAAGCACTACAACGAGTTACTGGAAGTGACGAGGGGACTTCCTTAACCTACCGCCTGTGCCAACACACAAGCCTTTCCCACAGACGGCGCCAATTGTAAAGACTCAATTCGTGACGGCCTCAAAACAGTATTGGGTTCACTCGTTGAGGCAAATAATATAATTTGTAGAGCGTGGGTTTGAAAAACTAGGTCTTGGTCACCAGACGGTGGTTAGTCGTAGTGTTCATACAGAATTAAACCATGTTCGCTCGAGGAATCTTTCTCCTCGATACGGTCTGGGAGGCTCTGGTTCTTCTCCTTTTTTCCCAGCCGTTTGTCTGGATTGCTTACTTTTCCTTTTATATTAGCCTATATCCCTTATCCAACGTCCACGTGTGGGTTCGACTTTCCAGGACTGATACTTGTCCCATCAGCCTATACCTAGAGTGATTGGGGGTGGTTGTAAAAGTTGAAGAGTATGGTCTTGCCAGATGTAATTGCAGTATTGGCAGCCTTTTACTTGGGCCGCTTCTGCACTGTGCTTGCCCTTTCTTTTAGGAGTGCTATGGGATGTCGATGACAAAATCGTCCTCGGCTACATCCATAGGCCATTTGGACTTTCATTGTACGTCCTCGGCAATGCCTCTCCTCGGTTCAGACCTTGGGCCTTAATGTAAAATGGGCCGGGGTCATAAATTCTCTGACCCCACATTAATAAATTTTATAATTAATTCAGACATAAAATTTTTCAATTTTTCTTATAATCAGAATTCACCATTCATCCTTGACACTTCAATTTTTGCAGTAGGGTAAGAGTTATGTACAATACTTAGGTGTTGTTCCTTAGGTTTACCTATTAAGATTCTGTTACATGGATTTTTTTCTCATTGAATGAAAGTTTAATTTTTAATTAATTAGTCATATGACTAAATTTTAAGAAGAAAACCTGATGAACAAGACTTAAAGTACTGTACCTAAATTTTATCATTTATGGTAAATCTCTTGTCAAGTAGTGACTTGGATTTGGTGGGGGTATTGCACTATGCAATTACCACAATGTGAGATGAAAACTTGATTGTATAAACATTTTTTATTATCTTTTTAACTTTTTTATCTCATCAATTATTATATCAAATCTCAAAATTTCTTACTAAGAGTTTTGTGATTCAAATGGTTGGTACCTTTAGATGTTTATAATGAAAACATGTTGGGTTTAAATCTCTCCGGCCTAACTAGGGTTGTCTAAAGACCTGCCCAACTGACCAAACTCAAGCCAACCCACAACTAATCCTATGCCTACAATGGTCGCCAATAGGTATTCCCTTCTAAAACCTAGCAACAACGGGTTGAGTGCTTAGTCTCCCCCTCCAAAATTCGATCCGACCTAAGATTGATTATGTTGCATGAAAGATTAAGTAATTATTCATATTCTCAATTGAAAATGAGATGCTAACAAAACTTGAATACAAAAATTTCATAATGAATTATACATCTCAAAAGTGAAGAAAAATCAAGAGCTTGGTTGATAAAATTTGCGAAATTCTGAGCACTGAGATCCAACTGAGGACTTGGAATTCCACCTGTTGCGCTAAAAATAGCCCAGAAAAGTTATGTTTAGAGAGCATCAATGAGATTAGGCAATATATGGAGCACTTTCTTTACTATTGAACAATTACAACAAGAGGGAGTGAAGAAATTCCAATTATAAACATGAGTGTATTATTATTTTGTTCTTGAATATTTTTTTTTAATAATTATAATCTTAATTTTAGAATTTGGTTCAATAAAAAGCTTCCACTAGCCTTTTTCTCAATTTTGGTTGAAATTGTGAACATGTTATTATTAGGCACATAAATTTTTTTTTTTTTTTTTTGGAGGAGATATTAGGCACATAACATTTTTTTTTTTTTTTTTTTTTTTTTGGAGGAGATATTAGGCACATAACATTTTTTTTTTTTTGAGAAAAAATTAGGCACATAACTTAATTGCATTTTGAGAAGAAAAAGAACCTTTTGTTAGAATTTTTTTTTGGGGACCTTTTCTTATAGGTTTATATGGAAAAGTTACTTAACATTAAAATGAACGCTTTAAGTGTAAAACTATTCTCTCTCTCTCTCTCTCTCTCTCTCTCTCTCTGCAGTAGTAATTATCCTAGTAAGAGCATCTCCAACAGATTAGGAAATTTTTTGTATTATTTGGAGAATGAACAGTGACTTTTACTTTTTAGCTACCCACTTTTTCAAATACACTTTCTAACAGATTCTCTATCCCAATCTCTATCCCATTTAAATATTATTTCTTCATGCATTATTTATTCTTTTTTTAACAACTACACATCTTCCAACATTTTTTTATTCAATACCTGATTATTATAATAGAAAAAAAAACATTTAAAAAATGAATAGTAGCCCATTAGACTTGATGAGTTACTATTCATGAGCCAAAAAAAATTCCGGATATAGAGAGCCCATTGAAAACCTATTTTATAGGTTTACTTTTTACAGTAGAAAGAATTTTGTGTTTAGCTCTTCTCTTTGAGATGCTCTAATATATACAGGTTTTTAGGATCAAAAGGAGCAGGTAGGTAACAAGCAATGAGGCAACTTCGACATGGCATATTGGCACATATTCCCATGTACGTACATGTTTTGACGGTTCATTTATAGGATTTTGACAGAAATTTAATACAGTTGAAATTCAAACACATGTACACCTAATTTTGACATTCATCTTTGAATTATTTTAAAAAACACAATCATTATCCACTCCATAAATAGACGTAATAATTTAACAACTATATTTGACTTCAATGCACCAAAATATAAATATTTCCATGTACGTACATGTTTTGACGGTTCATTTATAGGATTTTGACAGAAATTTAATACAGTTAAAATTCAAACACATGTACACCTAATTTTGACATTCATCTTTGAATTATTTTAAAAAACACAGTCATTATCCACTCCATAAATAGACGTAACAATTTAACAACCATGTTTGACTTTAATGCACCAAAATATAAATATTAGTAATACAAATAACAGTCTCCAAATAATCAAGCTTTCTTGAGAAAGCTCCTTGCAATGTTACCACCTCCACCATGAGGATAAAACCCACCTGGTACGTGTTCATTTCCAGTTCCATACACTATCCTTAAGATCTCAGGTGGTGTCCTAGCATATGAAACAGAATCTGTATTAGCTGAGAGTATGTTGCTGTCCATAAGATTCTCTGCACCAAGGTATAGAGGTACTATAATGCCTTCATCTTTGATACCACACATAGCCAAATTGTTCCTAAGACGAGAGATATAGCCTGTGAACTGTGCCACAGTTATGTCATATGGCAACACCTTTTCTTCGGCTCTCTCATAGAGTAATGTTCGTATCACTGCATCTTGTCCAGCTTCCACGCCCAAAAGCGATGCAACCAACTAAAAATAATAATATAGAAGAAAATAAAATACATAATTAAAGACAGAAAGTGTGGAATCAATAAATTAAACTAAAATTAATATGATTCAGTTTGACAACCTAGATCCATGATGGAAAATCCCAAATAGCTACATATTTATTGTTATGAATTGTGTATTATGAAAAATTCAATACATGCCCAAGTTTAGCACCACAATAATCCATGAAAAATATAAAACTACAGTAGTTCATAGTATTCTACTTAGTGCCAGTTTTAGGGCTACACCTAAGGCTCACTATACCTCAAAAAATTATAAAAGGTTCCGATGGTCTGATATTGGAAAAAGAAGGTTTCACAATTGTACAAAAAGTAAGTTGTAGGATGATAATTAAATTAAAAAAAAAATGTGGGTTTTGCATTCTTTTTCTTACCTCTAAAAAGGCCCTCAAAATATTGGGTAAATAGAAATCCTACTTAACTGTAACTTCTAATTTATTTCACCAAAAGAAAATTGATACGAGTGTATTGATTAAGTGAATTAACTATTATGAATTGTAAAAAGGATGCTAATAAAACTTGAATATAAAAACTTAATTAATAATTTTACATCTCAAAAAGTAAGAAGATTTAAAAGAAAAAATAAATTAAAACATAGAAAGTTAAATAAATATTATTAATTGATATTTAATTATTGAAAAAAAATTCAATTTAAAATTATCGCATTATGAATCAAATTGTATTAAGTCGACCTTGATTCTACTAATCATGATCTACTTATTTATGAGAATATCCTAATAATGTAAATATTCTAACAATATTTAAGTACCTACAGTATATATATATATATATATATTTTTTTTTTTTTGAAGAAAATGGATCCATGGAGGGAGTGATGAGATTCTTACACTTAGAGAACTTTTTTTGGAAAGGTTTGGAATGGTGCCAACATAACCCACTAGTCCTACATAAGGGATAACATAGGTTGCTAAGAGATAGTTCAGTGTGTTCAAGTAAGGGTCAAATGGAGGGCTCAATTTGAAACCAGCTGCTTCATCAAATATTTTAGCAAAATTCTGAGGGCTGAGATCCAACAGCGGCCTGGGAATTCCACCTACTCTTGTAATAATAGCCCTGAAAAATCATTGTTAAAGACTATTTATTAAACATTAATAATCTTCTGTGCATATACACTCTACTAATAATAGTCACCAAATCAAATAACAACAAGAATTAATGACAATCATATTAGTGAACAAAAATACTCCATAATTACAGGTGGGGATAGCCTTTTATTGTAGGAAAATTTTTGTTTTACAGAAAATTAAGTTGGACTAAAGCAATGAACTAAAAAAATGCAATGCTTATACATAGCATAATATACACATGCAAAACATAATAATTGAAAACTTGGAAGTATAAGTGTAATTGAATAATAATATTTCTTTTAGGACCTGAGATGACCAACTTCTTGATAACCAAATTCCTCAAAGATCTGACGAACTAGAGGGTCAAGATTGGCCTTGGTAGCACCAATTGGTGGTGGACCGCCCTGAGCATAAGATGGCTCTATGCTGTCAAGTCCATGACCAAGTGCACCATTTAAGAAAAACTCTGCTTCAAGGAATTCAAGGTTAAGAGCAAACTGAATCCGATCAGTATCATCGGCTACAATTGGTCCACAATTGGGAGCACCATTGACAGGGCTGAGTTTCAATGTAATAAGAAAGACAAAGGCAATGAAAAAGAAATAAATATTACGACCAGCTGCTTATATAGACAGATGCTGGGTCATGTAAAGAGATCTGATGAGTGTATAATATTTCGCCAACGTCATTGCTAAATATGTAGAAGTTACTATACGTGTCTATGAAATGTACTTCACGATAAGGCTCAGCCTTCTCAATCAATATTAATTGGCCCATATCCTTCCTGGTGATTTGATTTTAGAAGCAATTGTCTTTTTAAAAGCATATAATGCATACAAGCAAAAGCAAATACAATGAATGATTGTAGCAGGAACGAAAAATATTCATTGAATAAAATGCATTTCAAAACGGCACGCATCTTATTATACAAGTGAATAAAGACACGGATTTAATGCCCAATTTGCACCATCCAAAGTATTCCTTTCCTCAGTAGCATATATAGCAACAGTCATTGAGTCCACACCACCCACAACAGGAGCTATATATCCATCCAGCTACTTGGCTCATTGATACCATTTGTGCCAACATCAATCATCAATAATTGCACCACTAGGTTTTGATAATTTGATCCAACTGCCTTTGACCTAAAAATTAGTTGAATAATTTTATAACTAAAATTAAAACATTTCTCGCAGGAGGGCCAACAAGCAAGCAGAATCTATACAAGGAACTGTTACAAATCAAAAACTTTGTTTTATCCACAGGCAAATGATTTGAGCCATTATGATGAATTTTTTGTCTACATACTTAGCCAATGATGTAATTCTATCTTTAGTTCTTGACTTTAAGCTTTGGAGCCAGCCCCGCAGAAGTTTTGGTTTGGGCTACTTGGTGTATTTAAAATTCTAATTTTTTTAGTTAATTCTGGGACTATCTCTTTCTATCTCTTTTGTATCTAACTTCCTACGTATTATTTCATTATTTTGTCTTTCTTTTGAGCTATCATCATTATTTCTAAGACTATTATTTGTCTTTTCTAGTCTATCATTTTTTTTCTCTTTCTTTGTCATGTTTCTTTGTTTTACTATGTCATTTCCTATATCTAATCATTTACGTAGAGTTCCATCTTTTGAATTGGTTTGTTGATTTTCTATTCTTTCTAACATATATTTAACTCTAGCTTTCCTTATTATTTCTTTTTCTTTATCTTTATAAGTTATAGTTATGGCTCTGTTAGTTACTTTTGAACTTGTTAAACTATTATTATCTATTAACTTCCCATGTAGAGATTCTTTCTTACTTGTCTCTATTAGGCTCTTTTGTTTTTCTGTGTCTAGCTTTTTACATATAATTTGTACTGAACTAGAAACTTCTTTATTATTTTGCTTTTCCACCATTTCTTTTAGTCTGTCATTTTCTATAGTACTTCTTTCTTTTATGAGATCTTTTATTTTATCTTTTATACGTGTTACTCTTTCTTTAATTGGGTCAGTTTTTTCGTCAACTCTTTTGTCAGTTGCTTTTAACTTCTGTAAATTCTTATCTACAACGTCTTTTGAATTATTATTTATATACCAATTATCTGTCATAGTTTTTGTAAAAGACGATTTAAGATGGGGTTCAAATTCTATTTCTTTTTTCAACTCTAGTATCTTTTTTAGGACCTGATATTATCGACTACTTGGAAATTGAATTCCTTAATTATATGATCAACAACAGGGTCAAGATTGGCCTTCTTAGTGCCAATGCGAGGTGGACCACGTTGGGCTAAAGATGGATCAATGGTGTTGAGCCCTTGACCAACTGCACCATTCAAGAAAAACTCAGCTTTCAACAGTTCTAGGTTTAGTGAAAATTGAATCCGATCAGCCTCATTAGCTTGAATTGATTCACAGTCAGGCTCACCCATGAGTAGTCTGAGTTCAAAACTAAGAAAAAGGAGAAAGACATAGAAGAAAGATGGATAAGTCATGCATTTGCACTTTAGCAAAATAACTGATTTTGAGTACATGCATTAGCAATTGCCACCAGCTTTTATATATGCATAAAGTTGGGAGAGAGAGAGAGCCTACATAGGTGTAGCATGAAATTAATAGAACAAATTGTTAAGTTCACTTCATGGTCGATGGAAGTTCACATCAAGGTTGTTGGATATTAATAGAAGTTATAAATTTCTCAAACCCAAAAGACCAACTTAATGGGAAAAATGTGTTTAGGAGTGATAGATTTGCAACATTTTTGTCAAGGAAAATTATTAGGTACTCTCGGAGTATAGTGACATGGTGTTTCATTTTTTTACATTTATGGTGAACGCTACCATAAATTTAATTAGCAGAATTTATCATGAATGTGAGAGAATGGAGCATCATGTAACTATATTTCGGAAGTATCTAATAATTACTCATTCATCACTAATCAATATTAGACTCCATCAAACTTCCATGCATATACTTGCATCCTTGTATGCGATTCATGATGTGACACAAGTCATGATGTATTGATGTGAATTGCCCACCAATAAGTAATAAGATAAAAAGAGCATTAACTGAGTGTAATTTTTCCCCCTCCCATGAGCATAATAGAAAACAAATTACTATTCAGATGTAGATTGGCAAATTCTATGTCAAAAGTAGTGTTAATGATGGTTGTTATCAATCTATTTAAGTTACGTAAAATTTTATGTAAAAAACTACTTATTGAAGTTTAAATAATGATGCTATGAAAGAACTCAATTATCCTAATCCTAGGTGTACAAAACACAGCCATCCTAAAGTCAATTTTCACACCCAAAATGTTTACTTTATACCTTGGCTTTGGGGTCATGAAACCCTAGAATTGGGTCACGATAATCAATCGACTTAAGCAATATATGTGTTGAGATAATATGTGTTGAGCTCTCGAATGATCGACTATGTGTTGAGAATCCCAGTCCAATTCTTCTTGAGTAGTTATGGGCACAAGTCTTGGACATCAACTAGACACCAAAACATTTACATGACACATGTTTTGTCCTAAAGACTATGGACTCAACAAAAAATTAAACTAAATTCCAATAAACCAATAGTAAAAATACATTTGCTTTGAAGATCAAATAAAACAAAATTAAAATAAATTTGTCTTCTTAGCCGTACTCATTGCTTCATTGGCACTTACAAAACATTGTCATCATATACAATTCATACAAGCAAAGAAGCAACATTCGATGATGGATTGTGACATAAACATCTTATTACGAAAGTGAACAAAGACATGAATTTAATGCTCAATTACACGCTTAGCACCTTCCAAAGTATTCTTCAATAGCATTGCAACAGTCATTGGACCCACACCACCTGGAACAGGAGTTATCCATTCGGCTACCTTACATGCTTCCTGGAAATCAACATCTCCAACTAGCCTATAGCCTGACTTCTTACTTGGGTCATCGATTGCATTTGTGCCAACATCAATAACTGCAGCACCTGGTTTGATCCAACTGCCTTTGACCTGAAAATTAAGTAAATAAATAAAATAAAAGAACATCTCCCACCAGGTTTGATTAAACAATCAGTCAGAGTCTATACAAGGAACTGCTACAAATCAAAAACTGTGTTCCACAGGCAAATTGATTTAAGCCATTATGATGTACTCATATGGCATCTTTGTTAATTCTTTAAGATATAGATGAGACAAAGCCATAGTGTTACAACTAATGTACAAAGCAATGTCCCCACAAGAGGGTTGGGGGTCTTTTTTTGGGGGGGGGGGGGGTGTTTGGAAAAATTGTATCTAGTGCATAAAGCTTCCACTTTTGCAGGGCTTGGGAGAGCAAAGAGGTGATTGGTAGAGTCTTAACTCCATTTTTCTCGAAGAGGCTGATTCTACAAAAAGGATTTGTAATTTATATTTTCATTTTTCTAAAAGCTGATCCTGATTTATTCATTTTGACAATCTCTTATCCATAGAACCTCCAGTTCAAATTCTCTTGATGTTTCTATAAAATAGTAGACTAAATGATGGTTAGAGTAGATGAACAAGCTTAAATTTGGAAAATTGGATATTCAATTTTATGATATTGATCTCATTTCAAAGGAAGCCAGAAAAGAGTCATATATGATGCAAGCACATAAATGGGATGAATTTATTATATATCAAGAAAAACAGATCTATAAACTTTCTCTAGTTACCATCATTGCCTGCCCTGCCGCTGCAATAATGATGTCTGCATCATGAATTATTCTTTTGGGATCTTGAGAATGTGAATGGACTATGGTAACTGTAGCATCTGCTTTCAGAAGCAGTAGTGAAACTGGCAATCCAACAATGTTACTTCAACCCACCACGACTACCTTTTTCCCCTTTATAGTTATACCACTTCGTGACAGAAGTTCAAGACACCCCTGCATAAAAATTAAAGCCAAACTTACTACATTGAGGATTTTCCCAGTTAATATTCATATGAATAATTCCTGAAAAACAAGAGTTGCTTATTTCATCGAAGATAGTGAAAAAAGTTAAGTTTGAAATATACATATGTATTATTTTCAAGATTCAGTACATTGCCTTGGGGGTGCAAGGATGGAACAAGGGTTCTCTGCCTTTCATTGCAAGCTTGCCAATGTTTAGTGGATGAAAGCCATCCACATCCTTCTCAATGCTGATTTCAGTCAGAACTGTCTCTTCATTTATATGCTTCGGCAATGGAAGTTGAACCAATATGCCTGTCAATGTAACAAACCAGGGTTCTAGGATAAACATGCAGATTTAACAAATCAAGAGGCACACATACATAATATTCAATCCATAATTGGTTTTATAGTTGTTTGGTTGAAACACCTATTGCAGTCTTGGGTTGTAGGAAACTAAGAACTAACCAACTAATAACTTAAAACTCAATCATTTTTAGTATACTTCAATACCATATTGAAACACACAGATAAATTTCATTTTTACAATATTTTTAGTTTCAAATACAGAAACTTATTTTTATGATTTACTGCAATTTTTTTTTGGAAGCAATTTTAAAAAAAAAAAAAAAAAAAATCTATGGCAGAGAAGATCACATGGGTTTTCTCTGCTTGGTTTGTGTATTAATATGTTATCATCACAAAGGGTGTCCAAGTAAATAAAAATTCAGTCAAATACAATAGACTCTAATTCAATGATTCATAATTTTAACTTGAACAAAACAAATCATAAATCAATGAAACTATTTCATAAAGCACAACATCAGCATACATCAAATCATGTATATATACATTAAAAAACTGACCAACCATGTACATCAGGATTTGCATTTAACTCATGAACCTTAGCGACCAAATCAGCTTCAGAAACTTGCTCTGGAAGGTCTATGTCAAATGACTTAATCCCCACTTCGGCACATGCCTTTCTCTTCATACTCACATAGCTTTGAGAATCCTTCCTGTTGCCCACGATCACTACAGCCAGCCCCGGGACCTAACCGGTTCAAGTAAGAAGGGCACAAAAATCCCAGTTTACAATTTCTCGTTAAACACTACACCACAACAACAGAACCTCATCCTAGTACAACATTAAGGAGTATCTAACAAACCATAGAACTGGGGCAACAATTAATAGTACAAAAGGTTTAATCTCTTTTTTTGGGTCAAATTTTGTAAAATAAAAAATATAACTCAGTTCTTAATTTGTCATCTTTGTTTCCAACTACACATATTTCCATAAGCAGATTAACATGCAAATTAAAGCTAGTTTAAGATAGGTTTAGAACCAGATTGAACTGGTTCCTCAATCACCCTCAACTCTCTCAATACATGATTTATAAAAGAAATGCCAATCTGGGTTTTGCAAATCAGAACCTTTAGGACCTGCTTGCTTGTCCCACGAATCCAACTAGCCCCCACTACGAAATAAGGCATTTCACACATCCTAATTTGATAACAAAAATGAGAAATTTCATAGCCGAGTTGAACACATATATATGAATTGGAATATTGGATATGGGTTTGTATTCAAAATTAGATACATACCTTACCGTGTTTGTTTGAGAGATAGTGGACTTCAGAGGCGATTTCATTGCGGATGGTTTGAGCGATGGCTTTGCCGTCTATAATATTGGCCTTGTGATCCGACATCTTTGTCCAACTGATTAGATAGCTTGGACTTTAAATTGGAGTTGGGAACTCAGCCACCAACTCAGCTTTCTTGTGCTAAATTTTCTCACGAACCAAACAGAGGCTTTAGTCAACAAATTCTGTTCACCATTAAGGAAAACAACTTGCACTTAAAGCCAAACAGAGTGATGAGCTATCTTGCTTTTCAAACCCATAAAAAAAAATTGTTGAAAAATAAATTTAAGTCAGAGAGAGAGAGAGAGCTCACGAAGACGCAGAAGCCGCGAAAGACTGAAGAGAAAAGAAAGAGGAGAAAGTGAAGAGAAAGGGCAACAGGGACAATATTTTGTGCCTCTAATTTCTTATTTATGGGGGACTTTTGAGTTTTAATAAATAATATAATTGTTTGGTTATCAAAAAAAAAAAAAAATTGTTAAAAAAATATTTAGTAAATTAATAAATTTTATAATTGATTTATAAAATAAAATATTCAATTTTTCATATAATTGGAGTTCACCATTCATCCTTGACACTTCAATTTTTGCAGAAAGTTTCTTGCCAAGTGACTTGGATTTGGTGGGGGTATTACACTATGCAATTACCACCATGTGAGATGAAAACTTGACTGTATAAATATTTTTTTATTATCTTTTTAACTTTTTTATCTCATCAATTATCATACCAAATCCCAAAAACTCTTATTAAAAGTTTTGCAGTTCAAATGGTTGAAACTTCTAAATATTTCTAAAGAAAACATGTTGGGTTTAAATCTTTTAAGGATAGGTTCCTCTCCCGTTTGTTATTCTCCAGTTCTCTCCCATTTGTTATTCTCCAATTCTCTCCCGTTTTAATATAGATGAATGCCACATGGAAACAAAACAATCCAAAGGCCAAAAACCAAGCTAGTATAAAATTCTATCTTCTTTCTCCACTCTTTTAATATAGATGAATGCCACATGGAAACAAAACAATCCAAAGGCCAAAAACCAAGCTAGTATAAAATTCTCTCTCTCTCTCTCTCTCTCTCTCTCTCTCTCTCTCTCTCTCTCTCTTCTCTCTCTCTCTCTCTCTCTCTCTCTCTCTCTCTCTCTCTCTCTCTCTCTCTCTCTGTGAACAGACCAAACTTGAGCATCATAAGCATCAAAATAAAAGGGACAAAGGATGTGAGTTTTGTGCAACCCAAAGGGGGAAAAAAAAAAAAAAGCCATGAAACAAATCCAATTTTTTATTTGATAAATTTTCATATAGAGCTAAGTCGGCACCAAAATCAAAGGTTGTTGGCTGGAGAAAATCGGTGCTTGAGGATACCAAAAAGGAGTTAAAGATCTCTATTCTCTCAAGGGAAGCCAAGAAAATACAATTGTGTAAGGTCGGTGTGAGATTACCATCCTTACCCTTATACCCAACCTTCTATTGGGAGGAACCAAATTTGACCACTCTTGCCAAGAATGATAAAATCCCAAGCACAACACTCACATCATTTGTTCTTTTTGTTTTGATGTCTCTGATAGTCTGATGCTCAAGTTTGGTCCGTTTGAAAAGAGAGATTAAGAGAGAAAAGATGTGAAGTGATGGAGAGAGAGACGAAACAAGAGAGAGAATTCTGTGGCTTATTTTTTGGCCTTTGGATTGTTTTGTTTTCACGTGGCATTCATCCATATTAAAACAGGAGACAACTGGAGAATAACAAACGGGAGAGGACCCCTCCCAATCTCTCCAACCCAACTAGGGTTGTCTAAAGACCCACCCAACTGACCGAACCAATCCGACCCACAACTGATCCTATGCCTGCAGTGGTTGCCAACGGCCAATGGATGTCCCCTTTTAAAACCTAGCAACAACAAGTTAAGTGTCGAGTCTTTCCCTCCAAAATTCAATCCGACCTAAGATTGACTATGTTGCTTGAAAGATTAAGTAATTATTCATATTATCAATTGAAAATGAGATGCTAACAAAACTTGAATACAAAAATTTCATAATGAATTATACTTCTCAAAAATGAAGAAAAATAGGTTCTAGATTAAAAAATATATATCATAAGAAGTTAAATATATATTTTTTAATTGATATTCATATAAAAGGAAAATAACTTACTAACCATTTTCGTCTTTGACCTCAAATTGTATCAAGTCAATTGCCCTATCAAAACGTTCCCACGTGTTGACGTTCTTAACACAAAAATTATAAGAAGTAAAGATAAAGGCACAGTTATTGTTATGGGAAAAATGGTTTTACAAATAAAAGATTAGCAAAATTGACGACCTAATGTTTAAGATATGTAAACCTAAATCGTTTCGAACTTTTGATCAATAATTGTCTTTCTCATGGTATTCATTTGTAATAAATAGATTAGCTAGGTACAATTTGATGTGTGAAGAGGCCCCATTATCCGTGTACCATGTTTCATCACTGAAAAATTCTCCAGATGTTGTAACTAAACTGAGAGGTTGCAAGTGTCTTTTTTGGTACCCTCCCTTCATGTGCATGGTCCATTTGATGGTAAGATTTGATGGTAGAGTGACCAAATCTATGAAAACTTATCCTCTTGTTAAGTTGCAGACGTGGAGTCTCGTTT
Source organism: Quercus lobata (assembly GCF_001633185.2). Lineage (NCBI taxonomy): Eukaryota > Viridiplantae > Streptophyta > Magnoliopsida > Fagales > Fagaceae > Quercus > Quercus lobata. Next base: position 27,058,649 of record NC_044915.1, on the reverse strand, counting down.
AGGACTTCAATCTGGACATGCTTTGAATAGTTGAGAGCCAGCACAATCATTATAGATTTATGAGAGCAATATTCATAGTTGCTACTAGTTTCAATTAAAAAAAAATAACTGATTAGTTTTTGGCTTCAAGAGAAAACAAGAAAATGGAGATTCCAACTAGTGCCTTCCACTGCATGAGTTTTAATTTACAATCTATAAATCATCATAAATCTAATTAATATTAGTCAAACCTTAAGCCTCCTCCTTTACAAGAGAAGTATCATTAGTCTACTACCTAAGTATTTGTTTTACATTTATCTTATCATTTGTTTGGATTTATCTCCATTGATTTATTGGGTTAAAAAATAAAGATGAATAAAAGTCTATGCATAAAAGAATTAAAGTGAGACTTTAGAAAGTTATATTTAAAAAAAATAAGATGAATAAGTTGGAAACAAAACTCTAACAAACGAATGAACAAACCAAATTCAAAATAGTCTAAGCTTCTCATTTCTATTTGATATATAATAATTTGATTCATCATTTATTGCTTTTGTTTTTCTTACAACACATGGTAACTAGAGGGGATTCAAATTCAGGTTTTTCAGGCTGGTCAACATTCTGCTACATATGTTGTTTAGCATATTTGAAATTTATTCCAAAAGCTTCATTCATTGGAAGCTTCTTAGTCTCATTCTTATTGTTATTATATAGCTAATTAATGCATGGAATTGCTTATGCTGGGCTAAGATATCGCCTTGCAATGTTCCCACCTGCACCATTAGGATAAAACCCACCAGGCTTGTTCTCACTACCAGTTCCATACACTATCCTTAAGATCTCAGGTGGTGTCCGAGCATACGAAAGGGAATCTGTATTAGCTGAAAGGATGTTACTGTTTGTACGATTCTCTGCACCAAGGGATTGAGGTACTATTATGCCTTCATCTTTGATACCACAATTGGCTAGTCTATTTTTAAGCTCAGCAGTACGGTTAACGAACTCGGCCACGGTTTTTCCATATGGCAGCACTATTTCGTTGGCTCTCTCATAAAGTAATGTTCGTATAACTGCATCTTGTCCAGCCTCCACTCCTAGAAGCCCAGCAACCAACTACCAAAACAGATAAAAGGGATACGACAATTGATTAATTAATTGATACTTTATATTTTTAATCATATTTTATTTACTTGTAGCTGTATTTTATGTTTATTTTAAGTTTTCAAAATAAATAACTACTATCAAAATACATGTTAAAGGATTTTTTTCAAGGAAAAATTATATGCCGTGTAAACATGTATGCAAAGTATTTCCAGGATGTTTGTCACGAACATTTTAAAGGATTTTGGAGTGTTTTGTGCTTTTACAGTTCTACCATAATATAAGTATATATGAAGGAGTAATTAGATTTTGTGGGGGGAAGATGTGAGTTCTTACACTTCGTAAATTAATGTTTGAAAGAGCTGGAAGGGTGCCAACATAACCCGTAAGTCCTACTTAAGGGATCATATTGCTCGCTATCAAGAAATTGATTGTGTTAAGATAAGGGTCAAATGTCACAAATGGAGTGATCAAATTGAAACCAAGAGCTTGGTTGATAAAATTTGCGAAATTCTGAGCGCTGAGATCCAACTGAGGCCTTGGAATTCCACCTGTTGCGCTAATAATAGCCCTGAAAAGTTATGTTTAGAGAGCATCAATGAGATTAGGCAATATATATATGGAGCAATTTCTTTACTATGGAACAATTACAACAAGAGGGAGTGATGAAATTCCAATTATAAACATGACTGTATTATTATTTTTTAGTACCTAAGATGGCCAATTTCTTGATAACCAAATTCCTCGATGATCTGAGCAGCAAGAGGGTTAAGAATGGCCCTCCTGGCACCAATGGGAGGCGGACCACCCTTAGCAAAAGATGGAGCGAAACTGTCAAGTCCTCGACCAAGTGCACCATTCAAGAAAAATTCAGCTTCTAGGAATTCAAGGTTAAGAGAAAATTCAATCCGATCAATATCAGTGGCTTGAATTGGTCCGCAGTTGGTGGGAGCACCCATGACCAGGCTAACTTCTAGTGTAAGAATAAAGAGAAAGGCGCAGAAGAGAGATGGTCTAGCCATTGTGAGATCAGTGTGTGTATCTAATTAGCAAAATATATAGCTCAAGTGATTTATGATACGTGCATGTGCATGAGGCAGCGATTACTACCTTTTATAGAGAGGGAGAGAGGGCATGTTAATTGATCACACAGTTAAGGTTCCGGCGTCACTTGAACACAAAAGTCAGTCTCAAATTACCTTATTGTAAGGGAAAATTATTCTATTATCTCAAGCTAGAGTATGGGAATAACGTGAGTCCACATCTCCACCCTAAGAGCACTAGCATTAGGGGTGTAAAAACTCCCTAGTTGCTATTTTACAATCTAGATCTTTAAAAACATGCTACATCTAGGGTAGGGGTGGCAAAATAAACCCAAACCCATTTGCCCACCCAAACCCACCCATTCTACTTAAGCCCAAACCCACCCAATTATTAATCGGGTTAAATGGACATCAACCTAATTAGACCCCATAATAATTGGGTTTTAACTTAAAACCCACTCAACCCCATTAAACCCAATATCAATTAACCCAAACTCAACCGGTCAACCCAGCCCTTCCCACCCCCAAAAAAAAAAAAAAAAAACCCAGCACTCACCTCAGACGTTTCAGGTTAGGTTTTCATTTTCCCCTTCATTTTCTTGGCCTCCAATCACGTTTCAGGGTTAGGTTTTCATTTTCCCCCTCACTTTCTCGGCCTCCAATCACTCATCGGTAAGCTTCGAATCTCAGATTTGGACCTTCTAGTTCGACAACCAGTCCAAACCCAAACAAGGTGCGGCGTTGACATCAATTGACAGCATTTTTCTCTCCACAAGGTCTACACCTTCGACACCGTCGAAGATTTCTGGTGGTACCTTTCTAACCTTCCTCAATTCCCTGATTTATTCATGTTTTTGTGTCTATTACTATGATTCTTGATCTGGGTTCCTCTTCATCTTTGCCCTCTTTCGTTTTTGTATGTGTTAAGGATAGAAATATAGCTTGCTTTTCGAGGCTTTTCATTTTTTTTTTTTAAGATCTAGAGCAATAGTGGGTTTTGTATTAATTTCGATTGCTTGAACCTTTTTTTTGGTAATTTAAATCTGTGAAAGTAGTTAGTAGATGTCAAATTTCTTTCACATTTCCAAATTTTATAGATATGTAAATGCATTACAAGGTATGAGTTTGCTTGCTAACAGGGTTTAAAATTACAGCGTGTATATACTTAAAAATGAATTAGAAACTTGACTTGCAATGCCAATGTGGGCACCAACCCCATGATATAATAATTAAATTGAAGTTTTCTAACTTGTTTGAAGAGATTTTAACTCATTAGGGTAGTAATGCTACACAGCATTAAGGATATATTTACACTACTATTTGAGTATGGAAATCCCGCTCTTACGCTACCATAGTGTATCATTAGATCAAATTTCAAACACTAGGGGAAAAAGCCTTTAACATTTCAAGCAGCACAAGTCTTTGTTGTTTTCTGGGTATTGTTTTCATTCAGTAAGAGAAAATGGAGAAACCCTTTTGATAGAATTAGGTGTTGTTCACTGGAACAAGGGTTGCAGCCGCCATGGGGGCTGAAGCCGAAGCCGAAACCGTCCAAAATGGAGGTTGTGGAGAGGAAAGGGGCGGTTTTGGAAGAACCCCAGATGAGAAAACAGCCCAGTTCTAGGATTTGTAGTCAGATAGAGAAGTTGGTTTTCAATAAGAGGTACAGAGAAGCACTTGAATTGTTTGAGATTTTGGAGTTTGAGGGTGGTTTTGAATTGGAATCTAGCACCTATGATGCGTTGATTAGCGCTTGCATAGGTTTGAATTCGATTAGAGGGGTGAAAAGGGTGTCTAGTTTTATGAGTAGTAATGGGTTTGAGTTGGATTTGTATATGAGGAACAGGGTGCTGCTTATGCATGTCAAAAGTTAAGGCGTACTAGGTACTCGGTGAAGTAAGACTCGATCCTTTCCTTGTTGTTGTTGTTAATGTTAATGTTGCTGCTGTTGTAGCTTCTTGTTGTTGTTGTTGTGCTTTATTATGCTATGTAAAAGTATATTATGTAGATGTTCTCTGCATTTTGTTCAATGCTTCTCGCTTAAGTTAGTATTTTATATAATCTGCACCAATTTGCTGGTAGTTTAGTCTTTTAACTAATGAAAAGAGGATTGATTTCTCCTATGGAAGACTAAATGATTTAGTTTTTAGTTTAAATTTGGCTGCATGCTTAATCATATAAGGATCTGGTTTCAATTGCTTTCTCCAAAAGTTATACATGCTCCCAAAGTTTAACTGACATGTTGTTTGGCATTTTCTGTTTTAACCTATAATTATTTATTTGTAGATTAAGAACTTGTAAGTTGTAACACAGCACAAGCAACATTGTTTAATCTATAATTCTTTATGCCACATTATTTGAGTGGTCAGGTTTTAGAATGGTTCAAAATGCTGAATTTTTTTTTTTGGTTGGTTTTGTTTTCCTTTACATTTTAGATATGGATTCAATGAATGAAGAAAATGATGAGTATGGTGATACTGTTTCAAGTGCTTCAAAAAGAATGAGATGTAAGACTTCTTCTGTATGGTCGGATTTTGAAATATTACCTAAAGGTTCTAATGGGAAAGAGAGGGCAAGGTGTAAAAAATGTCAAAATTCTTTTGTTGCCTGTTCTAATGGCACTACTTCTTTGTTGCATCATAGAGCAAAATGCCATGAGGTTGACAATGAAATTGTGTCTCGTCAGCCTTTAGATCAAGCTACGTATAGGGAAATGGTTGCATTGGCAATTATTAGGCACAACTATCCATTCTCATTTGTAGAACATGAGAACAATATGTTGCTTCATTGTTATTTGAATCCTGATGTTAAGACTATATGTAGGAACACTGCAAAATCGGATGTGATAAAAATATACAGGAGAGAAAAGGAAAATTTGAAACATGATTTAAAGTCAATTACTGGGAGGTTTTGCTTAACATCAGATTTATGGTCTTCACCTAACACTTATGAGTACATGGTTCTTACAACACATTATGTTGATGAACACTGGGTGTTGCAGAAGAAAGTTTTGAGTTTTTGTCATGTGCTACCTCCACGTGGTGGTGTTATATTGGCAGAGAGGTTGTTAGGTTTACTGAAAGAGTGGGACATTGAGAAGAGGGTATTCACCATTACTTTAGATAATGTTTCATATAATGATACTTTGGTGAGTCATTTAAAGAGACACCCTTCTTTTAGACCTTATTTACCTTATGGTGGTGAGTTCTTTCACGTGCATTGTGGTGCACACATATTAAACCTTATCGTACAAGATGGATTAAAAGTCATAAATGAGGTTGTGTATAATTTACGTGAAAGTGTTAAATATGTGAGAGGTTTGGATCATAGGAAGTTAAGGTTTGCTCAATGTCTTTCAAAGCTTCCTTTTTTGACAAGTAAGAAAGTACGCCAAGATGTCCCAACAAGATGGAACTCAACATACTTGATGATTGAGACTTGTCTTAAGTATCGAGATGCATTTTCTCACTTGAGTAGGATTGATAAACACTTTCTCAATTGCCCTTCAGAGGAGGAATGGGATAGGGAGGAGAAGATAGCAAGGGTTTTGGAACCATTTTATGATATCACTAAGCTTTTCTTTGGGACAAACTACCCCACAGCCAACTTGTATTTCCATTGTTTTTGGAAGATTCAGTTGCGTATTATGGAACAGTTGGAAGATGATGATACGATAATTAGAGCAATGGCAAAAGAAATGAAAGAAAAGTTTGATAAATACTGGGAGTATTACAGTCCTGTGCTATCATTTGCTGTCATTTTGGATCCTAGATACAAGTTGCAATGTGTAGAATTTTGTTATAGCAAGTTGTATAAGCAGGAAGTAATATCTATGGTAGTGAATCTTCGTGATACATTGTATGGCATCTTTGAGGAATATAAGAATTCTACTAGTGATATCTGCAATATGGATGAAGTAGCATCCAGTAGTGGTGGAGTGCAAGGTCGTTATGTTAGGCATGATGATTTATCTGGTTTTGAGACATATAAGAGTCAACTTATTGACTCAGATTCAAGCAAGTCACAATTGGATTTATACTTGGAAGAGGCTCGATTTGACTATAAGTTGCATGAGGATTTGAATGTTATGGGGTATTGGAAGTCTCACAGTAATCGTTTCCCAGAACTTTCCATGATGGCACATGATATTTTGAGCATTCCCATTACTACTGTTGCCTCGGAGTCTGCATTCAGCATTGGTGGCCGCATTCTTGATAAGTTTCGCAGTTCTCTTTTGCTACAAACTGCAAAAGCTTTGTTATGTGCTCGTGATTGGCTATATGGAGTACCAGGTATATCATATTTTTTATCACTTATGCGCTTGCAATATTCATTAATCTGTATTTGATGTACTAATAAATGCTTTGCTTTCCTTTTTCAGTTGTGCATGATTTTGAGGGAGAAAGCCTTGTGGAGGATTTTGGCAACTTGTGCGTATCTCAATCTAGTTCATATGTTGATGAGGATTAGGTGAAAGGACGCTATTTTAAGGTAAATTTTTCTGTTGTTTGTATAATTTTTCTATAGGTTTTGGTAGTGGGAGCTAATTGTTCTTGTTTTAATTATTATGCCTTCTGAGATTTCTTAAATATAGGTCCATTATGTGTGATTTTGTGAATTTTGAATGCAGATGGCCATTGCTTCCATTGTTCACCTCTATGTATTTCCGGCAAAACCTTATGAGCTAATGGGGACTGCTTCACTGAAAATATTTCAGTTCTTGGAGACTATTTTGCTGACTGTCCTTTTGAGTTTGATGTGATGTTTAAGTTATTTATTTTTCATAAAGTCAGTGTTAATTAATATCTCTAGTCATATTTGATTTATTCATAGACATTTTTTCTTGTACATTTTCCAGAAATTGGACAGAGAAATTGCTCAGTTTGTTGGCTTATAGTTTGGTCATTTCTGAGTGTTTGTTTCCAACATTATCTAGAACATGTAAGAATTATGGCAGGACATCTTTTGCTTCATGTTTTGACTTCCGTCATCTAATGAAAATTTTCCTTGGTTTGGTAACTTTGGTTTATTTTTGGGCAGAAAATTTATTTATTTATTTATGGTAATTATGCAGAACATTGATCTACTCTCTTACCTTTCCTTGTAAAACAGGATCTATAAAATCTTCCTAGTTTGGTCTTATAATTGCTTTTTTTTTTTTCTCGTTAAATTTATTGTATGATTGCAAACCATACATGGTGAGTAATTGAAATTGAGGAATAAAGATTGACAAGCATTATCCAGTGGAATGAATTGATTGCTTGAAAAAGTGATATTTTTTTTTGATAGTAGTAGATGTTTCTCAAAACATTTATCTTCATCCCATTTTCCATAAAGCCGAAAGGCCTTTGTAATAGAAAATTATTAGTGACATGCATTACTAGGAAACTTTCTTCTCTCGCTCAAGGCCTTTCTCACTTGAATCTTTTTGTAGAAAGAATCATTTGAGTGGGATCACTTTTATTCAAGTCTCAAACCTCACAGTTTTGTATACCTTTGGATTGAAATAACAAAGTTGTGGGAGTTGGGTCCTGAATATAGTAATGATACACCATCTAAGATAGAATCATAATACAATGTATAGTAATGATACACCATCTAAGATAGAATTTGCTTTTCGTAAAAAGGACCAGAATTAAATTAATGAGAATGACACAATGTGATAGTTTAGTGGAACATTGTCGCCTAATTTTTTTGATCTTGTATATTTTATTTTAAATTTTAGATCTATCAATTTTTTAAAGAACCTTTAAAATGAATAAAATGATAGAATTACAAATTTTTTTTACAAGTTGTATTTTGGTCATTTTTTGGGTTTCAGGGGTATTTTGGTCATTTTCTGGGTTTCAGGGGTATTTTGGTAACTTTTGGGTTTTGGGGGTATTTTGGTCATTTTTGGGTTTCGGGGGTATTTTGGTAATTTTTGGGCTTCGGGAGTGTTTTGGTTATTTTTTGGGTTTTGAGGGTATTTTGGTCATTTTTGTGTTTCGGGGGTATTTTTGTCATTTTATGGGTTTTAGGGGTATTTTGGTAATTTTTGGGTTTCGGGGGTATTTTGGTCATTTTCTGGGTTTCGGGGGGTATTTTGGTCATTTTTGGGTTTTGGGGGTATTTTGGTCATTTTAAATGGGTAAATGGGTTTTACATGCCCAACCCAATTATGCCCACCCCAAACCCACCCATTTGCCACCCCTAATCCAGGGGTAGTATCTAAAAATTTAGGGAAAAATGCTCATACACCCCCTAAACTTTCAACCACTGGCCAAAAGACCCCCTCAACTTTTATAATGGCCAATTTACTCCTTAAACTATTCACACTTGTCAAATTAATACATCTGTTAGTTTGGTGTTAGAAAACTAACGTTTAAATCACGTGAGAAGCACACAAAAATTACAAAGGTGAATCAGCTTAGTTGGGAGGGAAATAATTATAAAAAGCCAGTTTAGAGAGAGGAAGTCGATAGACTGTGGAACCAAAATCTTGAACTGCCATGATAGCCTTCTCTCCAATGTCGGAGTTTTTGTCCTGCAATCGCCTTGCTACTGGTATGCTTTTTTTTTTCTTTTTTTTTTTCCTACTCTCTGCTTTTCTAATCTCAATCTCCATGTGCGAATTTTTCCAATTTTTTTTGTTTGGTTTAATATTCGGGCTTACCCTTTGCAGTTTACACAAATCCCATCAAGAAGCAATAACCAATAGGTCCGATAGATAAATATGATTTTTTTCGAAGGACATGACTTCAAGCTATTCATGTTCATTTACCTTCCGAAACTTAAAATTATTAAAGTTTTATCTGCATATGTATATATTTTCTGGAAGGATGAAAATGAAATATGGATGTGTGGCCTAGCCACGGGTACTGCCAAACTTCTTGTTTTCATCCCAGCATTTGGGGTGACCGTTTCCACACATATGCTTCTGAGTTCATTAAGTTGTCCCTTTGAATGTGTGCATGATATTTATGTAAAAAAAAAAATAAAAAAAATGAAGAAGAAGAAGACTGCATGTACACAGCCTGAATGTTTAATTTTATGCCTACGCAAATGTAAAGTAACGCATATTTTTGTTGTTTCAAATACGTAACCTCACAATCAACTGAATTAAGCCGTAACATCACTTAAAATTGGGTGTAAAAGATCCATTCATTACAAAAGGTCTAGATTTTTATTTGAGCATATCATCTTCAACTGATGATACAAACGAAGATGCTATTCATTGATTTAATTGTTTTTGTAGGAAATTGAGGACATTTTAAAGCTACAAGTTCAGGAAATAAAGGAAGAGGTGAGGAGAATGCTAATATCAACAGTTGAGAAGCCCTCACAAAAACTAAACTTGATTGATAGACTCCAGCACTTGGGTGTCTTACCTCTATGAAAATGAGATTGAAGAAACTTTGCAACAATTGCCTAGGACGCTATATGATCGTGATGAGCAAGAAAATGCAGATCTTGAAACACTTGGATAAGTGTAAACTGCAAAGGGTAAGCCCGAATATTAAACCAAACAAAAAAAATTGGAAAAATTCGCACATGGAGATTGAGATTAGAAAAGCAGAGAGTAGGAAAAAAAAAAAAAAAAGCATACCAGTGGCAAGGCGATTGCAGGACAAAAACTCCGACACTAAAGAAAAGGCTATCATGGCAGTTCAAGATTTTGGTTCCACAGTCTATCGTCTTCCTCTCTCTAAACTGGCTTTTTATTTCCCTCCCAACTAAGCTAATTCACCTTTGTAATTTTTGTGTGCTTCTCACGTGATTTAAACGTTAGTTTTCTAACACCAAACTAACAGATGTATTAATTTGGCAATTGTGAATAGTTTAAGGAGTAAATTGGCCATTATAAAAGTTGAGGGGGTCTTTTGGCCAGTGGTTGAAAGTTTAGGGGGTGTATGAGCATTTTTCCCAAAAATTTATACCATCTGTGAATAGTAAGGTTGTATGTATACAACCCTACTATTCATGGGTTGTAAAAATAAAAATTAATATTTTAATGGAGAGAGAGGAAAAGTGGGGAGAAAGAGATGGGAGAGGAGAGAGAATTGATTTATTTATATTATTTGTTGGTATAATTTATATTATTTTAATGAGTCGAATGTAAAAATAGAAACTGAGATGTTGGATGAGTTGTAAAATGGGATGGTAAAATAAATAAAGTAGACTTTGAGGATGTATAATAGACACTTTTTTGCATCCCTGGATGCTAATGCTCTTAGACATGTGGAAAAACAGTCCCAATATTAATCATCACCACTGACTTTAACTTAAAGTTCTCATAATTCTCTGGTTTTTCTTGCCCAGTTTTGTACATATAAGTGCTGTACGTGTATTTCTACTTGAATGAGTCTATATATTAAGTGAAATTCCATTGTCAAAGTTTTAAGAAATTTAAAATTATTATTCTAATTAAATTTTATTATAAAATGTTCAAAAACTTATAAAATAATTTAATATTTACTTTAAATCTCACACACATACACATACATTTCGTTTCTAAATATTATGGTTGCACTATTTGAAGGTTCTCTCCTATTTTCTTTAGGGTAAATTGAAAATTACACCCTTAAAATTTGTTGGTATTTAGATTTTACACCATAAAATTCAAGAATTTGGATTTTACCCGCTAAAATTTGAGGGTGTTTGGATTTGACACCCTGACATTTCAGAATATGGATTTTAGGGAGTAAAATCCAAACATTCTAAAACTTCAAGGGGTAAAATCCAAATTCTGAAATTTCAGAGTGTAAAATTTAACACCCCCAAACTTTGGAGTGTAATTTTTTATTTACCATTTTCTTTATATATATATATATATATATATATATATATATTCCTAGTTTTACTCCTTATGTCATGTGGCGGTATGAGTATATTAAAATCATTATCATATTTCATTTTAAATGAAATTTTATTTCCCAATTCCTTAGAAATTTAATAATATTACTTCACATTTTCAAAAAGAAAAAAATTAAAAGAGTTTTCTTATTTATTATAATTATTTTATTAAACTATTATATTTTTTGATATTTGGATATTTCATTTATTATAATAATTGGTTTTGATAAAATACTGTTAACTTTGAATAATAAAATAAAATAAAAATATTAGAGTAATACTGTTAGCTTCCCAAGAAAATTAAAAATATTATTCCAATTATAATTTTTCTATAGCTCGTGGCCACCTTTGCTCTACCCCTGGTGTATAGTATATAATAAAAAACAATTAAGAGATTTTTTTTATCCCCTTGATTACAAAAAGTAGTGGAGAATTGTGTGAATTTGAATCCAAGTTCTCCCCATAAGGATAATAAAATTATACTAAGGGTCTGTTTGAGATTCGCTTATTTTGTTGAAACTGAAATTTTTTTGCTGAAACTACTGTAGATAAAGGTAAAAGTTAGCTAAAATAGTACAGTGAGACCCATGAATAGTATCAAAAAGTGTAGTGGGATAATGTATAGTAGAAAAAATAAGCTGAATAGTAAAATAAGCTGGTAAAAAATAAGCTATCCAAACGGACATTAAGTCATAAAATTTCACTACTAAGTCATAAAGCTCTTGACATTTTTTAAAAGAAAAAACAATAATGAAAGACTTTTGTTTCGACTTTTGAGAACAACGTCCTTTATATATGAGTGATTCTTGGTACCCTCAGAGCACAAAGAACATTACTTTTTCATTTCACATTCATGGTAGAGTCTACTCATTAAATTCATGGTAGAATCTATTATAAATGTAAGAGAATAAAACACTATTTCATTGTACTCTAAAAGTAACTAAAAAAATTTTCCCTTCATATATAGAGTCTAGCTCAAAGTGGCCATCACTTTAACATATAAAAAGTAATGTCAAGTATTGTGTTGATCCGGTTAAAATAATAGCTAGAGTTTCTCTAGCAGAATGGCATGATAAAGGTGTTGAAAATTGGAAAGGTTTGATCCAAGCTATGTAATTTAAAAATGGAAAAGTGATACTACGTATATAATATTTTCACAATATTTTAATAATATATTCTAGATGATAAGTTGTTACTAATTCTAATTTAAATTTACTATTAAAATTACTTTTTTCCACACTTGTAATAGTCAATAATAACTTGTCATTTAAAGTGTGTTATGAAAATATTGTAAAAATGTTATAGACATAATATTTCTCTTAAAAATTTGAAATAAAAATGATGGCAGCGGTTATTGTTGGCCATCATTACACAATAAATAACCCATGCATTTTTGCATGCTAGAGTAACTCTAGCTATGCTTTAATTGGATAACCCCAAAATTAGGAAAACTTTATTAATTGGATAACCCCAAAATTAGGAAAAGAGGCGATTCCTGATTTATCCTCCTATTAAAGTCCCGATTTATCCTCCTATTAAAGTCCGACCGATGACATAAAATATAATAGGATTTCATTAACAAATTTTTTTAAAGAGATTTGTGGGGCCAGAGAATTTGTGACCCTGGCCCACTTTACATTAGGGCCCAAGGCCCGAACCGAGGAGGGATATAGCCGAGGACATACAATGAAAGTCCAAATAGTCTTGAGACATAGCCGAGGATGATTCTGTCCTCGGCATCCCCAAGGCACTCCTAAAAGAAAGGGCAAGAACAGTATAGGAACAGTTTTGGGAAAAACCGGACACATCCACGTTGATGGAGAAAGGACCCCTAGACAATATGGCGACAAAGGACAAAGGAAAGGCTGCCATTACTGCAATTAAATACTCTGCGCCAGACAGAGCAAAACTTTTCAGTTTTTACAACCACCTCCAATCACTTTGGGTATGGGCTGATGGGACAAGTATTAGCCTGGAAAGCTGAACCTACACGTGGACGTTGGAGGAAGAGTAAAGGCTAATATAATAAGCAATCAAAAAAGAGGACTGGGAAAAAAGGCTAAGAACCAGAGCCTCCCAGGCCATGCCGAGGAGAAAGGCTTCTTGAGTAAACATGGTTCACCTCTGTATGAGTACCATGACTAACCACCGTCTGGTAACTAAGACCTAGCCTTTCAAGCCCACGCTCTACAAATTTTATTGTTTGGACCTTTAACGTGCTAACCCAACATCATTTTGGGGTCGTTACAAATTGAGTCCTTACAAGATTGATTTAGAAAATATATTTAGAAATTTTTTATAGAAAAAAATTGATTTTATTAATGATTTTTCAAAACGCAGTGGTTAAAATATATTTAATACTTTATTAAATAAGTTTTTTTATACCCTTTTCAAAAAGTAAAGTCAAATATGGTAAAAAAAAGGTCAAATTAATAACTATATACATATATCCAAAAAAGCACATATAATCACAATGAATTTGTGTGTATAAGCCAATGAATCATTAACATGTGTATTTTATTTTAGAAAAAAAGTTAGTGGATGCCTTAAGAGTAGGGATGGCAATGGGGCGGGGCAGGACGGAGCCGAAGGATGGAGTCTTTGTCCCTGCCCCACATGTTTTTGTTTTACCCCATCCCTGCCCTGCGCTTGCATGACGGAAAAACTTTCTCACCCCATCCCCACCCCTTGGGGCTCGGCGAAGCCCTGCCCCAACCCGTAAAACTCTACTTTTTGTTAATTTTCCCTACAACTAGTACAATTTTTTTAATGAAACCTATTTCATTAATAAAAATATACTTGAAATTACAACTAAATTTATTCCATCAAATCAAATCAATTTTTAGAAAAAATTGAATAATATATCCAAGTGTTTAACAAGACAATCACACAAAAAAAAAAAAAAAACTTATAGTATATCACATAACAAAATAAAGGAAGAGAACAACATTGGGTAGAATAAAATAAACTAGTATTGATATGTTTATTTAAATAGTAGGGTTTTAGGGTATGAAAAATTTACAATTATAACCCTTATCAATGCGGGGCGAGGTGGAGATAGGGAGGGGCGGGGCGGGTTGGGTCTAAAAAGTCTAATCTCATCCCCGCCCCATGGTGCGGGGTTAAAATTTTGCCCCATTCCCGCCTCACCACTTTTGCAGGGTGGGGAAAACCCGCGTGGGGCGAAGTGAGGAGGGACGGGCAAAATTGCCATCCCTACTTAAGAGTATTGATTTTTTAATAGTTTTTTTTTTAATTTTTTTTTTATTTTCCATAAAAATTGTATCAAAACTTTTTTTAAAATGTTTATTAGCAAATATTTTATGAGTGCTAATCAACCGGATCATTTTGTGAAAGTGTTCATTATAGATCATAATTGAACATTAATTTTTAACCTATACCCTTGGGGAACTTGTTAATAACACCCTAATATAATATAGTTAAGAATTAGTTTTTGATAATTAAACTAATTATAGCTGTAAGGACGCGATTCGTGGCGGACCGTAACAGTGTCGGGTTCGCACGTGAAAAGGCCCCTAACAACATCATTTGTAGAGCGTGGGTTTGGAAGGCTAGGCCTTGATCGATAGGCGGTGGGTTTTTCGCGGTGTTCGTACTAGTTTAAGTTTTCCTACACCCCTAGAGTCTTTCTCCTGGAGGTGGGCTGAGAGGCTCTGGTTTTTGGCCATTTTTCCCAACCTCTCCATTGGTACACCTTCCTTTTTATTATATAGTCCGTCTTGGTTGATCCTGACCCTCCACTTGTAGGTCAGGCAGGAGTTTATTTCTGTATCCATCCCATCAACCGTCCCGTCTAACTTTCTATTAGTTGCATGGATCGACGTTTGCACCGCCCAAACGTCTTTTCTCATTAACCAGCTCTGGGTATTGGCAGGTGCATTTACTAAAGGGGGTGGGACGCACTTTCCTTGGTCCGAGTTCACACCCTGCTTCCCTTTGGGCCCCATTCCGTTCACATCCCCTTGAGGGGGCTGTTCGGGGATTGCCTACACCAGGGTGTTGGTCTTCCTGTTGAAGCTAGGGAATGCCGAGGACAGGGTAAGTTCTCAGCCGTTCCCCTTGCTACCTCGGCCACTGATCATTCGTCCTCGGCAAGGTACCTCCTCGGCACGGGCCCTGGGCCCAGATAGAGTTTGGGCCGGATTGCAGAACTCTCGGACCCACAATAGCCCCTCAAAATCCTGCTATCCGTCCTTTCGGACGGATAGGAGGGTTTTGATGACATCATGGATCTGCCAATGCCTATCAATCCTTGTCATCTAGCGATTCCTGAGGTTTTTCACCTACCCAAGGCACGTTCCTAGAGCCATTGGAAGGCAAAACGTGGCCTCATTAAATACGGGCGGCTTGGTGCTTCCCACATTCAACGGTGTGATGGAAATCGAACGGTGGTGATCTCCTGGCCTCTTTGGGCGGGAAAAAGGGCGTGCAGTTTATCCTAGAAAGTATAAAAGATTTTTTGGAGATGGATCTGTCTCTCCAGTTCCATACTTAAGAGTTTTAGTGCGTGTATCCAGGGTTCATCCGAACTTCCGCCCAAATTCAAGTCTATCTCAAGCACATATAGCCCATCCAAAGCGTAATTCTCTTTTTATGTAAGTTCCCTACCTCTATTAACTCACGTTTTTTCTTTTCTGGATTTATTTCTCTTTGGCTCCCTTTCTTTTCCGTCGCGGGTTAGGTTTGTTTTAATAAATGGCGAAGGCGGCTAAATTGAGATTGAGGAAGTTGGTCGATTCTGAAGAGGCGATGAATAAGTTCATCGTTGATTATAGGATTCCCCCCAACGTAAGGCTGGAACACTGTAAGATGGGGGAATGGCACATTAAGAGGGGGACGGGCGCGGTTGTAATTCTCGTCCTCGCCTTTGTAGAGGGAGGTATGAGAATCCCTATGGGACCAGTGACAAGGGGTTACCTCAGGCATTTCCGTTTAGCCCCTACCCAGTGCGCCGGCAACGTTCTTAGGATTTTGGGTTGTGTGGACTCTTTAAACGAGAAGATGGGTTTAAGACTGACCCACCATGATGTAAACTGGTGCTATAACCTCCAAAAATTGAAAGGAAAGACTTACTACATGAGGTCGAGGGATGATAGGATTCGGTTGATCCAGTGCCTCCCTGATTCCAACAAGGGACTGAACAAGGATTTTCTTATCGTCTCTGGAGAGTGGCATGATGGCGATCCATGCCCCGTAGTAGAAGGAGAACCAGGTGGGGTATTAGGAATGGAAGAGGGATAACCCTTTAAACCACTCTAACCTAACTTCCTTCGATAACTAATTACGCATATATGTTTGTTGCTTTTGTAGATGAACGCGCCTATAAACGGCATTTTCATTTAGTCAATCGGGCAGACTTGGAAACCGTTTTACAAGCGGCAGTTTTTGTGAATGACAGTGATGGCCAAGTCCGTGCAGCTCACAAAATACTAGGGTACCCTCCGTTTCAGAAGTCGTTCGGGGACGCGAAGCACGTGATCAGTGCCCGCCGTCCTTGGCTTCCAAAAATTACCGTGGTAGAGAAGGGGTTTTTGATCTCGCAGGAGCCAGCTGTCCCCAAGAACATTCCCCTGGCGGGCCCCTCTTCGTCTCATCAAGCAGCAGAGGACGAAGGTGAGCCAGATCAGCCGGAGGAAGGGTTCGAGGTATTTGACTTAGTCTACCAATCCGAGGACCCTCCTGGTGACCTAGGTGACCCAACCTTGTCCGAGACGGAATTATCATTAATAGGCACCTTTTCTCAAGCCGAGATGGGAGTCAAAAGAATACCTTTAACCCCCCTTCTCCAACTCCTCGAGGACCAACCAGGGAAGGATACCCAGGAGGCACCACAACCCAATGCTCCTCCTCCACCAGCTCGGCCCCTTACAATCCAAACCAGGTCATCCTCCACCAAGTCCCAACCACAATCCACCAGCTACGAACCTCCCACCTCCTCCCAACCAGCTCGGTCTCCTCGACCCGAAGGTGCTGATTCCAAGAGAAAGAGGAGCCCCAAGGGCAAGGACATTGTGGACGAGGGAAAATCCCAACCTCCTAAGGAGAAGGATGAGACTCCGCCCACAAAACAACCGAAGACCGGACCCCAAGGCAGAGGCAAAGGGCCCGCAGTTCAAACCTCTCAAGGCAAAGGAAAAGGAATTGATTCCCAATCCCTTCCGAGCGCCTGGCTTCCTGCCCCAATGCTTCACGGGGGTCCATTACTAGAAACTGCCTTTCTGAGGGACCTTGGAGACGGCGAGGGTGGATACGTGGCAGATGCATTAGGGAGAACCATGCTACTCCCTAATGACATGGAAGAGCTGAAGAGAATGAGGATGCAGGAGGTTTTTCTCAGTACTAAGAGATACTTGGGCATGGTAAGATTTCTTGAAACCTAACACTTTACTAATTCTCGTCACCAGTTTGTCACTCACTACACGTTCATGTTTCTTGACAGGCTCTCCAGGCAACCTATAGGATGGAGGAAGAAGTGCATGACAGGAGTAAGGTGGCCGAGAACGAACGCAAGAGGCACATAACGGCCTCAAAGACTCTCGAAGCTTCTGAAAAGGAACTTGCCAAAGTCAAGGATGACTTAACAATGACCATTCGCGAGAGGGATAACGTCTCGGCGGGCCTTGCCAGTGCCCAAAAACAGGCTAAGGACCAAACCAAGCGCGCAATTGAAGCCGAGGATCAGCTGCAAATAGCCAGAACTCTGATCGAGGATTTAAATAAGCGGCTGACCACGGCTCTGCATGAGAAAGGAGTGGCAGAATATGCCCGTGATGAAGCCGTAAGGGCAAAGCAGGAGGCCGAGTTTGCCAGGAATGAGGCAGAAGCTGCCAAGAATACGGCCGAGGACGATGGTTACAACATGGGAGTAGCCGAGACCCAGGCCACCCTTAAGGCGCAGATCCCTGGTGTGTGTAGGTTTTATTGCTCCCAGGTTTGAGAGGAAGCATTGAAGCGAGGTGGGGTGGATGCCTCATCTGGTTTGTGGAAGGCGGAGAGCATATTCTACCCGGCAGCCATCCGCGAGGCCACTTCGACCAGCCCCGCGGCTACTCGTGATCAACCCGAGGAAGAGATCACCCCGTTGGAAGACTTGCAGGCCAGCGGTTCTTCTAGCAAGGCGCCCAAAGAAGGAGAACTTCAGGATGTGACAGTATATCCCAGCACACGAATTCTGAGGCACCTAAAGAGGTTGCCGAGCCCGTGGTTGGCATTCAGGTGCCTAATACAGAGGAACCCACCATACTTGCAGAGCCGCCACAGGCCACTTCCCTTGCTGTGGTTCCTCAGAGTACCAGTGCTGGTCCTGTTCAGCCTTCCCCAGAAGGGACCATCCTTCCAGGCACCGAAGCTGAATCTGCTCCCATCTCCCAAAATGTCACCGACAAAGAAGCAGAAAAGTAGAAGCCTTCGTTGGGCTTTTTGTATTCGTTTCTATTTGAACGATTAACTTGTTTCTTTTCCTTTCACAAACTTCCTAATTTATTGATGGTTTACAAGCACTTGAACATGTATATATGAAATCTTGTTTTTCCTTTTTCCTTCTGATTGCATCGTTAACCGCCCTCGTTGATGCGCACTATTTGCTTATGAACTCTGCGCTGATTTATTTTAACATGTACAAATAGCTATGCATGTAATACATTCATCATCATGTTCCCCGAACCCTAATTTACTTGCGCCCACAAAGGCCTTAGATTTATTCCTAACCTTCGTCTTACGAAGATATAAGCACCATTTTTAACGTCACGCATAATAGCTAAAACTCGCTTAGTGCCTGGTTTTCCTCATCCAAGTAGTTGGTTTCCCTATAGTTTGAGTCCGAGGACCATGCAATGCCTTGGTTCCCATAGGCTTTGGTTTCCCCGTAGTCCGAGGACCGTGCAATGCCTTGGTTCTATCCAAAACCTAGTTTTCCACATCCAGGTAGTTGGTTTCCCCAGAGGCTTGAGTCCGATGGACCATGCAATGCCTTGGTTCTGTCCAAAACCTAGTTTTCCACATCCGGGTAGTTGGTTTCCCCAGAGGCTTGAGTCCGGTGGACCATGCAATGCCTTGGTTCTGTCCAAAACCTAGTTTTCCACATCCAGGTAGTTGATTTCCCCAGAGGCTTGAGTCCGGTGGACCATGCAATGCCTTGGTTCTGTCCAAAACCTAGTTTTCCACATCCAAGTAGTTGGTTTCCCCAGAGGCTTGAGTCCGGTGGACCATGCAATGCCTTGATTCTGTCCAAAACCTAGTTTTCCACATCCAGGTAGTTGATTTCCCCAGAGGCTTGAGTCCGGTGGACCATGCAATGCCTTGGTTCTGTCCAAAACCTAGTTTTCTCTTTGTGTGGGATCTTGGCTTTAGGGGAGTTAGCTCCTCAGCCAAGCCCCTAGAGTTTATCCATACGGTTAACGTTACCCAGTGCCTAGTTTGCTCTTTACGGGGGACCTTGGCTTTAAGGGAGTTAGCTCCTCAACCAAGCCCCTAATCAAGAAACGTAGTCCGTAACAGAACTTTGTACTAGAACTCTATGACCAACGGTTAGATATAACGAAGAAACTCTATCGACCCACTTCCTATACCAACACACAAGCCTTTCCTACAGACGGCGCCAATTGTAAGGACGCGATTCGTGGCGGACAGTAACAGTGTCGGGTTCGCACGTGAAAAGGCCCCTAACAACATCATTTGTAGAGCGTGGGTTTGGAAGGCTAGGCCTTGATCGATAGGCGGTGGGTTTTTCGCGGTGTTCGTACCAGTTTAAGTTTTTCTACACCCCTGGAGTCTTTCTCCTGGAGGTGGGCTGGGAGGCTCTGGTTTTTGGCCATTTTTCCTAACCCCCCCATTGGTACACCTTCCTTTTTATTATATAGTCCGTCTTAGTTGATCCTGACCCTCCACTTGTAGGTCAGGCAGGAGCTTATTTCTGTATCCATCCCATCAACCGTCCCGTCTAACTTTCTATTAGTTGCATGGATCGACGTTTGCACCGCCCAAACGTCTTTTCTCATTAACCAGCTCTGGGTATTGGCAGGTGCATTTACTGAAGGGGGTGGGACGCACTTTCCTTGGTCCGAGTTCACACCCTGCTTCCCTTTGGGCCCCATTCCGTTCACATCCCCTTGAGGGGGTTGTTCGGGGATTGCCTACACCAGGGTGTTGGTCTTCCTGTTGAAGCTAGGGAATGCCGAGGACAGGGTAAGTTCTCAGCCGTTCCCCTTGCTACCTCGGCCACTGATCATTCGTCTTCGACAAGGTACCTCCTCGGCACGGGCCCTGGGCCCAGATAGAGTTTGGGCCGGATTGCAGAACTCTCGGACCCACAATAACTATATATAAAAACTAATAATATTTACTAGAAATGTAAACCACCATATAAAAAAAATTGAGTTTTCACATCTTATATTAGGGAAGTATAAATTATATAAATATATATATATATATATATTTATGTTTATGTGCATAAACAATTTTCCATTAAAAAAAAAGAACTATTTAAAATCTTATTGTAAACAAAATAAATTTTCAAAGCATATAGAAAATAATAATATTGAATACAAAACTGTCTAAAATAATAATTTTCATTTTATTTTAAAACATTTGGGCCTTTTTTTGTTTATAACTTTATATGATCCGGCCTTTTCATTTTATCTTTTTAAACATGGCTATTTAAAACCCATTAGATTAACTAACTAAAATTAAACTTAGTAAATATCTAATTAAACTATAAAAACAAAAGTTAGAAAACCCTACCCTACATACCCTACACTTTTCACTCTCACACTTTTCACTCTCACATTCAGACAACCTCCACTTCACAGTCCCTCTCACATTCTCATGAGTCACGCCGAATTTGCCTTTGCCGCCTCCTCCACATGCCAGCCTCCCCATGCCAGCTTAATCATCGACTTCTCAGTTCTAACGGTGACTATTTATCTTTTGAAAATCTTGATAACCCTCTCTTTGTTTTGTATTTTGGGTTTTGTTTAATATTGAATCAATGCTATTTTTATAAGATTAAAGCTAATAGCCTAATAGTAACAACATAAGATGTTTATTTTTTCAAGTTTTATATGTAAATAAAGTTAGGGTTTTGAAAAAATCGATAACTCATGTGTTTGGCTGCTTGTGTTGGTTGGTTTCTTTATTAAAATTAGCTGCTTGCCTTTGTCTCATGTGCTTGTTGACTTCTGATATATGAAGTTAGCTGCTTTTTTATTTATCTATTGTTGGTATATTTGTTTATTGTTGTTGACATGCTGTGAATTTGTGACTGTGATGTTGAGTTGTTATTTTCTTATTGATGTTAGAGTTTTGAAAAAATCAATAACCCCATGTGGTTAACTGTGATGTTGGGGTATTTGTTTATTATTGTTTTGATGTTGATGTGTTTATTATTATCTTATTGACATGTTTATTGTTGCTTATACCAGAGTCCTTCTCATTCTTCTTCTTCTTCTTCTTTTTGGGGGGGTTTCTTTCTTGTTGACTTGTTGTGTTATTGTATACTAGAGTGAAGAGTCCTTTTCATTCTTTTTTTTTTCTTTGTTGTTGATTTATTGTGTTATTGTTACTGCATTTATTTATTGTAGACTAGACTCATTTTGGTGTTAATTTTAATTTTAATTTTTTATAGTTTCTGTCTTATTGTGTTTATTGTTGTTTTATTTTATATTTTAGATGAATGACAAAAGAGAAATCCCAGAGGGTCAAGACAATGAAGTGGGTCAAGGGGCAACCAATGTGCAAGAAGACAAAGGCAAACCCCCACTCCCACCAAAAGCAAGTAATGCTGCTAAAAAAATATCTTTTGTTTGGGGTCATTTTACTACTATTGAAGGGGGGGGGGGGTGGAACCTAGGGCAGCTTGTAACTACTGTGGCACAACTTATGCTTGTGATAGTAAGTTGAATGACACTACATCCATGAAAACTCACATACAATCACAATGTCTGAAATATCCTTATAGGAAAGAGGAAAAAAACCAATCAACCCTAGCATTCAAACCTAATGAAGAAGGAGAAAGTGGTGGGAGACTTGTACCTTATGTGTTTAATTTTGAGGCATGTAAAAAAGCATTGGCAGAGATGATTATTCTAGATGAACTGTCTTTTAGGTTTGTGGAGGGTCTTGGTTTTAGAAGGTTTATGTTTGTTGTCCAACCTAGGTTCCGTCCAATCCCTTGCCGCACAACAATGGCCAAAGCTTGCTTTAGGGTGTTTTTGGATGAGAAACAAAAGTTGAAAGAAGCCCTAATAGAGTAGCGGGTTTGCCTTACCACAAATACATGGGCATCCATTCAAAATTTGAACTACATGTGTCTCACTGTCCATTTTATAGGTAGTGATTGGAAAATACACAAGAGGATTCTTAGTTTTCATTTAGTGGAAAATCAGAAGGGTGAAACACTTGGGAAGGCGGTTGAGATGCGTTTGCTTGATTGGGTGATAGACAAGATTCTAACAATTACAGTTATTAATGCTACTTCTAATAGTGGGCTCATTTCTTTTATTCAAAAAAAGACTAAGTATAGGAAGGCAACAATTTTAGGACATAAATACTTGCATTTGAGGTGCAGTGCTCATATCTTGTTCTTAATTGTTCGTGAAGGGTTAACTGAAATGGAAGAGACAACAGTGAAGGTGAGGAAATCCGTGCGATATGTGTGAGATCATCTCCACAAAGACAAAGCACATTTAAGTTATGTGCGGAGAAGGAGAAAGTTGGCTTTAAAAGTCAACTGTGCTTAGATGTGCCCACTAGGTGGAACTACACCTATTTGATGTTGGAGAAGGTTGAGAAGTATCAAAAGGTTTTCGAGAGATTGGAGGAAGAAGATCCAAATTATCTTAGGACAATTAGAGAGGAGGCAGAGAAAGAATGAAATGATAGACATGAGGCTGCTTGGGGAATGGATGATGTGGATTGGGAAAAGATTAGGATCTTTTCAAAATTTCTTAAAATTTTCTATGATGCAACCTTGCAGTTTTCAGGTGCTAATTATGTCACTAGCAATCCTTTTTTCTTTTAAGCTCATGTCAATTCATGACACAATTGACTTGGAGTATGAAAAAGATGGTTATTTGTTGAGAAAAATGGCTAATTACATGAAGAACAAATTTGAAAAGTATTGGGGGAATTTTGATAATATGAATCACTTGTTGTATGTAGGGTTAGTTCTTGATCCTCGATACAAGTTACGGTTTCTTGAGTATTGTTTTGGTACTTTGTATGAGAACCAAAAGGCTACTAATATGGTAGAAAGAGTAAAGGCTGTTTTGGTGAGTTTGTATGATGCTTATACTTAAAATCAAGTGAGAAGTAACAGTGCTAGTGCTAGTGCTGCTGCACAAGCCCAAGGCCAAAAACCAACTGGGTCAATGGAGAGAGATGATTCTAATGTGGTTGTCGATGTGAAGGCAATGAGGATAATGGGATTTAAGAAGCACTTGAAGGATATTGATTCTTCAAATACCAAATCAAAGGTTGATAAATACTAGGCAGAGAGTTGTGAAGATGTCTTGGATGAGAAGTTTGATATTTTGGCTTGGTGGAAGGTTAATTCTCCACGGTAGATTGTGCTTTCAAGAATTTCACGACATGTTCTTGCAATTCTGGTATCCACTATGGCCTTAGAATCTGCATTTAGTACAGCTGGTCGTATTCTTGATCCCTTCCGTAGTTCATTGTCTCTACTTATGGTGGAAGCCCTCATTTGTGGTCAAAACTGGCTTCATTCTTCATTGGCTTTGATTAGCCTTCGAGATGTTATGGATGATGTTGAAAAGTTTGAAAAGCTTGATGGGAGTATGATTATTATTTTTTATATTAAAAAAAATATGAATGTCTATTTCTTTCTTTATTTAAAAATATATATATATATATATATATGAATGTCTTGGATTCTTTGCATATTTATTGTTTTATTGTATATTCTGCATGTCTATTTCTTTCTTTATTAAAAAAAAAAAACTGAATGTCTTGGATTCTTGGCATATTTATTATTTTATTGTACAAGTGACTTTTATGGTTTTTTCATTTTTTTGTTTGTAGAACTTATGAGTGATGCTGTATTAACGTTGGAACTAGACATGTCCACACCAACACCTATTGAAGTTGATGATTGAAGATTGCTCTTTGCTCTTTGGACGGGTGGTATTGATGATGACATATTGGGTTTTGTTAGTTTTTATTTTGACAACATATTGATGTGTGAACTTGACATATTGATATGTGGACTTTTTTAGGACATATGTGATTCAATGATAGGAACATATATCACTATTTTATGTAATTGGCTAATCCTTTGAAAAAATGCACTTTACTTGTAATTGGATAGATCTAGGATGTGTTTAATGTTTCAAGAAATAAGGTTTCAAGTTTAAGTGTTAAAGCTATGCAAGTTTTTCCAAGAATTAAGTTAGAAAGTGCAGGATTTTAAAACTCGACAGCTAGCATCTATCGAGGTTTAAAGAGAGTTATTTCAGCCCGAGGCTCAACAACTGCTCGACAGATAGGGTATCTGTTGAGATTTATGAAGTTTAGATTTTCAGTTCTGATTTTCATCCAATCCGTGAATGTATGTTTGAGATTTCTTTTCTCACAACCCTAAACATATATAAGGATTATTTTAAGGCTCGTAAAAGGTGACACAAGTTGCACAAGAGCGAATTTCACAAGTGTGAAGAAGAGTGTGATCGGAAACCTAGTTTGCCCTAGTTCTTGAAGAAGCTGCTGTGTTTGTACACCATAGGGTTTTGTGACCAAGCAAATTCATGATCTTCATCGTGTGACGAACTAAAGAACTTTGTAGCCAACATCCTTCTCAAGTTGGTGATTAAGTCGCGTACTGGGATCCACGCAATTAGTTAGTCACGTACTGGGAGTCATGCATTGAAAGGAGAGAATGTCACTACAGAACAAGTCCAATTGGGTATTGGGGTAAGGGTTCATCTGTAGGTTGGTAGAAGGTATTGGGATTCTTCTACTTGTAACCACTTGTTTTGATAATAGTGAATTCTCGGGAGTGGTGACCTTAAAATCACCCGGTGGGGTTTTTGCCGTGTAGGTTTTCCCTATTCATAAACAAATCATCGTGTCAATTTATTTTCCGCTACATACTTTAGTTAATTGGTGATTTTTTTGTGCTACCACGCGCTTTGGATGTTAATTTGATTAATTAATAGACTTGACTAATTAATCAATTAATTTATCACAAGGGGTCAATACGTTTTTGGCCTATCAAACTTTTTGCTATTAGACACTAATAGACAGTGGCCTACATATAGATATGGGCTTTTATTTCTTTATTTATTTATTTGGTGAAAGATATGGGTTTTTATTTTGAGCTTTGACAGTGGCCTATACATAAACAATATATGATATTAGGCAATAGGCAATGACATGTGGCCAATTTATTTTGAGTCTTTGGCTATAATGCTGTTATGTAGGTATTGACATATGGACAATATGTGGACATTGACATATTACTAATGAAGTAATGAAATTTGCACTAGTTATTTTATTTTGACTTGTACAAGTTATTCTTTAATCTTGTTTGTATTTGATGGGTACCTGTAACAAGTTACAGATTAGTTTGAGCACTTGAGCAATTTTTTGCTCTAGATTATTTTTGGATTTATGAATTTGTGTTGACAAGTTGTGCAAATGTATTGTTGACAAATTATATCGTTATTTTTGGATTTATGAATCTGTGTTGACAGGTTGTGCAGATGTATTGACAGGATATATATTGTTGACAGGTTATTTTTGGATTTATGAATATGTGATATGTGTACTTTAATGAGAATAATAGAAGCTCTAAAGCAAGTTATGAATCTATGACAGGTTGTAATTTATGAATCTACTATAATGTGTATTTTTGGATTTTTGTTGTTGAGCAAAAGCAAGTTATGTAAAATGTAAAATGCAAAAGCAAGTTGTGATTTTTTCTTGTTTGTAAAATGCTTTATAGATGTGTAAAAAGGCCTAAAACAGATTCCTAAAATTTTTTGGGCCAAAACAGATTCCTAAAAATGGCCCAAAAAGGGCCAAAATAGAAAAGGCCTGAATCTGGGCCAAAAATGGTACCTAAAAAAGGCCTAAATCAGGTTTCTAAAAAAAGGCTTAATAACAAAGAGCATAAAAGGCCCAAAAAGGGCCAAAAAACAACTAGCTTGAATACTGCATTTTTTTTTTAAAAGCCCAAAAAAAAAATTTTAGGGAAAAAAAACCAAAGGCCCAACTAGCCCAAACTCAAGGCACAAAAAACCAACAACTGACCAAAACTAAAACAAAACCGAAAAAGATTGAGTTCCAACCATTTCAGTCGATTTCAGTTGAGAACTTCAGAAACCAAAAATTTCGGTTTCAGTTGGCCAGCCCTAAGAAAACCAAAAAAACTGAACCGATTACAGCCCTACAAGACCATATGGACCAAATAGGACCAAAGTATTCATAATGGACTGAATAAAATCGAAGTGGACTAAATAGGACCAAATTAGGCCAAATAAGACTAATGTGAACCGAATAGGACCAAAGGGGACCGAATAGAACATAATGTACAAAATAGGCCCAATGTGGACCGAATAAGACTAAAGTGGACAGAATGGATCGTAGAAGACCGAAGTGGACTGCACAAGACCGAATAGGATCAGAGTGTATATAATGGACTGAATAGGACCGAAGTGGACAAAATATGACCAAATTGGACTGAATAAGACTAACATTGACCAAATAAGACCAAGTTAGACCGAATAGAACCAAAATTGGACCAAAGTAGACCAAATAGGACCAATGTTGACCAAATAGGACCAAAGTGGACATAATAAACTGAATATGACTGAAGTGGACATAAATGGACATAGGACCAAAGTGGACTGAATAGGACCGTAGTGGACAAAATAAGACCAAAGTGGACTAAATAATATCGAATAGAACCAAATTGGACTGAATGGAACGAATAATACTGAGACCGAATAAGACGAATGTAGACCAAATAGGACCGAAGTGGAACCAATAGAACTAAAGTGGACAGAATGGTCCAAATAGGACCAAATGGACAGAATATGACCAAAGTGGACCGAATAGGACCGAAGTGGACTGAGAGGACCGAATGGACTAAAATGTTAGGCTAATATGGCTCAATAGGATCTTAGCAATAATAAGCAAGTCTACCAATAGTTAGAGAAATACATGGTGCAATCAAACAAATGGTGGATTATTTAATTTGCATTTTTTACAATTTATAATCACATATAAAACGTGAAAACAAACAGTAAAAAGAATCAAAACGATTTCTAATGATGAAAAATATAGGAACCAATGATTGTTTAATACTCCCTCTATCCCAGTTTGTTTGTTCTCTATTTCATTTTTGGATGTTCCAAAATATTGTCTTGTTTCTAAAAATCAAAGTTATTAATTTACTAATGTTTCTATTATATCTCTACTTTACTTTCAAAACTTTTTGAAAATAAAACTAACAAATATTTAAAAAATCAATTTAATTGGGATACCTTTTTAGTTGCCTCATTAAGAATAATTCTTTAAAAAAAAAAAACTGATAAATTTATTTAAGAGTGGTTTTGTAAACTTATACATTTTTATAAAGTAGACAAGATAATAAATAATGTTCCCTTAAAAAATTTGACTTTTCAAATAGGACAAACAAATTGAGATGAAGGGAGTATAAAATTGTATATGTATTTTTTTAATTTATTAATATGTATCAATTTTGGACTTAAAATTTAACTTGAAAATGTATAGCAATATTGTGAGGTCAAAGCCATCATTAGCCCTCCATCAATTCATAACATAACCTACAAGAAAAAATTTATTTTATTTTGCATAATATCTAAAATTGAGCATTGGAAAATTGCATATTAATTCAATATCTTAATCTATCAAAAGCCACAACATAAAATATTTAATTAGACTATCTTGCTTTTAAAGGTTCACATTTTTTGGTAATTCTATTGCTAAATGAAATTGTAATTGAAACCTTGATAAATTCGGGACATATCGAAGGGTAGGATTTTGGAAAAGTGATGGGATTAACATATTGAAGTGTTGATGCCATTCAAGGAATTGAAGTGTAGGATTTTGCCTAGCTTGGTCAATCAATTTGCCCATTAATGGGACGCATGACCCAATTCCAGCCAATATGTCTCTATTTAATAGGATTAACTCAGTTGTTGGTTTCCCATCAGAATTAAGAAGAAAGTGAGACGGACATAATTAGTTTGATAAAAAAAACCAATAAAATTATGAATTTTCAAAATAGGGAGGAGTTGGGCAATCCACAAATCATAGCTTGCTTGATCAACACAATGTGAGAGACGTTAAGAAATAAGGAACATGCCATAGTCGCAAGATTTAGGGAATTTGATACCATGAAAGCAAAACATAAAGGTTGTGACTTATGAGGTGGGTTTTCCAAACTTGCCGTATACATATTTAATTATATACAAGGTATGTACATCGCTTTAGCTTAAGTGGTTAATTACAACATATATTCAAATTTAAATTATACAATTAAGTTCTCAATTAATTTCTTCTAAAAAAAAATTCTAGAATTAAGCAAAGCTAGCTAGCTATGCATGACAGTGGACAAGGATTTGCATGATTCTTTTTCATGTTTTAAGGTTTCATGATCGATGGCTCATGGCGTCCAATATGTTACAATTTTTTTTTTAATTAATTGATAAATTTTTGGCTTCATGGGAAGAGAAGAAAATGGAGATTCCAATTAGTGCCTTCCATTGCATGAGTTTTTACAATCTATAAATCATCATAAATATAAAATTAGTCAAACCTTAAGCCTCCTCCTTTACAAGAGAAGTATCATTAGTCTACTGCCTAACTATTAGGTATTACATTTATCTTAGTATTTGTTTCGATTTGAAAATAAAGATGGATAAGAGTCTATACATAAAAGAATTAATTAAATTGAGACTTTAAAATTTTAAATATAAACAAAATAAGATGAATAAGTTGGAAACAAAACTCTAACAAACGAATGAACAAACCAAATTCAAAACAGTCTAAGCTCCTCATTCTTATTCGATATAATAATTTGTTTTTCTTACAACACATGGTAGAGGGGATTCAAATTCAGGTTTTTCAGGTTATTTCAACATTCTGCTAAATATGTTGTTTAGCATATATTTGAATGTTATTCCAAAAGCTTCATTCATTGGAAGCTTCTTAGTGTTATTCTTATTGTTAATAGATCTAATTAATGGAATCTCTTATGCTGGGCTAAGATATCGCCTTGCAATGTTCCCACCTGCACCATTAGGATAAAACCCACCAGGCTTGTTCTCACTACCAGTTCCATACACTATCCTTAAGATCTCAGGTGGTGTCCGAGCATACGAAAGGGAATCTGTATTAGCTGAAAGGATGTTACTGTTTGTACGATTCTCTGCACCAAGGGATTGAGGTACTATTATGCCTTCATCTTTGATACCACAATTGGCTAGTCTATTTTTAAGCTCAGCAGTACGGTTAACGAACTCGGCCACGGTTTTTCCATATGGCAGCACTATTTCGTTGGCTCTCTCATAAAGTAATGCTCGTATAACTGCATCTTGTCCAGCCTCCACTCCTAGAAGCCCAGCAACCAACTACCAAAACAGATAAAAGGGATACGACAATTGATTAATATATATATATATATATATATATATAAAGTATATTTTATTTACTTGAAGGCGTATTTTATGTTTATTTTAAGTTTTTAAAATAAATAACCACTATCAAAATGGTTAAATATATATTTAAAATCAAAGGAATTTTAAAATAAAAAGAATTATATCATAGGACGTGCATGTAAGAGTATTCTGTCTAACACAAAGATTAAGGGATTTTAAAGTGTCTGTACTTCTTAATACGTATATGTATATGTATATATATGTTCATAAAAGGAGTAATTTGACTTGTGGGAGGAAGTTGCGGGTTCTTACCCTTCGAAAATCACTGCTTGTAAGGTCTGGAAGGGTGCCAACATAACCCACAAGCCCTACGTAAGGGATCAAATTGCTTGCTAACAAGTAATTGATTGTGTTAAGATAAGGGTCAAATGGAGGGGTCAATTTGAAACCAAAAGCTTGGTTAAAAATGTTTGCGAAAGTCTGAGTGCTGAGATCCAACCGAGGCCTTGGAATTCCACGTGTTGCGTTAATAATAGCCCTGAAAAGTTATGTTAAGAGAGCATCAATGAGAGTAGGCTATATATGGAGTAATTTCTTTACTATGGAACAATTACAACAAGACGGAAAGGAGAAATTCCAATTATATATAAACATGATTGTATTATTTGTTTTAGTACCTAAGATGGCCAATTTCCTGATAACCAAATTCCTCGATGATCTTAGCAACAAGAGGGTCAAGATTGGCCTTCTTGGCACCAATGGGAGGCGGACCTCCCTTAGCAAAAGATGGAGCGAAACTGTCAAGTCCACGACCAAGTGCACCATTCAAGAAAAACTCAGCTTCTAGGAATTCAAGGTTCAGAGCAAATTCAATCCGATCAACATCAGTGGCTTGAATTGGTCCACAGTCGGGAGCAGCCATGACCTGGCTGGCATCTAGTTCTAGTGTAAGAATAAAGAGAAAGGTAGAGAAGAGAATTGGACTAGCCATTGTGTAAGTGTAGCTAATTAGCAAAATAACGAAGTGATTTGTGGTACATACATGTGCATGAGGTTACGATTAATTACTACGTACCTGAGAGAGAGAGAGAGAGAGAGAGCACGTAAATAGATCACACATTGAAGGTTCGGGCGTCACATGCACACAAAAAGTCAATCTCAAATTACCTTCTCCTAAGGCTAAATACAGTAATCATCGCTGTCAACTTAAAGAACTCTTAATAAGAAGTAAATGTAGGAACATTTAATTCTCTGGGCTTTCTTGATCAGGTTTTATCTACAAGAGTACGGAATATTTCTCTTTTAAATTTTCAATATAATCTTTAAAAAAAAAAAAAATAATATTAATAACAAAATCTATTGTACTGTTGGTGTTACACACAAAAATAAGAATTCTCTACTTTTTCCTTTCTAATGTTGCAACTTCCTTGTTTTCCTTTGTAGTTTGGAGGAAACTTTATTCTTAGTTTTTAATTAGACAAGGAATCCCTATCGTTACTCAAAAAAAAAAAAAAAAAAAAAAAAAAAAAAAAAAAAAAAGAAGAGACAAGGAATCCCTATCCTCCATAAGGGGTGATGAGATCATGAAGGCAAACAAAGCTAAGGTGACCAACTAAATTATTCATGAAGCCTGGGAATTAATTACTTATCCGTATCCTTATCCATGAGGTAATATCTAGTGAAACCTTCCACTCATAGTACATGAGATTCAATTAGAATCACTTCTTTCTCAAAAAAAAAATAAAAAAAATAAAATAGAATCACTTGCAGTAAGAGGGAGGTCTCATGAGATCATCTTATTAGATAATTTTCCTTCTCCTCTTTTGCCTTCTACCATATAACAGCAAAACATTCAAATAGTTTAGATGCACAAGATTTGTGTGTAATTTACCAATTAGGAAAACAGTTCCTACGCACAGAATATATGTTAGAAAATTTTGATTAATGTGGAGATTAATACAAGATTTATTTATTAATTGGACCTCCAAAGAAAAAAAAATTAATGAATGTCAAAGCTTAAGGCTGAGTTTCTATCAAAGTTCGAAAAATCACCAAAAAATTCTAATTGGGCTTTTCAATAGTTGAGATGGTTATGCCTAAGTATAATCTCGGTAGGCATTTTGATAATTGTTACTCAAGTTTGCAGAGACGTATCTACAACCATGGCCCCCATCCGGCTATCCCCCCTATTTTTAGTACTTATTACTAATACCAAAAATTATAAGTATTTTGGTACCCTTAAAAAATATGAGTGGGCCTACCAAAAAAATAGACTAGTAACAATTTTATATATATATATATATATATATATGTAAGGACGCGATTCGTGGCGGACCGTAACAGTGTCGGGTTCGCACGTGAAAAGGCCCCTAACAACATCATTTGTAGAGCGTGGGTTTGGAAGGCTAGGCCTTGATCGATAGGCGGTGGGTTTTTCGCGGTGTTTGTACCAGTTTAAGTTTTCCTACACCCCTGGAGTCTTTCTCCTGGAGGTGGGCTGGGAGGCTCTGGTTTTTGGTCATTTTTCCCAACCTCCCCATTGGTACACCTTCCTTTTTATTATATAATCCGTCTTGGTTGATCCTGACCCTCCACTTGTAGGTCAGGCAGGAGTTTATTTCTGTATCCATCCCATCAACCGTCCCGTCTAACTTTCTATTAGTTGCATGGATCGACGTTTGCACCGCCCAAACGTCTTTTCTCATTAACCAGCTCTGGGTATTGGCAGGTGCATTTACTGAAGGGGGTGGGACGCACTTTCCTTGGTCCGAGTTCACACCCTGCTTCCCTTTGGGTCCCATTCCGTTCACATCCCCTTGAGGGGGCTGTTCGGGGATTGCCTACACCAGGGTGTTGGTTTTCCTGTTGAAGCTAGGGAATGCCGAGGACAGGGTAAGTTCTCAGCCGTTCCCCTTGCTACCTCGGCCACTGATCATTCATCTTCGGCAAGGTACCTTCTCGGCACGGGCCCTGAGCCCAGATAGAGTTTGGGCCGGATTGCAGAACTCTCGGACCCACAATAGCCCCTCAAAATCCTGCTATCCGTCCCCTCGGACGGATAGGAGGGTTTTGATGACATTATGGATCTGCCAATGCCTATCAATCCTTGTCATCTAGCGATTCTCGAGATTTTTCACCTGCCCAAGGCACGTTCCTAGAGCCGTTGGAAGGAAAAACGTGGCCTCATTAAATACGGGCGGCTTGGTGCTTCCCACGTTCAACGGTGTGATGGAAATCGAACGGTGGTGATCTCCTGGCCTCTTTGGGCGGGAAAAAGGGCGTGCACTTTACCCTAGAAAGTATAAAAGATTTTTTGGAGATGGATCCGTCTCTCCAGTTCCATACTTAAGAGTTTTAGTGCGTGTATCCAAGGTTCATCCGAACTTCCGCCCAAATTCAAGTCTATCTCAAGCACATATAGCCCATCCGAAGCGTAATTCTCTTTTTATGTAAGTTCCCTACCTTTATTAACTCACGTTTTTTCTTTTCTAGATTTATTTCTCTTTGGCTCCCTTTCTTTTCCGTCGCGGGTTAGGTTTGTTTTAATAAATGGCGAAGGCGGCTAAATTGAGATTGAGGAAGTTAGTCGATTCTGAAGAGGCGATGAATAAGTTCATCGTTGATTATAGGATTCCCCCTAACGTAAGGCTGGAACACTGTAAGATGGGGGAATGGCACATTAAGAGGGGGACGGGCACGGTTGTAATTCCCGTCCTCGCCTTTGTAGAGGGAGGTATGAGAATCCCTATGGGACCAGTGACAAGGGGTTACCTCAGGCATTTCCGTTTAGCCCCTACCCAGTGCGCCGGCAACGTTCTTAGGATTTTGGGTTGTGTGGACGCTTTAAACGAGAAGATGGGTTTAAGACTGACCCACCATGATGTAAACTGGTGTTATAACCTCCAAAAATTGAAAGGAAAAACCTACTACATGAGGTCGAGGGATGATAGGATTCGGTTGATCCAGTGCCTCCCTGATTCCAACAAGGGACTGAACAAGGATTTTCTTATCGTCTCTGGGGAGTGGCATGATGGCGATCCATGCCCCGTAGTAGAAGGAGAACCAGGTGGGGTATTAGGAATGGAAGAGGGATAACCCTTTAAACCACTCTAACCTAACTTCCTTCGATAACTAATTACGCATATATGTTTGTTGCTTTTGTAGATGAACGTGCCTATAAACGGCATTTTTATTTAGTCAATCGGGCAGACTTGGAAACCGTTTTACAAGCGGCAGTTTTTGTGAATGACAGTGATGGCCAAGTCCGTGCAGCTCACAAAATACTAGGGTACCCTCCGGTTCAGAAGTCGTTCGGGGACGCGAAGCACGTGATCAGTGTCCGCCGTCCTTGGCTTCCAAAAATTACCGTGGTAGAGAAGGGATTTTTGATCTCGCAGGAGCCAGCTGTCCCCAAGAACATTCCCCTGGCGGGCCCCTCTTCGTCTCATTAAGCAGCAGAGGACGAAGGTGAGCCAGATCAGCCGGAGGAAGGGTTCGAGGTATTTGACTTAGTCTACCAATCCGAGGACCCTCCTGGTGACCTAGGTGACCCAGCCTTATCCGAGACGGAATTATCATTAATAGGCACCTTTTCTCAAGCCGAGATGGGAGTCAAAAGAATACCTTTAACCCCCCTTCTCCAACTCCTCGAGGACTAACCAGGGAAGGATACCCAGGAGGCACCACAACCCAATGCTCCTCCTCCACCAGCTCGGCCCCTTACAATCCAAACCAGGTCATCCTCCACCAAGTCCCAACCACAATCCACCCGCTACGAACCTCCCACCTCCTCCCAACCAGCTCGGTCTCCTCGACCCGAAGGTGCTGATTCCAAGAGAAAGAGGAGCCCCAAGGGCAAGGACATCGTGGACGAGGGAAAATCCCAACCTCCTAAGGAGAAGGATGAGACTCCGCCCACAAAACAACCGAAGACCGGACCCCAAGGCAGAGGCAAAGGGCCCGCAGTTCAAACCTCTCAAGGCAAAGGAAAAGGAATTGATTCCCAATCCCTTCCGAGCGCCTGGCTTCCTGCCCCAATGCTTCACGGGGGTCCATTACTAGAAACTGCCTTTCTGAGGGACCTTGGAGACGGCGAGGGTGGATACGTGGCAGATGCATTAGGGAGAACCATGCTACTCCCTAATGACATGGAAGAGCTGAAGAGAATGAGGATGCAGGAGGTTTTTCTCAGTACTAAGAGATACTTGGGCATGGTAAGATTTCTTGAAACCTAACACTTTACTAATTCTCGTCACCAGTTTGTCACTCACTACACGTTCATGTTTCTTGACAGGCTCTCCAGGCAACCTATAGGATGGAGGAAGAAGTGCATGACAGGAGTAAGGTGGCCGAGAACGAACGCAAGAGGCACATAACGGCCTCAAAGACTCTCGAAGCTTCTGAAAAGGAACTTGCCAAAGTCAAGGATGACTTAACAATGACCATTCGCGAGAGGGATAACGTCTCGGCGGGCCTTGCCAGTGCCCAAAAACAGGCTAAGGACCAAACCAAGCGCGCAATTGAAGCCGAGGATCAGCTGCAAATAGCCAGAACTCTGATCGAGGATTTAAATAAGCGGCTGACCACGGCTCTGCATGAGAAAGGAGTGGCAGAATATGCCCGTGATGAAGCCGTAAGGGCAAAGCAGGAGGCCGAGTTTGCCAGGAATGAGGCAGAAGCTGCCAAGAATACGGCCGAGGACGATGGTTACAACATGGGAGTAGCCGAGACCCAGGCCACCCTTAAGGCGCAGATCCCTGGTGTGTGTAGGTTTTATTGCTCCCAGGTTTGAGAGGAAGCATTGAAGCGAGGTGGGGTGGATGCCTCATCTGGTTTGTGGAAGGCGGAGAGCATATTCTACCCGGCAGCCATCCGCGAGGCCACTTCGACCAGCCCCGCGGCTACTCGTGATCAACCCGAGGAAGAGATCACCCCGTTGGAAGACTTGCAGGCCAGCGGTTCTTCTAGCAAGGCGCCCAAAGAAGGAGAACTTCAGGATGTGACAGTATATCCCAGCACACGAATTCTGAGGCACCTAAAGAGGTTGCCGAGCCCGTGGTTGGCATTCAGGTGCCTAATACAGAGGAACCCACCATACTTGCAGAGCCGCCACAGGCCACTTCCCTTGCTGTGGTTCCTCAGAGTACCAGTGCTGGTCCTGTTCAGCCTTCCCCAGAAGGGACCATCCTTCCAGGCACCGAAGCTGAATCTGCTCCCATCTCCCAAAATGTCACCGACAAAGAAGCAGAAAAGTAGAAGCCTTCGTTGGGCTTTTTGTATTCGTTTCTATTTGAACGATTAACTTGTTTCTTTTCCTTTCACAAACTTCCTAATTTATTGATGGTTTACAAGCACTTGAACATGTATATATGAAATCTTGTTTTTCCTTTTTCCTTCTGATTGCATCGTTAACCGCCCTCGTTGATGCGCACTATTTGCTTATGAACTCTGCGCTGATTTATTTTAACATGTACAAATAGCTATGCATGTAATACATTCATCATCATGTTCCCCGAACCCTAATTTACTTGCGCCCACAAAGGCCTTAGATTTATTCCTAACCTTCGTCTTACGAAGATATAAGCACCATTTTTAACGTCACGCATAATAGCTAAAACTCGCTTAGTGCCTGGTTTTCCTCATCCAAGTAGTTGGTTTCCCTATAGGTTTGAGTCCGAGGACCATGCAATGCCTTGGTTCTGTCCAAAAACCTAGTTTTCCTCGTCCAAGTAGTTGGTTTCCCCGTAGGCTTGAGTCCGAGGACCGTGCAATGCCTTGGTTCTATCCAAAACCTAGTTTTCCACATCCAGGTAGTTGGTTTCCCCAGAGGCTTGAGTCCGATGGACCATGCAATGCCTTGGTTCTGTCCAAAACCTAGTTTTCCACATCCGGGTAGTTGGTTTCCCCAGAGGCTTGAGTCCGGTGGACCATGCAATGCCTTGGTTCTGTCCAAAACCTAGTTTTCCACATCCAGGTAGTTGATTTCCCCAGAGGCTTGAGTCCGGTGGACCATGCAATGCCTTGGTTCTGTCCAAAACCTAGTTTTCCACATCCAAGTAGTTGGTTTCCCCAGAGGCTTGAGTCCGGTGGACCATGCAATGCCTTGATTCTGTCCAAAACCTAGTTTTCCACATCCAGGTAGTTGATTTCCCCAGAGGCTTGAGTCCGGTGGACCATGCAATGCCTTGGTTCTGTCCAAAACCTAGTTTTCTCTTTGTGTGGGATCTTGGCTTTAGGGGAGTTAGCTCCTCAGCCAAGCCCCTAGAGTTTATCCATACGGTTAACGTTACCCAGTGCCTAGTTTGCTCTTTACGGGGGACCTTGGCTTTAAGGGAGTTAGCTCCTCAACCAAGCCCCTAATCAAGAAACGTAGTCCGTAACAGAACTTTGTACTAGAACTCTATAACCAACGGTTAGATATAACGAAGAAACTCTATCGACCCACTTCCTATACCAACACACAAGCCTTCCCCACAGACGGCGCCAATTGTAAGGACGCGATTCGTGGCGGACCGTAACAGTGTCGGGTTCGCACGTGAAAAGGCCCCTAACAACATCATTTGTAGAGCGTGGGTTTGGAAGGCTAGGCCTTGATCGATAGGCGGTGGGTTTTTCGCGGTGTTCGTACCAGTTTAAGTTTTCCTACACCCCTGGAGTCTTTCTCCTGGAGGTGGGCTGGGATGCTCTGGTTTTTGGCCATTTTTCCCAACCTCCCCATTGGTACACCTTCCTTTTTATTATATAGTCCGTCTTGGTTGATCTTGACCCTCCACTTGTAGGTCAGGCAGGAGTTTATTTCTGTATCCATCCCATCAACCGTCCCGTCTAACTTTCTATTAGTTGCATGGATCGACGTTTGCACCGCCCAAACGTCTTTTCTCATTAACCAGCTCTGGGTATTGGCAGGTGCATTTACTGAAGGGGGTGGGACGCACTTTCCTTGGTCCGATTTCACACCCTGCTTCCCTTTGGGCCCCATTCCGTTCACATCCCCTTGAGGGGGCTGTTCGGGGATTGCCTACACCAGGGTGTTGGTCTTCCTGTTGAAGCTAGGAAATGCCGAGGACAGGGTAAGTTCTCAGCCGTTCCCCTTGCTACCTCGGCCACTGATCATTCGTCTTCGGCAAGGTACCTTCTCGGCACGGGCCCTGGACCCAGATAGAGTTTGGGCCGGATTGCAGAACTCTCGGACCCATAATATATATATATATATATATATATATATATATATAATACATAATTTTCAACACCACTCACATTCATTATCTTTTTGAAACTTAATAATTCGTGACAGTTTTTTAGTCACTCTTATACAATTATATTTAAGTCACGTGGTTAAAGTAAATTCATTGTCAAAATTAGGGCTATAAACAAGATGAACTGAGTCGAGTATTAAAAGTTCAAATTGGTTCATTTAGTTTTGTTTTGAACTTGAGCCAAGCTTGAGTTTGTTACCAAATAAAATTACATATTCAAACTTGGTTCTTTTTCTTGTCAAACAAACTCGTGCTTATTTATAAGTTACTTGATTAACTTATTATTTTCCATTATGTAGTAAAACCATAACAAAAAGTTTTTACCCCTTCACAAATTTATGAATTTTTATTACAAATGGATTGTTTATATTATCAATAAGATACAAATAATATCCAAAATTGTTTATATTATCTTATGCACCTATTTATAAAATTGTACAATCCAATTTAAAGTCTATATAAGTATATTTTAAGACAAATATACATATAAAAATGTAATATTATATATAGTTAAATCGATCCTTATGTTTAGGAACACATTATTATATTTGAACTTAGCTTATTTAATAGTTGAGCATTTACTTAAACTTAAGCTTGACTTATTTACTAAACACTTAAACATAACAAGACTTTTTTTTTTCAAATTGAGCCCGAGTTGTAATAATCAATTTGATTCATTAATAACCCTAGTTAAAACCAAAATAAAATTCTTTTTTGATAAGAGTGATAAAAGTTGTCTAAAATGTTTTATATTTTTTTTATGTGCTGGATATGCTTAATTTTTGTAATTCTCTTGATTACTCTAAATATCCCCCCCCCCCCCCCCCCCCCTTATTTTATAGTGTTTGCTGATCTTTGGGATAAGAAAGAGTTAAAGGTCCTACGAGATAAAAGATTTTTTTTTTTTTTTTTTAGAGAATGATTGGAATAATAGTTTCCTAAAAGGATTTTTATTTTATTGTTGTGTTACTTTGTTATTTGTGGGACAAATAATTGATATATATATATATATATATATGTACGTATGTATGTATATATATATATGCTAACTAGGCGCGGAAGTATTTTATAAGTTTGTACTGTGAGTGGTAACTAATTCCATTTTCTAAGAATGATAATATCTAATCAAATTGATAATGCTAAAAGTTTAAAAAATAAATTGTCTAAAAAGTTTTTTTTTTTTTAGAATCAAGGGATTGAAAAGTTCCTTTGTGACCTTAGTTTAATCATTTCTCACAAAGTACGAGAGTTTGGTCCCAAAAATAAAAATATCTGGTCTAGTGGCTATAGTTTTTTTTTTTTTTTTTTTTGTTGAAACTGTCTAGTGACTCTAGTTATAATGAAAAAGATGCGTGATTCAATAAACTTTGAAGAGACGCTGGCTATCATAATTTCTCTATTAAATAGTTATCAGGTCTAGTGACTAACACTTTCTTTATCACCAAATAAGTGAGTTGGTTTCTCCAAAAAAAAGAAAAAAAGTGAGGAGGGGTACATGGTTCTAGGAGCGCCCGACCTATGGGCTATGGATAAATCGTATTGTACAAAAAATAAAGAATTAATTTTATAAATGCTTGCCTTTAATATTGCCTAAAAAAAGTAGTGTTTTTTACTATTTAGTTTATTCTTATCCCAATTTAGCTCATTTTTTGTTATTATTTATAGGTTCTATTGCACTTTTTGGTACTATTCATAAGTTTCACTGTACTGTTTTAGCTAACTTTTAACTTTATTTACAATATTTTAAGTAAAAAGTTTTCAGTTTTAACTAAATAAGCTGTTTTCAAATAGATACATAGTTGTTTGATCTTTTGGGGAAAAAAATTGTATGTAGTCTGCTCCATATAGCACCAATTTCCTTAATATTTTGGGAAAAATGCACTTTACTAGTTTAAATTATCCCAAATTACACTTTGTGTCATAAATTTTCAAAATATACGATTTGCACTATAAATTACAACTTATGTTACACTTTATACTTTGTTGTTTGTCATTATCTTAAATGGTATCATGTGAAAAAATCCAATATATTGTCAATCTTTTTAATCTCTTAAAAATAAAAGATAAATTACACTTTATTACTTTAAACTATATTTCCAATTACAATTTGTATCATAAACTTTAGTTTTTCATTCAAAATAACAGTAATGTGCAAAGTGTACATAATACATGTTATGGTTTAAGATGCTAACTGTATGTTCTAAAAATTTAAGGTGCAAGGTATAATTTAAGATATAATTTAAGATAGTAAAATATAATTACACCTAATATTTTAGGACCAAAATATGATAATACACATTTCTGGTTTGATAGCAGACAGGGAAGGTCCATTATTTTAGACATTATCAACGTCTTTACTAGATTGTCTTTGCTTTCATAGATTAATACTGCTAGTACTTTCGCCGTCCTAAAATGTGGGTCTCAATTCTCAAGTACATTAGACTTACGCACATTAAATTTTGAACAACCCCAACAATAATTACACAAAAAAAAAAAAAAAAAAAAAAAACCCTACAATAATTAATGAAACTATTGCACGAATTACAAGATGAACTAATATCAAATTCAAGTACAGAATCCAGATACAATATTATTTATTAACTGAATAAACGTATACATTAGGGTTACCATTTAACTTTATGAACATTGCTGACCGTCTCTCATAACATAAAAATTCTTTATTTTCTTGTATCCTATAAGTGAAATCCCAGCCAACACACACACACACACACACACACACACCCCCAAGCTTTCTTTTTAATTTAATAAAGACAACATTTTTAATAGGTAGTTCCTGATTCTTGATTGATACAACCATGTTGAATTTTCATTTATACATGAATTTTCTTCTTTTAACATAAATCAGCAGCCAATATAATACATATTGTAGACATATTTTTCTCATGAATGTTTCAATCATCTTCCAAGCCAATATTACCCGAATTATTACATAGTAATAGATCAAAGCTTAAGTGTGACTCCAAGAACCCAAGAACATCAGAGTTTTAATTGGGTCTTCTGCATGGTAGTTCCACTTTCGTCTCTCAATTTCTTTGGAAATTGGAAGACTAGTACAACCACCATATTCCCAAGCTCCATTCTTGGCCATGGCTATTATAGCCACCTCATAAACCTGCCTGAACTTTTCTCCGACTGTTCTCTTCGATTCTTGAGCAAGAGAACCATCCTCAGAGAGGTGTTCAGGTTTCATCCTTATCCTTAATAATTGATGCTTCTTTTTTTGACCTCAAAAAGAAGCAAAAATATGGTGTTTGCTGCTTCTTAGGTTACACTAACATATTAGAATTTGAGAGAAGAGCTAGCAAGGGTACATATATAGAAATAGAACAGGCAAAAAAGTCATGAGTATAGGGCCCAAGTGTCCTGTAGAGATTGGTTTGATTCCTCATCTTTGTGGATGACAGTTCAGCTAGCCAAACAGTTGATGCGATGACCCAACTAGTGTAAAATATTCGCCACCTTGTCTGTTTATTTTATCCTCAGATTCGATTCGTCTTCTTCCTTCTTATTAATTTGTTTTCGAAATATTAAAAAAAAAAAGTTTTTCTTTTGCCTTTTCCATTCATAATGATAATTTTTTTATATGTAAACTTAGCAAAATTGAAATCCTACTCGTTAGTTCGGGGGAAAAAAAACATTGATAATTGGAATATAAAAATATATTCTTGTCCTACTCATACTTGATTTTGACCCAAAACAATTGGATTTAGATCCAAACTCGGTCCATTTACACATTCTCTTATTTAATTTTTAATTGAGGTATTTCAATTTATGTTTGTTTGTTAATTAAATGAAAAAAAAAATTATGATATTACTCTTCAATTTTACATGCAATTATCAAATATAAACATTTCTAGTAATAGATTTACAAATAATATTGTCTAATACATTTGTAAATTATAATATTGTCTTTCAAATTATTATTATTATTATTATTATTATTATTATTTTGTATCTAACATGTTATATTAGCTTTAGATTTATTCATTCTCAAAAAAAAAAAAAAAAAAAACCTTTAGATTTATTGAGTTATTATTGGACAACAAACCATAAAAAAAGATTTCGCTTGTGTACTTGGGTGAGTTAATTTTCATTTATTTATTTTTCTTTGACATGCAAATAAACCTGATAAAAGTACGTATGATCACACTTAAAAAGTGAGACTTTAAAAATTTTCATATAAGCCAGTGGTGAATAGTAAACTCGTTCACGAAAGGGTTTAAATGATGTTTTGAGAACAACAAGAGCTTGGTTTGGTTTGGAATATAGAATATTTCCTCTTCATTCTGATGAAATAAAATTTATACCCTACAAACAAAAAAAGGAAAAAAAAAATTGATAGCCGAAATTTTCACAATGATCACATGTTTTGCATGCCTAGAACTTGATGCAATTTGTATAGCATAATTCTGATTTTTGTGCATGCAGTAGGTTAAAATCTTTTCATGTGCCTGGAATTTTCTAGGATCGATGCCCACTTTCATTAACGAATTTACTTTTAGGAGATCAGATTCTAATTGAAGCACAATGAGGAATATGTCGATGGCATACACAAAGAGGGAACATTACCTTTTCTCATCCTTACAAACTAAGAATTAAGATGCTTCCACTCAACGATAATAATACTGGTCGAATGAATCACAAAAAGAAAAAAAATGGAT
Source organism: Quercus lobata (assembly GCF_001633185.2). NCBI lineage: Eukaryota > Viridiplantae > Streptophyta > Magnoliopsida > Fagales > Fagaceae > Quercus > Quercus lobata. The sequence goes on along the minus strand of NC_044915.1, from coordinate 27,016,092 downwards.
TCGATTAATAATGAGTATTCTATGTGTGTATATGTATATAAAATTAAAAAAATAAATATAAAAACAAGCATGAGTTTCGTTATGTTACTATCTTGGGAGTTGCCATTTATTCATATATTTTTATACTTCGGAAGGGATGTTGCCATTAATGGTTGAGTAGTGTTATTTTCACAACCATTAATATAGGTCCATTATAATTGGAGAGAAATCACTCTCACCTAAGTTTTTAGTTGACACAATTTTTATTATGCACCAATTAAAATTAATCATGTTATTTAACAATTATAAAATATAATATTGTTTTAGTTTTAACATCAATACTTAGGGTTAGAGAGATTTGAACTTTGGATTTTTCCATTGGAAACACCAAAAGGTGTCGATTAACCTATGAGACTCTTGGTCCCTAAATTTATTATTATCATTGTTGTTGTTGTTGTAAGGCTACAATTTGGTTCCTAAACCCAAAAGGTAATAGGATCTAGGCCCGAACTGCCCAATACAATGAATTTGTAGAGAGTGGATTAGAAAACTAGGTTCTAATGAGTTGGATAACAATTATAGTGGATCCAGATGACGAGAAAGCAAAGAAAAACTAGTTTTACCCAAAAAAAAAATCGTCATCGGCACAATCCAAGAAGGTTAGTTCTTGTATATTTTTCTTTTGGATTTGATTACAAGTCTAGTTCCTGTTGTTATAGTGTTTTTCCCTCAATTCTCCAATCCCCTTCACCGTAGGGCTTCTCTCTCTATTATATACCCCTTTCCTCTTCATCTCCACCGTCCACGTGTAGGTCAAGTTATTGGCTTTGGTTCTTGTCCCATCAGCACCTTCCTAAAGTCTTTGGGAGTAGCTGTAAGGCTGTTTGCCATTGTTCAGGCATCACCTCCACATTAATGCAGCCAGAGGATTAGCTGCAGAGCATTCAATGTGGTGGTAGCAGCTCTCCTTTAGATATTTCTTAGCTTCCCTTTGTCCTATGTTTCCCTGATGTTTATTCTTATCAGCAGAACCTTTCGAAGTGTCGCCCTTCAGGGCGGATCAATCCTTCTGACCTCTGCTTTGCTTAGTCGAGGAGGAGGCATTCCTCCTCAGACTACCTTCCCAAACCTTCGCAGTCATAGTTTGTTCATGGCGCTCTAATTCTTACGTCTTCCCTATCATTTAGCTGTCCTTGGACCACTAATCGTCCTCAGACAAAGGCCCGCAGCCCAATACATAATCTTGGCCCTTTTATCCTTAAGATAGCCCCTCAAAATTTCCTTCTTTTGCTCCTCGGAAAAGAAAGAGATTTTGACACCATAATCCCAATTCTGATTTTCCCTCATATCATTTATGTTTGCGTAGGTGTCTTCTCAACTGCCTAGAAGCATGCTCCTGACGCTTCGGCATCTAGGGCATGCCTGCAATTAATTCTTGCGGCTCTATATTCCCCATGTTCTATGGTACGATGGGATCCAAAGGGTAGGGATTTTTACAGGAATTCGAGCAGGAATTTTCCCGCTTGCTTTTATCTCTTATATATATACTGTTTAGAAGCTTCATCTACTTCACTTTTTGCACTCTCAAAGTTCAAGAGCTAGTCCGAGGAGCCTTTCTTCCTTCCCGTAAGTTATTCTTAGAAATCTTTTATTTCTTTTCTCTTTTCGGTCCTTACCTTTTTTCCGATTTATTTATATCTCTCTTTTCCTCGGCCTATCCACTTTCACCTTGTCTCTTAATTTTCTTTAATTTTCTTTGCATATGAGGAGATTCGCTTACTTAGTAGATGCCCCAAAGGGTCTAGAGAGTTTCAAGACTCTATATCGAATCCCACCAAGGGCTGCTATTAGGTACTGCAAACAGGGAGAGTGGCACACCATGAGGTAGGAGGGAGAAGTCGTAATTCCTATGATTGTCTTTATAGAAGGAGGGATAAGAATCCCCATGGATAGAGTCATGAGGGATTACCTAATAGCTCATAGGCTTTCTCCCACCCAATGTGCCCCTAATATGTTTAGGATTTTAGGTAGTGTAGACGCCCTTAATGAGAGAATGCGCTTAAACCTCACCCATCACGATGTCAATTGGATTTACAACCTTCACCATTTAAAAGGGTAGGGATATTACCTAAAAACTAGGGTTCTTAAGGTTAGGCTCATCTCATGCCTCCCTGAATCCAACAAAGGCATGAACAAAAACTTTCTAATCATCTCAAGGGAATGGCACAATGGCCTCCACTGCCCGACGAGAGATGGGGTACCAGGTGGGGTTTTTAGGTCTAGGTTTATTACTTTAAAGTCACCCCTTTTTCTCTTTGACATCTTTTGTACCCATTTATTTCTCTTTTTGTTTGTGTTTGTAATTGAATTTTTCTTTGATTTATGCTATTTTTCTGACAATGTTCTTTTTTTGTTTGTTTTCCTAATTGTTTTGCAGATAAGCACACTGCCATTCCGAACCTAAAACCTATCAACCAGCCAGACCTAAAAAAAATACTTAAAGCTGAGGTCTTCGTTCACAATGACGGCTAGTTAAGAACGGCCTACCTTATCCTCGGCTCCAACCCCCTTTCATCTAGTTTCTAGGCACTGAAGTGTGTGATCAAGGCGAAGGACCCGCACATGCAACAAATAAAAGTTCCCGCCCCAGGTTTCCTCAATCCAGGTTTTGTTTTAGAAGGGGTACTAGAAGTAAGCCTGCCGCTTCAATATACAGCCGATGAGGCCACCCTTTTCCAGCCTGCAATCAAAGAAGAGGAAGAGGAAGAGATAGTTGAAGTCTCGGATTCTGAAGACTACTTCGAAGTTTTCAACTAACCTCCATCTCCAGAAATCCCAGCTAGTGACCTCAGCCACCTTCCCCCAACCTAAGTAAGTCACAGCCAGGAAGACCCTACCATCTTGGATGCCATGGTGCTGTAGTGCAAAACCCGATCAAGCCTTTGGGACTCAAGTAGGAAGCAATGTGGCAAAAAAGGTTGCCCAGAACAAACCTCTAACCCCTCCATCCACCCAAGCTCACCGACTTGGCCCTGCTGACCTTAAGAGGAAAAGGGATCAGAGAGGTAAAGAAGTGGTGGAGGGGGGAAAAAGCCACTCCTCTAAGAAGACCGAGCCCTAAAAGGGGGCCAAACAAGCTAGAGTAACACAGACGGATGTGGATAAGAGAAGCGGTTTCCAAGTCATGGTTCCAGCCTGGACCCCTACCATAGTGCTGGACGGAGCTCCCTTGCCCGCTGACGCCTCTATTAGGGAGTTTTAGGAAGGAAAGGCTGGCTATGTGGCCAATGCCGTGGAACAGGCTTTGCTGCTACTTGGGGACGTGGGGACATGGCCGATCTGAGGTCAATGAGAAAGCATGAGATATTCCTCAGCTTGAAGAGAGATCTCGCCCTGGTAAGTCCACTAACTAGCTTGTTTCCTTTTTTTTTTTGTTTTTTTGTTTTTTTTTAGAACTATACTTGTTCTCTCTAACATTTGCACTTTTTCTTCCTTGAAAGAATGTCCAAGCTGCGCACAGGGTCGAGGAAATAGTAAACAATACCCACCAACAGATGAAAGATGAGAAGGCCAGGCGTATAGCTGCTGTGGACACCTTCAAGGTGGCAGAGAAAAGGATCCAAGATCTAAATACCCAACTCATTGAGGCTAATAGAGCTAGGAAGAGTGCTGAAGCTGTTTTGCAAAGGGCAGAGAACCAAGCAGAGACTCAACGCAAACAACTCCGTCAGGCCGAGGTTGCCTCTAAGGAAAATATAAAGGCCCTAAAAAAGAAGTTGGAGGAGGCTGAGAAGGTCAAGGACCAAGCTGAGCAGGACGGGTATGATGTGGGAGTGGCAAAGACTGAGAAGGCCCTCAGTGTTGAAGTCTCGGAGGTGTGTAGGAGCCACTGCCTCCAGGTGTGGAATGAGGCCCTTAAACAAGCTGGGGTTGAGGCCTCCTCTGCCTTTAGGAGAGCAGAGAGTGTATATTATCCTCCTGTCATCTGAGCATCAAGCTCTTCCGGTTCCAAGGCTGGAACTGCCTCTGAAGAGGTAGATACCGATAAGGATAGCTCGACCAAGGCCCTTCTCTCTCCTGACAGTCCTTCGAAAGAGGCTGAGCAGCCTGGAGTTGCTGAAAAGGAAACAAACACAACCAAGGGAGTGGCCCCTGATGCTACCAAGCCTCCAACTGCCCCCAAGGACTTCCTCAAAGAGAAAGAGGCCTCCCACAAGATGGAGATTGTCTTGGAAACTCTTCCTGTGCCTACCAAAGAGAACCTCAAAGGTAAAGGCCCAGAATCCTCAGCAATAGAACCTGACCAAACCACCAAGGCCCCAGCAAAAGACAAGCTTGTAATCGAAATGAAGTAGTTTTTAGAGCAGGTTTTTTTTTTTATTTTTTTTTTTATTTTTTATATATATAATTTTTTTACTATTGTCTCTATCTCCCAAATTTGTAATTAATTCGTCCTTTTGTAATCAATTTGCCTTTTTCTAAGGCTTAGCTTAATGATAATTATGAGCTTTTCCTTTACTCTTGTGATATTCATACAAATCCTAACATAGTTTCTATCGCATTTAACACTTAACCAATATGAAAATGAGACATGACTTCATTTAGTTATCTGCATGAATGATAATATGTTTACTACACCCACACAATCAGCAACAAGAGAGGCTAAACCTTCCAAGTTTACAATCTCAACAAAGTATACCCTTCACCTCAAAGACATGCCTTAAGCAGAATTAGCTCATGAATTGATCATGAATATACTTGCAAAGGCTTTATCTGATGCTCAAGAGTGTCCTTTTGACTAAGTCCCTACAATGAGAGTCTTTGCTACTCAGCATGGCAGGGCTGAGCACTAGTTTTCCTAAGGCATGTGATTCAAGGAACCTAGCATGGCCGAGGTACTGTTTAGTGTTCTCATAGTCAAAGAAATGTTGGCTTACCCTAGGTAGGTGGTCTGAGAAATCGGACAAAGCCATGGTTCTACTTTACACTTAGTTAAATAATAGGAAAGATCAATTTACCTAATGTATGTGGTCTGGGAAGCCAGACATGCCCAAGGATCTATTTGATACTTAAGAAAGTAATAAGAAGTATTAATTTACCCAAAGTATGTGGTCCAAGGAACTAGACATAACTAAAATTCTGTTTAATACTTAAACAAATAGTAAGACATATTAATTTACCCAAGGTATGTGGTCCGAGGAGCCAGGTATGACCAATGTTCTGTTTGATACTTAAATAAATAAGAAGAAGTATCAATTTACCCAAAGTATGTGGTCTGAGAAACTAGACATAACCAAAGTTCTGTTCAATACTTAAACAAATAATAAGACATATCAATTTACTCAAGGTATGTGGTCCAAGGAGCTAGGCATGACCAAGGTTTTGTTTGACACTTAAATAAATAATAAGAGGTATTAATTTACCCAAAGTATATGGTCCGAGGAACCAGGCATAACCAAGATTTAGTTTAATATTTAAACAAATAATACATGTAACGCATAATGTGTCATAAACAAAAATATGGTAGAAATGACTTTCATTAATAATAATATATTTGCAGGTTATTTACATTCTTGGGGCGTGGTACAACATTTTCATCTAGATCTTCCAGGTAATATACACCTATTTCAGCCACTGAGGTGATATGATATGATCCTTCCCAGTTGGGCCCTAACTTTTCCCATGCTGGGTTCTTTGCAGTACCCAAAACCTTTCTTAATACCAAGTCTCTAGGTGCTAATGGCTTTAACCTCACATTTGAGTCATACCCCTGCTTGAGCTTGTGTTGATAATACGTCAATTGAACCATGGCATTTTTTCTTCACTTTTCAATTAAATCTAAACTTTTCTCTAACAGCCCATCATTGTTGCTCGGAGTGAAAGATTTCGTCCTCAGTGTTTGGAATTTGCTCTCCAGAGGAATTACAGTCTTGGCCCCATAAGTCATTGAAAATGGTGTTTCTCCTGTTGACCTACGAGGTGTAATTCGATATGTCCAAATGACGTGTAGCAGCTCTTCCACCCATTTTCTCTTTGCATCATTCAACCTCTTCTTAAGTCCATTCACTGTGACCTTATTGACAGCCTCAGCCTGTCCATTCCCCTATGGATAAGTCGGGGTGGAATACCTATTCTTAATGCCTAGGTCACAACAGTACTTCTTAAAATTTTTGTTATCAAACTGAAGACCATTGTTTGAGATGAGGGTATAACGGATCCCAAACCGAGTGACAATATTTTTCCAAACAAATCTCTTGGCATCCACGTCCCTAATATTTGCTAGTGGTTCAACTTCAACCCACTTGGTGAAGTAATCTGTGCTGACCAGCAGCCATTTCTTATTCCCTGCTACCTTAGGGAAAGGCCCTACAATATCCAAGCTCCATTGAGCAAAACACCAAGGGATAGACAAAGGATTGAGGACACCCCCTGATTGATGAATATTCAGAGTAAATCTTTGATATTAGTCACACTTCTTCGTGTACTCTTGCACTTCCTTCTGCAAATTCTACCATCAATATCCCTGAGTAAGGGCTCTGTGAGATAAGGATCTGCCTCCTGTGTGGCTTCCACAAATCCCTTCATGTAACTCTTCTAGGAGTAGCTTTACTGTCTCGGAGTGTATGCATAACAAATGTAGCCCAGAAAAAGAAAAAGAGCATTTGTACAACTTTTGGTCCTCGGACAGCCATAATCGAGGAGCCTTTCTCTACATTTTATCAGACTCAGCCTTCCCCTTGGGCAAGATATCCTCCTTAAGGAATAGTACAATAGAGTCTATCCAGCTAGGTCCTACCCTAATTTGATGAATTTGGACCATCTTTCTCTTCATCTCAGTAGGTTTGCACAAGTCTTTAACAAGGATAACCCGTGGTAATCTCTGCGCCAAGGAGGTTGTGAGAGTGGCAAGAGAATCAGCATTTGTATTCCTACTTCTAGGGATTTGCAATAAGGTGAAAGACTTTAACCTTGATTGCAAGTGCCTAACTTGATTCAAATACTCTTGCATTCTCACATCCCTGGCCTCCAACTCTCCCTCTACCTGGCCTACAACCAACCTTGAATCTAAAAATATCTCCATTGTTTTTCCTCCCATTTTCTAGACCATAGTCATTCCTACCAATAGAGCCTCATACTCAGACTCATTATTTGTGGCCAAGAAACCCAATCTTAAGGATTTTTCAATAATGATCTTCTCAGGAGAAATTACAATTAACCACATTCTAGATTCTCTTTGATTTGCTGCACCATCAACATAACCCTCTAGGATAAAGGCTCTTGCAAAGAGACCAAGCCAACTGATTTTCCATCCATGTTCTGCTTCTCTACTTTTTCTTCCAATAGGGATTCAACAAACTCGGCCACCAAATCTATAAGGATTTGGCCCTTGATAGAGGTGCGAGGCATATACTTGATATCAAAAGCCCTAAGATTGTACCCCAATTGGCAATCCTTCCTGTGTAATCAGCACTCCGAAGTAGTGATTGAAGCAGAAGTTGGGTTAAAACAACAACTATGTGGGATTGGAAGTAATGGGGGAATTTACGCGTAGCATGCACTACTGCCAAAATGGCCTTCTCCAGTAGTAGGTAAGAACCTCGGTCTTATGCAGTGACTTGCTCACATAATAAACTGGCCTTTGTACTCCATTATCAACTCGTATTAGTACTAAGCTTACTACCGCATGGGAGGCTACAACAACATAAGCAAACAAGACTTCCTCTTTCTCGGGTTAGGACATAATAGGTGGCCGAAAAAGGTATTCCTTCAGTTGCTAGAAGGCTAGGACACACTCCTCAGTCCACTCAAACCCCTTCCACTTATGCAACAACCAAAAGAAAGGCCTACACCTGTTTGCTGACCGAGAAACGAATCGGTTTAGAGTAGCAGTCATCCTTGTCAACTTTTGAACCTCTTTGGGATTCTGAGGAAGTTGCAAATTGTAAATTGCCTTAATCTGATTAGGGTTGACTTCAATTCCATGGTGAGTGACCATGTAGCCCAAAAATTTACCTAAGCCAACGCCTAAAGAACATTTGGAAGCATTAAGGTGTAATTTGTGCCTCCTCAGTATTTCAAAAATATTCCTAAGGTCTCCCACATGCTTGGACGCCACCTTATTTTTCACCACCATATCATCTATATAAACCTCAATATGTTTGCCTAGTTATGGCTCGAACATCCTGGTCATCATCCTCTGACAAGTAGACCCTGTATTCTTCAATCCAAAGAACATCACCTTGTAATGGTAATTTCCAATAGAAGTAACAAAATTTGTTTTCTTTTGATCACCCAAAGCTAATGGTATTTGATGGTACCCTTGAAAGGCATCCAAGAAGCTCATTCGAGGATGACTTACAATTGTGATCTATCTGAGGCATAGGGAATGGGTATTTTAGGTAGGCCCTTTAAATCTGTGAAGTCCACACATACTCACCACTTTCCATTCTTTTTTTTCACCATCACAGTATTGGCCATCCACTCAGGGTAAAACACCTCCTTAATAGCCCCAGCCCGCTTAAGCCTGACCACCTCTTCCTTGATAGCATCAAAATGGTCCTTAGATGAATGTCGAGGTAGTTGCTTTTTGGGGGATGATGGACGGATTGACATTCAAATGATGGCAGATGAAGTTTGGATCCAACCTCGAATTTTCGTAGGCGCTCCACGGAAACACATCAACATTCCTCATGAGAAACTCTATTAGCACTTCCTTCTTTTGGGGAGGTAATTGATCTCCGACCTGGAAAAACTTCTCCTCCACTACCAATGATGACTTTTCTTAATTCCTTACATTTGGCCCCTTCCATCACCAAATCTGCAGACGACACTGCGATCCTTGATTGCTATAGACCTTGCTCACTATAGAGCTCAACTGAGGTCGAAAACTCAACTTCACCCTGATGTCTGATCGCAGCTACCAATCATTGTCTAGCCATAGACTGGCTCCCAACCAGCTCCTTGACTTGGTCCCTGGATGGATACTTCACCTTCAAGTGTAGGGTGGAGGAAACGACCCCCAAGGCATGAAGCTAAGGTCTTACCACATTGGCCGTGTAGAGAGAATAAACATTCATCACAATGAAGTTCACCTCCACCATTTCTGAACTTACTTGCACGGGTAGTCTAATCTGGTCCTTTGGAATAACAAATTTCCCATCAAAGCCCACTAAGGGTGAATCATAACTTGCCAAATCTTCAAGTTTCAATCTTAGCCCTTTATACAAATTAGGGTACATAATCTCTACACTACTGCCTTGATCTACCAACACCCTCTTCATATCATACCCTCATATCCTAAGGGTGACCACTAGGGCATCATCATGTGGCTGCACGGTTCCAACTTTGTCTTTATCAGAAAAACTCAATGCTGGTCGGACCTTCATCTTACCCCTCTTTGGCTTAGGGTTGGAGTCCTCGGCAGGTGGCCAAGCTACAGACATCACCCTAAAGGGATGAGAACTGGTCCTTCTTGAAGCAGCGAGGATAACATTAATTGTGCCTAAAGGTGTTCTTAAAGAAGTATCTTTTTGAGATCCCGATCCTACCTGGGCCCCTTACCCGTTAAGCTAATATAGAAATTGTTTCAACTTTCCACTCCTGACTAGCTTCTCCAAATGACTTCATAAAGTTTTGCAATCCTCTGTGGTGTGTCCTCGCTCTTGGTAATATTGGCAATGAAGGCTTTGGTTGCGTTTTGCGGGGTCTCCTCTCATCTTATTTGGCTATTTAAAGTATGGCTCATTCTTGATTTTTTCTAAGACTTGATGTACTGTCTCTCGGAACATCGTGTTAACCACTTAAATAGTAGTAGATCCAGATTGTCCAGTAAAGTCTCTCCAAGGCTAGTTACTATTATATCTATCCGACCTAAAATCCCTTCTATCTTGAGGGACCACCTTAGCCTTCCCCTTCCCTTACTGTTGGTCTTCTTCGACCCGCTTATACTCGTCAGTATGGTTCATGAGCTAATGTACACTCCTAGCCGGCTTTAATGAGTTGGATAACAATTATAGTGGATCCAAATGACGAGAAAGAAAAGAAAAACTAGTTTACCCAAAGAAAATCGTCCTCAGCACAATCTGAGGAGGTTAGTTCTTGTATATATTTCTTTTGGATTTGATTACAAGTCTAGTTCCTATTGTTACAGTGTTTTTCCCTCAATTCTCTGATCCCTTTCACCATAGAGCTTCTCTCTCTATTAAGTACCCCTTTCTTCTTCATCTCCACCGTCCATGTGTAGGTCAAGTTGTTGGTTTTGGTTCTTGTCCCATCAACACCTTCTTGAAGTCTTTAAGAGTAGCTGTAACGCTATTTGCCATTGTTTAGGCATCACCTCCACATTAATGCGGCCAGAGGATTAGCTGCAAAGCATTCGATGCAATGGTAGCAGCTTTCCCTTAGATATCTCTTAGCTTCCCTTTGTCCTATGTTTCCTTAATGTTTATCCTTATCAGTAGAACCTTTCGAAGTGTCACCCTTAAGGGCGGACCAATCCTTTTGACCTCTGCTTTGCTTAGTCGAGGAGGCATTCCTCCTCAGACTACCTTCCCAAACCTTTGCAATCATAGTTTGTTCATGGCACTATGATTCTTACGTCTTCCCTATCATCTAGCTGTCCTCGGACCACTAATCGTCCTTGAACAAGGCCCACAACCCAATACATACTCTTGAGCCTTTTATCCCTACAATTATTATTATTATTATTATTTGGAGATAATGAAAGCTAACTTGGAATGTTCATATTTCATACTTCATACTTTATACTTCATGTAAAACTTTTTAGATATAGGCATATATGATATATCTATATTTTTAATTTTTTTATATTGGTTTTTTAAATACAAAATAAAATAAGTTCATTAAAATTGGTTCCTCCAAAAACAGTCTAAATTGATTTATAAATTAAGGGTCATGCTAACGAGTGTCCTTAGGACATTAGTTAACCATCAATTTTAAGAAAGTTTTGACACAACTTTTATGGAAAATGAAAAATGCTGTCAAAATATTAATTTTTTTTTTTCTGTAAAAATTTTCTTAGAATGGATTATTAACCAATACCCTAATAATATTTGTTAGTATTTCCCCCATAAATTAATAAGGGCAATCCAAAGTTCCTAATAACCATGGTTGTCAAAATCGCGATCCGGATCGTAAAATCGCACGATTTTACGATCCCATCTCACCAAAAAGTTTAAAATCGTAGCAAGATTGCAAAAATGGTAGGATCGTGTAGGATCGTATAGGATCGTAGGATCGTATGGGATCCTACCGATCTTACCGATCCTACCATTTGGCCTAATTTTTTATTTATTTATTATTATTTTTTTTTAAGTTGGATTCATTTGGATAAGATAATCCACCTAAACTCACAAGTCCAACGGGTTATCAAAAGCCCAATAATGAATTGAAGTCCCATATTTACCCCTACGTCAACATAAAATCTAAAAAAAACTTATAGTACTTAAGTTTAACATTTTCAAAAACAAAACCTAAAATATTTAGATGATGAAATGGGATATGACAATGACAGTGATTAGATTAGAAGAACCTTAGAATGTGAATTCTTTTTTTTAATGGATGGATTCATATTTTAAGTGATTATATAACATACAAAATCACTGTCAATAGGTTTTTTGGTTAAAATCTGAAAATAAGTAGGATCTTACGATCCACGATCCGATCCTACGATCTACAATCCGATCCTACCTCCCACGATCCTACGTAGGATCCCGATTTTGACAACCTTACTAACAACTGTTAAGGGTTATGAACTAAAAACCAGAGCCAATTGGGCTAGAATTTTAACCACTTGGCCTAGAGGCCCTAGACCTGCACCATTCTTTAAAGTAATTTTTCTTTTTTGACGTAATTCTTTACAGTATTAATATTGTGTTTAATGGTGATAAAAAGAAAAGAGAACAAATAATAGAAATGAAGAGTAGAAACAGATAAGAGAAATCATAGGAGGGGGAAATCCATATTAACTTTATAAGCATAGCTAGTTCTCAAAAAAAAAAAAAAAAAAAAAAAATCTGCTTTTTAGAACACCTCAAACATCACTGTTAATGTTCTAAAAGCAGATTTTTTTTTTTTTTTTTTTTTTTTAACTTGATACTTTTTTAAGATTATATTATGATGACAATTTTAACTTGTTAAGAAATTGTAACAGACAGATCCTTAATTCAACTTTTTTTTTGGTTAAGAACAGCGTAGTTGTTTCACAAGGGAGGAGTAAAAAAAAAAAAAAAAAAAAAAAAAAAACGATGTAGGTGATTCTATGCGGGCCTCGTAGTGTCAAAACATATGGGCCAGGCCTAGTATATAGTTCAGACATCTTCTTGTGGTCTAAATCCCAGCTAAATTATCAGGCTCTGTATTCTGAAATGGATTTACAGGCCTTTGCAATTTGCTCAATACCCCAATGGGTGAAGAAAGTGTTCTTGGGCTGAGAGGGCCCAGAACTAGCAAAAAGTAGAAACGACATGAGCAGAAAAAAGGGTAGAGAAAACTTCTAGGCCTGTCCATGTTGTTTACCATTTTTCTTTTATAGGTAGACAATGAAAGAGGAGAGGTAGGGTTTGAGCTAGACGTGGCAAAACGGACGGGTTGGGTCTGATCAATCGGGTTTGCAGGTCACGGGTTAAAATGGGTCATTTTTAAATGGATCAATTGGGTTTCAGATTTCCCTGTATTTTTCAAACAATTTTTTTTTCAATTACAAAAATAAATCAATGACAACTTGTTTAGAGAGAACGAATAAAATCAATTAAGCAAATGAATTGCACTTAATGCTACTTGTTAATATTCTTCAAATTCTGATAGTTTTGAGCATGACAAAAATTATTTATAGTCATAAATTCATGATGAAAAAAGTCTACAATGTTAATAGTTCACTGTCAAAATGCATATAATTACAAGTTTACATCTTCAAAAAGATATGGATCTTAAAACAAACAAAATAAGTAAGCCAACAAAGTAGCAAGTTATCGGTCTTCAATAGTGCATATGTTCCTGTTGCATTCAAAATAATAGTAAAGTTAAATTACTTAGAAAGATAAACTAAACAAAAATAAATAAATAAACATAACATATAAATTATTAAATAAAGAAGAATAGGTAAAAATTTTATAAGAATTACACCTCAATCTTAATCTACTCAACGTTGGTAGCAGATTCAGCACTGCAAATATTCATACTTGCAAATTGTAACTCAAGTTGGCCAATTTCGTCAGCATCTTCATCTACAATACAATATTTTAATATAACTTAATGTACCATGAAAGCAAATCAATAAAGAATTAAAATTGTATAATTATGACTATAAAAAAAAAAAATTAAATTACCTTCAAATCCATATAGCCAACTTTTAGTATAAAACGTAGCTTCTACATTCTCAGGCAAAAGACGTGATTGATACGAAGTAAGAATTTTTTTCCCAGTGTTAAAACTTGATTTAGAAGTAACAGTGGTTATCGAAATGCTCATGAGATCCCGTGTGCAAGAGAAAGACTGAAAGAGTAGAGAAACTGGGAAAGGAAGCTTTGTGGGTTTCACTGGTTTGGTTTCACTCAACTTTCAGCTTTGTCGTTTGTGGTTTTGTGGCTTTCGTCCTTTGGAGTTTGGACAATGCACTATAACTCAGCTAAATCTTGAATGAGATATATATATATATATATATATATATATATTTATATATATATATATATATATTTATATATATATATTTTTTTTAATGGTTGTCTTGACTAATAAGTGATGACTCTTGACAGCCTTGGCCCTTGTGTAACACATTGTAGGCAATTGGCATTGGCAATCACAGAAGCTAGGCTAGCTAGCTCTTATTGGTACTTTTGATGATTTTTTTTTTTTTTTTTTTTTGCTTGGTGGTACTTTTGATTAATTAAATAGTCATTCTCTATAATATATTAATTATTAGTTTTGATACTTTATGCTTTATGCACCTAGTATCAGAACGTAATTAAAATATCTTTTTAGTGAATTTTTTAAATGGGTCGAGTTACGAGTTATCCAGGTCAGGTCGAGTTGACCTGCAAAAAATCGAGTTAGGTCACGGGTCAACCTGTTTTAGCTTTAGGTCAAAAAAATTAGGTTCGGGTTAGGTATTTTTTGGGTCAGGTTGAGTCGGGTCAGAATTTTCTGACCCGTATTGCCATATCTAGTTTGAACTACAAACATAGGACATTGCGCAAAGGATGTCATTGCTGCTGGACAATCACACGAAACCCCATTCACCATTTTTCACAGTCATTTGTTGCCACTTTTTAAAATGTTAGGCTCTAGTGAAGGGTATAGAAAAGTGCTCCATAGAATTTTGGTGTACGACTTCAATGGTTGATTTGGATAAAAGGATCTAAAAAGAAGTAATAGGCCAATAATGTATTGACCCCTTATGATAAATTAACCAATTAATTAGCAAAGTGAATTAATTAAGTTAATTAACATGCAATACACATGGTAGTACAAAGAAATCATCAACTAAGTTAATATGCAGCGAAAAATAAAGTTGACACGGTGATTTGTTTAAGAATGGGAAAAACATCCAAGGCAAAAACTGGGTGATTTTAAGGTCACAACTCCCGAGAATTTACTATTATCACAACAAGCGGTTACAAATAAATAAATTCCAGTACCTTATACCAACCTACAGTTGAACCTTTACTTTAATACCTAATTGGACTTGTTCTGTAGTGACAATCTGTCCTTTTAATACACGGCTCCTAGTACGTAACTAACCAATCGATGCATGAATCCCAATACGCGGCTTACACAACAACTTGAGAAAGATGTTAACTACAAAGTTCCTCAATTCATCCACACAATGAAGATCACGAAACTCCTTGGTTACAAAACCCTACAACGTACAGACGCAACAACTTTTTGAAGATAAAGTTGTAGTCACAATAAGCTTGTGTAAAACCTTTGCATCAAGTTGTAATCACTTACATCAGCTATGATGGCCCTTAAAATAATTCTTATATATGTTTAGGGCTGTGAGAAAAGAAAGCCCAAACATGTATACACAGATTGAATGAAAATCAAAACTGAAAATCTGATTTTTATAAATCTCAATAAATAGGGTATTTATCGAACAACTGTAAAGTATTGGGCTAAACTACCTTTTAAACCTCGATAGATGCTATCTATCGAGCTAGCTGTTGAGATTTAAAATCTAGCACTTCTTCACTTGTTTCTTAGACAAACTTGTATGGTTTTAACACTTGGACTTGAAACCTTGTACCTTGAAGTATTAAACACATCCTAGATCTACCCAATTACAAGTAAAGTGCATTTTGTCAAAGGATTAGCCAATTCTATATTGACATATGTTCCTAACATGATTTACATATGTCCTAACAATCTCCCCCTTTGGCAATCCGTGACAAAACCACAACAAACAAATGAATATATGAGAGAAGTCATAAATCACTCAACTCATATTCACTTGTTGAATATAATAAAATCTATTCTAATACAAACTCTTGAAAAATTTTGCAAGAAGGGAGTTCATGGCAAGAAAGACTTTGACAACCTGTATTTTTGAAACACTTTAAACAAAACTCATCACGGCATCTTAGTATGAAACATAAATAAAAGATTGCATACAAATTATAAGAAGCATGTGCATAAAGAGAGAAAAGAAATAACAAATGAAAAGATAGGTGAATAACATACAACAACATATATATATATATATATATATATATAGCAAAAGATAAGTACAATGTATGACAAATGGTCATAAGATTGGTGTACATGAGGTAAAAGTAAAAGAAAGAAAAGAAAATACAAAATAACCTCACTACATCCCTCAAAATATAAACACTCCCCCTATCACAAAAATGTCATATGCTAACTCTCTCCTTAATTACAAGACTACTCTCATCCTAAAACTACTTCCCCTTTTTGTCACCAATGACAAAGGGTAAATAACTCAAGCAGTCATCATGTCATCACCGGAAGAGCTAGCATCCTCATCCTCATCATCGTCATTAGAGTCACCATTATTGTCTTCGTCCTCAAATGCCTCTGGAGAAGGAGAGGGAGACTCTACAAAGCCACCGAGGTGAGCCTGCCATCGAGGAATATGGCCGACACGGGTGTTCACTTGACACAAATCATCACTAAGTGTGTCAAGGCGAGCATTCATGCGCTGAAACTACGCCATGACTGCCTCGAAGGTCACACCACCCGTCGATGAAGAAGGAGCAGATAAAGAGGGAATGGAGGAAGCCAGAGGAGTCGTTGTCTCTGTCCATGGCTGCTTCAGTCGAAGCTAGGCCTCGCTTCGTTTAACGGTAGTAGCGTCTATGACACACATGACCGAAAAATGAGGAGACTTGGGATAGGAGACAAAAAAATGGCGAAGAAGTCTTATGATAGCCGAAGGAAAAATGAGTTTATCACAAGTCGTCGTATCCCTATAGACATCAATGAGGGATATAATGAAGTGAGAGCGAAAGTCAATAGTGAGTCCCTCAAAAAGGGATAACAAAAATCGGGCATGAGGCTCTATGATAGAGTTATAATGAGACAATGCATGGAGAAAAAATGTCATCATCATGTTAAGGAACCTCGGATCTTTTCAAACCTCGAGCAAGGGGTGTTTTGACGATCACCCCAAGAAGAAGGTGTCTCACGGAAGTAAGACAAGAGATCATCTTTGGACATAGTCCTAAGATGCTCACAATTGGGGTAGTCAGCAAACTCTACCCTTGGTACGTGTAGCACCTTAGATATAAGATTCGGAGTGACTACTATGCGCGTACCTCAAATGCAAGTGACAAAATGAGGTACAGAATAGTCAAATTTGTGCATATTGGAGTAAAAATTCTGTATGATCATGGAGAGACAAGTGACCAGAATGCCACACAATGATAGTGGGAAGGTTAGTATTGGAAAAATCCGAAAGGATGACTTGGCGTTCAGAATGAATGCCACGTCGAGAAAATTTCTCCGAAAAGTCCTTATGGGCTTTATCATCACGGAACCGGACGTGAGAAGGAGTAGAATCAGCGGGGGAAGTGGAAGAAGATGCCCCGGAATGAAGAGGGTTCTGGGACGGAGTGGATTTTTGCTTAGGTGTCATAGAGCAACTAATAAAAGAAAGAGAGAGAGAAAGAAACACGTAGAAAAGCACCAACAGGATCAATATCAAGAAACGTGTAGAAAAGCACCAACAGGATCAATATCATGATATAGAGAATTGAAGGTATGTATGCATGAAAAAATGCATGAACATGTGACATGCAAAAGTAAAAACATCATGGGCTCAGCCCAACCCAAACCTACCAGCACATATCATTTCAACATATTAAGTACACATCTAAATGCATGAATTCATTGTTAAAATGCAAATGTGATGCAATGTATGATGATTTAAAATCATTTAAACAAAAACCAACCCAAAAATTTGTGAAAAATTCATCAATTTTGAAAAACCCCAAAATTTAAAAAAAAAATCCCAAAAGTTAGGTAAAAAAATCATGAAATGCATGATAAGAATAGAGAAAATAAGATCATAGCAGATGAAGAAATGATCTTGAGGCCGAAAAACTTCTGGGTTTGAGGTTTAGAGAGAGAGAGAGAGAGAGAGAGAGAGAGAGAGAGAGAGAGATGAGTTTGGGGAGGTAAAGAGATAAAAACTGTCAAGAGAAATCAGGGAGAAATGAAGAAAAATTGCGTTGATACTATATATAGAAACATATGCAGCTTGATGGATCAGTAGGTGTCAAAAGGTGTCGAGAATTAAAAAGTGATAGACAGAGTTATCGAAGAGCTATTGAGAATCTATTGAGCATACAGAAACTTCCTCGATGGATCGAGAACTTGTTGAGTAGCTATCGAGCCTGATTCTTGAAAACCTCGATGGATTGAAATTGCAATAATAGCTATCGAGAAAAGAAGCTCAAGAGGCTTGATAGATAGCCTAGCTGTCGAGAGGTATCGAGAAGTTGTCGAGATTGCTTAAAAACAGTGTTTTAAAGAAGAGAAAAAAACAGACACGAATGCAATCAAACATGCTGCTCAACCAAAGATCCAAACAACATTTTAAACTCTCAAAAACATCTCTCAACAAAAAAATGTCAAGTATTTAGATCAAAACACACACACACAACAAATCTAACAAATTTTATATTTCAAAAACAAGTCAAGACAGTTTAGTGAGCATACATTAAGACATGTATTCTTTGTGATGGTCAAATCACATTGTACTCGCACATGTATCAAGAGTAGCAAAGAATATTGCATGTTGTGTATGAAAAACATCGCAAGATTGCACAAGTGTCTACATGTTATGACAATTTGAGATATGAGAAAATCACTTTAACTCACACATAATCATAACTGCTTGATGAAGACTATCACTTTCGAGGTACATCCTATAACTCCCACATCCCCTAAAAGACATGTTTACAATCATACATAAAGTATTTTGATTCTTTTTGCTCTTATTTTTCTTTGCATATTTTCTTATAAGCGAATCATGCATTGGCATATAAGAGAAAAAAAAGAAATACCCAATTATGTTAAGCTTTTGACACTGCACTTTTACTATGTCGAATCATACAGATCTCATTTTATGATTGACGGGCAATAGTGGTGAGATGATTATTTATACATTTCTCTTAGAATTTTCTAGTCCTTCCCATCAAGAAGAGCGATATGAGTGTTAAGTACAAGAGATTACTTAATCTTACTCATCACAAACCCGAGCCACAAAGCTCACTTGTTTAGTTGTGTATAGAGATGCTCATCTAAGTTACAAAAAATACGAAGTTTAGAAAATTTTGTTTCAATGGCCATTCAAGGTACACAAGTACCAATGTACACAAAACACACTGTTTTTGTATTTTTCTGATTTTTTCATTTTTTATATTTTATTTTTATGAAACGCAAAATAAGCCAAAACTGAAAATAAATAAACAAAAACAGGATAAACAAATCAATGCATAAAACAAGACTGACTCAAAAACAAGAAAGCAAAACACACAAGTAATGCATACTTAAAAACAAGAAAGGGGAGAGAGAGAAAAAGTGACTAAATCACTTGGACCCTTTTTCCTTCCATACCTTGGAAGAACCTTTCCGTTTAGCAAATCCTTGATTCGGCAGTGAGAGGGAAGAATTGAAACTGTTCAAGTTCGAAAGAAACATGAGGGCTTTGAGTAAATCTCCAATAGGAGGAAAGGAGGATGGAAACTAATTTTGGTTTCCTGATGAGATCATATTGTTGCTCTGTTGAGTGGTTAACCACTTATAGCAATTAGGTCGAGTATGTCCAGTTGCTCCACAGTAATGACAGAGATGCTGCTACTTCTTCTGTTTAGGCTTTTGAGTGTTTCCCTTTTTAACCCTAGGTTTCTTAGTCTCTTTCTTATCCAGCTTAGAGGGTGCTCCTAAGATAGATTTTCTTTTGTCTATGTTCTCACTAGCTAAAACAGTTTTGATATCATTGTTCTCAGATTCAACATTATTAGTAGGAGAAACAAACACAGTAGTACTAGTAGAAGCAATACTAGAAGAAGAGAAATCATACCCTAAATCAGTTCGATCGGAAGCAGATTCCTGAAGGCTGAGCATCTCGTCAAGCTTTGCACTTGAAGCCCTCTCCAATTGAGATTTGACTTGAAACAGCTCTGCTACAAACTTCTTGGTCTTCTCAGCCAAGAAATTATTCTCAAATTTTCGTGCTCCAATGGTCTGATTGGCTTCATCAAATTTCATGGAGATTTCTTCTCGTTAAAGCTCCACATCACTGAGCTTCTTGGTGTCCAACCTATACAACTTCTCGTGCTTTTCTGAGACCTTATATAATTTTGCATAGGTTGTGTGGATGCCATCTTGTTCATCCATCTTCTAAAATTTAGAATCCACCAAGTCCTCTTTTTCATCCACATCTTCAACAATCCCCTCAATACGATTTACAGTGGCAGTGAAAGCATTTGAGATTCCATCATCCTCATTATTAGAATCATCCTTAGGCTCGGTATTGCTTAAAGTAGCAGCAAATGCCTTGCTTTTCCTAATGGTCTTGAGATATGTAAGGCACTCTTGTTTCATGTGACCGAAACCTTAACACCCAAAGCACTTTGATCCTGAGGGAACAGTGTACTGACCTCCATCCCTAACATCCTTCTTTCCTTTGTCTTGGTTCTTGAACTGAGATGAATTGGACTGCTTGCGGTCTTTGTCAAATCCTCTGGCATTGGCATTCTTCACAAAATTTTTGAATTGCCTAGTGATATAGGATTTCATATTAGAATCTTCATCGTCTAAAGACTCATTAGTGTCACTGCTCTTAGCCTTCAATGTCATGCTCTTGCCCTTACTAGATTTCCCAATCCTTGTCAAACCCAACTCATAGGTCTGCAGATTACCAACCAGCTCTGTTATATCATTTGATTCCTCAATTACAGTGATCTTGGCATGGAATCCCTCAGGTAGAGATCTGAGCACCTTTCTAAAAATCTTGGATTCGGGAATGGTTTCCTCAAGATTAAAGATTGAGTTCACTATGTCGTTGAGTTTGACATAGAACTCATCGAATGACTCATCCTCCTCTATCTTGATCTCTTCAAAGCTTGTGGTAAGCCTTTGAAACTTTGAATCCTTGACAGCCTTGGTTCCTTCATAGGTTGTTTGGAGGATGGTCCATGCTTCCTTTACAATTTCGGTGGAGGATATCTTCTTGAACTTCTCATTTGTGACTGCACTGAATAAGACATTCAATGCTCTGCTGTTGAAGTTAGCCGCTTTGATCTTTGCATCATCCCAATCAGTCGATGCTTTCATAGGCTTGGTCTAGCCTATCTCCACAGCTTGCCACACTTTTTCATCTAATGACTGCAAGAAAACTCTCATGCGTACTTTCTAGTATGCATAGTTAGTACCATCAAATAAAGGAGGTATAATTAAGGATGATCCTCTATCCATGATAGCAGGGGTTGATGGATCACACAGCAAATATTAACCCTAATCAGAGTGTGCCTACTCTGATACCACTTGATAGGCCAATAATGTATTGACCCTTTGTGATAAATTAACTAATTAATTAGCAAAGTAAATTAATTAAGTTAATTAACATGCAATACGCATGGTAGTACAAACAAATCACCAACTAAGTTAATATATATGTAATGGAAAATAAAATTGACACAGTAATTTGTTTACGAATGGGGAAAATCTCTAAGGCAAAAACCTCACCGGGTGATTTTAAAGTCACCATTCCCGAGAATTCACTATTATCACAACAAGCGGTTACAAGTAAAGGAATCCCAGTACCTTATACCAACCTAAAGTTGAATCCTTATCCCAATACCCAATTGAACTTATTCTGTAGTGACAATCTCTCCTTTTAATGTACAGCTCCCAGTACGTGACTAACCAATCAATGAGCGGATCATAGTTTGTGGCTTACACACCAACTTGAGAAAGATGTTGGCTGTAAAGTTCTTCAGTTCATCCGCACGATGAAAATCACAAAACTCCTTGGTTACAAAACCTTACGGCGTACAAACGCAACAGCTTCTTGAAGATAAAGATGAATTAGGGCAAATTGTCTCCGGTCATAATATGCTTGTGCAATACTTTTGCATCAAGTTGTAATCACTTGCATCAGCTGTGACAACCCTTAAAATAATCCTTATATATGTTTAGGGTTGTGAGAAAAGAGAGCCCAAACATGTATATACGGATTGGATGAAAATTATAACTGAAAATCTGATTTCATAAATCTCGATAAATAAGGTATCTATTGTGTTGCTGTCGAGTATCGGGCTAAACTACCTTTTAAACCTTGATAGATGCTATTTGTCGAGTTAGCTGTCGAGATTTAAAATCTAGCACTTTTTTACTTGTTTGTTGGATAGACTTGCATGACTTTAACACTTGGACTTGAAACTTTATTCCTTGAAGTATTAAACACATCCTAAATCTACCCAATTACAAGTAAAGTGTGTTTTATCAAAAGATTAGCCAATTCTATATTGACATATGTTCCTAATATGATTCACATATGTCCTTATAAAAAGGATTTTGATTTCAATATTTCATTTAAATGACTTGAATAGGGTATGAAATAATAACTCTTGTTTATTGATAAAATTTATGGAGAAATTTGAGATTTATTAATATATGAATTTTAAATAATTAGGAATAAGATGTGATTTCAAATCCATTAAATCACAAATAATTTTGTTCGAGTAAAATCTTTTAAGCCAATATCATTATGTGTTGTTAAATTTATATCAAACAATATATTCTAGTAATTATTTTATAAATCTCGGGATTTGAAATCCTCAAATCTAAAGGTAGAGCTTGAGCTATTTCATATTCATTTGACCCTTTTAGTACAAATCACGAAAGACATTTCATTTATAAATTTCCTTCTAGAGTGTTTAACGAATATCTTCTTATTGTCCTATTAAACACACAAAACAAAAGGGGAACAAATATTTATGCGGTTGTATCTATTCAGGTACTTGGTGCATTCTTTCTGATTTTGGGGAAAAAAAAAGAAAAGAGGGACTCAAAAGATACCTACTTTGGAAATCTAAAAAAGGAGTGGCATGGTATAAGGTAAAAATATTTCACTATTCTTTTTCTTTCTTTGTCTTTTCCCAAGATTTTGATAAACAAACAACTTTCAGCAGCAGTTTGGCTGCATTTGATTGGTAACTCTAAAAGATTTTCCAGGAAAAATTCAGTGGTAGAACAAAGTTTTTATTGATTTAGACACATGTGGATAGAGTCCTAGAAAAGACAAAGGGTGTGGATCATTTGGTTTCCACTTTCCCTCTTCTTCCAAAACAAATCACTTGGGGTGTGGATCATATGAACCCCAACTTGGCTTAAAATTGAGTTAGGTACATACTGCTTGTAACAAGGGGCTCAGTCAATTGGTGCACTTTATGGCCGGTGTGGTTCATTCAAGATCCACCACTCAAGTGGGCTAGTGGTGCAAAAGTACTTGCTTGTGACCATCTATGATAAGGCCTAGCCTAGGGTCCCCCCACTTACTGACATTTAACATGATCATAACCTACCAACACACAGTAATTGTTAGGTAAGTGATTAAGTGCCAATGACAAGATTTATCCACCAAGTGCGCCACCATTTCTTACGAAATTAATGTTGTACTATCGTTATCTACGCCAATGAATCTTGTTAATAGGTGCCTCAAAGAAATTGTTAATAAATAATTTGTTTATGAAAATTTTAACAATACTTTCATAAAGAATATATAAAGCAATTAAAAATTAACTGTTTTTTTTTTCTCATAAATAATTTTTCAAAAAAGAAAATGCTAACGAGTGTCCTAAGGACACTGGATAAGAATTAAATTAAAGAAAAATTTTATGGGAAAAGAAAAAAAAAACAATTAATATTTTAACAATTTTTTTATTTCCCATAAAAGTGATGTCAAAACTTTTCTAAAGTAGATTCTTAACCAGTGCCATTAGGGCACTTGTTAGCATGACCTTTTAAAAAATAATCCATAAACTAATATACTTAGAGTATTCATTAACTTTTCCTGTCTTTGATCTTCATCAATAACAACAATCATTATTACATTTAAGACAATTATTATTTTTTAATAAATGAGAGATTTTATTTGCAAACAAGAATTATAATTTTAGACACCATAAACTATAGTAGATATCCATGTATCTTTCTTAAATGAGAGATGCTACGTCTATAATATTTTTACAATAAATCACAGGTGGTTAATTGTTATTAATTCAAATTTGAACTTAACACTAAGATTACCTTTTTGCCCTAACAATAACTAAGGTTCTTGTTAACGGGTGCCTTGAAGGCATTTGTTAATAGAATTTAAAAAAAAAATTTAATACTACTTTCATAAGAAATATAAAAGATTATAAAAAAAAATTAATTTTTTTTCTTTTCTCATAAAAATTTCTAAAAATATTTACTAAATCAATGCCCTTAGGCATCTGTTAATTTTTCTCAATAGCTAATGCCTTTATTTTAGATTGAGTTCTATTGATTTTGCCAAAAGAATCTAAATCATCTTTTGTCAACCGGATAATATCTCGTTAAGACATTGTTTTTATTTAAATTTGGAATGTCTCTAATGTGTATTATCTTGTAGTTAGCATATAAAGAGTAGGAAAATATTAACGGTCCTAAGGGCATCATTATTGAACTATTTTAGGAAATTTTTTATGAGAAAATAACAAAAACAATAATATTTTGACAATTTTTTTATATTTTTCGTAATATCAAAACTTTCTTAAAATAGTTTATTATTAACAATTGTCTTAAAAACACTATTTAACAGTGAGAAATGCTAATGAATGTCCTTAGGACGATAGTTAATAATCTATTTTAAAAAAAATTATGGGAAAAAAAAAACAATTAATGTTTTGACAATTTTTTCTATTTCCCATAAAAGTAGTATTAAAACTTTCCTAAAATATATTATTAATCATTACTCTAAGAGCACCCATCAGTATGACCCAGCAACAGAAACCAATCCAAAAAGTATATTGGATTAATTAAGGCACTCTTTCTATCCAGGCATCGCTATTGTTTTCCCAGTGTGGCAATTATAAACAAAGTATTTAAGGATCGAGGCAGGCTAGAGGTAGGAACCACTAGGATACCATTTTTCTAGTCTAGACTCTAGAAGTCATTACGAATCATGTACCTTAAGATCTTATTTCAATTATTTTATAGGTCACAGACTGAACATATTAGAAGTTGCATTCTACTTTTGGAATAAGATTCTCTCTTCAATCTTTTCATTATAATGAATAGTGCAACATAAGTCGTCCCAATTCATTTCACCTGAACACCAACAATCCCAAATTAAAATATCTGCATTTTGTCCCAAAGTTTTGCGACCCACCATTTTTTTCTTCATCTTCTATATATCATCAAATTATGAGAATAACACAAGAACTAATACTAGAACTTATGGTCCTAGGCTCATTTCAGAATTACATTGGAACCATTATCGTGTTTAATTTTGTCCCTATCATTTAATAACTGAAACTAGTAAAAGTAAACCCGAACTCGTCAATGTCCAAATCCAAAGGGTAAAGAAGTTGGTTTTTAGCTAAGAGAATGTTTGACATGTGAAAAGCAGTCAACTCGAAAACGATGCATAAAAACGGGTTGGGTATGGGTTTGGCTAGGGTCGGAAGTAAATTGTGATGTCTCAATTTGATTGATTATGTGATGTGTGTGTGGGTGTGTGATGAGTTTCACATCGGGTATTTACTGGGTTGAGCTAGACTTTATTAACAACTATAAGGAGTCTCAATTGTGACTAGTTCTTTTGAGGTATAGTGCAGATGTGGCTAGCGCTTTTCCTTGGGTCGTTACATATGGTATCATAGCCGGCCCGATAATCTCGGGTGGGTTCAGAGACACTATCCCACATAGTGGGCTCTAACGAGGATGTTAGGGATTTAAGTGGAGGAGATTGTGATGTCTCAATTTGATTGATTGTGTGATGTGTGTGGGTGTGTGATGAGTCTCACATTGGGTATTTACTGGGTTGAGTTGGACTATATTAACAACTACAAGGAGTCTCAATTGTGACTAGTCCTTTTGAGGTATAGCGCAGATGTGGCTAGCGCTTTTCTTTGAGTCGTTACATAGATATTTTTGCTTGAGGGCAACTCCTATTTTTATAGGTTATATTTAATAGATATTTTTACTTGAGGGACAACTGCTATTTTTATAGGTTATATTTAATAATAATAAAAATGTTTAATAGTTATAAGTATTATAAAAAATTTTAAAAATTTGGAGGGTCATGGCCCCATACCCTTGGCTGCAGTTTCGCCCATGGATGTGACCCATTAATCCGACGAGTTAAAATATAATTCCACCATAAATCTATTAAAAAGTAAGTTAGCAAAAACTCCCTCATTTTTTTTGAGAATGTTTAGTCCTATCTTCTTATTTTTATTGTAATTGTTAAAGTTATGTGATATATGAATGGTAGTATATTGTATTAATCTTGTGATAGGTGACCTATTAATAGGAATTTTTATTTGTGTTTGCATGGTGAGCATCTTACAATTTGTACAAAAACTGTTCAACCGAAACACAATTCAGTGTCACAAATTTGATTTTATATATCATAAATATATTTTCTAAATTACTTACATAATTTGTTAGATTTGTTAAATTTTATATACATAATTGTGTAATTGAGTATATCCTAAGTATGTAATATATATACCTTATAGGTATTTATGCTTTTTTAAAGTCTTCATTTATCATATAATTCAAAACAATATACGACATATCAAAAAAATTAAAAAAAATCATTTCACGATATGATTCACCTTTTAGGATTATGTTTTAATAAATATGAAACATATTATTCTCATTTTGATTATAATTTGTTGAGGTGATTAAACTTTAATGATCATGAATTAACTAGAGACTTCAGCACTTTTAGTACAAATTAAAAAAGTTGGTGCTTACTAGATTCTATAAATCCAAATGCCATCAGGGACCCAAGAAATCATATCATTTCAACTTTGCATCTAAAGGGTACGTGCATGAGAATATCTTTTAATCATTATGTTTCAGGCTTTCAGCATTATGATCAATTGAAAAGAGTTTATTCAGTTTATGCTAATCTTATATATACCTCCTTAAATGATTATAGCAACCATGTTGTATTGGAATCAAATCTTTGACCCGTCCTTGAATCAAAATCGATAGATCTTTCTCGAATTCAAAAAAGATGATCTCTTGGTGAGCTAGAAAGTTGGTAAGTTTCAGGGCATAAGATTTATATTTTTGATGAAGAATATGTGAGGGTATAAAGCATGCAAATACTCATTCATTGTTGAGAAAGTGGTATAATCCATTGTGAATATTCTAGTCTGGATAAAAGGTAAGGTTAATGGTCGAAAGTCCATTTGATTCTATAAAGATGATTGAGATTGAAGGGTTCTACTTTTTCTATTTGAAGCAAAACGGAAGCAGGCTCATTTTCTAGTAGTTAATGAAAGCTGCTTTTCAGCTTGGTTCATATTCCTTAAATAAGTTTAATTAGGTGTATACTTAATTTGTGTAACCAAAATGATACTTTCTCATTACTCAACAACAGCAACAACAATCAAGACTTAATGTCAGAATTTTGAAATAGGCTATCAATCATATACCGATTAATTAGGGTTGGCAACATCAAATGATTACTCATATATCTCTTAAAACAGAAGTGCATAGAAGACAAAATCGAGGAAATTTTGTAACATGACATGATCAATGTGGGCATAGGACTAATTAAGCAAAAACTCTATCAATTCACAACTTCACACCCAAGTCCTGAAGTATCACAATCGACATATTGAATATGACTTCTTTCTCATCCTCACCAGATTTAATTTTCAACTGAAAAATCTGACCTAATAGAAAATGAAAGAATGAAATTAAAAGTGAGCAACTGAGAAAAGCACTTCTTATGTACGTACGTATAGGTTGGTCCCCATTATAGAGATTAGCTAAAAGTGAAAAAGGGGGGGAGGGGGGGCAAAAAACAACCACAGACTAGTCTTCAGGGCAGAGTGGGATACTACTATTACTCACATTGAAAGCAAAAGACATCCACAAAGATGTTTTAGTTTTCTTTCTTAAAGATGCCTTTAAGCATTTCCCAAAGGAAAATACCAATTTTCATGAAATTCTCAACCATAATCATGCATGATATATGTATAATTTGCACATTTAATAATGAGAGATGTAATAGCATTTATATTTTAAAGCATTAAAAGAGAGGCTTAACTTAGGAACTTGAAGCTAGTCCGACTAGTTGTATGGCATTGAACTCTTTATTAATTATCATTTCCTTAAAGCCATTTTGTCATTACATTGAAAGAAAAAGAGATAGATTGCCATCAACAAAATTCTACTTTACACATAAGGTTGAGAGGGAAAGGAAGATTTTTTAAATGTCCAACAAACAACCAAATATTACAAACTATTAGCTTAATTACTTAAGCAATAACACAAAGAAGTTAATAAAGCTAGATAAGGACAAACCACTAAAAACCTTCCAAACCTTTAACCATTTCCCATCTTATTGCTCACTACTTTTACACTAAGCTCTCGTACCTTAGTCCATTTTTACAAAATTTAGTTGCTTCCTCATATACTCTTAAATTCTTAGGAACAACCCTAATTACCAACAACTCCTCACAATTTTGTCACATGATTGAGCAAGCACTCTCATCATCATCATCACTATGTGTATAAATTGGATTAGATGGTAGTGGTGGCGGTGGCGGTGGCCCATAGATACCATGGTGAGAGTATCTATTATCATGCATGGGAGGTACATAATATGAAGCGTTACTAGCACTAGGGTATGCCATGTTGTAACTCATACTATATGGTACTTGCGGTGGATAATTCATTGGTGGATATGGGTACATATGTTGATGTGGAGGGCTAAGATTCATCGCGGCCATAGGAGGGGCCATGTCATGAGGTGACATAGGAGAACCACCGCCTGGTAGTACATCGTCGAAATTCTCACCGCTGTCACCGTTGCCGCCCCCGCCACCATCACCATTAAGAGAATTACCATTTTGCCCTTTCTTCTTCTTCTTCTTTTTCTTCTTTTTCCCTCCATCACCACCACCACCATTATTTCCTCCAACATTTTCTCCACCAACCTCCTCACTTTCTTCATCTTCTTTATCTGTGTCACCGCCATCAGTATCTTTACCAATACCACCATTGCCACCGTCTGTATTTTTTTGCTCACCATCACCATCTTCTTCAATATTTTTCTGGTCCTTGTTATTCTTTGATTTTCCAGACTTCTTTTCCTTTTTCTGAGGCCAAAGCACAGCATGTTTGCCTGATCTCAAAAGCTTCTTGATAAGGGTATCTGCCTCCACGTTGCCAGTCACTGTAACCTTGTGCTGCTGTGAATCCACAGTGGTCTCATAAACACCTATTCAAACATTGAAGAATATACAAAATTGATGAGAATCACACGCAAAATATACGAAACTTATCTTGTACGTGTTAGAATATTGACTAAGCCAGCTATTAAATTCACAATTTGCTATCAGTTTAAACAAGTAACACATGTACGTACTATTATTATTAGAATTAATTAGGCCAATATCCATACCTTCTATGCTTTGAAGAACTTTCTTGACTTTCTTCTTGCAGCCTTCACAGTGGATTGAAACTCTCAAAACCCATGTCTGCAATATTTGGAGGAGTTAATTAAGAAACTCAATATATGAGAGAGAGAAAGAAAGAGAAGAAAAGAATTATGTACTTGGACATAGAAATAGTATTTCTTTGTTTACCTGGTATTTCAGGGTGTCTGCGCCTTGATCTTCAGGTGGTTTGTTTGCCATCTGAGAGAGAGAGAGAGAGAGAGAGAGAGAGAGCCTTGAGTTTGTGTGAGTGTGAGTGTGAGCGTGAGCAATGTGATTCGAGAGGGAAGGAAATGGAGTAATATAGACTTTTAAAGGCAGAGGTAAAGCAAGATTGTGGATGCCACGTCACCTCCACATCCCAAGTAACCACTGACCATTGTCACTAGGACACGTCATCAAAGTCACGTGACTAAGCCGTGACCACCATCTGACTAATTTTTTTTTTTTTACCAACGTAGATAGAATAGAACAATAGAACATGTTCCTAAATTTTAAGGAAATTCATATTAAATACTTTTGTTACAAAACCGAACTTACAAAATTCTTATACCCAAAAAAAAAAACAAAAAAAAAACACAAGCTTTCTTATCAAAATTAATATCGTACGTAAGGTCATGCATTTGATGTGTGGTACATATTCATTTTCCTTTTCATATAGTTCATATGAACTAGCTAGTTATATATCTTGGTGGGTGTCTGATTTATTGGTTTAAAATCTTATTTTTTAAATTACAATTTTCTTAAACCCTACCTCTCTTTTAAGGTATACTATTAACTTTTTCGAACAGTTCCTTTTCCAGAAAGCTATTATAAAATAAAAATATGTAAATTTGTACAGGCACTTTAGTGTGAAAGGAAGGGAATTATTGGGTGTTTTTTTGGTGCAGTTATTTTAGGTACGTCTTTGTAGCCTAAGATATATTATTTAGAATTTGTTTGGATATCGTTTATTTTGTAAAAATTTAAAAATTTATTATTAAAAATACTGTAATAAAATAATTTTTAAAATATAAAATACTGTAGCAGTGAGTGATTGTTACGTTTTTTATGGGTTTAGTGGTTCATAAACAGTATTGTGAGACCATAAAAAACGGAAAAGGCGACTTAATTGCTGGGCAAACGCTTAAGGTCTCTGTCTGAGTTTCATTATTATTATTTTTTTAATTAAGTATTGGGGGCCACAAGCATTTTCTCTGGTCTGTTGATATATACTCCTTTAATTTTTATTTTGACAGAGAAAGGTAATTCTATTGATATATTCTTGAAAGGACTAGAACATTCTAACTAGTAAACCTAATCCAGTTTATCTATCCGATTCCGAGGTTAATTCAGATGGTTTTAAAAGCAAAAGCAGTCATAATCCATCCTTGCTTTGTTTATATATGGTACGAGTACAAGCCAATATTATTTGTGCTACAAATAATATATAAAATACAAAAACTATACGGAGGCCTTAAAATCCATATTTTTCTCATGCTTTCCTTGAAAAATAAACGATGAAAAAGATGACATTGTGATCAACATGTTTGATTTCGAGTGTTCTTATTATGAGTAATAAATACATCCATTATTATTTATTGATTATGTTCATTATCAGGATGATGTGAACAGTGTACTAATGCTTGTTGTCTCGCATATATGACTAGTACTAGAGCTGGCAATTTATAGTTGAGCTTGAGTTAGTGAACTGTTGGGGTTTGTGAGTACAACTACTGAGTATTAATAGAGACAATTAAATGCCCAAATTGAATAGGATTGAAGAAGCAACCTAATCCGATACCTATTATGTTGGTGCTTTTATTCTCTCTATACCAGCCATCACAATCAAAAATTTAATTTATACCATCCCAATATTTTTATTTCTAATAAATGCATGTTTCAAAAGATCAAGTCATTAATCAAACTAGTAGTCCTATCAAAAAAAAAAGAATCAAACTAGCTAGTTAAGTTACCCACCCGATATTTTAAAATTGCCCACTTCACCAATTAAAACACTTGCAAATATATAACTTTATATGCTTTTTGGAATGATACTTTATATAACTTTATATACCCCTTTTTTTTTAGCATCAGTCAATGACATTAGACCAAAATATTAATTAATTAGTTTTTGATGTATGCGATGATTGAATTTCAGATATCTTATTTGTCTAAAAAAAACTTTATTAGTTCAACTAACTGGAACTTATTATTACTATTTTCACTTTTATACTATTAAGGTGTGGATTTAAAGTTTAAACTAAACTACTCTAATAAAGGTTGCCTGCTCTCTAGCAAAGCTTCTCTCTGAGAGCTCTGCTGTAGTGTGGCATTGTCGTCCTTTCCTTGGAAGGAGGTTTGTCCCTTGAGTTAACAGTGTTCTCTCAAGGCTAGTGGTTCTCTACTTTCAAGGGGTCGGGGAAACACTTTCTAATTTTAAAAATTTGTATTCTCCTCTGTGAAATGGATGACCTTACAAAGCACTGGAGCTCTCTATCCCTGTTAGAAAGAGAGGGTGCAGGTCTCAAGTTAAAGAAAGAACAAGCGACTGACGTTTTCACCATTGCTGCTAAATTCTTTACTAAGCGTGCTCTGAATATTGATGCCATAGCAAGAACCTTCTCGCCCTTATGGAGATCAAAAAACAGCTTTAGCATCAAGAATAATGGAGATCATATTATCCTGTTTTCTTTTGATAATGAAGCGGATGTAGATAGAATCCTCTCGTTGGAACCGTGGTGTTTTGACAAATATCTAATGGCTTTCTCAAGAATCAATAAGGAAACGACGCTAGAGGTATGTAACTTCAATCAAGTTTCCTTCTGGGTTCAAGTCTACAATATACCATTATGTTACAGGAACAAAGAAGTTGCAGAACAAATATGTGAAGCAATTGGGATCATACAACACCCAAAGGACCCCCCGGATTGTGACGGCGGCAGCTTCATTAGAGTCAGAGTGGCTATCAACATTTCTCTACCTCTTTGCCGCGGCAGACTCATCACACTGGATGACGACAGAGTACATTGGGTTTCATTTAAATACGAGAGACTCCCTAATCTCTGCTACTGGTGTGGCCGGCTCACTCACTCCGATAAAGACTGCGAGAAATGGTTCGACATCGAGGGTTCTTTGCAACAGGAAGATCAGCAGTTTGGGGCATGGATCAGAGCTCCGCCATTTGTAGCAGCCCGGAAGAGTGTTGTGGAAGTCCCTGGTTTTTTTGCCAAAAAGAAAAAAGAAATTAAAGCCCAAAAAGCTCCTGGATCGACACCCTTGCCTCTAGGAAAGAGCCACACGGTGGAGGCGGAACCTGCAGACAACAGCCCGACGACAGTTAATAACTCCAGTGTGAACCTGGGTTCTTCCGCTTTTCAAGGGGGAACAAACGGTGCCTTGGACAGTTCGGATTGGACAGAACATGACGTTTCTAGGAAACCCACAATGCAAGCGGATTTCGAGCACCTAATCCGAGAGATTGACAAAGATATCAATCTTTTTGAGTGTGGGAACGGGAAAGTGGGGCGTTCAAACGATAAGGGGCGGGAACTTTCACCTAATGAGGGCTTTAGGTCCTTTGCCCACATAGGCCCAAACACAAGCGAGGAGCAAGTCCAATCCACCCAGCCCACTCCGTTAAGAGATATTACCAATTTAGATTCTCACATGCATAACCAGGCCCAAGCTGGTAAGAAATGGACCCGGATCCAAAGGCCCATTATCTATTCTGAACAGCAAGAGTCTAATCTTATTATTGGCAAAAGGAACTCCCCTCCTTTCCCAGATTACTCCTCATCCCCAAAACCCAGAGCAGTAGATACCCCTCCTCACAATGAAAATCCTTGTCCATCGGCGGCGGCTGACTCCCAGCCCCGCCAGCAGCCATGAGTTGGCTATGCTGGAACGTGCACGGGCTTGGGAACCGGCGCACCGTTTGTGAACTCGAAGCGTTAGTCCGAGCACAAGATCCCGTTGCTCTGTTTTTGTCGGAGACGTGGGCAGATGAAGATAAACTCCACTTTTTGTGTAATAAGTTGAACTTCGATCAAGCTTGGATCGTTCCTCGGATCAACAGTATGGGTTGTCTCTGTCTATTTTGGAAGAAGTCAGTCCACATCGAAGTGATTTCCTCTTCGCCGAACCATGTTGATGCAATCGTTGGGAAACCCGGCGAGGATCGATGGCGCTTTACTGGTATTTACGGTTTTGCGGATTATAGAAGGAAACATGAAACTTGGGTGTTGTTGCGCCAGCTACATCGGCGAACCTCCCTCCCTTGGCTCTGTGCGGGAGATTTCAACGAGATTATGTGGGCTCATGAAAAATTAGGCAGGGGTCCGAGTCAAGAGCGCATGATGGCGGAGTTCAGGGAAGTCTTGGATGAATGCGGCCTTATGGATTTGGGCTTTAGAGGCAAGAAATTCACATGGAAAGGAAAGCGCTCAGGGGGATTAGTCTTGGAGCGGCTTGATCAGGCAGTAGCGAATAATTCATGGTTTGCTTCCAATCTGGGTACGCAGGTTCAACACCTTCAAACGCATGCGTCGGATCATAGACCTATCTTAGTGTTGCCGGAAGGAATCTTCCCCAAGCCTTGCAGACCTTTCAAGTTTGAAAAGATGTGGTTGAGCGACAGGGGATGCTCCGACACAGTCACCTCGGCTTGGGGCACTTCTTCTTCGGCCTCTACCATGATCCAGGTTGCAGGTAAAATAAAACATTGTGGGGACAGACTGTCCATTTGGAGCAAGCAATCTTTTGGTAGTATAAAGAAATTGATTGAGTCAAAAAGTAAATTACTTGCTAAAGCTGAAATTGTTGCTGCTAGAGAGGGAGGTAACCATGATGCGGTTAAGGCTTTGCAAATGGAAGTGAATGCTCTGCTGGACAAAGAGAGTCAAATGTGGGAGCAACGTGCCAGAGCCTTATTTCTGAAGTGCAATGATAGAAATACCAACTACTTCCACAGCAAAGCTTCCCACAGGTATCGGAGAAATCGGATTTCCGGTCTGAAGAATAATGACAACGTGTGGTGCTCGGAGATGAACCAGATCAAAGAGATAGCAGTTGAATATTACAACTCCCTATTCACCTCTTCCAACCCAACGGATATGAACGAAATTTTGGATACAGTTCGGCCCTCGGTCTCTACAGACATGAATCATCAATTATCCAAACCTTTTACAAGAGAAGAAGTGGATACAGCAATCAAGGAGATGGACCCCATTAAGGCTCCTGGTCCCGACGGTATGCCTCCGATTTTCTATCACTCTTTCTGGTCTTTACTTGGTGATGATGTCTATAATGCTGTTTTGGATTGTCTAAATAATTGTAAGATTCCTAAGGAAATAAACCACACTAACATTACCCTGAT
Organism: Quercus lobata; assembly: GCF_001633185.2. Classification (NCBI taxonomy): domain Eukaryota; kingdom Viridiplantae; phylum Streptophyta; class Magnoliopsida; order Fagales; family Fagaceae; genus Quercus; species Quercus lobata. The sequence continues at coordinate 26,981,562 of NC_044915.1, read as the reverse complement.
CCCAAAAGTCAAATCTCCAGAAAGCATTACTGAGTTCAGGCCGATAAGCCTGTGCAATGTGATTTATAAGTTAGTTACAAAAGTCCTAGCTAATAGGCTCAAATCTGTCCTCCCTAGTATCATCTCTGAAAATCAAAGTGCCTTCCAGGCAGGGAGAGTCATTACTGATAATGTCCTCATGGCTTTTGAGACCTTGCACTATATGAAACATCACCAAACCGGAAAATCTGGGTTCATGGCGCTCAAATTGGATATGAGCAAAGCCTACGACCGGGTTGAATGGTCTTTCTTAGAAGCTCTGATGAAAAGGATGGGTTTTTGTGATTCCTGGGTGGCGTTAATTATGGAATGTATATCGACAGTTAGCTATTCCATTCTGATTAATGGTGAACCCACGAATACTATCAAACCATCAAGGGGAATTAGACAGGGCGACCCGTTGTCGCCATATTTATTTATTTTGTGTACAGAAGGCTTGCATGGCCTTCTAGCCAATGCTGCTGTTGCTGGCCTTATCAGGGGTGTGTCTATTTGTAAAAAAGGTCCTAGATTGACGCATCTTTTCTTTGCAGACGATAGCGTTGTCTTCTGCAAGGCTTCCTTAGCCGAATGTCATGCGTTACAAAGTTTGCTATCCTGTTATGAAAGAGCCTCAGGGCAGATGCTTAATAGGTGCAAAACCGGATTGTTCTTCAGTAAGTCCACGCCAAAAGAGATCCAAATTCAAATAAAAGACTCCCTGGGGGTTCAAGACATCAAGTTATGCGAAAAGTATCTCGGGCTCCCTGCTTTAGTTGGCAAGTCTAAGAAAGCCAGCTTGAATTTTATTAAGGAGCGGGTCTGGGCAAAGCTCCAAGGATGGAAAGAGCAGCTCCTCTCTCAAGCGGGACAGGAAATCCTTCTAAAAGCCATTGTCCAAGCCATTCCGGCTTATGCCATGAGCTGCTTCAAGCTCCCCATTTCGTTATGCAACGACATTGAATCGCTGATTAGGAAGTTCTGGTGGGGGCAGCGTGGTAATCAACGGAAAATCCACTGGACAAGTTGGCATTCCCTATGTAAGCCCAAATGTATGGGTGGGTTGGGCTTCAAGGACCTCCAAATATTTAATGACTCTATGTTGGCAAAGCAAGTATGGCGTCTCATGGGCAGCGAAGATACTCTTTTCCATAGATTCTTCAAAGCAAAATTCTTTCTGAATGGGAGCATACTCGATGCAAAGGCTGGGAATGGCTCTTTTGCTTGGAGAAGTATTCTAAAACGGCGTGAAGTTATCAGCAAAGGGATGCGCTGGAGGGTGGGCAGTGGCTCGGAGATCAGAATCTTCCAGGACAATTGGCTCCCGGATCCTTACCTTAGTAGAGTTTTATCTCCCCCTGTTTTTCTTAGCATTGATGCTAGAGTGTCTGTCTTGTTGGATGATGTTAGCAGGAGTTGGTTACAGGGGACAATTGATAATCTCTTCTTACCTCACGAAGCAAAACTGATCAAGGCTATACCTATCAGCTTGGTTGGATGCAATGATAAAATTTTCTGGCCTTTGTCTACTGATGGTGAGTACTCGGTGAAGTCTGGTTATAGACTTCTATCAAGTTTGAGTGACAGCGAAACCCCTAGCTCTTCGGATAATTCCCAATCCAAGAAAATATGGAAAGCAATCTGGAGTTTAAAAGTGCCAAACAGAGTTAAAATCCTTCTGTGGAGGGCGGGGCTGGATGCTTTGCCTTCTCGGACAAATTTAGTTAAAAGAATGGTGAGCTGTGATCCGATCTGTCCAAGTTGTGGTCAAGAGGAAGAATCAACCTTTCATGCCCTTTGGTCCTGTCCGGCCTTAGTGGAGGTTTGGTCTCTTCACTTTGCTTGGCTAATCAGGCAAACAAGGAGATGTTCAAGCTTTCTGGATATTGTTCAAGTATGCTGCTCAAGAGGTGAGTCCTTTGATACGTTTGCAATCATAACCTCTCTTATTTGGACTCGTCGGAACAGATTAAGAGTGGGTGAAACTCCCCTACCGCTGCAGAAGATCAATTCCGTGGCTTTTGATTCTCTCCAAGAATTCCAGGAGGCATCTCTGTCTCGGTGTGGCCCTTCTCTTCCCCCCTGTTCAGTCAATTGGTCTCCGCCTCCTGTAAGTTGGGTGAAGGTCAACTTTGATGGGGCGTTATTCAAGGAGTCCGACTCTGCTAGGTTGGGGGTGATTATAAGAAACGACCTTGGTCAAGTTATGGCTGCCTCGGCACAAACCATTCCGCTGCCTACTTCGGTAGAGACGGTGGAAGTGCTGGCAGCCCGCAATGCCATATGTCTTGCTAGGGAGCTTCAGTTCAACAAGATAATTATCGAAGGTGATTCGGAAGTGGTGATTAAAACTCTTAACAGGTCTTGCGCCTCTTCCACCAGCTTTGGGCATATAATCCATGACATCAAGTGTGCTGCTGCTGCTTTCAGTGAGATCAATTTCTACCACACTTGCAGACAAGGCAACAAAGTAGCTCACGCGATAGCTAGAAGTGCATGTAATTTTCCTCCTTTTATTGTCTGGATGGAGGATGTTCCTCCAGACATCCTCTCTGTGTACACTTCTGAATTAGTGCAATGAAATCTCCTCCCCCCATCTTTTGGGGCGGATTCTCAAAAAAAAAAAAAAAAAAAACTGGAACTTACTATTTTATATGCTTTTTCTTTATACTTTCAAAATGTAATTTGGGTGCAAAATTGACATTAACAAGTAATGTCCCGTTAAATCCCAAAGGTAGTGCAACATACTCTATCCACTAGTGATCATGTTCAATCCCAAACACCACCTCACTCAAAAATGAAAGGAGCAAAATGAATGCAATAGAGAATGGCCTGGTGGTTGCCTTGCCTGAAGCTCTATCCATGTCCCTATTAACAGACACGTACATTGTTTGATGAGCAATTAAGTACATATATATGACAACATATTTTCCATTGTAGTACATTTTCATTAAAGCGTTACAGAAACTGAAGAAAGTGAAATCAGAATTTACTAGAACGTACGAATAATGTTCTCCCTCGTAATATTAATATACCACCTACTGCCGCGTTAAAATCATGTGTGATGGTACATAATATAATTTCTAGTTGACACATATCTTTGTTTTGTTTTGTTTTTGTTTTTGTTTTATTGACAAACAAGAGTATCCAGTACTTAATATGCATTTATCACTTTGATACAACCAACTTCCATTAACTAAAAAATTTATGAGTTATTTCTTGGCCATAGCAAAATCTCACAACGTTTGTATTACAAGCTGAAGTTATATCAGAAATTCAAGATCTACTCAAATACTTTTAGATATTGTAAAAATTTTGTAAGATTTTGTTGTGCAAATAAGCTTTCCCCAAATTCTTTTTGCTATTTGAATATAGGTATCCTCAATGGGTTGACTTAGTGGTTCATAAGATTTTATGATATTCATGAGATCTTGGGTTCGAAATCTTTTACTAGCATATTGTGGCCACTCTTATGGAATTCCTCCCTAACTAGTGTGTGTAGAACAAGAGAATTACATACACTCAAGAAAATAGTCAGATACTCAAAAAGGTCGGAACGCCATTATTTATTAAAAAAATAAAAAAATAAATAGAGATGAATATAGGTTACTACCTATCTTCTCGAATACGTATATATAGATTTCAAAATAATAATTAGCACAATTTCAGCAATATATTGATTTAAAGTTTAAAGTTTAAACATCACAATCCAAATTCAATATGACATAAAAGAGTTACGATATTGAGATTGACTGAATTCTGTACGTGGACGCCCAATATTCCCAAAGAACAAAATGTTTAACGTGGAACGCTGCAAAAGATTTTCTATAATTTTCTTTGGTTTTAGATCAACGTAAAATGTCGCCATGAGCAATTTACGCAGCAATGTATCTTTGGTGCCGGTTCAGGCCATTTGTGTAAATTCAAATACAAAGTCATTAGCATTTTAAAAGATGGTCATTGAGTGAATCTATGGATCTAAACTCTTTTTTAATAAGTGGGCTCAACGAAGTGAGGTCTAACACAATATTTTAAATGGAAAGTGGAGAAGAGACAATGATAGAATTTAGGGCCTCTTGTTTTGATACTATAATAAATTACCGATTCTTTTATAAGTTTAATCTATTATAAAATAATGAATTTAATTATTTAACTATCATTCTAACGTTGAGTTTAATCTTCCACTCAATTAATTTCACAAAATAAACTTAGAAAGCAAATTTATATATCTTATTGGAGACCTTTTTTTCTCTTACACCAGTCAATATAAGTAAACAATACTATGGGGAGCTAGGCCCAGGTGGCCATGTTAGCCCACTTGAATAAAGCCCAGTGTGAAGCCCAAGGCCCATCAAGCGATTTAAGCTTGATACGCACAGGGGGAGTTAGCCTAGGGCCTTATCACAGTGGGCCTAACCCCAAAATAGGGATCATGGTTTAGGGGACGGCACTTGAGAGGTTCCTAAGGGGTCGACTAGACGTTGACTGATGACAAAGGTGGTCGGGGTGAGATGCAACCTTAGTGAGATCGGTAGCTGAGGATTAATAGTTCTAGTAGGGATCCACTTCCAAACACCATTCGGCGTCTAGAACAAGTTCCAAGAAAATCCTCTAAATTCATGAGAATCCCTTGGGGTTTTGATGAACATAGGAATATGTGTATAAGTTGGGAGATAATGATGACAACTCCACTAAGAAGAGACTATAAGAAGTAGAAGAGGGGAAAGGAATAGGGGTTGGAAAAATCTGGGGGGTAAGAGTGTTAGAGAGAGAGAGAGAGGGAAAACACTGAGAAACACCGGGGGAAAACACAGAGAAATCAAGGCATGTTTTGGGCCTAAGTCATAGGATTGAGAGTGATCCCACTTATAAATAAATTGTGACCCCATTACTTAGGTGGAGACCGTTCTGGGTGTACACAAATACTATTTGGGAATTACTAACTTATACAAACTCAAAATAACTTCATCTAACTTAACATTATTCTAAGAATAGATTTATATAATTTTAATTCAAAAGAAATTATTCTTCCATGTTTAAGAAAAAAAGTGATTTTTTATTTTTTATAATTGATATTAGCCAAATTAAGCCAAAACAATTGGTATAAACTAAAAAATCAGTGTTAGGTTTTAGTTTTAGGTTGGGAAACCATGAACAAAAATGTCTTCTTTCTTTCTTCTTTTTTTTTTTTTTGAGAATCATGAACAAAAATGTCTTGTATAGAGTTTTAGAAGTATGTATTCATAGACAAGACTAATGTCTAGATTCTGAAATTTATTGTGCAAATATCAGGTTTAGTTTTGAGCTTTTTGATTGATCAAAAAAGATCAGTTTTCGATAGATCAAGCTTCAATTCAATTGATTGAAGTGCGGGATTTTAGAAATGTAAATTCAACCCATCCAACCCATCAAGTGTGTATACAAGCCAAAGGTATATAAGAAAACCTAATACAAGTGAAAAAGACTTTGAAGTTCTACTAAGTGTAAATCTGACGGCATTGTGCCTTTGGCTCTCAAAAGCCTCTAAACAGTTGTTAAAGTGAAGCATATTTAGTACTAGTAGTGTTAAAGTTGTTGCAGTTCTAGTTTGCTCAAGTGTTGGACCAAAATCTTCAATTGGATACTAGAGTCGTTGATGGGAGGTTCATGTTCAATATTTCCATAATTGAAGAAATCCGTAGATTTGGTGTTGTGTTAGATAACGTTAGTAAGTTCTAATTGGAACAGGGGTACTTGGTATTGTAAAATTTTTATTCAATTAGTGGATTTGTTTTTGTCTTGCGGTTACTAGATTAACCCCCCCAAACAATTGGTTTTGGGTCACCATATTATTGTACTCTGTATTTTCTGTTGTTTTTACTCTTGCTCAATATTGGAGATTATTTTGCATGACCAAGGACCATCCATAACAGTAACAACTTGGTTAACAGGGATCTAAAAACCAACTATCAGTACCAAAGAATTTAAACCGACAGGGAATAGCTTAGCAAAAAACAAATATTAAAAAAAAAAAAAAAAAAAAAACCTGATGTTGCAAACAAACTAATAAAGTATACTGACTTATTGTCCGGTATGACTATCCAGCCAGAGTGAGATAGTATTTGTATAACTTTTCCATAAAGGCAACCGCAAACAATATAAAACCATTTCTATAAGATATATTAATTAAAGCTAGTGCCGGTATTACTCGACTCCCCAACAGTAGTCTAACATTTCAATGAAACAGCAATTTGTTAAGTGGTTCTGCATGCTAGATCATGAAAACAATGGACAAAAACAGCATGCTAGATCATGAAAACAATAGACAAAAACATGACAAGCGTCAGAAGACAGACCAATTTCAAGCCAAGAAGAAGAGAACAAGAGGATTTGGAAATAAACAATGTTAGAACTTTTAGTGGAATGATTTAATTATATTGTAGATATCCATTTACAGCTTTGTTTATGCCTTGGATGAGATCAAGAGTAGAGATGGCATTTTTGTTTTGATATGAGTATAAAAACAATGTAGCCAATCAAACTTATCTCCCACTTTGTGTCAGCCTATATTGTCTAGCTCGTCAGGCCTTAAGAGTGACCTGTAAGAGCACTAGGCACTAATAATAATTCTTGCTTTACATTGTTCCACAAAAATGATATAGATTATTAAATATATATATCTGTAAAAGAAGTCAATAGAATTTGATGGCTAGAATGATATTATTGCGGTACACAACCTCCATGAAATGGACCTGGCTGGCTTATCCAGAACTTGACCACCCCTGAGAGTTTTAAATGGTCAAGAATAAGGTACAATTATGGTTAAATGTAATTTTCATATTGAGTTTGGCCAATTGAAGATAAGAGTAAAATTCATATGAAGATTTCAAAGTTCCCATATTCATGGATTAATGATTGCAGACTCGAAGTGGAATATCGTCTCAGATTATGCCCAATGAAGGCACTTCTCACTGGTCAGTGATAAGGCAATGGACATTACAGCACAAAATAAACTGAGATGATACCTTGACTACCCAGTGAATCAAAAAGACTAATAATAAAAAATTGTGGGAACAGATTAGTGCTCACAACTTTAAAAAGTATGAATAGTTCTAGAGGTGTATTATAATTAGAGTAGATGCTATATTTTTCTATAACTACTACATGTAAATTTGCCTCGTGATCAGTTGTAGCCATTAGGGGCATCAGTTGTTTTCGTAAACTTTATGGGATGAACAAAGCATTGTAATAAAATTATGTAAGTACGATGTATCTTGGGTAGCCTTCCTTTTGAGCTTTTAGCTTCCTCAGCAATCTCTTCCATCATGAGAATTTAGATTTCTTTAGCTCCATTGAACATATTTCAGTTAAAGATGCAATAATACTAATCGTTTAGGATTTGGAATTTCAAATTAAACACTATCAACAGAGCACTACTGTGCCCACCTCCAAAGTGGCTCTTGCTAACATCACAAAAAAGTATGTCCTGCTTTTTAAAGATCACTTTGATTGGAAGAACTAAGAAATTATAAAATGAGAAATGATCAAAAATATTTGGAAGATCTAGTAGAAAATATATCAATATGAAGATTCAAAAATAAGTCGAGTCTTCATTACATTCAATGTTAGACCCAACTGATGAGTACTTGAGAGGAAAGCAAAAATGCTTTTCTTTTATCTCAAGGCTGCGGCCTGTATAATTGCAGGGTTGCTTGAAAACACAAAACAAACATTTTCCTTTCCAAGAACAGATGAACATGACTGTAAAGCACAGATACACTGGTGAATCTCAAGTGCAAGAGGTTTTGATAATTATGATGGTTCCAAACCATAACCACTAGAGATTTTTCGGCATATAAGAACACCTACAATAACAGAAACAAAGACTGACAATGCTCCCTGTCTAGAAAGCCCAAATTCGGTCCACGTCAAGGGCTTTTTGACCTCAAATAATACCTTCTTAAACTGTTCATTCAAGTCTTCTAGTGATCCTGTGTTATCGATCACTATGTCTGCCTTAGTCCTTTTCAAATCCAGAGACATCTGAGCACTTATCCTGTTTCGAGCATCTTCCTCACTTGCTCTGTCTCTTGCCATGAGCCGTCTAAGTTGTGTTTCGGGATCAACCCATACAACTATAATGGGTTTCGTCCACTTGTCCATCTTGGCTTCAAACAACAAGGGGATATCAAGAACGATTACCTTAAACCCTCTCATCCATAGCTTTGCAATTTCCCAAAAGATACCAGAGGATATATAAGGAGCCAATAGCCTACAAGAAGATCACTGCCCAAAACTCAGAACAGATTGATATGCAATTTCTTCGACAACATAGTTCAACACAAATCTCTAATAATACATGACCAAGAATATTGTAGCAAAGGAAATGTTGATAATTGTAATAGGCATAATTTATCCAGATATATAAAAGATTATATTTCTGAAACTTGAACATTGCAAATGAGAAGTCATACCAGGTACAACTTCAAGGATACCATTACATGATTGAAAGTTGCTAATGACCACTAAAAATTAAAATGTGACCAGCTCGGCAATCACGAAATTACAGGTTATTTTCAAATCAAGTTAGATAACCAAAGTTTGAAAGATAACAATTTTTTATAATCTACATTTTGAGAACCAAATTTCATCCATCAGAAATTTAATCAAGTGGTGTGGCTCAACTTGGAACAAAAGTTGATCTACTAGATATCAAGGAGGGAACTAACGTAAAATAAGAAGCCTACAAGGTAACAAAATCTCCTTGATGTAGTAGGTGATGATTTAGACCACCATAATGAGGAATAAGAGCTTTTTCTAATTTTGGCTTGGAAAATCTGGACTCATCAGAATGATGTACAAAACGGGGAAACAATGGAGGAGGCTCAGTTATTGGCAAGACTAGCAGTAGAGTTTAAGAAACAAATTGAGCTGAGCCAGGACACGACAGAGGTTCTGACAGGGGAGAGAATTCACAAAGGGCAACGATCACCAGATGGCAGGTATGAAATTAACTTTGATGAGGTTTTAGGTCAGGACACAAGTTGACTGTTATTGGATTAGTCATTCAAGACAATCAGGGGAATGTAACTGCAGCTGCTAGCAAAAGAAGTAACATTGTGCATGAGCTGGGCGACGCAAAAACAATATCTGCAAGACTGCAATGAGAGCTCAGTTTTGTAGAGAGCAGATAGAATAGGATTGCAGGAAGTTGTCATTGAGGGAGATTCCACTAGCATGATGGCGGCAATGAAAGCGATTAGACAACAATGATCCATTATGTGCCATCTCATAAAAGATGCTGATGGATATGCCAATTTAACAATAAGAATGATTGCATTAATTTAAAGAATTTAACAAGAACCAATTTCCTATGGAAGTTCAGTTTGTCAATCATGTCTTTGTTATCATTTGATATGACAAATCCATACTATATCACAAAGCCGCAAAAGAAAGAAAGAACTACGACCATATATGATTTGAACGAATTGAAACAACACAATTGCATAAATGATAAATTCAATTCAAAATTCCATATTTAGGAGAAAGACGAATAAAAATAAAGAAAGAAAGATGTGGTGAAAAACTGAAAAGGAAGTTAGCACATGCCATAACCCAAAAGCATTGGAGTTTTTTATTATTATTTTTTTATTTAATTTAATTGTTCAAACAAGTACGGGAGGATGAAACATAGAATACTTAAGCTCTAAAATTTATATATTAAAAATACGCATGTCGGATGAATAAAAAATTGTGGGTTCTTCAAGGAAAATACATCAAAAAGGGATAGGAACTATTCTGATTTCATTGATATTATTGGTGCCTAAAGTTAGCCAATGAGCAATTTTAGTCCCTAAAGTTTAAAGCAATTACTTTTAGTCCCTTAAAGATCATGGCCAAACAAAAAGACTAACACATTATGACTCCATTAGAAACATTAGGGACTAAAAAGGCTAAAAGCTATACCACCAAAAGAGGTGGCCTAGCGGTCTTGGTGTGAACGTAGGAGCACCAGATCCCATGTTTGATTCCCAACAGATGAACTGTGGGATTTCTGCCTGCAACTAGCCCAGGCTTCTAGCTCTCTTGTGGTGTTAGGGTGAGGTCTGTAGTCATAGTAGTTATGGCTCAATCTAACATTTTCTAGCGGGGGGGCCCCCTATGGTCACACCTAAGGGGGTGAGTCACAATGGTCGCTCCCACCCCCCTTTTGTTCATAAAAAAATAAAAATAAAAAGGCTAAAAGCTATCACTTTTAAGTTTTTTTAGGACTAAAAGCAACCCCTTTTAAGTTTGTTAGGAATAAAAGCGATTACAGTAAACTTTTGGAACCAAAAAAAAAAAAAAAAAAAAAACACTCACGGACTAAAGTTTAAGGACAAACAATGTATGTTGGCCAATTTAAAAAATCAAACTTTTTCATAGTATAGTGCTAAAAAATGAGTACTGATTAGTGTATTTGTTGTGAAAAAGTTCTCAGTGGGTTAAAGTTGGTCCCTCCAACTCTTGCCTAACTAAGTAGTTGGTTCCCTTTCTCCTTTGAGAAAGACAATCAGTTTTTTGAGTACGTTTTTTTGGTTCCCTTTCTCCTCTGAGAAAGACGAGTGGTTTTCTTTGTTGGTTACGATTCTTTTAGTGTTGGTGTATTGCAAGTCTTGCTCTTAGGATGGATGATCTTACAAACCGTTGGACTAAATTATCCCTTTCTAATAAGGAAGGTAAGAGAGTCATTCTGTCAAAGGGTAAGCAGTCTCAAGAATTTGGGTTGGCAGCGAGGGTGGTGAATATTGATGCAGTAGCAAAGACTTTCAGGCCTTTATGGAGAACAAGACAGAGTTTTAATATCAGGGATGCTGGAAACAACTATCTAGTGTTTGCTTTTGAAATTGAGGCAGACATGGAAAAGGTTCTATTGGGTGAGCCTTGGTCTTTCGATAGACACCTTGTTGTCTTTCAAAGGTATGATGGAAAAGTGCCAATGAAAGAAGTGGATTTTGGCTTCTCGAAATTCTGGGTCCAATTACACCACCTTCCTTTTAATCTCTTGACACCTAAGGTAGATATGGATATTTGCACAAACTTTAGGCACCGTGGTATTATCTGAGGATACCTTTGAGATGATGGGAGGAAATTTTATGCGAGTGAGGGTGCTTATTGACATCTCTCAACCTCTTTGCCAAGGCAGACAAGTTACTTTTGAAGATGGTTCAGATGGTTGGATTGCTTTTAAATATGAGCGCCTGCCAAAAGTTTGTTATTAGTGTGGACGACTTTCCCATGATGATAAAGACTGTATTTTGTGGTTACAAAGCAAGGGATCTCTGAAGACTGAGAATCAACAATTTGGGCAATGGCTTCATGCATCTCAGTTCAATCCTTCAAATAAGATGGTGATTGATGTTAAGGGATATGGTGAGGATTGGAGAGTGAGGCCTGAACCTGTACAGTTTGAGGAACAAAGAGCTCCTGCTCTGCCTAGCAATCTAATGATTCTTCAAGATGATTCTATTGGAAGCACTCAGGTGATTCTTCATGATGATGATGCTGGTAGTCGGAGGAAAGGTGAGCAATTGCGGGTTGTGGAGCCAACAGTGGATGCACTCAATGGTGGCTGCCAAGGTATGGTTATTCCTGATACTTGTCGGCTTTCAAATTTTGAAAAATCAGTTCCAAATTTTGAGGAGACACTTCAGCAGTTAGATAAGTATATTTCCGAGGATTATGTGCCTCCAAACAAGGATCTGAGATATTTGGTTTCTGAGGATGTTTTGTTGGGTAGCTCAAGTGCAGATAAAACTAAAGATGATTTGGTTACTAATGCTGAGTTGGATAAGTCCAAGGTGGATAAGTTTCCTCAGAATGTGGGAACTATGAGTAGCGATATACTGCATAAATATAATGTGGGCTTATCTGGGGTGAAGCCTAGACTTCGTACTTGGGTTAGAAAGTGTGGGAGGTCAATGAAGTCTAACTTGGGGAAATCTGAGTCTGAAACAGGTTTTAAGAGAAAGTCTCCAAGGAAAACTCCTGTTCTAAGTGTGAAAAAAAGAAAAGAAAAAAAGCAAAGCTTGAGGAGGACACAAAGAAGTTTGGTGTGCTCTTGGCTACACATCTAGGATCGGCGGAGGTTGCTAGACAACCCCGCCGGGAACAATGAATCTTTTGAGTTGGAACTGTCGAGGGCTTGGAAACCCTCAATCAGTTAATGCCTTAAAAGAGGTTATTAGGATAGAGAAGCCCAAAATAGTCTTTCTTATGGAAACTAAATTGGATAGAGACTGAATGGAAAAAGTTCGTGATTAGTGTGGTTTTAAGCAAAGTTTAATTGTTCCTAGTAGAAATAGTAGTGGTGGTTTGGCTTTGTTGTGGAAAGATGATGTTAAAGTTAATCTGTTAAAGTATTCTTTATCTAATATTGATGTTTAAGTGTTTTGTGGTGAGGATGTTGGTTGGTGGCATTTAACTGGTTTTTATGGGAATCCAGTGACTGCAAAACGAGTTGAATTCATGGTGCCTTCTTAAACTTTTAAGTGGTCTTTCTCAGTTACCCTGGTTAGTGATAGGGTATTTTAATGAAATAAAATGACAGTTTGAGAAGGAGGGTGGGGCAGTACTCTCTGCCCAGCAGATGCAGAAGTTTGTGGATACAATTAATTGGTGTGGTCTAAGGGATTTGGGCTTTGTTGGTCCTAAATTTACTTGGCTATATCAGCAGAGAGATGGGGTTCAAATCCGAGAGAGGCTTGACAAAGGGTTTGCTACAGTGGATTGGTTAGACAAATTTCCTATGGCGAGACTTTATCATTGCACATCTTCTGTTTCAGATCATTGCCCTCTTTATTTACATCTCGAAGAGAGGAAAAAGACTCAGCATTTTGGCAAAAGCTTTCGTTTTGAAGCGATGTGGCTGAAAGAAGCTAGCTGTGAAGAAGTGGTTACATTGGCTTGGGAGGAAGCAACAATCAATGGTCAAATTTCCCTATGGTGGAATGTTTGAATAATTGTCGTATGAAATTGGAGGATTGGAATAAAAATGTGTTTCGCCATGTGGGGAATAATCTGGCCAGACTTCAGAAACACTTACAACGGCTAGAACTACAAAGTGCCACACCTGAAGTTATTGCTTCTTTGAGGGACCCTAGGGTGGAGTTCAATTGTTGGAGAGATAAGGAAGAAGCTATGTGGCATCAAAGGTCTAGATTAAGTTGGCTACAATCTGGAGATAAGAACACAGGCTTTTTCCACTCCAAAGCTTCTTCACGGTTTCAAAAGCATTTCATTGAGGGGCTGCTAGATTCGAGCGACAGATGGGTGGAAGATCAGCGTGAGATAGAGAATGTGGTGCTCAACTACTATTCAGAATTATTCAAGTCATCTAACCCCACAGAATTTGTCGAGATTCTTTCCTCTGTTCATCCTAAAGTTTCCACAACCATGAATGATGCTTACCAGGGATTTTCAAGAGAATGAGGTATGTAAAGCCCTTAAACAAATGTATCCTCTAAAAGCACCAGGTCCAGACGAGGTGCCTCCTTTATTTTTTCAACATTTTTGGCCTACTATTGGTCGAGTTGTCACTAAAAAAGTTTTGGACTTCCTAAATTCTGGTGTTTGTCCACCTAATTTTAACGATACCCAAATTTTTTGATCCCCAAAATTAAGAACTTGTTCCGTATTACTGATTATAGGCCCATAAGTCTTTGCATTGTTGTTTATAAGCTCGCATCCAAGACGCTAGTGAATAGACTGAAATTCTACCTTCTATTATTGGGGATAGTTAGAGTGCCTTTGTTCATGGTAGACTCATCACTAATAATATGTTGGTGGCTTTTGAGACTATGCATCACATAAGTCAAAAAAGAATTGGAAGGGTTGGAGAGTTGGCATTGAAGTTAGACACGAGCAAAACTTATGATAGGGTGGAATAGATTTTCTTGTATAAAATTATGGAGAAGCTGGGTTTCAATTATAGGTGGTGGGGTCTTATGATGCAATGTATTTCTTCTGTTACTTATTCCATTCGTATTAATGGGAAGTCTTGTGGCTGCATTGTTCCATCAAAGGGTTTATGTCAAGGAGATCCTTTGTCCCCATACTTGTTTTTGATTTGTGCTAAGGGTTTGTCTACTTTAATAAAAAAGTCTGTGCAGCGTGGTTTTATGGAGGGTGTTGCTGTTTGCTGTGGTGGTTCTAGTATCTCGCACTTATTTTTTGCAGATGATAGCCTTATTTTTTGTAAGGATAGCTTGGAGGAATGTGATGCGTTGCAATATGTTTTGAAAATATATGAGGAGTCTTCAGGTCAACGATTGAATAGGGCTAAAACTTCTCTCTCTCTCTTTTTTTTTTTGATAAGTAAGAAGAGAATATTATTAATAAAAAAAAAGAAAATAAGCATACAAAGTTCACGGTAGTGAACAAAGGAAGAAAGAAACAAAAAACAAAAGCAGCCACTAATTTATACTAATAGAGGAAAGAAAATCCAAAAGGGTAGAACAATCCGAATAGCCCCAACAACAAGACCAATCAAAGAGGGTCTGCTGGCAATGCTCTAATAACTGAACCACCGTTTTCTCCTCATCCTCAAAAGACCGACGATTCCATTCAGTCCAAATAGTCCACATTAAACATCCTGGAACCAAATCCCAAATATCTGAACTATGCTTCCCAAGCCAATGATACCAGCAAAATAATAAGTCCACAACTGAACCCGGCATGACCCATTCCATCTCAAACAACCGAAGCATATACATCCACAAAGAATGAGCTATCGGACAACAGAGTAACAGGTGATCCACAGATTCTGCATTATAACAACACAAACAACAACGATTCGCCAAAGGGCGACCACGAAGCATAAGGTTATCCAAAGTTAGAATATGACCATGGGCTGCTGTCCACATAAAAAAAACCACCATTTTAGGAACCTTAACTTTCCAAATTTCTTTCCAAGGGAAAGTGGAAGGAGCTAAAAATTCTCTCTCTCTCTCTCTTCATCTTCTCCAATCAGAATACAGCAGATGATATTAGAGAAGAAATAAAGAATAGATTTGATGCCCAGATTATTCATCAGCATGAGAAATATCTTGGGCTTCCTTCTTTGGTTGGTGGGAATAGAAAGAATACTTTTAATGATACCAAAGAAAAATTAGCAAAGAAATTGGTGGGTTGGAAAGAAAAATTGCTTTCTAAGGCAGGAAAGGAGGTTCTAATTAAGGCAGTGGCTTAGGCTATCCCAACTTATTCCATGAGTTGTTTTAAAATTCCTGATTCCCATTTTGATGAATTGACTAGTATGATAAGGAATTTTTGGTGGGGACAAAAACAAGATGAAAGAAAAATGACTTGTGTGAGAGCCCAATGGCTACTTAATGGGCCGGGCTTAGAATTTGACTCACAATTTACTTGTATTAGTGGGCTTAGTGTTTCCTACTAAGGGTAGTTCCTAGCCAAATGACCCAATGACACCCCTAAACCCTCACGAATTCTCTCTCTTTCCTCTCCCGGTAACTCTCTCTCTTGATGATACCAGCTCCCCCCTTTCTCCTATTTATAGCTTGAGGTTTGTGGGGATTTCATGATTGCATTTTGGTCTCACTCGTGTGGGTGGGGTCCAATGTGATTATTCCTAACATGGAATATATCCCATTGGAAACGGTGGTAGTGGCATTGGAACTGATTTCTGCCTCCAAAAGATCGCCCGGTAGCGATACTCTCCAAGGCAATACCAAGCCACTGGGTAGGTATGTTGTTCTGGGCATATGCACTCTCGCATAGATCATAAATGGCCAGACATGGGCTTGTCCATCACTCACTCAAAAACGATATGGACTTACCATGGGGTTTGGACCCAGTTTTGGTTCTTGAGAATATTCGGGGCGAGGCCCAATGGGCTCGAGGCCATACCCCGTACAGCTTGGTTGAGTTGGGATAAAATGTGCATTCCTAAAGCTTGTGGGGGGATGGGTTTTAAACTCTTGAAACATTTTAATTTGGCGCTTTTGGCAAAGCAAGGTTGGCGGCTTCAAGTTGGTCAGAATTCTCTAGTATATCAGGTTTTTAGAGCTGAGTATTTTACTACCTGTGATTTTGTTCATGCTTCTTTGGGGGAAAAAACCATCTTATGTTTGGAGGAGTACTATGGCAGCACAAGGAATTGTTCAAAAAGGGCTTTGCTGGAGGGTGGGAAATGGTAGGCAGATCCAGGTTTGGGAGGATAGTTGGGTACCTACCTCTTCCATTCATAAAGTAATTTCACCAAGAGGTATGCTTCCATTGGATTCTAGAGTTTGTGATTTTATTGATGTGAATAATAAGTGCTGGGATTGGAACCTTTTGAATAGAACTTTTCTTCCTTTTGAGGTTGAGGCTATCGCTGGAATTCCCTTGAGTGTTAGAATGCCTGATGATAGGCAGGTATGGGCTGAAACTTCAAATGGCTTTTTCTCTGTAAGAAGTGCTTATAAGCTGGCTCTAGAATTAGAGACTAATAGGGAGATTGGCTCTTGTTCTGATGGGAGTAATATACGCCGTTTTTGGAAGAGATTGTGGTCAATTCAAATTCCCCATAAAGTCAGACATTTTGCTTGGAGAGCTGCTCGTGACATCTTACCTACAAAGGAAAATCTGGTCTGTAGAAAGGTTCTGGTTGACAGTGTGTGTGAGGAGTGCGGCAATGCTTCGGAATCTTTCTTTCATCTGTTTTGGGAGTGCTCTAAGGCTCGAAACACATGGATTTATTTGTCTCTCTTCTCCTTGCTGTCATTAATCCCTTTTATTGCAGGTTTGAGCAAGAAAATCCATGCTCCACTGGGGATTATTGAAGCTGAAGCAAAAGCATTTGAAACCGGTATTAATTTTGCAAAGGAAGTGGGCATCAGAGAGTTTGTTCTGGAAGGAGACTCCTTAACCATAACCATAATCATTGTTCAGGCTCTTAAGGAATGTTCACCTGCTCCATCTTCTGTTTCTAATCTGGCTTATGGGATGTTAGCTGAATGTAATGAGTTTAGAAATATGAGGTTTTCTCATGTTAGACGACAGGGCAATAGGCCGGCTCACTTGATTGACTATTGTGCTTGGATGGAGGAATGTCCTTGTTTCTTAGAACAAGTCCTCATCCATGATGTTTCTTGTATTTGAATTTAATGAATAAAGTTTTAGTCTGTTCATCAAAAAAGAAACAAAGAAAAAAAAGAGAGTACCGATTAAGAATTTGGCGCTTAGCAGGATCAGAGAACACAATTTGGCCCAATTGAGCCCTATCAACTTCTCCATTAGCTTGTAAAATCTCCTTTCCAAATGCTGCAACTACCTTTTTCCACCCACCAGTGCCTTTCTTCAACACATCCTGGAAACACAATCCAGTTTTATATTTTTGTACAAAATCAACCTCATTCATTAACTTCAAAATAAACAACTATTAGACCTTTTAAACCAAATTGATATGAATAATCGATTAATATATTTAAAAAACAAAAATTTAGATGTTGGGTACGCTAATTCGTATTGCAAATCTTTGACAGTTACTAAAGAAACAAAGAGAGAAAAAAGAAAAAAGAAAGAACATACGCGAGCGACGAGGTCGGCGTCTACGATGGGGACACCATGGGACTTGAAAAGATTGGAGACGGTGCTCTTCCCTGATGAGATTCCACCCGTTAGTCCTACTATTCTCATCTTCTCAAAATTTTCACGCTCAACTCTGTCTCTGACTCTTAACTCTAACCCAGCGTGAGTTTCTTAATTTTTGTGAGCAACTTGGGCTATAGATTTATAGTATATTATATTTTCTGTCATAAAAAGGGCACAAAGAAGCGCAACTGGTGTAGTGGTATCATAGTACCCTCCCACGGTACTGACCGGGGTTCGATTCCCCGGTTGCGCAACCTTTTACATTTTTTTTTTTTTTGTTGGCTGAGAGATTGTGTGGAAGAATAAAAGCAACGAAGATACTTGTATAAATTCTCACACATATCCTTGGAAGTCAGTTTCGTTTTGCAACCAATGATGATGAATACTATAACAAGCAAGATTGTGTATCTACTAAGCAATTGCACGTCTCTTAAACACATACACCAAATTCAAGCCCAACTCATCCTCCAAGGCCTATACTCAAACACCACCATTGCCCACCACTTCATCACTGCGTCCCAATCATTAGGCCTGTTGAATTCGGCTCTTGCTCTCTTTACTCAACTACACAGACCCCATGTTTTCATTTGCAACACTCTCATTAGAGCCTTCTCTCACTCTCACATCCCCCACACCCCTCTCTATATATACACCCACATGCATAGAAACTGTATACTTGCTAATAACTATACCTTCCCTTTCCTCCTCAAGTCCTTGTCTGACTCCCATGATCTTAAACAAGCTCAATGCGTACATACCCATGTCGTGAAATTGGGTCATCTTTATGATATTTATGTCCAAAATTCATTGTTGGATGTGTACGCATCGTGTGGACAAATGGGGTTATGTCATAAAGTGTTTGACGAAATGCCTCAGAGAGATGTTGTGTCGTGGACGGTTTTGATTATGGGGTATAAGAATGCTGGGAAATATGATGCTGCTTTGATGGCTTTTGAGCAAATGCAATATGCAGGCGTGGTGCCAAATCATGTTACTATGGTCAATGCATTGGCGGCGTGTGCAAACTTTGGGGCCCTTGATATGGGGGTGTGGATTCATGATTTTATAAAGAGGAGTGGATGGGAATTGGATGTGATTTTGGGGACTGCTTTGATTGACATGTATGGAAAATGTGGGAGAATTGAAGATGGGTTGTGTGTTTTCGAAAGCATGAAGGAGAAGAATGTGTTTACGTGGAATGCACTTATCAAAGGACTAGCACTTGCTAAAAGTGGTGAAGAGGCGGTTTTGTGGTTTAATAGAATGGAGCTAGAAGGGTTCAAGGCTGATGAAGTGACTTTGGTTGGAGTGCTTTGTGCTTGTAGTCACTCTGGATTTGTGGATACCGGAAGATGGATATTTAATTCCTTGATTGGTGGGAAGTATGGGTTTTCACCCGGAGTTAAACATTATGCATGTATGGTTGACCTGTTTGCGCGTGCTGGATATCTTGAAGACGCTTTCAAATTCATAAGAGACACGCCTTTTGAGCCTACGAAAGCTATGTGGGGATCGTTGCTTGCTGGTTCTAGAGCACGGGGGAATTTGAAATTCAGTGAGTTTGCAGCTTGGAAGCTTGTGGAACTGGAACCAGAGAATAGTGGTTACTATGTTGTGCTCTCTAATCTGTATGCAGAGATGGGAAGATGGAGTGATGTTGAGAAAGTGCGGATTATGATGAAAGAGAGAGGACTTATGAAGGACTTGGGTTGTAGTTCTGTGGAGCTTGAACCTCAGGAGCATGTTTATGAATTATTAGTAGCACATTAAGTCATATGCATGCGGAGAGATGATTATCCTGTTTGTTTAATAGATGTGCCTTTATGGTCTGATTTGACCCTGGTAATTTTACAACTTTTCTGAACACTCTGACTTAGCACAAATATTTGGCCTCAGTATTAATGATTTAATCAATTTGCATCTTCTTACTTAAATGGCCATACAGATGCTCTAAATAGCTTACTTAAGGGAAGGAATAAAAACATCCGCTTCAAAGCTGCGATCTTTTGGTTGTTGAATCACATTATTTGCTGTCAGTCGAAGCTACACTTTAATTGAACTTGATGTGCCTGTTTCAACCTTCTACCTCAGTATCCCAATTTTGATTTCAGTTCAAAGGTAAATACTACTCTATACTTTTTGTTGAGGATCTATAGCCAGCCCCAAATATTTTGAGACTAAGATTTGATTGTTGTTGTTGGACAGTAGAGACTAATAATTCATTTATGTTATTGTATTGGTATTTTCTGCAACCAGAATAATTGGAAATGTTCAAATTAGCTCCCTGTTTTCACTTCTCAGTGAGTGAACAGGGCAGTGGGCAATTATTTCCGCTTAGAGTTGAGGACAAGCTGTTGCTTATCTAGAATTTTTTTTATAATTTTTTTATTTTTTTATTTTTTTTTTATCTCAGACTCCGGATATGTCAATTCCCTTTACTTCCTAGTTCAACTAGTTACACGGTATAAGAAACTACAATTGTTGAATTGCAATTTTCGGCTGTTAAGAGAATACGGATGAATTGTACAGTCGGGATCGTATAATCTTTTGTTTTTTTTTTTTGATATGCGTATAATCTTTTGTTTGAAGCATATGAATTGGTGATCTCTAAATTGTGCAAGAGTAAACATTTAATATAATAAAGTAGTACACACTTTAAGTACATAAACTTCATGCCTCCAACTTGAAGATTGAAGGCAAAACACCATAAACTTCATGCCTCCAACTTGATGACTGAAGGAAAAACACTAGTAATAACTCGTTAAGGCTCATAAAAACATAGTCTCCCACATTGAAGTAGGAGATTGTAACACTGAGCTCAAAACACACATAGGTCAAAGGGCATGCTTATTTAAGAAAAATTAAAATAGAGTAGCAGGCTGCAGCTAACTCCTTAGTGCTTCTTTCGCATGGCTTGGACCTTCAACCAAGCTGGCCTTGCTGTGATATCAGCTACCCATGCACTGACATGGGGGCGTGAATCAAAGAGCTTTTGAGATTGTGTGCCCAACAAGTATTGAAGAGTAGGAAGGTGATGTAAATCTGCCAAGGTGAAGCAGTCACCTCCCAAGTATTTTGACTGAGCCAGTCGTTTCTCATAGACATCAAGAACCTTAGCCAGCTTATCTTCATTTTCCTCCACAATTGCTTTGTCTGTAACCATGCCAACCAATGGCTTTATTCCCAGCTCCCAGACTAGCTTTGAAGCTACTGGGTCATACTGTTGGGCCTCCACCTCCATCCAAACCAATGTGATTGCCATCTTCTTGGAGTCTTGGTGTATCAGTTGGGTTCCCTTGTTAGCATACTCGCAGGCAACGAATTTGGTAATTGCCCTTGATTCTGCATTACAAAAGGCCGAAGCATGAGGATCATACTAATTATATGCATCCATTAAGAGTATGTTTGATGGTTGGAATATATATATATATATATATATATATATATATATATAATATTTTATTAAAAAATTAATGTTTGCCTATTTCATGTAAACTTTACCAAAGAGCTTCAGATCTCCATGTTCTAAAGCTGGAACTTGACCAAATGGCTGCATAAGCAAGTATATGTTAAATTAAAAAATATTATAATAATTATGTTAGGAAATACAAAGATTGGAAAGGCAATACTATACATAATCCTAAATAGTTGAGATACATGAATGTTTAGTTTCCTTACATTGAGGGACAGGAAATGATCTTTTTTATGTTCACCAGTACTCATATCTACAGAAACAAACTCAAATTCAAGCTCTTTCTCATAAAGGGTAACTAGAACTCGGTTTGTAGCTGTTGAGATAAGGCTTCCATGGGCTTTGATGGCCGCCATGACTGCTGAGTTTGAATGATGAGAAACAAAGAGGAGATAGAGAAAGGAATAGATAGCTTATGGCAATGAGGGAAGTGGTATACTTTATACTATATTTTCCAAGTTGGGTAGGTTGCAAATAGCTTTTCTAGAATGCTCTATTTGAAAAGTCTTATCAAACTGTGAATTTTCAACCTAATCCTGAACAAAGTCGGGGAAACAGAAATTTCGTGGCAGCTTATTACATACACAATGATTCAACCTGCCCCCTCCCGTCTATTTTATTTGGATAGAAAAAGAGAAAGGTACAACTTTATTAGTATGAATGGTCAAAGTTGTCTGAATCAGGCTCTCCGTGGCTTCTAGGATGTTACATAAGCTCTTAAAGTCAGTCACAACCCCAATGTGAGAGACTTGAGTGTCCAGTTAAAGACTAAATATAAAGTCTAAATTTTGCCTATTCATATTAATTTTAATTTAGTTTAATCACAATTAAATATTTAAGCAGTTAAATTTTAAATGAATTGGCAAGTATTAGCATGAATTGATCAGAGAGGCTAAAAATAAGTTAGCTCGATTGGCTCCCTACTCTATAAAGCCGTTCAAAATTTTGCGATAAAGTAAAAATATTGATATAAAGCAATTTCTTAACCGGTAGTTACGGTGTCGACTATCTATTTTAGTTTGAATTACATGGACACTAGGATCCAAATCTAGTCGAGTCCTCACAGCCACAGGGCATAATGGACACGTTTTCTTCAGCCTAGTGCAGAAGATAAGTTAGAAAAGGACGACTTTGTAGACAGAAGCAGTGTAATACAGCCAAATAGATAGGCAATGACTTTATGTCCATTTCATTAGAGAACCGAGAATATAATGCGAAGGCAAAAGATTGGGGGCAAGGCTTGGGTCCAGTGAAAACACGTTGAATCTTGGACACATATTCACTCTTGGTTGGGTTTTGATCGGTTATTGGTCCACACTGCTATTGACTCGTTTATCTTTTAGTCTTTTGGGGTGCTCCATCCATTCAGTAACATTCGTTCCTTTCTTGAATAAACTAATATAAAAAAGGATCAATAGCAAGAAATAGAGCATATTCGTAGCATTTTCTCAGGTGTACAGCATTATTCCTAGCAAAATATATTTGTCCTACTATCAAAAAAAAAACGAAAAGACTGATTTAACCTTTTCTTGTCTACAACTTAATAATTTCATTAATCTTGTAGATAAACTTAGACACTTATTACCAATTCATCGAGATTCTCTTGCTTTGAAAATGGTGCTATATTCAGTTATTAAAATCGTGTTATGTAAGAAAATCATTATTATTATTTTTTTCTAAACCCTTTTTTTTTCATTACTTTTATTAAAAATATGTTTTTCTTTTACTTTACTTACATTTTTTTCCCATTAAGAATGTGTTTTTTTTGGTACATGTTATTCACTTATGACATGTTATGTTAATGATAATATTAAGAACATAAATTATTTGATGTTGAATTATTGAGAGAGAGAGAGAGATAAACTTTGTTTAAAAGTGGGACACGAACCTAATGAGCACATATATGGTTTATTAGTGCAACAAGTGTCATATATGGTTTATTAGTGCAACAAGTGTTACAAGTCCCATTGCATTGGAATGAAAGACTTGCTTTGTATGTTTTTAAGTTGCTTTCATAAGCTGTCACAGTTGTTTTTTCTCCAATCTTCCAGTTTGAGGTATCAAGTTTATGCACTATTTTAAATTAGTGAGTGAAAGCAACTTAAAACATACAAGTCTATGCATTGAAAATGGCATATTGTTAACATTAAATTCAATTTGAATCCAGTTAACGGTTGCCCTTTTGATATTTGTTAATTCAAAATTTTAGAAAAGTTTCGATATCACTTTAATGGAGAATATAAAAAATTGTCAAAAATTAGTTGCTTTTTTTACTTTTCCTATAAAATGTTTCTAAAAATATTTTTTAAACCAATGGCCTTGCATCTGTTAACATTTCACAATTTAATATACATAAAGTCAAAGCATACACACTCCATAAATGACCCGCTAGAGTAGGAGGGGCTATTTGTTGTGTCCATCCCATGGAGCGACTTATGAGATATTTACCCTTTATTTTTTTGGCAAGGCAAGGACCATCAACCAAGTTGTTTTTGTCGTAATGTTGTGTCCATCCCATGGAGCGACTTATGAGATATTTACCCTTTATTTTTTTGGCAAGGCAAGGACCTTCAACCAAGTTGTTTTTGTCGTTGATAACCACAAGGATCAAAATGAAAATTTGTTGAAAATTCAAGGACTAAATTGAATGTTTTCAATACATTAGGACCAAAATGAAACAAGGCCTAAAATATGAGGACCAAATAAGTGTTTTTGCCTTTAACTTTTTCATAGTTAAAAACTTATAAAATTGGATTTAAACATAATAACCTGTTTGAATTTGAAGGAAAAAATATAAATATTGTTAGGAGTTTTTTAACTAGTGGAAAATGAGTCGACGCCTACCTAACCCATTGAAATGGTGGGTTGAGTTAACCCATGGGTCACACGGTTGATATATATATATATATATATATATATATGGGCAAAACTTAGGTACAGTACATTAGGTTCCCTACTTAAAATTTTGACACCTGTCCAATTTAATAAACAAATTAAACGGCATTAAAACTAAATTTTTTTTTTCTTTTTCCTTCTTCCGTTTTTTTCCTATACTGCGCAAATCTCCAGTTGGCTCATTTTCTAGTGGGTTTCAAACTAGAAAAGACCCTTCTCCCTCATTTTCTCGGTAACCAAACAAGAAAGATCAAAAAATAAAAGCTAGATCTATTGGGTTTCAAACCAAAAAAGGGACCCTTTTCAGCTATACCCGAAACTTCCACACTTAACATCAACAAAGCTGAAACAGATACACATAAATACATACAGAAGACAGAAAGAATCATAGATCAAAAGACAAAATCATAGATTAGAAAAGAGGACAGAATCATAGATCAGAAAAGAAGAAAGAATCATAGATCAGAAAAGAAAGAATCATAGATCAGAAAAGAAGGAAATAGATACACATACATACACACACACACCGAGAGAGAGAGAGAGAGAGAAAGAAAGAATCATAGATCAGAAAAGAAAGAATCATGGATTAGAAAAGAAGAAAGGAAACAGATACACATACATACACCGAGAGAGAGAGGTATGAGATATTCTTTCTTCTTTTTTTTTTCTTTTTTTTTTGGGTTTTGGGTTTGGAAGAGAAGGGTCATGAGTGGTTTGGAAGAGAAAGGCTTTGGGTTTGGAAGAGAAGCCATTTGCAGGTACTAGAAAAAGAAGGAAGAACGAAATATGGGTTTTTGGTTTGGAAGAGAAAGGTTTTGGGTTTGGAAGAGAAACCGTGTGCGGTACAGGAAAAAGAATGAAGAAGGAAAAAAAAAGTAATAAAGAAGATATTTTAGTTTTAACGCCGTTTAGTTTGTTTGTTAAATTGGACAGGTGTCAAAATTTTAAGTAAGGAACCTAATGTACTGTACTTAAGGTATTGTACCTAAGTTTTGCCATATATATATATATATATATATAAATTGGTTGCTTTCTGACCTTGTTTAAAGTAATTTTCAAACTTACACTTATTGCTCTAATGTTCTTTTCTTTATTTCTTTTCTTTTTTATTGTTTTTTACTCACAGGTTCTTTCTTCATAATGTCAAGGCTTGAAATAATCTTAAGAATTTATATATTATTTAACTTTTATTTATATGTTTTTTTGTTTATTTATTCTTTTTATTTGTATTGAAAGGAGGATAAAGACAATAACATTGAGTTTCTTTGCAATAAAAAATACATGTCGTACTAAGTTGATTTGATCCTCAAAAGATTAGATAACAGTCAAGGACATTGCAAATCGTTTAGATTACCAGCACAAACACGATTTAATGTGAACTTGATCAGATTGAATTAGAATATTATCAACCCAATTTGTTTACCAAGTTCTCATGTGTGTGTGCGCATACATACATACACACACACACATATATAAATATATATATACATACATACATACATATATATATATATATATATATATGATTAATAGTGAATCTATCAATTAAATTAGCCCAAGGCAAACCAACCATGCAATTTCATTATTCTTGTGGATAAGACTTCAAACTTTGTGATTTGCCTCCAGCCTGTAGTTTCAACTTTCAATGGGAATTAAGATAAACTTGGAGGGTTTGATACTTCAATTCATCTAAATTCTCACTTGCATTTAATAAAAGTTTTTTTTTTTTTTTTTTTTTTTTTTTTTTTTTCAGTTATTTATGTCATTTTTCACCTTCTTTTATCCGTTAAAAAAATTTGTACTTTGTATTATTGTGATTGCCTTATTGGCTGGGAAGTGGATCACATGGAGTAGGTATAAATCTTGAAATGAACCTAAGGAGCATGCATATGGATTACCAGTGCAACAAGTCTCATTGCACTGGCATAGGAGTTTTAAATAGTGCATAAACTTGATGCTTTCAACTTGAAGATTGAAGGCACAACAACAACAACAACAACAACAACAACAACTTGTTACTAAGAATCCAATCTATTGATTCTCAGTTTAGTAGTTCTTCAAGGGAACTAGGCCTCCATTGATTGATTCTTTGAGGGAATCTTCCTCCTATAGCAATTCAAGAATTAGCTATTCAATGTATTATTCTTCAATGCACTTCATACAATCTGAATTGTAGCTTATATCCTGT
Source organism: Quercus lobata (assembly GCF_001633185.2). Taxonomy (NCBI): domain Eukaryota; kingdom Viridiplantae; phylum Streptophyta; class Magnoliopsida; order Fagales; family Fagaceae; genus Quercus; species Quercus lobata. Next base: position 26,955,376 of record NC_044915.1, on the reverse strand, counting down.
TCTAACTAACTAGGTACAACTCTTCACAGCTTAACTAGCTAAGCTCAACTAACTAAGTACAACACAGCACAGCTTAACTAAGCTGCCAGGGTCGATAGCAGTCCATTCCTTACTGTTGGCTTTGCAAGGCAAGGGCCTTCAACCAAGCTGGCCTTGCTGTAATGTCTGCTATCCAAGCACTCACATGGGGGCGTGAATCAAACAGCTTTTTAACTTGTGTCCCAAACAAGTAATGCAAAGTGGGCAAATGGTGCAAATCCGCCAGGGTGAAGCAATCACCTCCCAAGTATTTTGACTGAGCTAGTCGACTCTCATAGATGTCAAGGACCTTAGCTAGCTTAGGTTCATTTTCCTCCACAATTGCTTTGTCTGCACTCATGCCAAGCAGTAATGGCTTATATACCAGCTCCCAGGCTAGTTTTGTAGCTATCTGTTTATACTGTTGACCCTCCACTTCCATCCAAACAGACGTAATTGCCATCTTCTTAGAGTCTTGGTATATCAGCTGGGTTCCCTTGTCAGCATACTCACAGGCAATGTATCTAGTAATTGCCCTTGATTCTGAATTACAAAAGGTCAAAGCATGAGGATCATACCAATTAAATGCATCCATTATGCTTGAACGGAAAGAGAGGACAGTGATAAAGTAACACTCGTCCCAAAAACTAATACTGCTAATGGAAGTCTCAATTTTACAAGTGAGAAAAGGGAAATTGATTGAGATATATTAATGTCTTTCTCCCCGGTCCAGACAAGAGCAAAATTATAACTAATGTCTACCAATTTCATATAGACTTACCAAAGAGCTTGAGATCTCCATCTTCAAAAGCTGGAACTTGACCAAATGGCTGCATAGCCATAGACAAGGAAATGTTAGCTAGACTCCAAAAGATTATAATAGCAACAAAATAATTGAACCTATTTCATTGTTGTTTTTCTTGATGATTATAATGAATAATGGGCTTTTTGTACTTGATCCTAAAAAAGTTGATACATGAATGTTTTTAGTTTCCTTACATTGTGGGTCGACAGGAAATGTTCTTTTTTATGTTCACCAGCACTCATGTCTACAAGAACAAACTCATGGTCAAGCTCTTTCTCATAAACGGTAGCGAGAACTCGCAGTGTATTTGTTGAGAGAGGGCTTCCATGGACTTTGATCGCTGCCATGATGGGGGAGAATGGTTATATGATCAAAAACAAAGAGGAGATAGAGCAAGCAATTAATGTACCACAGGCCTTATCTGATCCATTTATATATTGGTATTTGAAAGAATAATTTAAATTGGTATTTGGAAGGAAGGTAAGATCATAGAATAGTCCCTTATTTATTTTGGCCGAATGAGAATTCTTAATCCTGACAAAGGTCCATAGAAACAGAAAGTTGAAAGTGGCAGCTGACCAAAACAGAATTCTTTATTTTAGATGATTTGTTTTATCAACCACTATTATTGGTTTGGTGGCTTTTCAAGTACTATATTATGCCGACCAAAACAAGTGGTACTATTTTACTGGTGAGCATGAGGACCAAATTAGTAATATTTTACTTACAAATTGATAAATTTTAGCCAAAGCTCCAGTGGCTTAAAAAATTCAACACTCTACTTTGTGGAAAACGTTTATCTCCGTACTCTTTTTATATATTTTTATTAGATGTAAATTTTGAAAATTTAATAGTTAAATTACATATTTTTATTATATCTTTCATATTTGCAAAATTTTAAAAAGATCAAAAATTAATAACCATGTTATCAACCACTTGTTTAAATTTCAAGTTTTTGTAGTATAAATTTATACATAAAAAATAAGTTTATTGATTGAATAGTAAATGATTTACAATTTAAACAAAATTTAACATGCATATTAAGAATATAAAAAATATGCAATCCAACAGTTAAATTTTTAATATATATATACAGAAAGGATAAATTTGAAAGGTTTTTCTCCAAATAAGTTTAGAGATAAACATTTTTCCCAATTCGTTACATACGCTCTAATATGATAGCAACAACCTCAGCCCCGAAGAAAATAATGTTAGGTTGATGGCAATGTAATCATCAAAGTAGCCTATAAGGGGGCCAAAACTGGCTAAGCCCACTTAGTATAGTGGAGTTAGGTTTAAAAGACCCAAAATGATTAATTTGTTAGAGTATGGGCTTTCGAAGTTAATTTTAATGCACCTTTATGTTCAAATTGCCAAGTTAATAGTGAAAAAGTTGAATGAATCACAAAAAAGAGACTAAATTAGGGATTAACACTCCCTCAGATTTGGCCAAGGTGCAGATGTTCATATAAAGTTCAAGTCTCAAATATAGGATTGTGTTACAAAGTTTATCTGTTTTCTTTCAATTTCTCATCCCTTAATCTGGAGGGGTTTCCTTTCCTTATATAGTCAATTGGATTGCATCACAGCCTTCCACTTGTATGATCATGGGCCTTCCTTTGGATGCTCTCCCCATCAGGGTTGTGCTAAAGGTAGTAAAGTGTGTTGCAAGCTGTGAGACCACTGTTCAAGAGCCATTCCTTCATTATTACGGCCAGCTGAGTTGGTACAGTGCATTAAATGTGGAGGTGATGGCTACTTTATCTGGATATTTCCCTTCTTCTTTGCTTACACGTCTCTACCATCTTCCTCGATATCTGGTCTCCTAGTGCAAGTGGCTTGCTTAATAATTCCCGATGAGCGCTCGCTATTCGAGCTTATTGGAAGGTTTGCCTCTTCATCTTTCCTCCTCGGACTCTTATCCATGTGTTGGGTTAGGACTGATGTATAAGTGGGCCCTTCTCCCTTCTCGGACTGGGCCCACGAGCTCTATTCCATACTCGGGTCTTACCCCTCCCACACAGCCAATTGCTTACTATCCATTTATTATTGAAGAGAGAACAATTAGAAGACAAGAACCCACTTAATATAGGTTAATGACTTGGTTTGCATTCATTCTTCCAATGTAGTGAACCCGTTCATCTATTACTCTTGTTCTCCGATCATGAAATGTTTTAACACTTTTTCCTTTAATTTAATTTAATTTTTTTTATAAGTTGTAACTTTTACTTACACTAAGAAAAATATTTAATAATAATGGTGCTGAGATGGTATTCTTATTTAAGTGAGTGATATGGTCATTTTGACTTTCACACTAAGTAATGTGAATGGGTTACTTGGTACTAAAATTGAATAAATTAAATTAATTAGACTAGGTAGCGCAAAATTAGGAAAAAAAACTAGAAATTGAAAATTAAAACTAAAAATTAGAAAATTTTCTTTCAACAAAAAAAGGAAAAAATTAGAAATTAATTTGAATTCAGTATAGATTCTAATTATGCTTTGACTTCAATAAAACTAGAATACAACCCTAGGGGTGGCAAAATTGGACACGATCCACGAACTCAACACGAAATTAGCAGGTTATGGGTTGAGGTTTAATGGGTTTGTGTTATATTCAGGTTGACATGACTGACCCGTTTAATAAATGGGTTGGGTTAGTGTTCAACATATGGAACTCATTTGACCTGTTTGACCCATTTAATTAAATGACATTTTACTAAAATATAAATCAAACCCTAGGTACATAAACTTATTAGTTGTTGTGGTTTATTATCTTTAACATATTGTGATTGATTATTTAAGATATTTAGATATGCTTTAGTTTTGAATGATTATTTGTGATACAATTACTCGTTAGTTCTGAATTTTATATTAAAAATATTTTGTAGGGGCTAGGGCCCAAAATAATGTATTGGGTCTTAGGCTTGTCCGAGGAGACTAACAAGTCCGAGGAGGAGAAGATGACTTAAATGATACATATTACAAGTCTCATCAGTGGGGGATGAAGGGAAGAAGGTTCGAGGAGGAACTCCTCCTTGGACACGACAACGCAGACCAAGTGTGTACTCTACAGTTGGAATGCGCCCTATGAACATGTGAGAGGGAAGAAAACTCAAAATATCTAAGGAAAAACTATCACCACCACATTAAATGCACTGCAGCTACTTTTCTGGTCGCATTAATGTGGAGAAGACTCCTGAACAGTGCTGCCTTGACTGCCACAACTCACAGAGGGCTGAAAGGGGTGTCTGATAGGATGGGTACTCAAGTGGGGATCCAAATAATCAACAAGTGTAATGTCCAGATGATCAGAAAGGAGCTGTATAATGTGGAAGAGTCCCCATGAGGAAGTGGTGAAGAAAAAGAAAGAACGAGAGAATACCGTAGCATACTAAACAATCTTAATATTATAATCAATATACGTTAAATTTTGGTCTCCTCGGACTAACATCCATTGGCACTGATGTCTTTTATTTGTGCTTAATTGTCTCTTAACTCCATACTAGCCGTCGCCCAACTCATTAAGATCTAGTTCTTTGACCCATACTCTACAAAATGCATTGTATTAAGCTTATTAGACTAGGATTCCATACATTTAGGCTTGGGCTCCAAATCTTGCCCCTACAATTGGCGCCGTTTGTGGGGAAGAACTTATATGCTAGTGAGTGCAATAGTTAGAGATGGAAGGATCAGGTCTACACCAAGATAACCCGTGCTAGGCAAGTCCCCAATGGACAGAACTCGTAGGGTCTCAATGACAAGGTAATTCCCCTGACCCTAAACTTGAACGAAATTAGGAAAATGAAAGAAATCTAGAGGGCAGTCGCATATCCCAAAGACAAAACAACCATCGAGCCATGCAGCAAGAGATAGACGACTTAAAAAAGAGACTGCGTCATGCACAATAAAGGCGGTCTCCTTCCAGCTTTGACATATCCTCTAATGATGAAAATGACGAAAATTACAGATGGAGATCAAGAACTCCCCCAAGCAAGACCTTCTCTTATGAAGATGAGCACCGCCATAGACGGAAGCACAAGGGACCATCTAGTAAGGGCCTAGGTAATGATGCCATGAATAAAGCCCTGGATCAGGTCTCTAAGTCACCCTTCACGAGTAAGATAGAAGGGGCTAGACTACCTCGGTGTTTCCATCAACCTACGTTCACCATTTATAATGGTCGAACGGACCCCGTGGAGCATGTGAGCCAATTTAATCAAAGAATGACCATCCACTCTCAGAATGAAGCTTTGATGTGCAAGGTTTTCCCGTCCAGCCTAGGACCCGTGGCGATGAGGTGATTCAATAGCTTGAAAACGGACTCCATAGATTCCTACAAGTAGTTCATCCAAGCTTTTGGCTCTCGTTTCATTACGAACAACAGGGTTCCTCTGCCTCTGAGTTCATTATTGTCATTATCCATGCGTAAGGGAGAAACTTTAAAAGCATACTCGAACAGATACTGGGAAATGTACAACGAGATAGACGGCAACTATGATGACGTCGCCATCAGCACTTTTAAAAGCGGTCTCCCTACCGAGCACGGTTTATGGAAAACCTTGACTAGTAAGCCTGTCACCAGTGTTCGTCAACTTATGGACTGGATTGACAAATACAAAAGAGTGGAAGAGAACCAGTTGTAAGGGAAAGGAAAGGAGAAGATCATCCCTTAAAAGAGGAAAGATTTCAGGTCGGAACAATACAACAATAACCATCCAAGGAGAGATTTCGCAGGGTAATCAGGATCAGCCAACACGTAGATGGTTAACGCTGTATTCAGAGAACTGGTACACCAGGTTTTAGAGATAGTCAAGAATGAGCCATTCTTCAAGTAGCTGAATAAGATGACTGGAGACTCCACAAAGTGTAATCAGAGTCTGTATTGTTAGTACCACCAAGATTACGGACATACTACAGAAGACTGTAGGAACCTATGGAACCATTTGGATCAGCTGGTCCGAAAAGGGAAATTGAGGCACCTTTTGCATCCTTCTAGTGGTCATCTGAGCCAGACAAACCAAGAACCCCAGAGAGACATATCTTTAAGACCTCCAATGGGCACAATAAATGTCATCCTTGCTGCTCCGAGAAGGACCGACTCTTGTCCCCCCCGAGTAATGTCTGTGGCTTAGCTCTCTACCGAGGACAACGATCGGGAGTCCAAAAAGTCCAAGAAAGAAGCCTCGCCTATGTTGGGATTCTCAAACGAGGATAAGATCAGAACCATCCAACCCCACGACGATGCTCTGGTAGTTACACTCAGGATTGTGGGGTTTGATTTGAAGAGAGTATTGGTAGACCAGGGCAATGCTGTGGAAGTAATGTACCCTGACCTGTACAGGGCGTTGAATCTAAAACCTGAAGACCTAACGACATATGATTCCCCTTTAGTAAGTTTCGAAGGGAAAACCGTTACACCAAGGGGCCAAATCAAACTGCCCATATAGACTGGTTCAGACGTGGTGGAGGTAGATTTCATTGTGGTCGTCGCCTATTCACCTTACATAGCTATAGTGGCTAGACCTTGGCTCCATGCCCTAGAGGCCGTTTCTTCTACACTTTACCAGAAGGTGAAATACTCGTCGGAAGGCTGAGTCAAGGAGATTGTGGGAAATCAGGCCATGGCCAGATAGTGCATGGTGGCTGCCATCTCACGCCAATCCAATGTAGATTCCTCAACCTCTATTAGAAAGGACTTATAGCAATCAGCCGCCACAGTAATACCTATTAATGAGCCAGCCAAGGAGGTAAAACGCGAAAATCTAGAAAAGGTGATTGTTGACACTGATCCAGAGAAATTCTTTCAAGTTGGCTCAGAACTACCTCTCCGAGAGAAAGAAGAACTGGTTGGGTTTCTTAGAAAAAATGTGGACTTGTTTGCATGGGACGCCTATGAGGCCCTAGGGATTGATCCGAGCTTCATCTGCCTCCACCTAAACGTTAACCTATCCGCCACTCCCAAAAAGCAACCACCCCGACGCCCGTCAAAAGAGCATGCCAACGCTGTTAGAGATAAAGTAACAAAGCTCAAAAAAGCATGGGCTATCAAAGAAGTCTTCTACCCCGAGTGGTTAGCCAATACAATAGTGGTAAAAAAGAAGAGTGGAAAGTGGTGAGTTTGCGTAGATTTCATAGACTTAAACAGGGCATGCCCAAAAGACCCGTTCCCAATACCTCGAATAGACTAGTTAATGGATGCAACTGTAGGCCATCCTCGAATGAGTTTCTTGGATGCCTTTCAGGGCTATCATCAAATACCACTAACCCTGAGTGATCAAGGAAAAACGGCATTCGTGACTCCTATTGGAAACTACCACTACAAAGTGATGCCCTTTAGTTTGAAGAATGCAGGGTCTACCTACCAAAAGGTGATGACTAGAATGTTTGAGCCGTAGCTGGGTAAGAGTATTGAAGTCTACATAGACGATATGGTAGTAAAGAGTAAAGTGGTGTCCGAGCATGTGGGAGATCTCGGAGTCATTTTTAGCATCTTAAGAAAACATAAACTACGTCTCAATGCCTCTAAGTGCTCATTTGGTGTTGGGTCTGGCAAATTTTTGGGCTATATGGTAACTTACAGGGGAATTGAGGTAAGCCCAAATCAGATCAAAGCGATTCACAATTTGCAAGCTCCTCGGAACCCAAAAGAAATCCAGAAACTCACTAGAATGATCGTGGCCTTGAATTAGTTTATTTCCGGATTTGCAGACCAATGCCAGCCCTTCTACCTCCTGATGAACAAATGGAAAGGATTTGAGTAGTCTGAGGACTGTGCCTTAGCCTTCCAGCAACTTAAAGAATACCTGTCGCGGCCACCCATCATGTCTAGCCCTGAGGCTGACGAGGTTTTGTTCGCCTACATCGCGATGACCCCTCATACTGTAAGCTTGGTGTTAATACGGATTGATGGTGGCATACAATGGCCAGTTTACTATGTGAGTAAATCTTTACATGAGGCCGAGGTGCGTTACTTATCATTAGAGAAGGCGATTTTGGCAATAGTGCATACTACGCGAAAACTCCCTCATTACTTCCAGGCGTACATGGTCGTTGTTCTAACTCAGCTTCCACTCAAGTCGATACTCCAAAATGTCGATTACACAAGAAGAATTACCATGTGGAGCACGCTTCTAGGGGCTTTCGATATTAAATACATGCCTCGAACCTCCGTTAAGGGCCAAGTCCTCGTTGATTTAATAGCCGAACTTGCCGAGCCCCCAATAGAAGTAATAGCAAAGGAGGAAAACATGGATGGAAAATTGATTGGCACAATCTCTGTACAAGGAGCCTCATGCTAGAAAGTGTACGTTGATGGTGCGGTAAACGAAAGGGGATCCGGGGTAGGGTTAGTTCTAATATCCCCTAAAAAGATTACCATAGAAAAGTTATTAAAACTAGGGTTCTCGGCCACAAATAACGAAGCTGAGTATGAAACTTTATTGCAAGGAATGGCCATGGTGCAGAAAATGGGAGGGAAGGCATTAAAAGTGTTCTCGGATTCTAGATTGATTGTAGGCTAAGTGAAGGGTAAGTTGGAAGCTAGAGATGTGAGAATGCAGGAGTACCTGAGTCAGGTCAGGTGCTTGCAATTGGACGTTGAATTCTTCAACTTGACACACGTCTCTAGGAGTGGGAACACGCATGCAGATTCATTGGCCACTCATGCCACATCCTCAGAGCAGGGTTTAACTCGAATCATCCTCGTTGAGGACTTGTACAGGGCAGACGTAGTCAAAAAGGACATGGTTCGAATCCATCAAGTCAGAGTGAGTCCGAGCTAGATGGATCCCATAGTGAGCTTTCTTAAAGATGATGCACTACCAGAAGAGAAATCAGAAGCCGAGAAAATACGAAGAAAAGCTCATCGGTTCTAGCTATCTGAGGATCACAAACTGTACAATTGCTCCTATTCTGGGCTGTATCTGCTATGTGTACACCTCGAAGCGTCAGAGCTATTACTCGAAGAGTTGCATGAGGGAATTAGCGAGAGTCACACAAGAGGAAGATCAATAGCACACAGAGCCCTCACTCAAGGATACTGGTGGCTGGGTATGTAGAAAGAAGCCCAAGAATACGCCAAGAAGTGTGATCAATGCTAGAGGTTTGCTCCAAATATCCACCAACTGGTAGGGGTCCTTAATCCCCTCTCCAGTCCTTGGCCGTTCGCTCAATGGGGCCTGGATATCGTAGGTCCTTTCCCTAAAGCAGCAGGAAATAAAAGATACCTGATGGTCGGCACAGATTATTTCACTAAATGGGTCGAAGCTAAGCCCCTGGCCAACATCAGGGACGTGGATGCAAAGAAATTCATCTGGAGGAACATCGTTACTCGATTCGGAGTCCCTCATGCCCTCATCTTGGACAATGGCCTTCAATTTGATAGTAAGACCTTCAGGAGATACTGTTGCGACCTGGGAATTACGAACTGATATTCCACTTCGGCCTACCCCCAAGGAAACGGGCAGGCCGAGGCTGTTAATAAAGTCATAGTCAATGGATTGAAGAAAAGATTGGATGATACGAAAGAAAGCTGCCACACGTCCTATGGACCTATAGGACTACACAACGACGGTCAACGAGAGAGACTCCCTTTTCTATGACTTATGGGGCCGAAGCTATCCTCCCCCTGAAGACTAGCTTTCCAACACTAAAAACGGGCACCTTCACTCCAAGCAACAACGACGAACTGCTAGGAAGAATTTTGGATTTAATTGAAGAAAAAAGAGAAAAGACAATGATTCAATTGGCCTATTACCACCAAAAACTCAAGCAGGGGTATGATGCCAATGTAAAACTATGGCTGCTAGTGCCAGGAGACCTGGTTCTGAGGAAAATTTTGGGTAATGCCAAGAACCCATCCTAGGGAAAGCTGGGGCCCAACTGGGAAGGTCTATATCACATCACTTCAGTAGCAGGAATAGGTACATATTATTTGGAAAACTTAGATGAGAAAGTTGTATCCCACCCATAGAATGTAAATAACCTATGAAGGTATTATTATTAATAAAAGCAGTTTTGCTTACACTATGTTTTATTGTAATTACGCGTCATACGGTTCACTTCTATCTAAGTGTTAAACAGAACTTAAATCCTACATGGCTCATCGAACCACATGTTCAGGGGAAATTAATAACTTATGGCATCTATCCAAGTGTTAAACAAAACCTAAGTCCTGTATGGCTCCTCGAACCATAGGCTTAGGGGAAATTAATAATTTATGACATCTATCCAAGTGTTAAACAGAACCTAAGTCCTGCATGGCTCCTTGGACCATGGGCTTAGGGGAAATTAATGACTTATGGCATCTATCCAAGTGTTAAAGAGAACCTAAGTCCTACATGGCTCCTTGGACCATAGGCTTAGGGGAAATTAATGACTTACAACATCTATCCAAGTGTTAAACAGAACCTAAGTCCTGCATGGCTCCTCGGACCACAAGTTTAGGGGAAATTAATAACTTATGACATCTATTCAGGCGTTAAACAGTTCAAACGGGTCTTGAAGTGGGTGCATTTCATAATCTTAAACTACATATATGCAGATTTTTAAACAGGACTTGAAGCCTAAACAGACCCAAAACAAATTTAAACCTATACTTACGCACAGTATATAGACTGTCTGCATGTCAACCTTCATTACCTAAGATTCACTGCACAGTTTTACCCCTAACACTTAGTCATATTGGCAAAATATTATTGTAAACTCTAACTGAAGGCACAGTTATATTTATTCAGAACTATGCAATAAAATCCAAACAACATCAAACAAAAGAATAAAGGATGAAAGGAAGAGCATTCACATTAAGAGATAAAGATGGTACAATATGCTTGGATGAGATGTCTTTGAAAACAAAACAAAATACACTTCTACTTCAAAATGATACTACCAAAAAAAAAAAATTAGGGGCTAAGCTTCAACAGGAGGGTCTTCTTTTTGCTCTGGCTGAGAAGGAGGAACGTCCTTCGCTTGGGGGTCAATCCCATGACCTTCGGCCTCTACAACCTTCTCCTTGGAGGGATCCTTTGATTTAGCAGAGGGTTTTTTCCCTTTGCCTTTGCCTTTGCCTTTGCCTTTTCCCTTCTCTCCCTCGGCTTCCTGACCTTGGTCGGTAGCTTGGCTAGATCCCTTTGTAGTTTCAACCATCAGGATGGCATCTGGGATAGTTGCAGGTTGCTTGGAAGATTTTGGGGCATCAGCAGAGACCTCCCGGATCTCTGGGGGTAGAAGACGTTTTCAGACAGCCTCCAAACAGAATCTGTAAGGACACCCGCAACGTTGAGAGCCTTGTCCCATGTAACGCTGCAGTAGTCTCTGCATACTTCTGACAATTCCTCGACAAGCCTTACTTGCGTCTCCTCCACACCAAGTTGAAAGGCAACCCTCTTCTTGGCCTCGGCTGCTTCCTTGACCAATTGGGTTTCCTCTTTGGCCTTTTGCAACACGACTTTAAGATCTAGGATAGCCTATTTCTCAGTGGCAAGATTGATCTTAGTCACGTGCAACTTCTGGTGCTGGTCCTCAGCTTGCTTCTTCGCATTTTTCAAGCCAGCCTTAGTACTTAGACGACCTGATTGTACCTCCTTCAGCTTCTCAGTTAGCTCATACTGCTCCTGCTTGACAGCCCCTAGCGTTTTCTCTATCTCGGCGTGAGAGATAGGGCTTTAGCATCAGCCAGCTTGCAAGCATCGTGATACCACTCCTCGGCCACAAAAACTTGCTGAGTAATCTGCCCAAAGATCACAAAACGACATGAGTTAGAACAAAATATGATTCAATATTTATGCTTGTAAAGGGATAAGTTGCCTTACCATCGTAAGATCCCTCTTCAGGGACAAGAAGAGTTTGTTTTGCGAGAAACGCCTGTAAGCGTCCGTGTCCCTAGGAAGGAGCATGGGCTGCTCCATGGCTTTAGCAATGTACCCTGCTCGGCCCCTCTAGTATTCCTGGACCGAGGTGTTCCAAGGAATTGGTGCCCCATCCACCTCGAGCCAAGGGCTCCAAGTACGCTGTGCCACGCGCACTTCAGCCCTATCCTGCTCGTCGTGGCTCTCCACAGACGGGGCCCTCTTGTCCCGAGGTTCCCGAGTCACCTTTTGGTGTTTTGCACCATGCTGAGGGCCCACCTCGCCTTCCTCGAACGACTCGACTCGCCTCTTCTTCTTCAAGTCAGGGTTAGCCTTCAGGCCGAGGTCGGCGGGGACTTGTAGAGGAGCAGGAGGAAGGTTGGAGGGAGCTTGAGACTTAGTGGGTGCCTTCGAGGTTGACCCTTTGCCCCTAGCAGCCATAAGCTCCCTTAAGCTCTTATTGCCCTTATTCGAGGCCATGTTATCTTCCTTTTCGTCAGAGGAATCGTCTGGGCAGGCAATTACAAGGGGAGGGGCATGAATGCCGGAGTTTCTGTCTGGTTCACCCTCGACGTCCAAGAGGTTAATCAGAGGAGCCTTTGGATTGTCTTCTTCAAAATAAAACTTGTCTATCTCCTCCTTTAATGAAAGGCGAGATGAGTCAATCCCCTCTTCAATAAATGCTACGGCTCCGGGATGGTCTTGTGGAGGTGGCTGTGCAGTTGGTGGAAGGTTTTGTAGAATTGGCAAGGTAACCGGCGGAAGGTCCCTTCGAGCTAAAAATCCTGGCTTAGAGACGTCGATCCAAGATAACCTTGAATTACCGGCTCTTATTGATTGGCCAATGTCCTGAAAGATGCAAGACAGGGGCTCGTAACCCAAGATCAGATGAGCGGCACACAATTGTTCGTCCTCGCTTACAAAAAATCTCCAACCTCAGAAGGTAGTTAAGGGCCTGAACGTTGGTATGGCTGAGCCGCGGAGTAATGTGGGCTTTATCTGCAAAACAACCGAGAAGGGAATTATGGTCAGATCGCTAAAAGGATATTTTCTACCAAAAAAAAAAAATGAAGTGTCAAGTAAAAGGAATAAAGCTAAAAGGTTAAATCCCCTTCCAAAGGGACTAATCCTAAAGGTACCACACTTGGATCTCCTGCCCGTGTTGGACAATGAAGATCATCGCTTTATTCCCCTGAGGCAATCAGGTAGTCATCCTTCATACCCTTATTGGATTTGGGAAGACAGGATATTAGCCTAACATCCTCGAACCGATATTTAAGGTAGTACCCCGCACTGGCAAGCCTGTGGCACTCGTACATGTGAACTACATCGTGCCACGTGAGCTCTAAGCCATTCTGCTCGTTCAAGGCATCTACGCAGCCCAAGACCCTAAATAAGTTGGGGGTGCACTGATAAGGGGTCAACCTATGGTTAATTAAGTAGTCTCGGGTAATCCTACGCATGGGAAGCATCATTCCTCCCTCTATGAAAGCAATCATGGGAATGACGACTTGACCCATATCTCTATCGGCCAATACTCGGTTCGGAGGGCAATATTCTAAAACCACCCCATGTGGAATACAGTACCTAGCTCTAAAAGCCTCCATAGCGGCTAGTGTGTCTACTAAACGCTTGAATTTACCCATCTAGATAAACTGAAAGGCCGAGGAGGAAGGTCGAGAGGAAAAAGGGGTAATATAAAGGAATGAGAACTTACGAGTACCCGTATAATAATCTCTGAAACTTTCAGAGATCTTTTTGAAGAAAAGCTTCTTATAGGAAATGACTACGGAAACTCAAGAGTTTGGTGCGTTTTATGAAGACTGGGCGCTGGAGTTCTCTGAAGTTCTTGAAGATTTGTAAAAAAGAAAGGCAAATGGGGTTCCTTCAAGGCTTTATATAGCAGGAGAAAATGGAAAAGAGTACTCCCACTCAAAATACTAGGAGAAACGCCAACCATTGGATCTGTGCTTCGCCGTTGGATGCGGGGGACACAAAGCCGCCTGGAGCAATTAATAGCGCCTTATAAACTACAAAGCGTCAGAAGTAACCACTCCCACACATGTGAACCAAAAATCAGCTGGTCTTATCTCTTAAAAATCAAAATCCCGCTTTTTCTCCTCGGATGGAAGGGAAAAATCGGAGTTTTGAAGGGTTATTGTAGGGACTAGGGCCCAAAATAATGTATTGAGCCTTGAGCTTGTCCGAGAACACTAACAAGTCCGAGGAGGAGAAGATGATTTAAATGATCCACATTACAAGTCTCATCAGTGGGGGATGAAGGGAAGAAGGTTCGAGGAGGAACTCCTCCTCGGACACGACAAACGCAGACCAACTGTGTACTCTGGCAGTTGGAATGCGCCCCATGAACATGTGAGAGGGAAGAAAACTCAAAATATCTAAGGAAAAACTGTCACTACCACATTAATGCACTACAGCTACTTTTCTGGCCGCATTAATGTGGAGAGAACCCCTGAACAGTGCTGCCTTAGCTGCCACAACTCACAAAGGGCTGAAAGAGGTGTCTGATGGGATGGGTACTCAAATGGGGATCTAGATAATCAACAAGTGTAAGGTCCAGATGATCAGAAATGAGCTATATAATGTGGAAGAGTCCCCATGAGGAAGTGGCGAAGAAAAAGAAAGAGAGAGAGAATACCGTAGCATACTAAACAATCTTAATATTGTAATCAGTATACATTAAATTTTGGTCTCCTCGGACTAACATCCATTGGCACTAATGTCTTTTATTTGTGCTTGATTGTCTCTTAACTCCATACTAGCCCTTGCCTAACTCATTAAGATCTAGTTCTTTGACCCATACTTTACAAAATTCATTGTATTGGGCTTATTAGACCAAGGTTCCATACATTTGAGCTTGGGCTCCAAATCTTGCCCCTACATATTTATTTGTTTGTTTTTTCATAATTTTTTTTTTCATTTTAATAAAATCTGATAAATAGGTCGACACGACTGGCCCGTTTAATAAATAGGTCGTGTTAGGGTTGAGGAATCTTGACCTGTTTAATAAACATGTCGGGTTAGTGTTGACCTATATATTCAGATACTCAAGAGTTAACACGACATGCAAACATGAATTGCCACCCCTATATAACCCGCACAGTGAGCAGCACTATGTGCAAGGTACCTTCTTTGTATATTCTTCAAGAATTTTACTATATCTATTTGATGTTTACAATAACTAATTTAATTTTATGGACAATTTAAATAGTAAAATTTGGTTATATTTTTCTAAAAAATAACTTAAAGATTACCTAATTCTATTGATGGAGTTTGTATCTTGAATTATAAATTTCCCAAGTTTTAGAAAACAACAGAAATTGTACACTTGAAAAAAAAAATGTGTAAATTATTTTTTAAAACTTGGAATTTTTGGTATATTTCACTTAGAACTTAAACTTTCAATTTTATTTTCATAAACTGTGTTGTTGTTTTTTTTTTTTCCAATCTTCAAGTTTGAGGTATAAAGTAATGCACTATTTTAAATTAGTGAGTGAAAGCAAGGGATCGAACTTTAACCAAGTGGCAAACGACGCATACTTAACCCATTGAAATGGTGGGTTGAGTTAACCCATGGGTCACATGCATGGTAGATTTTTTTTTTTGGCTTTCTGATTTTGTTTTATAGTAATGTTCAAACTATGTAAACTTAAAAATTTATATATTATTTAACTTTTATTTTTATGTGCTTTTTTCATTTCTTCTTTTTATTTGTATTAAAAGGATGACAAAGACAATGACATTGAATTTCTTTTTTTATTTTGTATTTTTTTTATTGTATGTAAAAAAGAAATACAAGTCGTACCAAGTTGATATGATATTTAAAAGACCAAGTAAAGTTCATAAACATTGCAAACCGTTTACGTTACCAGCACAAACACGATTTAACCTGAACTTGATTAGACTGAATCTAAATATAATCAACCCAATTTGTTTACTAAGTCCTCGTACCAAGTTCATTATTCTTGTGGATACGACCTCAAAGAAACTTTATGATTAGCCTCTAGCTTGGGGATTAAAATAAACTTGGATTGTTTGACACTTCAATTCATCGAGATTCTCACTTGCACTTAATAAACGTGCCAATTTTTCTGTTATTCATGTCATATTTTTCCTTCTTATATCTGTTTCTTTGTATTATTGCTATTGCCTTATTGGCAGCTGGGATGAATCACATGGAGTAGGTATAAATCTTAAGAGTCCTTAACTTGTTTGAATTATGAATTTGCACGCACTATTGAACATTATGTTTGCATATCAATAATGCATAGTCCCTAGCTAGATCTATCTGATCTATATGGAGAGAGAAAGAAGAGGGGGGGGGGGGGGGGGTAGTATTAAACTCAGTTTGAGTAATGTGGGACATGAACCTCAGGAGCATGTCTATGGATTATTAATAGTGCATAAACTTGATGCCTTCAACTTGAAGATTGAAGACACAACAACGACAACTTGTGAAACCAAACTCTAGAAACATACAAGCCTCCACATTGGAAATGGCAGACTATAAACGTTAAAATCAAAATACATGAAGTCAAAGCACACATGCTTATTGGAGACAAATGACCAGAGAGTAGTCGATAGCAATCCATTCCTTACTGTTGGCTTTGCAAGGCAAGGACCTTCAACCAAGCTGGCCTTGCTGTGATGTCTGCTACCCAAGCACTCACATGGGGGCGTGAATCAAAGAGCTTCTTAACTTGTGTCCCAAACAAGTAATGCAAAGTGGGCAAATGGTGCAAATCCGCCAGGGTGAAGCAATCACCTCCCAAGTATTTTGACTGAGCCAATCGACTCTCATAGACATCAAGAACCTTAGCTAGCTTAGCTTCATTTTCCTCCACAACTGCAGTGTCTGCACTCATGCCAAGCATTGGCTTTATTGCCAATTCCGAGCCTAGCTTTGAAGCTGCTGGGTCGTACTGTTGGGCCTCCACTTCCATCCAGACAGATGTAATTGCCATCTTCTTAGAGTCTAGGTATATCAGCTGGGTTCCCTTGACAGCATACTCACAGGCAATGTATTTATTAATTGCCCTTGATTCTGAATTACAAAAGCTCAAAGCGTGAGGTTCATACTAATTAAATGTATATATTATGTTTGAAGGCAGGGAGAGGAGAGTAATAAACTAACACTTGTCGCAAAAACTTAAATTGCTATTGAAAATTTCAATTTAACGAGTGAGAAAAGGGAAATTGATTGAAATATATTAATGTCTTTCTCCCCCGCCCAAACAAGAGCTAAACTATAACTAATGTGTACCAATTGCATATAGACATACCAAAGAGCTTGAGATCTCCATCTTCAAGAGCTGGAACTTGACCAAATGGCTGCATAGACAAGAAAATGTTAGATTCAAAATGATTATAATAACAACAAAATAATGGAATCTATTTCATTGTTGTTTTCGTTCATGATTATAATGAATAATGGGCTTATAGGGAATAGAAGGATTGTATTTTTGTACTTGATCCCAAAAAAGTTTGAGACACATGAGTGTTTTTAGTTTCCTTACATTAAGGGACAGGAAGTGTTCTTTCTTATGTTCACCAGCTCTCATGTCTACAAAAGCAAACTCATGGTCTATCTCTTTCTCATAGACGGTAGCGAGAACTCGCATTGAAGCTGTTGAGAGAGGGTTTCCATGGACTTTGATTGCTGCCATGACGGGGGAGGATGGTGATATGATCAAGAACAAAGAGGAGATAGGGCAAGCAATATACCACAGGCCTCATCTGATCCATTTATATATATACATATATATTGGCATTTGAAATAATAATTTATACTTTATAACTGTATTTGGAAGGTAGGTTAGTATTCTAGAAAAATCCTTATAAACCTTTTTTTTTTTTTTTAATATAAATATTTTTGGCTGAATGTGAAGGAAAAGTTTAAGATAATAAAAATTTTCACAATTTCTTGTCATAACTGTGATGTGGCAAAATGTATTTGGTGAAAAAAAAAAATAATCAGTCCATATGTAAGTGATGATTAATCATTCTCAATTTACTACATCAAAGTAAGTTCTCATTAACTCAACTGATAAAGTCTCTGATGGTTGAATAAGAAAAAAAAAAAACTACTATATTAGAGTTGTAGCAAAAAAATTGTAAAATAATTTGTGATTCTATAAAGAATTCTTAGTCAGTTGAAAGAGCGTGGCAGCTGATTACATATTCAATGATTTTTTTTATATCCTCCATTATTATAGCTCTGGGGACTTTTCAAGTACCATTTTATTCCCAACCAATTTGGTAGTAATTTACTAGTGACCATAATGACCATAGTAATATGCTATGTGCAAATTCATAAATTTTAGCCATTGAGCTCCCTGTGCTAGGCTGTCTGTGGCTTAAAAAATTCAACCACCGGTTTATTCTTGGTAGTTGGTATTGATAAGGGTCAGAGATACAGGACATTTGTGTATGGTTGTTCCTCTTGCAATGAAGGCTTCGTAAAATCGTAACAGTTGTCCTCTTAATGGACGACTGTTATATTCGTACTCGTCAGAATGTATTAAAATATATAAACTTGAATATATTTTTTTTTAAACTCGAAATATGAAACCTACCATTTCTAACATAATTATTATTCGGTGTACCAAACGCACATTTAATTTATTTTTTCCAAACGTTTGTTGCACTATTAATGAGTAAATTCTCACCGGGTGTGAATGGATCCAAAAGATAGTTGCGTCCGTCAACTATTAAGGCCTCGTCATAATTTCTAAGGGGCATAGTTAATATAGATATACCTAGGGGAAATTATATTTTTTTTTCATTATAAATTATTTCTCATTTTATACTTTTTCCTTTAAACTATTTACATGCACAATTGACTTTTCAAAGTTATAACTCTATTTCAATATCCTCTATGCTGTCTATTTTCATGTTAAGTATAACATGATTAGATATTGAAAAACCAATTTAGCCCTCTACAAAACAGTTGGTAGAGAGATAAATTGGTCTTTTACTGCTAAATTTCGTAAAAGCAAAATATATATTAGGGAATTAAATGTTACAAAGCTTTCGATTTGGAGGATTGATCATGCGTTTTGATAGTTCAGATGACAAAGTATGAATTGAATTATAATTGAAGGTGGAAAAAATGTAATTTCCCTTATATACCAACTGATCTTAGACAAATATAGGTCAATTTCAAAGTATACTTCAGCAAAAAAAATAATCCATATAGGAACACTAACAAAAAAATAATCCAAATAGGAACTTCGGCAACATATGTTGTACTCTCAATAATCAAATCCTAAGGGCTAAGTCTAGTTATACACGTATGTTCAAAATTTGCAAGGTATCTCCTTTGTTTTTAAGAAAAATTACGGTAAATCCACTTGTGGTTTGACCCGTTTTCACATTGCCTATCCGTGGTTTAAAACTTAACACTTTACTCACCTATGTTTAGCTCTGTTCGGTCTCCGTTATCCACCTCTGTTAAAAACAGGGATAAATAAGCCTTTTTACTTATATTTTATGTCTCTCACCTCAAAAAACATAAAAATAACAAAAATATACAAAGACACAAGATCAAATAAGAGATTTTGCAAAGAAACTACCCTTTTTTTTTTTCTCTTTTTGGGTGGGCGTTATTTGTTTTGTTTGTGCATATAAGGGGTGACTTCTGTTTTTACTAAAATACTAATATGATGATTTTACTGATTTACATTACTATATTAAGAACAATATCAGCCCTTTTAATTGATATTTTATGTTGGGTTGTGTTGAAATACATTGCTTAATGTTAAATTTTTTTATTGCAATCGATCAACCTCTGTGTTAATGGAACCAATTTCAAAATGGGCTAAAGAGAGGAGTAACTCTCTATTAAACTATTTTTTGATGTAATAAGACAAGTTTGATTTTTTTTTAGAAATACTTTGGAACTTTGATTCACTTTTGAGGCAAATACTTTGCTGCAATATTGTTTACTAAGCTTATTGGGTGTGGTTTACTATGCTGAAATACTTTGCTGGAATTGATCTTACTAAAAGAAAATTTTCATTAATTTGATTAATAGCTTCATGAGTTTGCTTTGGCAGCAACGTTTATATGACTGGGCTCAATGGACAGGAGTTCCTCTGCCTCCCAGTGACCAAAAAATTTGTTACTTCTTGCATAGGATACGAAACACCTTGTTTAATAGTTATACATGAATTCTTTTAACTATTTGTTTTCAACCTGGTTCTTTGAAAATCTGTATTATCTTATCTTCACAAGAAAAATGAATTATCTGAAAGCTGGAATTTGAAACTCTGGATGATAAAATGGGGTATATCCAATTTTGTCTCCTAACAATGGACTTTGTTGATTCTGAACTTTATGCATTTTAGTAGAATATCTTTCAATGGAATTTCAATTATTGTCATAGTTTCATTTTGAGGTTGAAGATATTTTTGTTCTTTGTCATAATAAAACATATTATGAAGTGAGAATAATGGCATAATATTAGAATACATAAATGTCTGTTCTTGTGGCCTGTTTGGTTGCTTAGAAAGTATGGGTTAATATAAAAATATTTTTGATAATTTTTCTTTAGTATATTTTTGTGTTTCTTAGGACTCCCTCTAGGCAGCAATATGGCATGGGGAATGACTATTTTTGCTACATGAACATTCGAATCCAAGCCAATGGTTTTACTGTGTCATCTTCATCGGTGGATGTGATACGATAGAACACCTGGGTAGTCGGATCTTGATCAATATATTCCATTAGCAACTTTTGCAACCTTTGGTAAGACTCTTCCCAATTCCCAAACATCTTCCCAATCACCTTTTGTTTCGCATCCCATACCTTGTAGTAAGAAGGCTTATGACCTTCATATTTCGACTCTATCATAGATCTGAGATGCTTAATTGGGGTAGTGTGATCCTCACATAAGTTCTTAAGGATGTCATCTGCAATAAAATTACAACTCATCATTCTACCATTATTTCACACCCCAATCCGTATACACGTGTGAGGACCCTTGTACACAGTGACCATCCATAATCTGTGGAGATTGGGCTTCATGACTGCGCAGACATACCACTTGCATGACTCATCCATGCATTTTGCACAAAGTTTTGTCGTGGTCGACCTACTGATCATAAAATGTTTGTTTTCCTCGAGGGCACACTTTGTTAATATGCGCTGCACCTCCACTTTATTAGCAAAAGTCAAGCCTTTGCACAAATTCATCTCCTCTCTCCAAGTGGACACAAATGGTGTCTCAATATGTGAAGGATCAACCATATTTTCCCAAGTATTTGCAAAAAATGACAAGGCAGGAGGTGAGTAGGCAGGGATTGTGTCCGTAATGTTTTGGACACTAAGAACATTGTCTGTATCAGGTTCACTACCGTCCAATGTCTCATCGTCATCAATGTCCCTCTCAAAGTCCCTAAAGTCCCCTTGTTCAATCCTGTCTTCAATCTCATCTCTATCGACAAAATCTTCACCGTCAATGGCAATACTCTCATCAACATAGTTGTCATCATCATCCTCATCCTCATCCTCATCGTCATCATCATCATCATCCTCATCCTCATCCTCATCATCATCATCATCATCATCGCCATGAACATCATCATCGCCATGAACATCATCATGCTCTACATGTGTAAAATACTCATATTGAGCATCCGGAACTGTAACTTGTAAACTTGTTTATGTTTGTTGGATTTCGTCGATACCAACTTCTGCACGTGGCTCCAACTGTATGTACAACTCAATGTTAATTACTTCAGGTATTCTCTCCAACTTGTCAAACATGATCTTCACATGTTTGTCTGCTTCTATCGCCATATACTTGTAATTAATCCGGTGCTTCAGGATTTCATTTGGCATACGATAAGTAATTTGTATGTTGTGCACAGCAGGATTCTCACACAACTCTTCCATAACCATCATCTTCAATTCGTCAAGGGTCTTCAACCTACGATCAATTTGGGTATAATAGGTCTTTATACCCGGCCTTCAAATGGCAATCCCTTGTTCACATTGGCATTCTTCAACGGACCACCGTGGTATAGGATTATATCAATTTCAGGCATTATGAACTTGTTAAAGTCAAGTTACTATGTTAGTTAAAAAACATTTTCAAGTTCCCTGATCTAAAAGAAACTTGAAGCAAGTCTTTAACTTTCTAATAAAAAGAAGCGGCCAAGAAATTTTTTTAATTTGATTTTCATGATACAAACTGAACATTTTTTTTTCTAAAATTTTGGCTGTAGTATGACTATATTTAACAATTGGACATATACAAATCCATCTGTCCTTCCTATATACAAGAAGCTAATTACAGCAGGATGGTATGAGAGACAAAGACATGTAAAGCAAAAGATAATTGCAAACACAATTTTTTGTAACACATACATAATTGCAAAAGATAATGGGGGACTAAATAATTGCAAAAGATATATCATATAATTTTGTAACACATACATAGCCAAAATTTTTTGTAACACATACAACCCTCCCCCCCTCCCCCACAAAAAAGAATCAAGACCTTTTTAGTATTTCCAACATATTTCATGCTTAAGACATCAGTATCAACTGAAATCCCAGTCAACCATTTTATAAGATTCCAAGACTAGCTTTAATAACCACATCAGAGTGGACCTTTTAGCCTAATGAATACAAGGTACACACTCATTAGAAATTAAATCTGCTTCAAGATTGTGACTGTTCTCAACAAAAGCCCCTTCGAAAAAGAATAAGAGAACCTCTGCTATTCTGTACAGAGCACTTTGGTAATGATTCCGTGAAAAGTCGTTACAAGATTAAAGTCCATAATATTTTTTTCACACATACACATCTATATTAACTTGTACTAGAAGTAGATAGCTTATTTTCTAACCTTTTATCAAAAAGAAGTAGAGAGCTTATTATTGAACAAAAGGAAGATACCAGAACCTTGATTACCTTAAAGTCTATTTTCTAACCTTGCTATTGGACAAATATTTACTTCTTACATGCTTGAAAGAAGGTTAAAGTTGATCTTAAGAGGAATTTCCAATACGCTAAGGGCTGACTCACTAAGAAAAAACAATCAAAAGTTTTCCAATACGCTAACCCAGTATATTTTGCACTTCATGTTGTTCTTTTAGCATCACCTCTCCAGCCCAGAAAGATTTAACAAAATTAAAATTTTAAAAATAAATAACGATATCAAATAAATAACGATAGCAAATTTGCAACTGCTATGGAAAAGGCTGGCAGCATGTTTAACCCATTAATCAAATACAAAGAACCATCTGGTAGAAAACTACAACTAATACCCATGGACCGAAAGACACTAAGAACCATTGGAAAGTTTTCTTAGTGGCAAAACCCATAGACAACTAATACCCAACTACAATAACAATCAAATCAAAAAAACCCTTACCTGAGATATGAAATTGTTGAAAGGGAACAGCAGTGAGAGAGGTAATGTGGTGAGTGAGAGTGAGAGGTGTGAGAGTTAGTGAGGCTGAGTGTATGGGTGAGAGTTGAGGCTGCTCTGTTTTTGGGTGAGAGGGTAGTGAGGCTGAGTGTAGGACTATATAAAATTCTGTAGAACGCGTGTTTTATTGATTCAGTCTCAGAAAAACTCGAGTCTTATAGACTTGAGTTCTATTCAAATTTTATTTAAGAAGTATGCGTGTGTTTAATTAAATCTCGAGTCTTAAAGACTCAATTTTTACATAGCAAAAACCGAGTCTTTAAAGACTCGAGATCTATGTAGCCATTTTAAGCCAACTCAGCCATTCACAACAACTGCAAAGCGAGTTTATAAAACTCGATTTTTAATTGAATCTTGAGTTTTTAAAACTCGAGATGTTATTTTTCTTAAAACTTTCAAACGTTGCCTAACTTACTACTTTGAATCTTTATTAATGGCTACTCTGCAAATTCCCTCTCTGAACACTCTGACTTAGCACAAATATTTGGCCTCAGGATTAATGATTTAATCAATTTGCATCTTCTTACTTAAATGGCCATACAGATGCTCTAAATAGCTAACTTAAGGGAAGGAATAAAAACATCCGCTTCAAAGCTGCGATCTTTTGGTTGTTGAATCACATTATTTGCTGTCAGTCAAAGCTACACTTTAATTGAACTTGATGTGCCTGTTTCAACCTTCTACCTCAGCATCCCAATTTCGATTTCAGTTCAAAGGCAAACACTACTCTATACTTTTTGTTGAGGATCTATAGCCAGCCCCAAATATTTTGGGACTAAAATTTGATCGTTGTTGTTGTACAGTAGAGACTAATAATTCATTTATAGCATTGTATTGGGATTTTCTGCAACAAGAATAATTAGAAATGTTAAAATTAGCTCACTGTTTTCACTTCTCAGTGAGTGAACAGGGCAGTGGCCAATTATTTCCACTTAGAGTTGAGGACAAGCTGTTGCTTATCTAGAACTTTTTTTTTATCTTAGACTCCGGATATGTCAATTCCCGCTAGTTCCTAGTTCAACTAGTTACACCGTATAAGAAACTACAATTGTTGAATTGCAATTTTCGGCTGTCAAGAGAATAAGGATGAATTGTAGAGTCGGGATCGTATAATCTTTTGTTTGAAGCATATGAATTGGTGATCTCTAAATTGTGCAAGAGTAAACATTTAATATAATAAAGTAGTACACAAACTTTTTTTGATAGATAAAGTACATAAACTTCATGCCTCCAACTTGAAAATTGAAGGAAAAACACCAAAAACTTCATGCCTCCAACTTGAAGATTGAAGGAAAAAGACCATTAACTTCCTGCCTCCAACTTGATGATTGAAGGAAAGACACTAGTAACAACTCGTTAAGGCTCATAAAAACATAGTCTCCCACATTGAAGTAGGAGATTGTAACACTGAACTCAAAACACACATAGGTCAAAGGGCATGCTTATTTAAGAAAAATTAAAATAGAGTAGCAGGCTGCAGCTAACTCCTTAGTGCTTCTTTCGCATGGCTTGGACCTTCAACCAAGCTGGCCTTGCTGTGATATCAGCTACCCATGCGCTGACATGGGAGCGGGAATCAGCTACCCATGCGCTGACATGGGAGCGTGAATCAGCTACCCATGCACTGACATGGGAGCGGGAATCAAAGAGCTTTTGAGATTGTGTGCCCAACGAGTATTGAAGAGTTGGAAGGTGAAGTAAATCTGCCAAGGTGAAGCAGTCACGTCCCAAGTATTTTGAATGAGCCAGTCGGTTCTCATAGACATCAAGAACCTTAGCCAGCTTAGCTTCATTTTCCTCCACAATTGCTTTGTCTGTAACCATGCCAACCAATGGCTTTATTCCCAGCTCCCAGACTAGCTTTGAAGCTACTGGGTCATACTGTTGGGCCTCCACCTCCATCCAAACCAATGTGATTGCCATCTTCTTGGAGTCTTGGTGTATCAGTTGGGTTCCCTTGTTAGCAAACTCGTAGGCAGCGTATTTGGTAATTGCCCTTGATTCTGCATTACAAAAGGCCTAAGCATGAGGATCATACTGATTATATGCATCCATTAAGAGTATGTATGATGGTTGGAATATATATAATATTTTAGTAAAAAATTAATGTTTGCCTATTTCATGTAAACTTTACCAAAGTGCTTCAGATCTCCATGTTCTAAAGTTGGAACTTGACCAAATGGCTGCATAAACAAGTATATGTTAGATTAAAAAATATTATAATAATTATGTTAGGAAATACAAAGATTGGAAAGGCAATACTATACATAATCCTAAGTAGTTGAGATACATGAATGTTTAGTTTCCTTACATTGAGGGACAGGGAAGTGGTTATAATTTATACCATATTTTCCAAGTTTTTTTTTTTTTTTGATAAGTTCCATATTTTCCAAGTTGGGTGGGTTACAAATAGCTTTTCTAGAATGCTCTATTTGAAAAGTCTATCAAACTGTGAATTTGCAATCTAATCCTGGACAAAGTCGATGAAACAGAAATTTTGTGGCAGCTTATTACATGCACAACAAAGATTCAACCTGGCCCCTCCCTTCTATTTTATGTGGATAGAAAAAGAGAAAGGTACATCTTTATTATTATTTGTGGGGCCCAAATGATTTATGGGCCAGACCCATCTACCCGGGGAGAATCCAAAGGCCCAAGCCGAGGAGGGCTGTGGCCCAAACTCGACAAGATAGCCTTTGGATACCGCCAAGGACAGCTCAGTCCTCAGCAGACCCAAAGTCCCCCCAAAAAGAAAAAAGGGTAAAAACGGTATAGGACTGAAACTTGGAAGAAAGATCTAAAATATCTAGGGAAAGCTGCCCTTACTGCCATTCAATGCTCTGAACCTGACAGAGCCGCATTCTTTGGCTTTTACAACCACCCCCAACGACTTTGAATATGGGCTGATGGGACAAGTATCAATCTTGGAAAGGTTGACCCTATACGTGGACGAAGGACAATGAACGCAGGCAAATATAAAAGGAAAAATAAGTAACCTAAAGAAGGGGGTTGGGAAAAATGGCCAAAAATCAGAGCCTCCCAGCCCACCTCCAGGAGAAAGACTCCAGAGGTGAAGGAAAACTTAAACTTGTACGAACACCACGAAAAACCCACCGCCTGTCGATCAAGGCCTAGCCTTCCAAACCCACGCTCTACAAATGATATTGTTAGGGCATTTTCACGTGCGAACCCGACACTGTTACGGTCCGCCACGAATCGCGTCCTTACAATTAGCGCCGTCTGTGAGAAAGGCTTGTGTGTTGGTATAGGATGTGGGTCGATAGAATTTCTTCGTTATTTCTAACCGTTGGTTATAGAGTTCTAGTATAAAGTTCTGCTAGGAGCTACGTTTCTTGACTAGGGGCTTGGCTGAGGAGCTAACTCCCTTAAAGCCAAGGTCCCCCGTAAAGAGCAAACTAGGCACTTGATAGCGTTAATCGTATGGATAAACTCTAGGGGCTTGATTGAGGAGCTAACTCCCCTAAAGCCAAGATCCCACACAAAGAGAAAACTAGGTTTTGGACAGAACCAAGGCATTGTATGGTCCACGGACTCAAGCCTATGGGGAAACCAACTACCTGGATGAGGAAAACTAGGTTTTGGACAGAACCAAGGCATTGTATGGTCCATGGACTCAAACCTATGGGGAAACCAACTACCTGGATGAGGAAAACTAGGTTTTGGACAGAACCAAGGCATTGCATGGTCCACAGACTCAAGCCTATGGGGAAACCAACTACCTGGATGAGGAAAACTAGGTTTTGGACAGAACCAAGGCATTGCATGGTCCACAGACTCAAGCCTATGGGGAAACCAACTACCTGGATGAGGAAAACTAGGTTTTGGACAGAACCAAGGCATTGCATAGTCCTCGGACTCAAGCCTATGGGGAAACCAACTACTATGAGTAGGTTTTGGACAGAACCAAGGCATTGCATAGTCCTCGGACTCAAGCCTATGGGGAAACCAACTACCTGGATGAGGAAAACTAAGTTTTGGACAGAACCAAGGCATTGCATAGTCCTCGGATTCAAGCCTATGGGGAAACCAACTACTTGGATGAGGAACCAACTATTTTAAAAAAAAACTATGGCACATAAACCTCAAAATCCATGGGAAGAAAACTCTTTGTTAACAGATGGGTTAATCCCTCGATTGCACGGATTCCCCGGTCTACCCTCAGATCCCCAGTACCAAAGGAGTTGATGCGGTACGGTGTAATATATTACCCAAAAGCACAATCAAAGTCCCTCGCTACTCGGCTACTCTCTCGGACGAATTATTTAGAGTTTATCGTTCTCGGACATTGGTCTAGCATGCATCGCGCAGCACTCAGCGATTATCCCGGTTAGTTCCAAGAGTTTAATTTATTGAGGATTAACCTTGTTATACTTGATAATATTTGTGAGTTTAAACCAGTAGGACTCTGTGTTAAGGCATTTTTCTGCCTGGAGTATCATTAAAGGCGAGCTTACATTTAATATTCATGCACCAAGTAGTTGTTGCAGAGAAGGAAAGTATGTAAAAAGAAATAAACACATCTTTTATTAAGACAAAGGAACAGTACAGTGTACAACGAAAAACTGAAACAAGCTTACATTAAAGCTAACTACGCAAGTAAAGAAAAATACAAGAGAATGAAGAAAAGCCGAAGAAAAAAAGGCGCAGATGAGAGATTGGCTACTGTTCCAAGATGTCGTCTAAGGAAACTATTCCTCGACGCTTCTACATGCCCATAACTCAGGCAGCCAAAGAACCCAACTTGGGGCCTGCACCGGTGAAGAAAAGGTGCAGGGAACCTGACCTCAGGCTAACACCATCTACAGAAAAGGTGCAAGGAGCCGGAAGTTGGGGAGCCCTCGCAAAAATTTGCCTGCTACAAGGCAAACGGCGCTGATGGCGGAAATTCCTTCTTCTGACATACCAAAAATCTGGCATGACCAGAACCTGCTTCGGATTTTGACTAAAAGAAGGAGGAATACCATCTTCCTCCTGTCAAGACGGAGGACTGGCTTGAATCTGTGTCATCCTTGTCCATACCATATCACCTTGAGGATTCGGTGCCTCTGAAGCGTGCGGAGACCTTTCATCCCCATCCACGCCTCAAACATTTTGCTTTGAGGCAGTGGCACTAGAAAGAGAGATCGCGGATATGGAAGAAATATGGTTCTGAAGGGAACATGAGAGTTCATGTGCAAGTGAAGTGATCCCCTATCCCATTTATACCCAGAAGTAAACCGGTGGCATTTAATTCATGCAGCGTCCCAAGGAACGCTACAGACAAAACGTCTCTGGCTCGATTTCCAACGTCGTCTGCAACCCTGAGGCTAAAGGAGTCTCGAGAAGGCGCACCTCGAACACTGGGACGCCAAAAAGTACCGCGTGATCAAAGACTACGGAAGTACCTCTTAATTTGCGGGCCCAGTAAATTCGCGGCCCAGGCCCGTTCAGCATAGGAGCCCAGGGACAGAACCAAGGCCTTGCATGGTCCTCGGACTCAAGCCTATGGGAAAACCAAGTACATAAAAAATTACAAGTTTTGGACAGAACCAAGACCTTGCATGGTCCACGGACTCAAGCCTATGGCGAAACCAAGTATATAAAAAATTACAAGTTTTGGACAGAACCAAGGCCTTGCATGGTCTTCGGACCCAAGCCTATGGGGAAACCAAGTACAAAAAATTATAATTATTATAAGTTTTGGACAGAACCAAGGCCTTGTATGGTCCTCGGACCCAAGCTAATGGGGAAACCAAATACTTGGATAAGAAAAGGTTTGAATTTCGTAAGATGGGTTACTTGATAAAAATGTCAGGTCACTTCATCCACGGTTTAAACACCATAAAAGGTTAAGGCCAATAAAGGTGTAAGGAAGGTGGTGGAACGCCCCAGCATTTAGTCGTATAAGAAGGCTGTTCATTTGGTGGGTGATATATATTCAAATGGTTATTCCTCACACGGCATCAAACCTTCGTTTTTCTCCTCGGCTAGCATGGGGTAAGTATTACTTTTCACTGGTCGGCCTTATTGTGCCAAGCATTTCTATTAAAGTTATGGCGACATCTTTTTATTATCAAGTATTTTGGTCTTAGTCGTCATTGATTTAGATGCTATATTATGGTGCCGAGCAGCGTTTGTAAATTTTTTTAAAAAAAGGCATAGAGACAAAACATGCGAAATAAAATAACAACAATTTTTATTAATACGAAAAATTATTACAACGTACAAAGAGGGGCTCAAACGAGCCTATACAAAATGTGAACTACTTAAACAACAATTACATCGGTAGTACAGATAAGTAAACTGTCAGGCGTTTTTTAAACTCGTCTTCAAAGTCTCTCCAATCTCTGCCTCAATACTGCTCATATTACGATAAGAACCTTCTTTGGGAAAAAATGAAGGAGAAGGAAATAGTAAGGAAGAAATCAATGAAGAAGATGGAGGAGATGAATGAAGAAGATGGAGGACATGAGTAAAGAAGGAGGAGAAGAAGAGAGAAGAGATGAAAAGAAAGAAAAAGGAGCAAAAGAGGGAGAAGTGAAAGCACCAGGATGGATCTGGTGTTGGGAAGACTAAGAAAGGGAGACGGAGGATAGCACCAGTGAAAGAAGAGAGGAAGAAGTAGAGACACTTAGTCCCTGCCTCGATCCTGACTCCCAACACACTGGAGCCATACTAGGTATGCTCATAGGAGAGTGGTTGGTACTGATGATGGGTGTTCTCGACTCAGTCACGCCGAAAGTTGGACGTGACAAGTCCCTGCTTCGGATTTGGACTGAAAGAAGGGTGAGGTTGATTTTGAGTCTTCGCCATCCCTGTCCCGATCGAGCCATAATGAGCTTTATTGGAACATGGCGTTTATGGGAGGGGTTTGGCTCCTGCATCACTCGTTGTTATGGTAAAGTGTATCACGATTTAGTTTATAAACCAATGGGTAAAATGAACCCTAGGGGAGGCCAAGTATTTCAAATCTCAGAAGGATGAAAAGGGATTCTTTACAAAAATAATAACCTCCTCCCTTCCCTCTTATACAGAGGGTGGAGCGGGAGACATTTAATAGGTTCAGATCTCCAAAGGAATCTGCCAACACAAACATGCTGGTTCTGTTTCTCCACCCCATCAAAACAAACCGTCGAATTAAAGTAGTCTCGTAAATAGTGGTCATTAAAAGCGCGTTTTAGATACCCAAACGATAAGAACGCATCAAGCGCGAAATCAAAAAACTGTCTCATAGACCGGTGCATTTCTTGGACAGATGAAGAGCCGCCAGCATTATTAATAGGCCAAATTGATTGGGCCGTAGGAAGAGGTTCGACATCACCAAAACCCCCCTTTCCAACCAAGAGGTTGGACAGCTGGGTTTTGAGGGGCTATTGTGGGGCCCAAATGATTTATGGGCCAAGCCCATCTACCCGGGGAGAATCCAAAGGCCCAAGCCGAGGA
Organism: Quercus lobata; assembly: GCF_001633185.2. Lineage (NCBI taxonomy): Eukaryota > Viridiplantae > Streptophyta > Magnoliopsida > Fagales > Fagaceae > Quercus > Quercus lobata. The sequence continues at coordinate 26,924,802 of NC_044915.1, read as the reverse complement.
GGGCTGTGGCCCAAACTCGACAAGATAGCCTTTGGATACCGCCGAGGACAGCTCAGTCCTCAGCAGACCCAAAGTCCCCCCAAAAAGAAAAAAGGGTAAAAACGGTATAGGACTGAAACTTGGAAGAAAGATCTAAAATATCCAGGGAAAGCTGCCCTTACTGCCATTCAATGCTCTGAACCTGACAGAGCCGCATTCTTTGGCTTTTACAACCACCCCCAACGACTTTGAATATGGGCTGATGGGACAAGTATCAATCTTGGAAAGGTTGACCCTATACGTGGACGAAGGACAATGAACGCAGGCAAATATAAAAGGAAAAATAAGTAACCTAAAGAAGGGGGTTGGGAAAAATGGCCAAAAACCAGAGCCTCCCAGCCCACCTCCAGGAGAAAGACTCCAGAGGTGAAGGAAAACTTAAACTTGTACGAACACCACGAAAAGCCCACCGCCTGTCGATCAAGGCCTAGCCTTCCAAACCCACGCTCTACAAATGATATTGTTAGGGCCTTTTCACGTGCCAACCCGACACTGTTACGGTCCGCCACGAATCGCTAAACACCACGAAAAACCCACCGCCTGTCGATCAAGGCCTAGCCTTCCAAACCCACGCTCTACAAATGATATTATTAGGGCCTTTTCACGTGCGAACCCGACACTGTTACGGTCCGCCACGAATCGCGTCCTTACATTATTATTATTATTTATTTATTTATTTTTTCCTGAATCAGGCTCTCTGTCGCTTCTAGGATGTTACATAAGCTCTTAAAGTCAGTCACAACCCCAATGTGAGAGACTTGAGTGTCCAGTTAAAGACTAAATATAGAGTCTAAATTTTGCCAATTCATATTAACTTTAATTTAGTTTAATCACAATTAAATTATTTAAGCAGTTAAATTTTAAATGAATTGGCAAAAATTAGCATGAATTGATCAGGAAGGCGGAAAATAAGTTAGCTCTCCCTACTCTATAAAGCCGTTCAAAATTTTGCGATAAGTAAACTTTTAGAATGTTTAAATTCATTGTTGATGATTCCAGTTGGGTGTCGACTATCTATTTTTCCTTGAATTACATGGACACTAGGATCCAAATCTAGTCGAGTCCTCACAGCCACAGGGCATAATGGACACGTTTTCTTCAGCCTAGTGCAGAAGATAATGTTAGAAAAGGACGACTTTGTAGACAGAAGCAGTGTAATACAGCCAAATAGATAGGCAATGACTTTATGTCCATTTCATTAGAGAACCGAGAATATAATGAGAAGGCAAAAGATTGGTTGGGTTTTGATCGGTTATTGGTCCACACTGCTATTGACTCGTTTATCTTTTAGTCTTTTGGGGTGCTCCATCCATTCAGTAACATTCGTTCCTTTCTTGAATAAACTAATATAAAAAAGGATCAATAGCGAGAAATAGAGCATATTCGTAGCATTTTCTCAGGTGTACAGCATTATTCCTAGCAAAATATATTTGTCCTACTATCATAAAAAAAAAAAAAAACGAAAAGACAGATTTAACCTTTTCTTGTCTACAACTTGATAATTTCATTAATCTTGTAGATAAACTTAGACACTTATTACCAATTCATCGAGATTCTCTTGCTTTGAAAATGGTGCTATATTCAGTTATTAAAATCGTGTTATTAACCAGACTTTGTTTTCTCTGTTGACAAAGTTTGTATCTTATTATTCATTGATTGGGATTTGGATCATATGGGGTAGGTATAAACCAAGGGTTATGTTAAAAATTCCATGTGGTTATTTGGCTGTTATGTAAGAAAATCATTATTATTATTTTTTTCTAAACCCTTTTTTTTCATTACTTTTATTAAAAATATGTTTTTCTTTTACTTTACTTACATTAAGAATGTGTTTTTTTTGGTACATGTTATTCACTTATGACATGTTATGTTAATGATAATATTAAGAACATAAATTATTTGAACAGGAGCAGCTTGATGCATTTGGGGGCCTAAAGCGAAAAGTGATCACCTTGTTTAGATGCAAAATTACTATTAATTAAAATGAACTACGAAGAATTTTTTCTTTTTTTAGAAATTTTATAGACAAAAAAATTCTAATTTTTCATACTTGTTGATATGGTAGATTGATAATGGTGAGTAAAACAGTGGTGTTAGTGGTAGGCTTAGATGAAAACTAGTAAAAGTTTGCTAACTAAACTCTTATTATTATTCTTTTTTTTTTAGAAGTGCAACATTCACAATATTTTTTACAATGAATCCTAGATTTTAAACTACCTTTTGTTTTCTATTTGAAAATATCACTATAATTATTTTTTTGCCATCAACAATAGGCTATAACAACCTGCTACTTAGCATTAGTTGTAAAAATGTTGTGAAAAATATTATGAACGTTGCATTTTTCTCTATTTTTTATTTGTTTTTCATCTGGTAAAAAATATTATTATATTTATTGATTATAAATAACCCTATTGGTTAAAATTTGGGGGCCTTTTTTTTACTTGGGGACTTAGGCGACCGCATTTCTTGCTCCACCATTCAACTGGCCCTATGTTGAATTATTGAGAGAGAGAGAGAGAGAGATAAACTTTGTTGAAAAGTGGGACATGAACCTAATGAGCACATATATGGTTTATTAGTGCAACAAGTGTTACAAGTCCCATTGCATTGGAATGAAAGACTTGCTTTGTATGTTTTTAAGTTGCTTTCATAAGCTGTCACAGTTGTTTTTTCTCCAATCTTCCAATTTGAGGTATCAAGTTTATGCACTATTTTAAATTAGTGAGTGAAAGCAACTTAAAACATACAAGTCTATGCATTGAAAATGGCATATTGTTAACATTAAATTCAATTTGGATCCAGTTAACGGTTGCCCTTATGGTATTTGTTAATTCAAAATTTTAGAAAAGTTTCGATACCACTTTACTGGGGAATATAAAAAATTGTCAAAAATTAGTTTTTTTTTTTTTTTACTTTTCCCATAAAATGTTTCTAAAAATATTTTATAAATCAATGCCCTTAGGGCATCTGTTAACATTTCACAATTTAATATACATAAAGTCAAAGCACACACACTCCATAAATGACCCGCTAGAGTAGAAGGGGCTATTTGTTGTGTCCATCCCATGGAGCGACTTATGAGATATTTACCCTTTATTTTTTTGGCAAGGCAAGGACCATCAACCAAGTTGTTTTTGTCATTATTTGTTGTGTCCATCCCATGGAGCGACTTATGTGATATTTACCCTTTATTTGTTTGGCAAGGCAAGGACCTTCAACCAAGTTGTTTTTGTCATTGATAACCACAAGGATCAAAATGAAAATTTGTTGAAAATTCAAGGACTAAATTGAATGTTTTCAATACATTAGGACCAAAATGAAACAAGGCCTAAATATGAGGACCAAATAAGTGTTTTTGCCCTTAACTTTTTCGTAGTTAAAAACTTATAAAATTGGATTTAAACATAATAACCTGTTTGAATTTGAAGGAAAAAATATAAATATTGTTAGGAGTTTTTTAACTAGTGGAAAACGAGTCGATGCCTACCTAACCCATTCAAATGGTGGGTTGAGTTAACCCATGGGTCACACGGTTGATATATATATTGGTTGCTTTCTGACCTTGTTTAAAGTAATGTTCAAACTTACAATTATTGCTCTAATGCTCTTTTCTTTATTTCCTTTCTTTTTTATTGTTTTTTACTCACAGGTTCTTTCTTCATAATGTCAAGGCTTGAAATAAACTTAAGAATTTATATATTATTTAACTTTTATTTATATTTTTTTTTGTTTATTTATTCTTTTTATTTGTATTGAAAGGATGATAAAGACGATAACATTGAGTTTCTTTACAATAAAAAATACATGTCGTACTAAGTTGATTTGATCCTTGTTGAGGTCTAAAAAAGGGTCATAGTGAAATAAGCCCAAAAAAGAAGAACAAGTCAAGCCCAAAAGGAAAAATTCAGGCTAAGCCCAAAGTAATAGATACGGAAGACCCATGAGGGAATAAAAGAAAGGCCCAAAAGATCCTGAAGCCCAGAAAAGAAAGAAGCATCCGAAAAAAAAAAAAAAAAAAAAAAAAAAAAAAAAAAAAAGAGACCACGGCAAAGTATAAAGAAGCAAGGATCCTCAGGAACCATCAATAAGCACGGATCCCTTCAGGCACAAAGAAAAAGGAAGACTGGGACAGATCGATAGAAAGAAGACAGAAGAAGAAAATAAGAAATAAAAGCAAAAAACGCAAGCGACCTCTCATGGCACAGACAGAAAAGGCCTCGGGGAACCAGGACAGGGAAGAAGAATGATAACAAACGACTTTCAAAAAATGGCAGAACAAGATTCCGCCCAAATAGGAAAGAAAAGGGAAAAGAGGAAGACGCCAGAAATGGGGATGCCGAGAAGGGCATACCTCAACACGTCCCGAAGAGGAAGGCCAACCAGAAGCTTTCAAAAGAATCAGAACCGAGAGAAGGAAAGAATGAGAGAAAACGGAAAAGGGACTTACCGAGACGATGGGGACAGGACATGCTCTGTTTGCAAAAGAATAAAACAGGGGAACCAACGGTTCCCCGGGAAGCCCAGAAAACTCCATTATAAAAGGAGGGGATGGGTTGTGAAGAAGGCAGCAAGAAAAAAAGAAAGAAATACAAGAAAGAAGAAATTCTCTGGGAAAAACTATCAGAAAAATCTGTGCAGAAAGAAAAATACTAAGGGAAAAACAAATATTACTTCCCGGTATCCTGTAAAGGCCACTATTGCACATACTCGGATTCAACGAGAATCAAACTTTGCAAGTTTTGAAGGTTGAAATAGCCATTCAAGACTGCAATTTTTGAGCTTGATTGGACTTTGTATCACGTCCTAGTAAGCTTTCTGTAATCAAACAGATAATGTATTAATGAAACACTGCTTCATAATTCCCAGGATCCCCACAGCACTTTTTTTATATCGTCTTGCTAATCCTGTTTCTTTCCTTCTGAACTTATGTTGTTAATTTTTGGCACTCTTCGATATCTTTGTTTGTCATTTTTCTTTATATTGTCAGGAGTATTCTCTGCATTCACTTGATTCTTAAACAGCTCGTTAGCTGCGGTGAGTCAAGGTCCGGTCCACCAAATCCTTCCTTTTCATTCAGGCCCGGAATCCTTGGGCCTGAGTGTCACGAAAAAGGCACTCTCACATTTTGGCGACTCCGCTGGGACTGGGCAAAGAAGAAGGAAGAAGCAACCCCTTCACAGAGAATGCCTCCAAGACAAAGAAACAGCAAATGAACTAATGTGCCACCTATGACCTCTGAGCCCGTAGGAGAAAACGAGGAAGTCTCCAGGCAAGGAGGTGGGATACCTTTGGTAGAACAGGAGGTTGTGTCAGAACAAAGACACGCAAGGCAGGAACCAGACCTAATGGCCAGGATGACAACAATGTTAAAGGATCTGGAGCAAGAAGTTTGTCTTCTCAAAGAAGGCAGGACACAGGAAATCAGAGACAATATTCCCCCTACTGGCCACCAAGATAAGACGCAGCCAGAAGGAGGGTCAACAGTGGGAGGAAGAGTCAACCCTCAGTACTTGACACTAGCAGACGTCAATGCCCTCCTGGAGCAAGAAAGGGAAAAACTCTCAGGGATTCCCAAGCAATTCTCTCGGGATCCCCCGTTCCCTCTAGAACTTCTTGGCAAACCATACCCTAAGGGGTACGAACCCCCAAAGTTCCATCCTTTCGATGGGAGGAATGGAAGTGCCGTGGAACATGTGAGTAGGTTTGTCCACACTATGGACCCCTATGCAGGAGACAGAATTATGTCTAAGGGAATTCGCCAAATCCTTAGTGGATAGGGCATACACTTGGTACACCATGCTGAGACTCGGGTCCATCAAAACCTGGGATGAGATGATGGAAAAATTCTGCGCCAAATATTACCCTGGTGAAGACAAAATCACTTTCCAGAACCTGCAAATGGTGAGGCAAAGACCTGGAGAAGATCCTGTTCAATTCATTAAAAGATTCGAAGATGTGTCCCTAGACTGCTATGAAGACCATGAAGAAAAGGAGCTCGTGGAAACCTGTATAGCCAACATGCTTTTTTATTACAGGCTCAACCTTGAAAATTTATGTATCACACAGTTTGCTGACCTGCTACAGAGAACCAGAAGGACGGCGCAAACCATGAGAACAAAAAGGCTGCCCGTGTCCCAAGCTATGACAGCATCAGCAGGAGAGAAAAGGAAGAGACCAGATGGGAAGGTGTTTGAGGAACCACCAGTGATCCCATGTACAGCTGAGGAGTTAAGCCATGTCCTAGACAAATGGATTGGAGATGGGGTTGTCAGGCCATTCACTGTGTCCAGGCCACCAACTGAAGAAGAAAGGAAGAATCCTTTATTTTGCAAAATCCATAATTATGTAAAGCACTCCACCAAGGACTGCTGGACCCTTCGCAGACTCTTCCACAAAAAGTTGAGAGAAGGAACCTTGGAGCTCACTCAGAAGGAGCTAAAAGTGCAGAGGAACCCCTTGCCTAACCACAAAGGAAAAGAGGTGGTAGCAGTAGTAATACATGGGAACCCGGCAGAAGCAGGAGAATCTGAAGGATCCTTCCACCCGAGCACAGTCAGAACCCTCCAGAAGAATCCTAAGTTCAGGTCATTATTCAATCAATTAGGATTCGGACCAGAAGCAAGAAGGGTGGCCATAGAGTCTCTCATGAGCATAGCAGCAGATTTAGGGATGGAATGCTTTACAGCTGAGTCACATGCTAGTCGAGCTTTCCTGGAAACAACCAATGCAATAACCTTCACTGATGAAGACATAGAGATTGAGCACCCAGACCACCGTAGACCCCTTTTATCTCATGGCCATCATAAACGGCGTTCAAGTCAGAAGAGCACTGGTGGATACAGGGGCATCACTCAACCTCATAGCCTTAAGCACCCTGGAAGCTGTTGGCTTAGTTGACAGAAGGATCCTGGGGGCTCCCATGGAAATAACAGAATTTGGAGGATCAGTAGAATCAACAGAAAGATACGTGCAGTTAGCCTTAAGGGTGGGGCCAATAGTAGCTCTGACAAGGTTTCATGTGATTAATGCAGAAGTTTCTTATCACGTGTTGCTGGGACGCCCGTGGCTTCATAAACATCGCCTTATTCCATCCACGTTCCATCAATGCATTAAAGGGAGACTGAATGGGAGGCCCATAAGGATCCCTGCCAACCATAATTCTTTCAGTCAGGGAGAAGTGAGCTTTGCAGAAATAATGTTTTACGATGAGTTGGGGCCAGATGATGAGAACCCCGCCCCGGGGACCCCAGGGGCACCTATCCTAGAAGAAGAAGAAGGAGGGAGGGGCACCCGTGATCTGAGGAACCTTCTAGAAAGGAAAAGACAAAAGAGGGAGCCTAGCTCTTCAGGATCCCGAGAATGTGTGGTGGTGCGGGAACCTAGGGGAAGGCTAATCTATCGTTTGTGAAGGTGCGCGGGACCCGAATGCATTGTGCAGGAAGGTCCCGGACCACCAAGCTGCATGATGGCCCAAGAAAAAATCCTAGAAGAACCAGTTAAGGAGGCCCAGATTCAGCCTGAGGAAGAATTAAAGGAAATAGACTTGGGGACAGAACCAGGATCCCGAAAACCTGTCTTCATTAGCAGTCAATTGGTGGCTCAAGAAAGATAACAACTGGTAACCTTGCTTCAAAAATACAGAGATGTGTTTGCATGGACCTATGATGAGATGCCTGATCTAGACCCAGAGTTGGTAGTCCATTCTCTTAATGTGGACCCAGGGATGAGGCCAGTAGTCCAACCAGCTAGGGTCTTCCACACTGAGGTAGAAGCTCAAATAGTTCAAGAGGTCAAGAAATTGCTAACAGTCGGTTTTATCAAACCCATCCAACACCCAAAATGGCTTTCCAATATTGTACCTGTGAAGAAGAAAAATGGTCAGATCTGTTGCTATGTAGACTTTCGCAACTTGAACAAGGCATGTCCTAAAGATGAGTTCCCCTTGCCCAATATCGACCTCCTTGTAGATTCAGCTGCAGGAAACTCAATGTTCTCATTTATGGATGGGTACAGTGGATGCAACCAAATCCGCATGGTAGCCAAAGATGCAGAGAAGACGGCATTCAAAACTCCGATTGGGAACTTTTACTACACTGTAATGCCCTTTGGCCTCAAAAATGCGGGGGCTACATATCAACGGACCATGACAGCCATTTTCCATGACATGATGCATGAGGAGAAGACCAACTACTGTTAGGGAACTCAAAAGCTTCCTGGGAAGGGTCTCCTATATTAGGAGGTTTGTGCCTGGTTTAGCCTCAGCTACAGCAGGCCTATCCAAACTATTGAAAAAGGGGAATGAATTTAC